>NC_080174.1:20632810-21365416 GCF_950295315.1 Erinaceus europaeus
TGACCTTCCAAAGCCCATTTTCAGTGGGGAAGCAATTACAGAAGCCAGACCTTCCACCTTCTGTACCCCATAATGACCCTGGGCCCATACTCCCAGAGTGTTGAAGAATAGGAAAGCTATCAGGGGAGGGAATGGGATACAGAGTTCTGGTGATGGGAATTGTACCCCTCTTATCCTATGGTTTTGTCAATGCTTCCTTTTTGTAAATAAAATTAAAAAGAAAAGGTGCACTAAACCTATAGCTATATATTTAAAAGTCCAGTGATTTAAAAAAAGAGCTAAAATAAAATTAAGGGACATACCTCACTTAGAAGTTAAAGGTTAAGCATAGTAAAGATGTTATTTTCCCCATACTAATCCATAGAGTCAACACATAAGTGTGTGTGGAAAAGCAAAGAACCTTGAACGGCTAAACTATTTGATAAGAATAATGAAGAAATTTCTATGCCCCAATCTAAAGCTTACTATAAAGCTACCATACAAAAAGAAAAAAAACATAATAATTTAAAGTACTGACAAAGGGATCGCACACATATCAAGGACAGAATAGACAACTTAGAACTAAGAGATAGTTCACTAAATAGACCACATGACTTACCTGTTTCAGATTCTGTGTTCAATCCCTGACTTCACATGAAGGCTATGAGGTAGGACAGCATCTATGGAATGAAATAGATCGTGAAAAGTTTTTTGGTCTCAGAGGCCAGGCAGTGGCGCCCCTGGTCCCCACCTGCAGGGGAGTAGGCTTCATGAGTGGTGAAGCAGGGCTGCAGGTGTCTCTCTGTCTCTCTCCTTCTCTCTCTCCTCTTCAATTTCTGGCTGTCTCTATCCAATAATAAATCAATAGACTATTTAAAAAAAAAAATTTGGATTCTCTCTCTGTCTCTATTGCTTTCAGTACTTTGATCTTTTTCTCACTCTCTTTCCCTCTCTGTTGCTGAGGAGTTATTCTGATGCAGTCTCCACCCCCAGGTTTCACTACGCCACTGGAAACCCTAGCATTGCCCCCTTCAACCAATCCTGGCCCTACATGTCACCCCTGGTTGTCGCCCTATAAAAAGCCCCCTAACCCCCCACCCCTCTCTCTCTGGGCTCTCAGTTCTCCCTCTCTGAGGTCTCTCTCCCTGCTCTCCCCCTGTGGTCGGCCATTGCCGGCTGGCTCCACGTGGTCTGAACCAAACCCCCCCCCCATCCTATAATAAAGATTTGTGTACCTCTTTGCTCTGGACGTCCGCTCTCTTCTCCGCGGTGCAGCCCAACACCAGACCGCCACAACAACACCTCTCTATCTGTGAAAATATGGAATAAAAAAATTGAGTTATGTAGTACTGGTCCTACATGAGGCAGAGTTCATTTCTTGGAGCCACATTAAAGAGAAAAGAGAGATAACCCCATATAGGTATAGCCAAATGCTATTCCATAAAGACACACAGGTGAACTGACAGTTCTATAACAAATGCTGCTCAGTCAATTGGACATCCCGTAGAGAAATATCAGCCTAACATATTTTAAGAAAAAAATAACACAAATTGAGTCATGGACTATAATAAAAAACATACATTACAATACTTTTTTAAAAATCTGGTCAGAAGAAAATACCTAGCTTGTAGGAATAGAACATTTTTAGCCATCAAAATTTTTGACATCAAAAATAAAATCTATATCTATAAAAGAAAAAAGGAGAAGTTAGACCTAAGCAAAATTTAAAACTTATCTGTGAAAGTTCATGCAAAAGACCTAGATGTCAGAACAGAAACAATCAAATACTTAGAGGAAAACATTGGTAAAACACTTTCCCACATACACCTCAAGGACATCTTTGATGAATCAAACCCAATTGCAAGGAAGACCAAAGCAGAAACAAACCAATGGGACTACATCAAATTGAAAAGCTTCTGCACATCCAAAGAAACTATTAAACAAACAGAGAGACCCCTCACAGAATGGGAGAAGATCTTCACATGCCAGACATCAGACAAGAAACTAATCACCAAAATATATAAAGAGCTCAGCAAACTTAGCACCAAAAAAGCAAATGACCCCATCCAAAAATGGGCAGAGGATATGAACAAAACATTCACCTCAGAGGAGATCCAAAAGGCTAACATATGAAAAACTTCTCTAGGTCACTGATTGTCAGAGAAATGCAAATTAAGACAACACTAATATACCACCTCTCTACTGTAAGAATGGCATACATCAAAAAGGACAGCAGCAACAAATGCTGGAGAGGATGTGGGGAGAGAGGAACCCTTTTACATTGCTGGTGGGAATGTAAATTGGCACAGCCTCTGTGGAGAGCAGTCTGGAAAACTCTCAGAAGATTAGACATGGACCTTCCATATGATCCAGTAATCCCTCTCCTGGGCTTATACCCCAGAGACTCCATAACACCCAACCAAAAAGAGGTGTGTACTCCTATGTTCATAGCAGCACAATTCATAATAGCTAAAACCTGGAAGCAACCCAGGTGCCCAACAACAGATGAGCGGCTGAGAAAGCTGTGGTATATATACACAATGGAATACTATGCAGCTATCAAGAACAATGAACCCACCTTCTCTGACCCATCTTGGACAGAGCTAGAAGGAATTATGTTAAGTGAGCTAAGTCAGAAAGATAAAGATGAGTATGGGATGATCCCACTCATCAACAGAAGTTGAGGAAGAAGATCTGAAAGGGAAACTAAAAGCAGGACCTGATCAAATTGTAAGTAGGGCACCAAAGTAAAAACCCAGTGGTGAGGGGTAGACATGCAGCTTCCTGGGCCAGTGGGGGGTGGGAGTGGACGGGAGGGATGGGTCACAGTCTTTTGGTGGTGGGAATGGTGTTTATGTACACTCCTAGCAAAATGTAGACATATAAATCACTAGTTAATTAATATGATAGGGGGAAAATCAATTGTATGTCTCAAAGTTTCTCAAAACACAAACTGAATCTTTTTAATATATAGGCTGTGTATTTGATATGCAGACTCTCTCAAAAGCCTAGACCAAGTAGATTAGAAGCATCCAATAGCACAGCTATATACAAGATACTGGATACTGTACAGAAAACCATAACAAAAGGACATTTCAAAGTTAACCCAATTACCAAATAATGTGATGATAGCATTAACTATCGATTGTCTTTTTGAACCCTAAGACAGCAGGAGCCTCACATCTCCACTATAGAGCCCCTACTTCCCCCAGTCCTGGAACCCTTGGATAGTGCCCACTTTCCCGTATGCCTCTCCCAATCCATACCAAATAATATTGCATCCGCCGATCACAACCTAACCAACGCAACGATTGCCACCTCAACATGCTTCACCTCAGACTGTGCCCAGAGACTTCACGAGTGGAATGACAACCCTTCAGCTTCATTACTCGGGTGAGACCTTTCCTTTTATACTACACTCTAATTTCATCTCAGGTGGTTCACTTTCTAACAAAGTCCCAAAACCTAGATATAAACCAGTTTCTGTGAGAGAGAGCTTATGTTCACACATATCCATAAACTACTGCAAAATATATACCTGAAAGCAGAAGTACACTAGAGTTTGCAGTGAGTACCTCCCTAACACTTCCTCTCCACTATTCCAAGCTTTGGGTCCATGATTGCTCAACAATTTGTTTGGCTTCGTATGTTAACTCTCTTTTCAGTCACCAGGTTCCAGATGCCACCAGGATGCTGGCCAGGCTTCCCTGGAATGAAGACCCCACCAATATGTCCTGGAGCTCAGCTTCCCCAGAGACACACCTTACTAGGGAAAGAGAGAGGCAGACTGGGAGTATGGACCGACCAGTCAACGCCCATGTTCAGCAGGGAAGCAATTACAGAAGCCAGACCTTCCACCTTCTGCAACCCACAATGACCCTGGGTCCATGCTCCCAGAGGGATAGAGAATGGGAAAGCTATCGGGGGAGGGGATGGGTTATGGAGATTGGGTGGTGGGAATTGTGTGGAGTTGTACCCCTCCTACCTTATGTTTTTGTTCATTAATCCTTTCTTAAATAAAAAATTTTTTTTAAAAAGAAAGTTCATGCAAAGAAATATAAAAAGATTAACAACAAATTAAAAGGAAAAATTTCAAGCTGCCTATCAGACAAATTTCAAACATATAGAGTATATAAAAATTAATAATATTCAGCAGTAAAAAAACAAATCACTAAATATTCCAAGATATATGAACAGACATTTACTAGCTATAACTAAAAACAGAAAGTGAACACAAGCTAGCATCACTAGAGCAATTCAAGTTAAGATAGAACATGTCTACTAGAATTAGCAAAAGACAGTGGTAACACCAAGTTTGCTAACACGCAGTGTGTTGGGGACATAAAAATGGTACAACAAGTCAGCAAAACAGTTTGACTTTACTTCATAATCTAAAAAAAAAAATATGCTAAATGATGTAACAATTTTACTCTGAGATATCACAGAGAAATATAAAAAATGATGATGTAATACAACTCTGGATTGTATCTTAAATGCAAGTTAACTAATGATAGCCAAACATTTGAAGCAACCTAAGTGTCTTTCAGTGGTTAAACTATGGGACGTTGTTTTGTGTAATATTATACAAAAAGAAAATAAACTATGGGTATATGCACCAACTCTGGTGGATCTCAAGTCAATTACAATGAGTGAAAAAAAATGAATCTCAAAAGGTAGGGACATTTCAAATCAATACTGATATAAAAATTTTGAAGATTTCTTTTGAGATGACATGCAAATCAATAATCCTCACATCTCACCAGCTTATACAGCTACATGTAAAACTGGTAAAATTTGAATAGAAGCTATATTTTATACTGATGCCACTTTTGATATTGCAGTATAACTATGTAAGATGTACTAAGAAAATTTAATGAAGGGTATAAGGAACTTCCCTATTTATTTTTTATTATTTGTGCATTTACAGAAGCAATCAATTTTCTTAAACATTGGAAAGAACCATGCAAATAATATGCTATTGTTTGGTGGAAAGAGGAAATAATATGTATTTGTTTTTGTCTATCTATATACATAAGAACTCCAAAAGGAAACTCATAAAAGTGGGTACTTGCATGTGTTCGGGTAACAAAAACTATACCAAAAAAGAAATAGGTACACAAAGGGAACTATTTAGAATAATTGTTAATATTTTGAGTTATAGTAAGCTATTTATTGCTCTTAACTGGGTGTGCCACTACCCAGCCCCTTATTATATGCTTAAGATACAGTAAAACAGACAGAAAGAGAGTGAAAGAGTTTATAAAACCAATGCTGCCTTCAATGCCCTGGAAGTCTAGCTCAAGCCTGGCAACAAAGTGCACTATGCAAGTGAGTTATTTCACCAACCCATTATTGATCATTTTTTAAAGAAAATCATTACTGTTCACGCGTATCCATAAACTAGGGCAAAATATATACCTGAAAGCAGACGTACACAAGAGTCTGCAGTGAGTACCCCCCAACACTTCATCTGCACTATTCCAGCCTTAAGGTCGATGACTGTTCAACAATTTGTTTGGCTTTGTATGTTAACTCTCTTTTCAGCCACCAGGTTACAGAAGCCAGCAGGATACCGACCAGACTTCCCTGGACTGATGACCCCACCAATGTGTTTTGGAGCTCCACTTCTCCAGAGACCCACCTTACTATGTAAAGAGAGAGACAGACTGGGAGTATGGATCCACCAGTCAACGCCCATGTTCAGCGGGGAAGCAGCAAACGCTAGAAGAAGAAGAAGCAGGGAAGCAATTACAGAAGCCAGACCTTCCACCTTCTGCAACCCACAAGGACCCTGGGTCCATACTCCCAGAGGGATAGAGAATGGGAAAGCTATCAAGGGAGGGGATGGGATATGGAGATCAGGTGGTGGGAATTGTGTGGAGCGGTACCCCTCCTATCCTACAGTTTTGTTAATGTCTCCTTTCTTAAATAAAAAAGAAAATAACTACTACTATATACATAAAACACTTGTTAAAATGCAGTATTTGCAGCACAGATAAAGGAATATATCTAACAACAAAAAAGTTAAAATAACTAAACTTTAGATTTAGGATTAGTATTCAAATTTAATTGGTGCTACTACATGAAAATTTTACTTCAACATTCTTAGTTCTATTACTTTTTGTGAACTTAGAAAAAACATGACCACTGGTCAGTGCTGATGATCCTGAAAATCACACTCAGAAAACACGACATGAGCTAACATCAATTTTATCCAGGTGTCAAAATGAATCTCTTACTTTTGATTTCCAGTCCTGCAGTTTTAACATATGCATCATTCTCTTGGACTTTGAACAAGAAAACAACAAAAGGACCCTTTAAATATCTTCCATAAATTAGAATAGAACATGCCTGTCTGTGCTATTATGTTTCTTAGGAAATAGACTTGTGCTATTTGTACATTTCCCAAAAAAAGAAAGCAAAGAACAAGAAAAATGTAAATTTCCAAACTCAATTGAACTATTTTTAAACAATCAAGAGCAAATGAGGGGACTCAACAAAAACTGTATAGGCAGTGTTAAACTACAATTCCTTAATGCAACATACACAAGTAAAATGCCATCACATCTGATACTCATGGAAATCAATAAGTGCCAATCTGTGTAGTGCTGCTTTGATGGAAATCTCTGCTTTTTCTTTCTTCTTCTTCAACTTAACTACCAGAACAGAGGAAAGTAAAAGTTGATAACTTAGGCAAATAAAATATTAAATATACTCTGAGGCTATTCACATTGGAAATTGCAATATTCCACTAAATTAAAGAGCCATTTCTTATGCATCTAAGCTTTATGTATTAAAATGGACTTTAATTTAACTGCCCATACATTTACTTGTCCCAATGCTTCTGTCAATGTGTTTGCAAAGCAGTCACAGGTTTAGCCAATATTAACAGCTGATCCAAGACATTAAAGAAAAAGACAAATTTAAGAGCTCTGATTTATTATTTTTATTTTTATTTATAAAAAGGAAACACTGGCCAAAAAAAAAATAGGGTAAGAGGGGTACAACTCCACACAATTCCCACCACCAGAACTCTGTATGCCATCCCCTCCCCTGATAGCTTTCCTATTCTTTATCCCTTTGGGAGTATGGACCCAGGGTCATTATGGGGTGCAGAAGGTGGAAGGTCTGGCTTCTATAATTACTTTCCCACTGAACATGGGCATTGACAGGTTGATTCAGATCTACAGGGATGCAGAGGTCACATAGGCTCCTAAGCTGAATATGGGCCCAGATCACATCAAATCAATGAGGTTTACAGTCAACAATATTTATACACTTTTCCCATATTTGGGAGCTACTCTCTTCCCTGATCCAGCTTTCTGGTCCTTTTTCCAGCCATGACATCATCTCCCCTGAACAATAACTTGAATCCACCTGCATATCAGATGTCAGGCTCAGAAAAAACAAAAAAACAAACAAAACGAAAAAATAAAACCACTAGTATAGTCATGGGCCCTTTGGAATATAACTAACTATCTACAAAACGAAGACCCCCCCCCCCAACTCTTCATCTGAATTATTCCAGCCTTTAAGTTCATGATTAGTCAACAATTTGTTCGGCTTTATATGTTATCTCTTTTTTCAGCCACTAAGTTCCAGATGCTATCGTGATGCCAACTGGACTTTCCTGGGCAGAGGACCCCACCAATGTGTCCTAGAGCCCTGCTTCCCCAGAGCCCCGTCCCACTAAGGAAAGAGAGAGCTCTGATTTACTTTTAACATGCAGATATGTGAGCAATTTGATAACCCAGTATTTTTGTTAAGGCCAAATGTCTTCAATTGCACCGGAAGCAACTCAATAAAGCCAGAGGATCTGAAGGTAGAGTGATCTAAAGAAACAACATGTCTTCTATGCAGCTATCAAGAACAATGAACCCACCTTCTCTGACCCATCTTGGACAGAGCTAGAAGGAATTATGTTAAGTGAGCTAAGTCAGAAAGATAAAGATGAGTATGGGATGATCCCACTCATCAACAGAAGTTGAGGAAGAAGATCTGAAAGGGAAACTAAAAGCAGGACCTGATCAAATTGTAAGTAGGGCACCAAAGTAAAAACCCAGTGGTGAGGGGTAGACATGCAGCTTCCTGGGCCAGTGGGGGGTGGGAGTGGACGGGAGGGATGGGTCACAGTCTTTTGGTGGTGGGAATGGTGTTTATGTACACTCCTAGCAAAATGTAGACATATAAATCACTAGTTAATTAATATGATAGGGGGAAAATCAGTTGTATGTCTCAAAGTTTCTCAAAACACAAACTGAATCTTTTTAATATATAGGCTATGTATTTGATATGCGGACTCTCTCAAAAGCCTAGACCAAGTAGATTAGAAGCATCCAATAGCACAGCTATATACAAGATACTGGATACTGTACAGCAAACCCTAACAAAAGGACTTTTCAAAGTTAACCCAATTACCAAATGATGTGATGATAACATTAACTATCGATTGTCTTTTTGAACCCTAAGACAGCAGGAGCCTCACATCTCCACTATAGAGCCCCTACTTCCCCCAGTCCTGGAACCCTTGGACAAGGCCCACTTTCCCGTATGCCTCTCCCAATCCATACCAAATAATATTGCATCCGCCGATCACAACCTAACCAACGCAACGATTGCCACCTCAACATGCTTCACCTCAGACTGTGTCCAGAGACTTCACGAGTGGAATTACAACCCTTCAGCTTCATTACTCGGGTGAGACCTTTCCTTTTATACTACACTCTAATTTCATCTCAGGTGGTTCACTTTCTAACAAAGTCCCAAAACCTAGATATACACCAGTTTCTGTGAGAGAGAGCTTATGTTCACACATATCCATAAACTACTGCAAAATATATACCTGAAAGCAGAAGTACACTAGAGTTTGCAGTGAGTACCTCCCTAACACTTCCTCTCCACTATTCCAAGATTTGGGTCCATGATTGCTCAACAATTTGTTTGGCTTCGTATGTTAACTCTCTTTTCAGTCACCAGGTTCCAGATGCCACCAGGATGCTGGTCAGGCTTCCCTGGAATGAAGAACCCACCAATATGTCCTGGAGCTCAGCTTCCCCAGAGACACACCCTAGTAGGGAAAGGGAGAGGCAGACTGGGAGTATGGACCGACCAGTCAACGCGGGGAAGCAATTACAGAAGCCAGACCTTCCACCTTCTGAAACCCACAATGACCCTGGGTCCATGCTCCCAAAGGGATAGAGAATGGGAAAGCTATCAGGGGAGGGGATGGGTTATGGAGATTGGGTGGTGGGAATTGTGTGGAGTTGTACCCCTCCTACCCTATGGTTTTGTTAATTAATCCTTTCTTAAATTAAAAAAAAAAAAAGAAAGAAACAACATGTCTTGAGAATGTGTCTTAGAACCTTGCATTGCTTTGCTTGCATTGGGACCACTGCCATTACTAATATGTCTTCAATTTCTGGACACTCAGAGTAACTAGTTACAGAATGATGAAAATTGACCTCCTTGCTCTACCCACACACAAACCCATTTGGCCCACTCTCTTACTCCCGTTGGGTTTCTTCCTCACATGACCCCTGTCTCTTCTAACCAAGGTTTAGAAGCATTCTAAATCTTGTAAGGCTTACTCTTGGTTTGCTTCGCAGAAATAAAATCACTAAATGCTTTATATTTTTTGGATTGTTGTCTGAGTTCCATCTGAGGAAAGCCAGTTACACTGGCTTTAGTTACACTAAAGCAGATTGGATACTCTGATTCACTTTCATGAATAATATCTGGAAAAAAGTAGTGACTCAATAAATCCTTCCACGTAAGCAGAACAGTGATTATATAAGGAAATGGATCTTAAAAAACACAGTTGAGTTACTCCATGTTTTCCAGTCCAATCAGCCAAAAAAGTTTATGATTTAAACATATGCTTCTGAGGTTTTTTTAAAATTTTTATTTATTATAATGTTTTTTAAGATAGAATCAGAGGCATTAAAAGCGACTGAAAGACTGTGATGGAGTCCAGTCTCAAACTGGATCTTGTGCATGGCGAAGCAGCATATTATCAAAGTGATCTATTTCACGGACTATCATGTCTCTGAGTCTTAAATTGCAGATGAGTTTTAAATTTCAGATGTTCATGCCTGCTAATCTGAAGCCCTAGGTTCAATGCTTGACACCACCATAAGCCAGACAGAGCTGATCAGTATTCTGGTTAAAATAAAATAAATAAGAATGAGTTCTATGTTTTTCCACAATATCAAAAACCACTTAACTGATAATATTTATCAAGTCTTTAAAGAAATGGGGACTAGGAGTCAGGTGGTAGTGCAC
Source organism: Erinaceus europaeus (assembly GCF_950295315.1). Taxonomy (NCBI): domain Eukaryota; kingdom Metazoa; phylum Chordata; class Mammalia; order Eulipotyphla; family Erinaceidae; genus Erinaceus; species Erinaceus europaeus. Next base: position 20,643,071 of record NC_080174.1, read on the forward strand.
CAGGTTAAGGGCACGTGGTGCGAAGCTCAAGGACCAACTGGCATAAGAATCCCAGTTCACCTGCATATCAGATTTCAGGCCCAGGCAAACAAACAAACAAACAAAAAAAACTAGTATAGCCACAGGCCCTTTGAAATATAACTAAAATATGCCTACTAGCTATCTACAAAATGGAGGACAACCCCAACACTTCATCAAAACTATCCCAGCCTTTAGGTCCATGATTGTTCAACAATTTGTTTGGCTTTGTATATTAACTCTCTTTTCAGCCACCAGGTTCCAGATGCTAGCAGGATGCGACCAGATTTCCAGATGGACACACAACTCCACCAATGTGCCTTGGAGCTCCACTTCCCCAGAGCCTTTCTCCACTAGGGAAAGAGAGAGGCAGGCTGGGAGTATGGATCTACCTGTCAACGCCCATGTTCAGTGGGGAAGGAATTACAGAAGCCAGACCTTCCACCTTCTGCATCCCACAAGGATCTTGGGTCCATACTCCCAGAGGGTTAAAGAGTAGGAAAGCTATCAGTTGGAGGGGTTAGTTTGCGAAGGTCTGGTGGTGGGAATTGTGCGAAACTGCACCCCTCTTATCCTATGGTTTTGTCAATGTTTCCTTTTTTATAAATAAAAAAAAAATTTTTAAATTAAAATTAAAAAAAAAATCCTGGTTCCAGACCCTGGCTCTCCACGTGCAGGGGAGTCGCTTCACAGGTGGTGAAGCAGGTCTGCAGTTGTCTTTCTCTCTCCCTCTCTGTCTTCCCCTCTTCTCTCCATTTCTCTGTCCTATTAAAAGAAAGAAAGAAAGAAAGAAAGAAAGAAAGAAAGAAAGAAAGAAAGAAAGAAAGAAAGAAAGAAGGAAAGAAATGGGGACAAACAAAAGTTCATTGTTCCTCTAGAAAGAGTACATTCTTTTTCTGATTTTTTTAAGTTATCTTTATTTATTGGATAGAGACAGGCAGAAATTGAGAGGAAAGGAAGAGAGAGAGGAAGACACAGAGACACCTGCAGACCTGTTTCACCACTTGTGAAGCGTTCCCACTGCAGGTGGGGACTGGAGGCTTGAACCTGGGTCCTTAAACACTGTAATGTGTGCACTTAACCTGGTGTGCCACCAGGTGGCCCCAACAGAGTATATTCTTTTAATTGTTTTTATATAATATTTTTTCTTCATGTACACAGAAGAAGCCACAATGTTTTTTTCAGAAATATTTAATCATATTTAGAATCAGAAATAATGTGAAAACAAAAAGGAACTTGACACTCCTCAGGATACTCCTAGGTATTAGTGTGAAGGCTTTAATAAATTGTATGATGCTAATCATGGTCATTTAACAATTCAGTAGACATAAATGAATTACCTTTCCACAGATACAAACTATGCTACTGAAGCTATATAGCTTTAAAGATAAATAAATAATGGTCCAGTTGCCTGAGAGGTGGCACAGTGGATAAAATCTTGGGCTCTCAAGCACATAGTTCTGAGTTCAGTCAATCACCCCAACTGAACACATATACCAATATGATGCTCTGGTTTTCCCCACCATTTTCTTAATAAGAAATGAATTTAAAAGAGAGCTGATGAAATAGCTCACTTAGATAGTTCAGTTTGCCATGTGCACAACCCCGGTTTGAATGAAGCTTCAATGCTGTGTTATCTCTATCTCTCTCTCTCCCTAAATAATGATAAATTAAATTAAATACATGTATAAATAATAGCCCACATTTTTAAAGAGTGGGCTATTATTATACATACAAGTACAATAACAATGGAATGGAATGAGAAGCCTTCACCAGTTGTAAGAATGAAGGTGGGTCGACAAGATAGCTAGCTCACTTGGGAGGGTTCATGTTTTTTCTTGCACATGACCCAGATTTATGCCTGATGCTCACTCTACTGGGGAAGGTTTAATGATGTTGTGTTTTTTCCTTCTCTCTCTCTCTCTCATGTCTTTCTATCAAAATAATAATAATAATAATAAGCTGAGGCAATAAAGTTCTGGTGATGACCAAAAAAAAAAAAAAAAAGAAAGAAAAAAGAAACAGACAATTAGTAATGAATTGTGTCTAGAGGTATCAAGCGAAATGATTCCTTTGAACAGCATCTTGGAACCTGACTGAGTAGGCATTCCAAACCCCAAGAGAAATAAAGAAAGTAGCATTTATATGGGCCCAGGAAATGATGTGTATTCTAAAGACTAAGACATTAATGTGTGTGGGAATCAGGTTCACACAGCTGGAAATGAAACTATCAATGAGCATAGCAATGAGCAATATTTCCTAAATACCATTGAGATGGTTTAATGATATAATGCATATAAATACATCAGAACTTGCCTAAAATTGGAGGATTTACAATTTTAATAATTTATACTTTCAATATACTTTCAAAAGAATAAAAATGTCTTCTGCCACAAAAATAAGTTTATCAAATACAATTCTTTATTGGAGTACCTATGTCATATAAATGGCATGCATTTATTTATATCCAAAACCAGAGACTCCAGACTGCTTTCCCACTTGATGTTTTCAGCGAGCACTAACATATATAACAAGATGTTTAAGAGTTAATAAAGTGATCTTGTATTTAATTAGAACCAGCAGTGATATAAACTTCACTTGCTTTAGATAGTAAGTTGATTTTACAGAGAAGTAAGTGGCTCTGAGTTTAGTTTTCCTTCCCATTACTCATAATCTGAATCCTTCGGGAAATGACAGCATGATTTACTTCTTAAACATTCATTCGGGAGTGCCAGTGATAAATTATGAAAAGTATTACTGCTTCTGTCTCAAGATTTATTATTATTATTATTATTATTATTATTATTATTATTATTATTATTATTATTATTTGTTGCCTCTCCTTCCTCTGTCCTTACTTCTTTCCTTCTCTCCACTCAGCCACAAGAAACTAACTTGGGATTGGAATGATAAACTCTGTCACAGTAAGCATAATCTTCTGTCACAATCTTTTTTCCCTTACTCTCCTTGCAGATTGTTTCTCCATATATAAACTCAGTTTGATATTTGCATGGCAACTTCATATTTCTGCATAATTGAGAGCCAAGACTAATTGGTTTCTTTTTTTTTTTCTTTTTGTACCAGACAGCACATGCAAATTGTAATGTTCTGTTTCCTTGCTGCTCACAATCACCTAATAAGGCTCTAATGCTGGGCTATTGAATTACACAATAAACAAAAATTCCCATCATTTCACATTTGTTCAAAGACGTAATGCTGTGGGTCCACACAAGTAGACAGAAGAAAAAAAAATGTGTACTTACTTAGCTGAGTTCAATCAATGCAAACCGTAAATTAATTATTCAGGCTGCCAAAAGCTGTTGTTATTGTTGATGTAAGAAAGCCTAAATTATTGGGCGGGGGGGGGGGGAGGGGGGATTATCCTATCCTTACAGGAAAACCTGGACTTGTTGACACAGATTTACCTACCAAAACCTCTTTTGCATACCAAGTAAGCATACTATTTTGCAAATAAGTAAAAGCAGACATCTGGGTAGTTAGATTTGTTACACAGACCTGGGGGTTGTAAGGCTTTCATTACTAGGAACAGGGATCAGAAGACCTAACTTTTGGAAGCAGAGTGAGGTATTAGACTATAGGATTTAACTGTCTCTATCTGTAGAAATATGAAATACCGGAGTCGGGTGGTAGCGCTGCGCACGTAGCGCGAAGCTCCAGGACTGGAGAAATGATGCGGGTTCCAGCCCCACCCCCTGCCCACCCCCCAACCCCCACTCTCCACCTGCAGGGGAATTGCTTCACAAGCGGTGAAACAGATCTGCAGGTGTCTGTTTTTCTCTCCCCCTTCGGTTTTCCCCTCCTCTCTCCATTTCTCTCTGTCCTATCTAACAACAATAATAACTACAACAACAATAAAAAAAAAAAAAAAAAACAAGGGCAACAAAAGGAAAAGGAAGGAAGGAAGGAAGGAAGAGAGGAAGGAAGGAAGGAAGGAAGGAAGGAAGGAAGGAAGGAAGGAAGGAAGGAAGGAAGGAAGGAAGGAAGGAAGAAAGAAAGAAAGAAAGAAAGAAAAGAAGAAGAAGAAGAAGAAGAAGAAGAAGAAGAAGAAGAAGAAGAAGAAGAAGAAGAAGAAGAAGAAGAAGAAGAAGAAGAAGAAGAAGAAGAAGAAGAAGAAGAAGAAGAAGAAAGGAAGGAAGGAAGGAAGGAAGGAAGGAAGGAAGGAAGGAAGGAAGATGAAATACCGCTCCACCACCCTCATGGCTGCATCTGGGTTTGGCACCAGGCTTTCCCTCACCACAATTCCCGCTGAATGTCAAGGACTCAGTGGAACACACAGAGGAACCAAGAACCAGAACAATGTTTTCTTTCTTGGAGGCACTCATCTCCCACCCTAGGATCTGTCCCTTCCAAGCATGTCTCCTGATTGCTTGTGCAAAAATCTTCCTTCACCACCCTCTGCAATCAGCAGTTCTAGAGAGAAAATGCAGCCCCACAAGAGACGAACATATGAAAATTTGTACCTAACAAATTTAATGACAGCAAAGCTGCAATTATACAGAAAGCTTAATAATGAGACTTTTCAGTACCAGGAGGTGTTTGACTCTCAAGTGGCATGCCTCTCAATTGTGACCTTTGTTACTGAAAACCTAGAACGTATGACTGTACTCCCCTTGAGTAATATCACTTAGTTCTTTTTGATGAGTCAGTGTTCTGTATTACCTCAATAAGATATGAAAGCTAGCTTATTGTATGAGGCAATATTTACTTTTCAGTTATATTATTTTAACTAGAAGACTTTTAAGAAATATGGTGGCTGAAAACTATTTTACTAAGTAATATGATCCATCCATCCATCCATTCCTAACACCACTAGGAAGAATTTGCAGGATATGCTTGTTTACAATCTCCTAAAATACTGTTGAACTCTCCTAAAACACATTTGTAGGCCTATAGTCATAAGTTCTATGACAATTATATCTCAATAAGAAAAAGAAAAGAAAAGAAATAGCAGTAAAAAGCAAGAGGGTTGAGATGTGAAGGATTAATAATGAATTTGATATTTTAAAACATTTTTCAGTAATCCTACAATGTAGGGCTCATTGTCCACAGTGACATTACACTTTTTTTTCTGACCCAAGAAATGCATTAGAAATCTAATTTGAAGAGTGGGGGCTGACAATGGTGCTCCCTTTGAGCAAATATAATACAATTCACAAGAAACTGGGTTCAAGACCTCAGTTCCCACCTGCAGGGGGAAGCTTCATGAAAGATGGAGTTATGCTGCAGGTATCTCTTTGTCTCTGTCTCTCTCTCTATATATATATATATACACATATATATCCCACTTCCCTCTCAATTCCTTTCTGTCTCTAGCCTATAAATAAATATTTAAAAATCTAATTAAAAGCTCTTGTCTGAGCCAAGAATTAGGGAAGCCTACACAAAGTTCATGAAGACTACAATCAGAGCCTACCTAGATGATTTGTTTTATGACATGTAATTATGTTTATTAATAAATTCAGCTAAATCATTTGCCATAACAAAAGCTCTTGTCTGTTTTACTGAAAAATAAATAAGGAGATGGGGTGGCAGTGCATGTGTTTGAGTGCACACATTACCCTGCTCAAGGACTCCATTCAAATACCCACTTGCCACCTTCTGGGAAGAGGGGAAACACTTCATGAGTTACGAAGCAGACATCCATCTTTCTCCCTCTCAGCTTCCTCCTTCCCCCTCAATTTCTCCCTACCCCTACCTATCAAATAAAAGAGAAAGAAAAAAAATAGCCATCGGGACCCGTGAATTTTTAGTGCAGGCATTAAGACACTGTGATAACCCTAGGGCCAAATAATAATAGTAAATAAATAAATAAATAAAGATGTACCTTACTATAATTTTTTAAAATCTAAGAAAAACATGTAAATGTATACACACACACACACACACACACAGAGTTAGTCATGGGATCCAAATATCCTCCTGAAGGCTATCAAGAGATTTCTAGAGATTCAAGAATACTCCATGCAAGACTCTGTATGAATAGAGTTAGGTGAAGGGGTGCATTAATATTGGGTAATATGCCAGCTTCCCCAGCTTCTGTCTCTAATCCTGCTTAACTAAGCACCAGCATGCCTGTATGTCATTGGTTTGATCCCATTCAAAGCTGCGGTCTATTTACATAAATCACTAACCACCCTCCCTCCAGGGCATTGGTGGTTCTGTGGTAGAATTCTCCTCTGCTCCGCCCCCTCTCCTTGTCACACCCTGATTTTCCACCACTCTCTTTTTGCTCCACCCTCTCTACATCACATCCTGTTTACACCCTACTTGGCAAGTATATATAAGGACAGGTTTGTGAGTTTTCAGTTTAGTTTAGTTTTAGCATAGCTTGGTTTAGATTGCGCTGAGTTCGTTCTGCATGAATAAAGAGATACTGCGTACAACCCAGCCATGAGTCCCAGTCATCTGTCTCTGCCCAGAAGCCAGCCTGACACATTAAGAGATTGCTCACCCAGTAGGGAATACCCTTCGCTATGTGTGTAGCTCTGGGTTCAGATCTTGACACCATATGAGAATACCACAGCATCAGCTAACACATCTCTCCTCCCTCTTTCTCTGTGGATCCACCAATATATCTGAAATTTAAAAAAATAAAATAAAATAAAACAATAAAAAGTTGACTCAAAAAAATAGTAAAACCTCACATGCATAAGGCAAATGAAAAATGAAAATTAAGTAGTTAAGATAGTTCTCTGATGATATGCATATGAAAGTATATTTGATAATTATGTGGAAAAGAATTGCTATTCCTAAATTAATTTTCTGTTAAGATTTCTTTTTTAAGTATTTATTTATTATTGGGTAGAGACAGAGAGAAGTTGAGAGGGGAAGGGGAGATAGAGAAGGAAAGAAACAGAGACACCCACAATCCTGCTTCACCACTAATAAAGCTTCCCCCCTACAAGTGGGGCCCAGGGGCCCAAACCCAGTTACTTGCTCACTGTAATGTGTGCGCTCAACCTAGGTGGCCCAATGATAATTTTTTACTACATCTTCAAGATTTATGTTTTTCCCAGAGGCCTGTTCAGCTCAGTTTATTGTGTCAGTGGGGACTAAACCTGAGACCTCAGAGCTTCAGGCAGGAGAGTCTCTTTGCAGAACCCCTGTGCTATCTCCCCCCCCCCCAAGATTTATTTACTACTGAGGGTGGGGGAGAGGTGATTGGCAAAGCACTACTCTGGGATGTGCTGCCTAGAGTTGAACTGGGGACCTCGGACCAAGGCGCTACCCACCGCAGCCCCTCCCATCTGCCATTCTTGGGCAGCCAGAACAAGCTGGGGTACGAGTCCCTGAATTTCAGCACCCCGCGTCACCATCTGCTAGGATTTCTGATTTAATGCATACCCCAGGTTTCTCAATAAAGTTAATTTTGCCTGTCACGGGGCATTTGTCAATATATCAAAATACATATGGTTACTTCTCAAAGAGAGGAAGGTTGCAGAGACCAGAGAGGGATATAAACATTCTAAAGTGCACAGCACAACTCCGAAGTTAACATCGAAGAATGTTTTGACCAAAATAGCAACAGCACTAAAGTTGAGAAACCCTGGTCTGGAATAATTTCTATATGCTTTGCAGAGAAATAAGAAAAATGTCAGGAAGTATTGATTTCAGTCTAAATAAATAATGTCTTTTAGGGAGCCTGGGAGTAGATTATTATCATAGTGTCCTTTAGATTTATATTTATATAGTATTGTTATTTTTGTCTTTTGAGTGAAAGAACCATTTTAACTAAAACAAATCATAAAATTATCAAATGATGTCATTTTGAGACTCTTATTTTGGGGTCTATTTTTATCTAAAATAGGTTATAAGCATCATTTCATAAAGGCAGGGGGAATCTCCTTTGTGGAATGAAAATCGGGCTGGTCTATCGGCCCATCGGTGTTAGCCTGAGGCAGTTGCTATAGCAAATATCTGTGTTTTCTGAATACCACCAAGTAACGCAAGCAGTCAAAATGAAAACAGACTTGATTAAATGCAGAGTAAATGACCTTTAAAAATATCTCATTGCCTCTGGACAATGGTCAGGGTTATTGTGAACCAATAAGTACTCAGTATATAGTGATGGTAATAGGGACTGCTTCTGACACACAGAAAAGCACCCAGCCGTGTGACTACCAAAATCTGCCTGCTTAAAAGTACACATTAGCCATCCACCTTGAACGTAGAGAAATCTGCGGTGAGCATTAGAAGCACAGTGAGATAACTTATATGTGCCTTGCTCTGTTTTCTAGCTAAGAATAGTGGCATACTTTCCAGTCGAAAGTTATTTTGCTTCCTCTAAGTTTGAATGATCATGGCCATTATATGTGTTTGTCTTATAGGAATACATATTTTTAAAAAATTAAAAGCATGTAAGTTATAGTGAGGTTATTTTTAATATTCTCAAATGTCACTCTCTCCTGGGTGCCTTCATGTAACACTATTTCTTTTGGATTATCTAAAAATATACAAAAGCTCAAAATGAGTCCTTTCTTTTAACCTAATTTTCAAAACTCACTGTTAATTAATCTACAGCACTAACAAAGTAATTCTCATTAAAGCGTAAATGGTTGATGGCTAATGGCTAAGTCTTGTGCTAAGACTTCAATAAGTATTTGTATATTTAAATAATTAAAATAAATGAATAATTGATATGGGGCAGGAAATAGGATAGCTTTTTAGTGTCTCTTAAATCATAGCATATGAGCAACTTTTATATAGCATTTATAAAACTGATTCCAAATCATAGATTCTTACAGTTATCATTTGCAATAGTAAATGGGATTTTAGGACCTAGGAGATGACTCTGCAAGTAAAAACATCTTTATATGTATATGTTTATTTATTTATTTACTTTTAAATGAGAGAGATACAGAGCAGGAACTACCAGAGCTTTGCTCAGCTCTGGCTTATGTTAGTTCTGGAACTGAACTTGGGATCTCAGAGTCTGAAATATGACAGTTTTTTTTTTTGTTTGTTTCTTTGTTAAGATTTTATTAGTGGAAACAAACAAGCATAAACATGTAATGCACAAGCCTATGGTCTTGTCAGTGTTTACATTTTATAAATAAATACATCAAAATAAAATTTAAAAACTGCTGTTTGGGGGCTGGGTGGTGGTACACATTGGTGAATGCCCATATTACCATGCAGAACGATCAGTGGAGTTTAAGTCCCCTTGTTGGGAGGAGAGGGGGATGGGAGCTTCATGAGTGGTGAAACAGTGCAGTTGTCTCCTTCTCTCTCCCCTCTCAGTTTCTCTCTGTTCTATCAAATAAAAAAATTGAAGAGATAAAAGAAAGGGTACAGTGCTGCCAGGAGCAGTGGATCCATGGTACAGACACCAAGCCCCATTGATAAGCCCTATGACAATTAAAAAAAAAGACAGTTTTTTTTTTTTTATAGAACTATTATGCTGCCTCATCACATTTCTTAGTATACATGAAACTTTAGGTTCAATCCTGTATTCATATGAGATCATCATGTACAGTGCCAAGGGAATCAGGCGGAACACTGCCTTGATACATCTCTCTCTGTGTCTCTCTCCTTTCTTTCCAAACAGTATATAACTTGATACCATATTGGATCAGGGTGGCAGCTGAGCAGTACTGAGTAGTATTATGCATGTGCTAGGACCTGAGTTTATTCATTTTCTATCAATACCAAAGACAAAAAAGCAACTTGAAAGAAAAGAAAATTAAGTTCTACTAGACAATCATATTTATTAGTAAGTAATATAATGATCTTTAAAAAGTATTTCCAAGGTAGGTCATAGTATCACAGTTTCAGAGATTGGAAAACTGAGACTTATAGAGATTAGTTTACCCCAAATGCATATTAATAAGTTCAGGGTTTTATTTTCAAAATGATCTATTTATATATCCCCAGACAATAACTTGAATCTACTTCTATATCAGATGTCAGGCTCAAGAAAAAAAAAAAAAGAAAAAAAATAGTATAGTCATGGGCCCTTTGGAATATAACTAAAATAGGACTACTGGAATATAACTAAAATAGGACTACTATCTACAAAAATGATTAGTCATTCATGATTAGTCAACAATTTGTTTGGCTCTCTATGTTAACTCTTTTTTCAGCCACCAAGTTCCAGATGCTAACATGATGCCGACCAGACTTCCCTGGATAGACAACCCCACCAATGTGTCCTGGAGCCGATTCCTCAGAACCCTGCCCCACAAGGGAATGAGAGAGACAGGCTGGAAGTATAGATCTACCTGCCATTGCCCATGTTCAGTGGGAAGCAATTAAAGAAGCCAGTCTTTCCACCTTTGGCACCCCATAATGACCCTGGGTCCATACTCCCAGAGGGATAAAAAATAGGAAAGCTAATAGGGGAGGGGCAGACACAAAGTTCTGGTGGTGGGAATTGTGAGGAGTTGTACCCTTCTTATCCTATGTTTTTTGTCAGTGTTTCCTTTTTATAAATAAAAAATTTTAAAAATAATTATTTATTTTATTTAAATGAAAACGAGCTACAGTGATAAAAATACAGAGATCAAAGGACTACTCAGCTCTGCTCATGGTGGCTGGAAATTGAGTCTGGGACCTCATAGCCTCAGGCATGAAAGTCTTCTACATAACTATCTTGTTGTCTCCTCAGCCTTGAATAACAGGACCTGAAAAACTCTGAAGATTCAAAATTCCACAGTCTTTGGTTAGATTCATTTGTCTGAACAACATTCAGTAAACGCCTACCGCATTTTAAGCAGTTTTGGGGCTAAGTGTTTTCACATAATAGCTGATTTAATTCTTAAAACAAATTTGTGAGTTAGGCATTATTTCCCCCCATATTAACAAATGTAGAAGGTAATGTTTAGTGAGGTGAGGTCCTACACACTGGCAAATGGCAAATCTGAAATGTGAACCAAAGTCAGCCTGAGTCTGAAAGCTTACTCTTTTTTTTTTTTTTTTAAACCTGAGCACTGCTTAGTTTTGGTTTATGGTGGGAGGAGCAGGGAGAGAATTGAACCTATGACCTCAGAGCCTCAGGCATGAGAATCTGTTTGCATAGCCATTATGCTATCTCCCCCACCCTAATTTCTAGTTCTAAGAAGTTGGGTTTTTTTTTTCCCTTTTTGTTGCCCTTGTTATTGTCCTTGTTGTTATTATTGTTGTTGTGCTGCTGTCGTTGTTGGATAGGACAGAGAGAAATGGAGAGAGGGGAAGACAACGGGAGAGAGAAAGATAGACATCTGCAGACCTGTTTCACAACTTGTGAAGTGACTCCCCTGCAGGTGGGGAGCCTGGGGCTAGGATCTGGATCCTTAAGCTGGTCCTGGTGCTTCCTGTCATGTGCTCTTAACACTGTGGGGCTCCCAGTGTGTTTTTTGTTGTTGTTGTTGTTGTTTGTTTGTTTTACCACATATTTATCTGTTAACAAAAATTGGGTGATAAAAATAAAAATCAACGGTGTAGGTCAAAGACTCTTTCAAACAGAATTTTTTCCAATTTATGTTTCTTTCATTCAAAACAGAAAATTCCATAGTCTTTCACACTCACTATTGCACAATTAAAAAAAAAAATCTTTATTTTCTATCTCATCTAAATGTTTAGATTTGATGTCAAGTGTAACTATTGCTAAGTCTCTCTTTAGAGTTTACTGATTTTGTTGTTTGGGGCAATGTCTTAGGGATAGGGGGATTTGAAAAATCAATGCTAATCTCCTGGCAGGGAGGAGCTGTGCTAATAAAGGAAATAAATGAGGAAAAGAAAAGATAAGCATTCATTCAGAAGATGTGTGTATGCAATATAAAAACATAATTTTTCCAAACATACTGTTACTAGCCTGAATTTGCTTTTCTTTTAGCAATATGACTTACAAAAATAGACATAATGTCCTAAGTTTTTTGACATATCTCTCAGTAACTTTCCACAAACGGGAAATACCTCTTGTCACACATTACTCATCACAGCAGAAGCATCTATATTTAATATCACCATACCCATCAACTTCAATATACATTTCTGGAGACATCAACTAAGTGCCCTAACGAGAGGTCAGTGAGAATGGTGCTACCTCTGGTTATTCAAGGTCAGTCAGACAGAGAGAAAATAGGATCAGACCTGTAGTCTGAAAGAAACCTGTAGTCCCTAAATATATTTCCCTTACAAATAGGTTTTTGAAGTTCTGTTCTATGCTAATGATTCAGATTGGCTGTCAGAAAAGACTGTTCTACAATCCTAGGTCAAACAACCATAATAATGCAGTTTCCCACTCAACAGAAATTATTGAACAGTCTTTTCTGACTGTTACCCTTGTTGTTTTATTATTGTAGTTACTACTGTTGTCACTATTGGACAGGACAGAGAGAAATGGAGAGAGGAGTGTAAGACAGAGACAGACAGGGAGAGAAAGACACTTGCAGACCTGCTTCACCGCCTGTGAAGCAACTCCCTGCAGGTAGGGAGCCGGGGGCTCGAACTGGGTTCCTTATGCCAGCCCTTGTGCTTTGCTCCATGTGCACTTAACCCGCTGCGCTACCGCCCAACTCCCTCTAATAAAATTTTTTTAAAAAAGATAAAGTGCTTATTTGGATGTATAACAATGAACTAAGTCTAAAGGTCAGGCTTTGCTGATTCCCATTAAGTGAGCTGGTTTTTCCCCCCCCCCCCAGGGTGTATTGAAGATTAGAAGCACCTGCAAGAAAGCATTTAAGAGGAAACATTGAACAGCTGCCACAGCTGACACAAGAATGCCAGGTAAACAAGTCAGAAAAACACAACCTATTGTACCTTAAAAAGCATATTTTCTCACTTGCAGGTTTTATACTGTTTTTATATTGATTGTATTTCTTTAAACAATCTTAGGAAATAAACAATGGCTACATTACTGAAGCATTTCCCTGGAGATTCTTTTTTAACTCAAGTGTGGCCTATGGAGCCTCATCATGACCTTTCCTGAAGACCTTTACCTTAAGCCTAATTAATTCAAATCTACATTTAAATCAACTTGCAGATGATTCTTATACCTCTTAATTTTTTTAGAAACACCTATATATATATATATATATATATATATATATATATATTAAAAATCTATCTGACTTTCTATTTCATCAAGGACCCTCAGGCCCAGACCTTGTGGTAATCATTGTCCTAAGAACTTTAAATACAAATTCTCAATGGGTTTCAGTCTAGTCACACAACTGAGAATTACTTTAGAGAACATTAAAATAGGAATACCAGGCCCTGCTCCAGACAATATAATCTAATCAGTGTGAGACAGGGTCTGAGCAGAGGTCTTTTTAAAGCTCCCCTGATAAATCAAGTGTGCAAAGTTGAAGACAAGTGCATTATCCTATTTAATTTTACATGTAAATATAAAGTTGTCCAATAATAAATTTACAGTGAAATTTGCACATGGTTGTAAAACATGGATTTAAACTCAGGTCTTTCTAAGTTGAAAGTTTTGCTCCCAATGTATTATATTTGTTATAAGCATTTATGATAGTTAATAATTTCAAAACTTCCACTGTGTGACTATCATAACAGGGAAAATGATAGAAAGTCTCTCAGAGGAAGGGAGAAAAAGAACGGACTCAAGGACTTGAAGACCACACAAGACTGTAGCAGAAAGATGAAGAAGCCATACAGCTGTTTCTCCACAGTAAGAGAGAGATCAGCCGAGTAATGAAGCTGTTGAGATTACTCAATGAACAAAAAGTGTATTGATGAATCACAGAAGGTAGAAGCTATAAGACTGTAAACACAACAGCAAGGTTTAATTGGTAAATTTAGCCTTCTAAATACAATATAAGTACCTTGGGTACATTTCCTGGATCAAATAATTACCATTTGTGGATCACTCCATCACTGTGGTTTTATCCACCAACACTGTAAGAAAGAGGTCTCTTGAAATCTACTTATGCCAATATAAAATGACCAATCAGAGGCAGATGTGTGGAATGTTCCCACAGAGCCATGGAGGATGTGAGTCATTCCTTCATGCATCCTTTAAGCAAGTCATGTGGAGATGCTTTTAAACATTTACCATAAATGAGTCCCTCTAGCACCATCTGTTCTCTTTAAGCACAGGAAATATTGAAGCCACTTTTGTTATATAGATTTCCAGTTCATAGTTTTGAAAATAATCCCTCTGATCTTTTGAAATATGTCCAAATAAGTCAAAAGACATGGCCACTTTCTTTTACAAACTACACTTGTAAGAGTCTTAAGTCATTCTCTTTGTCAGCTAGCCCAACTCTAGGGACTGACACTCTCTCTCTCTCAGGGAGCACTAAAAATCCTGGAATAATCCCAAAATGTGCACGTTGACTTTGAAAGTCTGATTTAACTGACAGATGTGTGAAGTGGCACATAGAAAATTCCCCATGGGAGACAACAAAAATGCTAGAGAGTGACACTTAAGGAGGAATGGCAATGACATGACTTCACTGGCTTTCTCTTGTTTTATATGTTCTATTTTCTGACACAAAGTGATTTTTGTGATACACAAGGCTGTATGCACATTCATAGATGCCTGTTTTAAGAGCAAATGCCAAAATTACACAAACATAAAAGCCTACTTTGTGGGAAAATAGAACATCTATGAACAATTTAGTTCTGTGCAGAAAAGCAGTAGTGTTTGCTTGTTGTTTGCTTTAGCTAGAGTCATTATTTAAATGATAATCTTCATCTTCAAGGAGTGCTTCCATCTTGAGCAGATGTCTGAGGACGGTCAGGTCAGATTATTCTCAAGACCTGGGACTGAATAGGGACTATCAGGGGAGAGGTGAGACCTCTTTAAGAGATAAGTGCCAAGTGCTCTAACTTTGATCTCTAGATAGTTCGACTGCAAATCAATGAAATTTGGAGAGAAACATAGTGATGAGAAAAGTCATAATGATGCAGAAGAAGCATAAGAATTAACTGCCTTGGGAGTCGGTGGTGGCACAGCGGGTTGGGCGCACGTGGTGCAAGGCGCAGGGACTGGCATGGGGATCCGGGTTGGAGCCCCCACTCCCCACCTGCAGAGGAGTCGCTTCAGAGACTGTGAAGCAGGTCTACAGGTGTCTATCTTTCTCTCTCTCTGTCTTCCCCTCCTCTCTCCATTTCTCTCTTTCCTGTCCAACAACAATGACATCTATAACAACAACAATAATAACTGTAACAATAAAAAAAAACTAGGTCAACAAAAGGGAATAAATATCTGAAAAAAAAAAGAAATTAAAAAAATTTAAATAAATATATAAAAGAATTGACTGCCTTTACTTTCTTTCTCCCAGTGACATCAATCAAGGTCACAATGTTTGAAAGTACTAATATTTAGCATTATTTCAGGACAACTAGTGAATAACTTATTTGCATATACAAAGAAAGACTTTAGGTGTCTTAGAAGGATCCTCTGCCTGAATTCACAGTTCTGGAGACTATGATATTTAAAATAAATAAGCTTTCTTCCTTTAGTTCCTGGGTCTTCATATCACTGAACCTAGCTAAGTTAATGGCACTTGCAGGGGGCCGGAAAGAGGTCAGGCAGAAATTGTGAATGGTCAGCACCTGCACCCTCTCAGCAACTCAGAGGAACTCTGCCCTCTAGTGGGTTATTCAAGGATGAGTTTTAATGAAAGTAGTAGAAGCTTCACTTTCTACGCCCTTCCCCTACAACTTCAACCTTTCTAGGAAGCAACAGGAAAATAATGACCATCAGCCAACTAACTACTGAGAGTCAAAATGTGTCCTGTATCTTTGTGTACGTCATATGAATAGACTCTAAGCTTTGCAACAAATTGCAAGTCGGCTGCATTTATGAAGAGAATTACATAACTGTAACATGTTCTATATACATTCAAACCCAGGATTTTCTGTTTATTTTTTCCTTTCTTTTTCTCTTTTCTCTCCTTTCTTTTCTTTTTTTCCTAAGTTTTTCATTATCTTTATTTATTGGATAGAGACAGCCAGAAATCAAGAGGAAAGGGTGTGATAGAAAAGGAGAGAGACAGACACGGTTTCACAACACAGTTTGCAAAGCCTCCCCCCTACAGGTGGGGACCAGGTGCTCGAACCCAGGTCCTTGGGCATTGTAAAATGTGTGCTCAAACAGATGTGCCACCACCGGGCTCCTCCTTTTCTTTTCCTTTCACTTCTTTTCTTTTCACTACAGCTCTGCTCAGCCCTGGTTTCTGGTAATGTGGGCAAGGATGGAACCTGGAACTACGAAGCCTCGGGCATAAGAGTCTTTTTGTATAAACATTTTCCTATCTCCCCACTTTCAAAGGCTATTTTTCTAACTGCTTCTCTGCTGTTCATCTAGGCTAGTTTCTTCTTAGGTTTCCCCCATGCGTGCTTCTAACACAACTTTTGCTTTACCCTATTTCACAAGTTGTAAGATTGTTGTGAATCAAACTCCCTACCCTAAAGATTAAGAATGCTGACCTGGCGTGGGGGGGCGGTAGTGCAGCAGGTTAAGCGCACATGGCACAAAGCACAAGGACTGGCATACGGAGCCCCCCCCCCCACCAGCTCCCCACCTGCAGGGGAGTTGCTTCACAGGCAGTGAAGCAGGTCTGCAGGTGTTATCTTTCTCTCCCCCTGTCTTCCCCTCCTCTCTCCATTTCTCTCTGTCCTATCCAACAATGAATGATATCAACAACAACAATAATAACCACAACAAGGCTACAACAACAAGGGCAGCAAAAGGGGGGGAAAATGGCCTCCAGGAGCAGTGGATTCATGGTGCAGGCACAGAGCCCCAGCAATAACCCTGGAGGCAAAAAAAAAAAAAAAGTTGACCTGGAAAAGTCTTGTGTCAGTTGCTCTGACTTGCTCTCATTATAAACCATGAAAGCACAATTTGTGTAATTCCTTTAAGAATTTTCCTATAGATAAAAACTAACCTACACTCCACCCCAAGTCATGAGCAAGACATGCCAGTCCACCACAGTATCATTTGCTATCAGTTATTCACTTTTGAAAGTTCAAATTTCAAAGTGAAACCAGAATCTAATGAACGAATCTTTCCATAATAATAGAATTACCACTCAGTGCTTTATAGAACACAAAAACGACTTTTATTTCATTAGTTTCCTAAATTTCATGTTCAATTATACATTTGTTGAATGGTGGAATACCAAAAGAATTTTTCAGTCACAGCAATTCCATCAAATACATACAATTTAAGATTTTTAACTGCTGGAATGAATTAAAATCTTCTCAAGTTTTCCTAATTAAAGAAGATAAAGTTAAGAGAAAATGTGAAAAATTCTGCTCTGTAGGAAATTTGTTGAACTCAATTACCATTCTTCCATGAGTGCAGTGTTCATTTTTAAAACGGAAACTCTAAAATTCCTAGAAACACAAGACAGTATTGGTATTTTTGGAAGAGAATACATTCAGATACTTGTGCAAAAACATGTGCAATTAAACAGTATGGAAAATGTTATTTATTACTACAGCCAATGAAAATATATTTTCATTTCCATTCAAGTTAAATATTTCCGTCTCCCATTTTATGTTCTGCAAAAAGCCATATGTTTAATTTATGGAACAAACTATGCCACAGGCAGCAGTAACTGTAAAGGAGCTTAACAATCCTTAACTACATACCTCTGGAATGAAGAATATATTTTGCTTAATCATGTGCAATGCTGGATGATGATTCTAGATCACTTATAACTACAAAGGTTTGCAGGCTTCTATTTCACACAGTATGTCCCCATCCTGTCAATTCAGCCAAAAAGAATCAAGCAAAAATGTAGGTAGATAGTCTACAAAATTCTAGTTTAAAACCTGTATGGCTAAAGTGACCACATTCTGTTACCATGAGGACACAACTATTGTAGGTGTTCTAAGAAATCATTTGCAACTGGCTATCTGTTTCAATTCAGCCTTGCCTCCCACGCCTGGCTTCTATAAACTGACTTAATTGTTTAAGGCCTAAAGAAGAACAATTGTGTAAACAAAAGACAAGCATTAATAACATAAAAACAAATGTCAATGCCATGCTCTAAGCAAGTAGCAAGATAGATTTCTCCATAGGAGAAATGTCACAAAGAAAGAAAGAGGAAAAGGAGAAAAGGACAAAGGAGGAGGAGAGGAAAGAAGAGAAGAGAAGAGAAGAGAAGAAGACAGAGGAAGAAAGGTAGGGAGAGAGAGAAGGGAAAGGAGGAAAAAGAAAAAGAAAATTGGGTGATATAGCAGAAATATAGGATTAGCTAGTACCTACAATTTGATCTTACTCCAATACAGGTGTAAATGTTGATTAAAATCTCTCTCTATATTTTTTTTTCCTTTTTTGACTTAGTTTACAAGTGAACCTTTGAATAGCATATTTTCAAGAGTCATTACATCAGAATGAAGGTCTGTACAGTAGGCAAGCAATGTACTTCAGCTCAATACAACTGCTGTCTGACAGTCTAGACTGGGGAGCTTCACACAGGAAGTGAATCTATTTTACAAAGACAACTTGCTTCTGCAGACAAAAGGTATCAACTGCAGGAAGATCTCTGAAGAACTGCCTGTGAATCTTCTTTGGTGTATTAAATACTTTACATACCCCCCCCCCCCCCGTTTTCTGTGCAGATGGCCTTTCAGGACTTTATGTTTAGACAATGTATTTGTCATCTTTAGTGTGTGATCTTGAGCTGTGATGGGATTTCTCCAGAGAGAGAGAGAGAGTTAGGTCAATGACAGATGTCCCAGGCTCAGAACTCTGTCAGTTTCTTGATTGTCTATTAAAACTGTTTCCATGGTTTATAAAGGGAGCAGATTCAACTTTTCTAAAGTCTTTGCGTGCCAGTTTCTAATAGCCTCTGTTCCTGTCCAAACTTCAATAGCAAGGGAAAGGAAACATTATTTGATGATATAGTTTGTAGATTCTTGCTGCATTTTGAAGACCTTGTGGGGGGAAGAGCTAGTTCTCTTGATTACTTTAATGCCAGCACACAAAGGAATTATAGATGGGAAGGAGAGTGCAAATGACTATCAGAAAAAAGTCTCATGCATTTAAGATTTTTTTTACAAGTCAAAATATACATCCTCCTATTGCCCCATTCCTTAAATGTATAAGAACCATCCCTAGCCCACTGGTCTCCTTCATGTCTCACTGAATTTGATAAGGAATAAAGATACTTTTCTTGTAAAGGAACAGTATCTACCTAATACTTATCATTTTAATCAATTGTGTTAATAAGAAATATAGCAGCAGTTTGGACTGAGTCACCCATCAAATCCTCTATTTATGGGCATTTAAATGTGTAAAAAAATGACAGGTACATGAAATTAGGAGAAAAAAATAAAAGAAACCTGCAGACTTTGGCACTAGCACACATAATGTTTTGTTAGAGTTGTTAAAAATGTGGTTTGACAATTGCTAAGTAGGAATGAAAAACTACAAACCTGCAGAAAACAAACAATCATAGGTGTTGGTTTGAGTTAAACTTTCCCCATCCCCCATTCCCTCCCACCCACCCCATATAGTTTCAATTATAATAAAAATAGAGATCTTAACACCAGAATTTTTCTTTTTAACTCTTCAAGGTTGCTCTGCATCATTCAAGCCCCACATAGGGTTTGAAGCACCAAATCCACAAGTTTGTCCAACCAAATTTTAAATAAATGAACACTGAAGACTGAAGGATGCCAAAGTAACTGTTCTTAAATGAAGCTGTAACACAAAGTTCTCCCCAAAACACAGGGCGTTAAGTGTCAAGTTCAAGTACTGCCAGGCTGTAAGTAGATCTGTCTCAGACAAGCTTCAGATAACAACTACAAGTACCATTGATTCTAGAGGGCATCATCCATGCTACCCAAGCAGGGCTGGAATCCCCTTCCCATCATTGACTTTTACAAAGTCGCGACCTCCACTGTGATTGGCTATTGCAGGGTCAGTGTCGAACCTGGGTCTGGAGAGGAGGAAGTAAGTCTCCTTCACAGCAGGGAAGCTTTAGTGTGAACAGTTCTTTCAGGGCTCTGTGTGTGTGTTGGGGGGAGGGGGGTTTTCCTGGCTTCTCAGGATCCACTGCTCTGGCCAGGAGTGAGCTTCACTTCGACCCAGAAAGTGAAAGTAGAGACGACCTACCTGTGGAACCAAACACAGCATGCCCCCCCCCCAAAAAAAAAGGCCGCTTAGACGACCCCACTGCAATTGACAAGTCAACTCGTGCACTTAAAGCGTATCAGTTTATGAAACGCTTGTTTGAAGTCCTCATTGGACATAGTATAGATGATGGGGTTGATGAGGGAGTTGAGATAGCCCAGCCATGTGAAGAAGTCGAAGATGGCCAGGTGGAACCAGCAGGCATCCTTGCAGATAGGCATTACCAGGGAGATGATGAAGAAGGGCAGCCAGCATACAATAAAAGCTCCCAAAATGATCCCCAGAGTCTTGGTGGCTTTGCGCTCCCTAGCGGCCATGAGTTTCTTCTTCTCCAGCAGGGCATCCGAAACGCGCACTTTGACTTGGTTCACATACACTGGAGACCCCGATTCGCTAGGCACGTCGGGAGCCCTCGAGTTAATGGAAGTGACCGAGGACGTGGACCCCGGGGAGTCAGTTATCAGCTGGGCGCGAGTCAGTCGCTTGCCGGTCCGGTTGGGAGTCTGTTTCAAAATGCGGGAGCGGGCTTCCACATAGATGCGGCCATAGAGGGCGATGAGGAGCAGGGTGGGGAAGTAGAAAGCGCCCACCGTGGAGTAGACGGTGTAGAGGATATGGTCGGTATTCACCACGCAGGTATTCACTTCCTCCTCGGCCTTGGCCTGGCGCCAGAAGAAGGGCGGCAGCGAAATGGAGATGGAGAAAACCCACACCAGCACGATCATGACCGCCGCCCTCTGGGGAGTCCTTTTAGCTGAGTACTCCACGGCGTCCGTGATGGCCCAGTAGCGGTCCAAGGCGATGACACAGAGGTGCAGGATGGAAGCGGTGCAACAGGTGATGTCCGAAGACAGCCAGAAGTCGCAGACCACCTGGCCCAGCGTCCAGCGGCCGGTGACTGTGTACATAGTACTGATGGGCATCACCAGGATGGAGACGAGCAGGTCGGTGACCGCCAGGGAGGCGATCAGGTAGTTGGCCGGGGTGTGCAGCTTCCGGGTCCGGTACACGGTGGCGATCACAAAGGCGTTGGAAAGCGTGGTGGCCAAGGTGATTAGCGCCAGCAGCAAGATGAGTAGTACTTTCCAGGGCAGGGCGATGGAGTCCTGGTAAATGTAGCCCTCGGCGCTGCAGTTATGGGAGGGAGCAGCGGCTGAGATGTTGGCTGGAGACACCCGGGTCTGGGAGTCTGCAGGCGGCGGTTGGGCGCACGAAGCGCCCGATTCCTCCATGTCTAACCTAGCCTCGGCTTAGGAGCGCAGCTCTGGGGCATGGAGCGGACGAGGGAGAGGACTGAAGAGCCGCCAAAGAAGCCACCGTCTTGCCCACCCACCAAGCCCTCCTTGCTAGTCTGTTCTGCGGGATCCTTAACTCCTGGAAGCTGCAACGCTAGGTCAAGGGCGAGGCAGCCCGGGCTGGCGAGCGCGTCCCCTGCACTTGCCGTGCGCCAGGCGCTACCACCGCGCCTCCAGCGGCTCCTCTCCACGCCCCGTCTTAGCCCGGGTTTGCTAAGGACTAGTCCCCGCTAGGCTCCTGCTCGCACCCGGGCTTTTGGGGAAGGAGGGCGATGTACTGTTTGAAAAGGAGGGAGCATCAGCCAGGTGGGGTCTCTTACCCCAACTACGCGGGGCTGAGCGTCTCCTAACCTGGGCGCTCCTGGTTGTGCAGCTTCAGCCCGCAGGAGTTTCCTAGCTGTCCAGAGCAGAGCTTGCAGCCCAGCGAGAGGTCCTGGTCTTGCATGCCCGCTTCCACCCTCCAGCCCCCATTCCCCAAGCTGGGGCAGGTCCCAGCGGCGGTTGTGGCCACCAGAGTAGGATGGGGTGAGGTCGGGCAGCCGCGCCCCTGCTTTTCAAGCGCTGGCCACTCCGGCGAGCTGCCCCGCGGA
This sequence comes from Erinaceus europaeus, assembly GCF_950295315.1. NCBI lineage: Eukaryota > Metazoa > Chordata > Mammalia > Eulipotyphla > Erinaceidae > Erinaceus > Erinaceus europaeus. The sequence goes on from NC_080174.1 coordinate 20,665,036, forward strand.
GACAGAGTCATAAGAGGGGGGACTCGAGGATTGTGGCTGCAGCTGCTCCAGCCGCACCGCCTTCGCCACCACATCGGTCCCACGGGCACCCCTGTGAGCCATGCCACACGGGTCTGGGGGGGGTCTGGCGCGGTCCGAGGGGACGGGGCAGTTGTCTAGGGAGCGAGCGGGACGCTGAGTGCGCCAACCCGGGAAGAGCGTGGGAGCCACGGCGCAGATAGGCTCCTTTTATAGACTCCAGCTTCGGTCCCCCCAAGCCTTGCAACTCGTGAGGTGCTGCAAGTGCGGAAGCAGGTCCTCATCACCTTCCCTTTTTTTTTCTCTCCCTCCCAGCTTTACTCCAGCCCGGCTCCCTCCCAGGCTAAGGAAGCTCCCGCCGGGTCCTACTGCCTCCTCTCCCAACTTCCCATCCCCTCTCCCCTCTGCCCACCCTGGCATCCAAGAGCCGCAGTTCTGGCTGGGGATGGGGAGGAGGGCGTCCTGTCCTTGCTTCTGTCCTCTAAGCTTGTTGGACGCTGCTCAAGGTAGACCCACACCCACAGCCACCAGCAAAGGAACGCTTCCCGCGCCCCTTTCGAAGCTCCCACCTACCACCCTACCCCAGAGAGTTGGACTGAGGTGGAGCCAGACTCAATTTCCGACTTCACTACTCAGGAATTTTATCCAGTCCTGCGGGCCACACCCAGGTTAGAAGGAGGTGCCAGTAATATCTCCTTAGAAGGAAACAGCCAATGGTGCATTTTATACTTCAGAATTCAATTCATACTTAACTCTTGGTACCGTGCAAACTAATTTTTCATATCTGGTTTTAGGAATCTTTATTTTATTTTTCTTATTTGTTCTCTCCTCTTTAACTGTGAGTCAACAGGAAATAAAAGAAAACTGTAAATGGTCATGAAATTAAACCTTCACTTCCAGCCTCCTGTTCCAGCTGCTCAGTAGTTCAGTGCCTCTGGAAAAAACAGTTTGCAGAAAGCATGTGCCCTTCCAGACAGAGGTCATCAAAATTCAAGAATAAAAGTATTTTCTTCCCTCAGATCGTCATCACTAACCTCAGCAATATGTCTCTTTTACCATCACCTTCAACAAACACATCAGTGTATAGGTTACTTCAACACCAACTATGCCTGTACCCAGGTCCCCTGAGGACTTCCCACCCCCAACAGATGTAAAGGTAGAGCAGAAGCATAAACTGGAGTAAGTTTAAAGAACCAAGAAAGGGCATTCCATATTCAGCCCTGTGAGCTAAGGGATTTCCAACTACTTGCCTCCTCAGTGCCTAGCACAATGTTAAACAGGTAGGATGCATCCAGTATGAGCTAGATAGTGACTGACTATGTCAGATGAAGTGTAAATATTTTAAAGAGGATTAGTCCATCTGAAATTTAAAGAGAGTACCCATTCCATGCACTCAGCTTTAGTGATCTGTTAATTTTACCAGAGTACTGCTCAGTTCTGGCTTCTGGTAGTGCTGAGCACTGAATCTGGGACTTTAAAACCTCAGGAATGAATGAATGTCTTTTTGCATAAACATGATGCTATTTCCCAGCCCCTGATTTTTTTTAACCTAAAGTCATAAAATATTAATCCAAGTTCCATCCATTTTCATGCCTCTAAGTGAAGCAGGCAGGCAAAAAGAAAGTGCCTGCTCTATGCCTGGAATTCTAGGCATCAAAGCTATAAAGGTCAATGCGACAGCTACAAACTCAGTTTTCAACCCCCTTATAATCTATAGGAGGCACACAGAGGACAAATTGCACTCATGTGTCAACTGCATTGTCATCCATTAACCTCCTCCCTTCCAAAAAGGAAAAAAAAAAAAAAAAGGTACCACAACAGCAGCCAGCCTGAGGACAAAAGCACAATCGATCCTCATCCTCCTCCCTAGTATCTAGCACTGCTTTGCTTATTAATGCTAGACCTCTCAAATTTTTCAGAGGTCCCGCCTGTCCTCCCACCCCAGCCACCCACACCAGGCGCCTAGACAGACTTTTTTTTTTTTTTTTTCAAACCGGCGCTCTCTTTGAAGTCACAGCAGAAGGAAGCAAAAAACCTCAAGCCTAAACCACTAGGTGGGGGCGTTGACCAGGATGGGAGCAAGTGTTTGGTTGCCCTGGGGGTGTGTACTCCAAGAAACTATGGTTTCTGCTATCTTGGGGAAGCTCAGCAAGATTAGAGAGAATGGGTGGAAGGAAATGAGGCGGTAGCAGGCGGAGAGGATTGTTAACTGCCTCAAACTGCCTTAAAAAAAAAAAAAAAAAAAAAAAAAAACTCTGCTCTGGGAGCTCTGGAAGGAGAAAACCACTTGCTTCTCCTGAAATGTGACTTCAGTTATGTGGGGACCTGTGGCTTTCTCCAGCTGAGACTTCAGTGCCTCAGGGACTCCCTGAAGTGGAATAAGCCCCCTCTGGGAGAAATTCGAGTCTCCACACCCTCCTTGCTTTGGTTAAGAATTGTGAAAACATACCAAGCCTTGGCATGGAAAGATTTTGGCATAGTTTTTGTTTTCAGGTGGTTTGTCGTTGTCGTTGTATTTTGAGAACCACATTTGAAAAACTCAGTCCCCACTCTCTCCATTCTTTAACACATATAAGTAATGTAGATGTGTGCACTTGAGCGCTTGTGTGTGTGAAACCTTCCAGAGATCATTAGGGTCACCACTGCTGAAGAGGAGGGCTGCTGGGCGTGGTCTGCACACAGGCTCCACAGTCCCAACTGCTGCAAGCTCCAGAAGAAACCTTCCTTCAGGTGTGTGGGAAATTCCTCTTACACAGAAGTAGTGAGAAGAGGGCCTAAAGGAGATTAGGGGGGAGAGGACTAGAAGTTAGTTGAGGTCTAAAAAAGAAAGAAAAAGAAAGAGAGAAAGAAAGAAAGAGGAAAGAAAAGAAACTGAACTGTGCTTTCCCTATCCCCACTGGCTTCACGCAGATGGACTCTAACCAGTCTGTGACAGTGAGGTGCAGCATGACCTAAGAAGAATTGCTTGTGACAGACCTTATGTGCTGCTATGCAGCAAAATACAAGGCACAGGCTTCCAAGTTTGCAGCACAGAGTTGTAAAGAGAAATTCCTCCACCCCATTACAACACAACAGACCTACTCAACTGCAAAGGCAACACTGGTTGGGCTGAGTCTCCCTTGCCTACCAGCTCTCTTGCCTGGAGCTCTTGGGTGGAGCTTGCAGCATCCTGGAGTCTTCCCTGCATTTCCCAGAAAAGGACTCTTGAGGGAGAGTCCAGGAACAGAGGCAAAAGAAACTCTTTGAGATTTGATTTTGCTGGAATAACGTCAGAGTACTGATGTTTCGGCTCTTTTGCAACTTTGATAAGGGGAAATGCAATTGTAAGCCGTTCATCTCCAATATTTGAAAAAGCCAAGAGCAGCCCCTTCCCCACACAATTTAAGGGCTAGGCAAGCTGTTTCTCCCATTCCTATGTTCTTTGTATATGGGTACTCTATTTTGTCTTTCTTTTGAAACCTCTACCACCAAAATGGCTTGTGTGAGACCATGAACTCTGTTCAAACATCATCTGGGTTTCTCTTGTATTGCCTCCAGTCACTATATCTGAAAGTTGGAATTAAATTAGAATTTCACTGAAGCGATGAAAATGTCCAAGTCTTGCTTATGTCTCCCCTTATGCTACTATCGAAATGTCCAGGTAAATAAACATATGCAAAGGTAAAGGTTTATCTATCTAATTTCTTCTAAGCAATTTTTTTTGTCTATTTCTAATTTTCCCCCCCTGTGGAGAGAAAGTTAGTGAAAGAGACCACAGCACCAAAGTCTGCTTCAATATTTCTACACCGAGACCCGCACTGCCTGAAGGGTAACGTTTATCCCACCAGTTAAAACCATTGCAACAGTTGCTAAGGAAGTTCAACCTTTCCAGGGTGCCTTTATCCTTTCTCCACCCCCTTTCCTAGCCATTTCGTTTCCAACTTGCCAATTCTGGTTCTATTATATAAAAAGCCACTTCTGTTTCTGGTTTCTCTCTTCTTTCCCTATCCCGACCTGGAGGAGGGTAGGCATGCAGACAGGGAGGCAGACACTTGTGGTTTGGCTCCACATGGCCTAACCCGCTGCACTCATGCCCAACTCTGGGGCTCCTGCATGAATAAAGATCTGTATTGTTACCTCCAAGAGCTTGGTTCCTGGATCATCTCTCTCTCCTGCTGGGAACACTAGCCCAGAAAATCTTGTCAGAAATCAACTCATTTACTATGTTAGTGCTAGGATGTATATAAGTTAACCCCTGGAAGGATAAAGCACTGAAAGATCAAGCATAGGACTGAGGTTATATCCCTAGCATAATATATGTTAGATCAATGCTCTGATTTTCTCTCCCCCTCTCATGAATGAATAAATAGGTTTTTTTTTTTTAAATAAAATGGATAACTCTACTATATGTTGATATACTGGTATATTATTGTATAAGCTATAACCTCTAAGAATGCAGAAAAACTAGGAAAAATAAAGATAATTCATATATTTTATAATGGTTATTGTCCTTATAATTGCCACTTATCTAGCAATACTTTGAATAGATACTAGCAGAATACTACTAGTTCAAAGCTATCCCAGTTCCTCTCTTTTTTTACTCTTTTTCTCTTAAAAAATTGGGCCAGGAAGGCAGGTCTGTGGTGCTATGTATATGCAATACATTTGGATTTATTCTCTAGTGCCACTTATCATATTTAAATAACTAACTAAATAAATAAATAACCCAGTTCCAACAAGTAGAAGAGATATCTCTCAACTTATTTATTTTATTACCACTATGGTTGTTGCTGGGTCTTAGTGCCAGCACTATGAATCCATGGCTCCTGACAGCCATTTTCCCTTTTTTCAATTTCTATTTTATTTGTTAATTCTTTATTTGACAGGACAGAGAGAAATTGAGAGGAGATTAAAGATAGATACTTGCCTCCCTGCAGGGAGGGAAAGGGGCTTGAACCCAGATCCTTGTGCATGGTGATATGGACATTTAACCTAACCAAGTGAGCCCAGCCCCTGAAGAGTTTTTTTAACTAAAAATTTAAGTAGTATAAGTGGAGGTTACATGGAAGAGGGATATTCAGCTATACGTCTCAAGTAAACAATGGGATTTCACAAAATAAAATAACTTCAGTAGGCAAACTGATGCCAATGAATTCACCAAACTGAAGAACAGTGTGGTACTTTAAGTTAGCAGCGTCATTAGGCATCTCAGTTCAGGATGAAGTCTCTCCTGAAAATCAAATAAAAAGATGTAACAGTGAAGTTCCCTACTGGTCTAAGGAAAGAAGCAACAGAAATTAGGTTTTTGCCTTGTTCTTAAACTAAGAGAAATTGCATCACTTCTTGTGATTAGTTCCAGGTTTTTTGGGGGGAAGGAGTGGGGGGTGGGAGGAAGGCCATGATATTTTTATTGCTTCCCACCTGCAATTAATGAATTAAAAACCATTATCCATTATTGGGTATTATATACTGAGCCTTATGCTGCATGTTCTAGATATAGTCTCTCATCTGATTCTTGTTACAACACTAGGAGTTGTAATTATCATTCTCATTTTCTGGTTGAGGAAGCTGAAATTTAGGGAATTTAAATAGTTTTCTAATGTCATAAAGCTGATAAGTTATAATACTTGTCTTCAAATCCAGGTTTCTCTAATTTCTTTCTCTAAGCCTTACTTCACCAATAGTCTCCACTGAGTCAGTCACACTAGTCAGTACTGGCTGTCTTTTTCCTATTCTTCCTGTAACTGTTTTTCATTCTCTCTGTGAGGAGGACATCATTTCTCAGAGTAAATTTGTTCCAGAATATTTGGTAAAGTTCCTTAAGATATAGAAGTTGTAGAAGTAGTAGTGGTGGTAAAAGTCTGGTAGAAAGTTGTGCTTCATGGTTCTGTCTAGTTAATCATGACTTCCATAGCAATGCTGATTGATGATCACATAACACAACAGTCCATATCAAAACCATGTTAAGGCCCTTATCTAAAATATTTCCTTGGACCTGTCCAAGAAGGATGACAGAGGACCTAGTGGGGGTTGTATTGTTATATGGGAAACTGAGGAATGTTATGCATGTACAAACTATTGTATTTACTGTTGAATGTGAAACATTAATTCCCCAATAAAGAAATTTTAAAAATACATTTCCTAAGTACTATTTTTGGTCCTATATAATTAATTCCAGGGTATGCTTTTATTGTTTGTTTATTGTTTGGTGGATTCAGGGCCTTGATTATAACTTTACTTCTTTTTACTTTATATACTGTAAGCAAGATTGATTCATCTTTTACTGCATAAACTTAAAAATCTTTAGAAGCTAAAAGAAAGTTAATAATATTATACTTGTCTTAATGTATTTAGTAGTATGAACATAGGACTAGATAAGACTATTATTACAAGTGGCGGGAAAACAGTTTTATCATACTTCAAAGCAAAATAGTGACTATAGTTCAAATAGAATGCTTCCAAATCAAAAGAAAGGAGAACTAACAATTTTTAGATAAAGAATGCAGCTGAATCTTAGAAACAACCAACCTTCCGGATTGCCATCAGAGCTTCTGTTTTCTGTTGATTACCATCTGCATTTTGATTTCTTTCGTATATTTTGTGGTAGACAGATCATCTTCATGTTAAAGAAAATATAGGCATAATACTGTATGGGGATGGGGGGGTTGGTGCTTGTTTTCCTGACTTTAAAAAAGTTCTAGAATTTTAAAATTTATTTAGAAAATTGAGAACATTCAAATGTTAGGCAGAGAGAGAGAGAGAGGGAAACCCCCAAATCTTTCTTACTCACATGTTGATGAGTGAGAGAGAGAGATAACCCAAAAAGCAGCTTACTCACATGTTAACCTAAGGAGAGAGCAAGTCACATGGTTATCTAAGCAGAGAGAGCATGAGAGAGAGAAGCCTCATATTATTTACATCTTGAGGGCTCTACCTTGCAACTTCAGATCATGTTTTTTTATATCTTAAAGATTTATATATTTCATATGAGATAAAGAGAGAGTGAGAAGTCAGAGCATCACACTGTTGATAACCGCAGAATAGAACTAGAAATCTCAGATCAGCCATTCATATACTCCACACATTTATCTATTTTCCCAGCAGCTCAATTATATGTTTTTAATTAATCTGAACCCATTATAAATGTAGAGATTCTGAGAAATAGGTTCTGCTGCTGGGTAAAATACCTTGCCATATCAACACACCAAAAATACTGTCACCAAAAATTTACAGGAACTGCTAAATAGAAAAAGAGAAAAAAGAACTTTATCAGCTAAAAAAAAAAAAAAACTTAAATTGGAGGGGGGGGAAAGACTGTTGAACAAGTTTCAAAAAAAAGTAGTTTTTTTTAAAGAGTAGAATTAGAGTGACATAACAGTCTATACATATTTAAGAGTTTTCCAGAAATAGCCGTGCATATTTATGAGACGGAAATGTGGGCAAGAGCAATTGAGGAGCACACAATAATCATTTATCACATATAAAGAAAGTGATAGGGATAGGGAGACATCTTATTTTCTCTGAGGTGCACATTAGTACGCTAATGAGGAGAAAGATGGAGACAGGTCAAGGTGGGCTCCACTTGTACCATCTTCATTGACGACTTCTGTTCAGAAGTTTTGGGCTTCTTATCTGCACAAAGACTCATAATTGGTCCTATCAAAGCCAAAAGAATGTTAAGATGGCTTCTCAGAGCCAGGCTGAGGCGCACCCTACAGAATGCACATGCCGCCATGTTCAAGAACCTGTTCTCTACCTGAAGGGCTGAAGCTTCAGAAATGGTGGTTGTTTCTCTTTCTTTCTCCTTCCCTATCTCCTCCTTCCCTCTTAATTTCAATGTCAGGGAGGAGCTGTTACAATGTCTAAATTGTGAATCTCAGTTAGTCAAGGTGTGTATGTGTGTGTGTGTGTAGATGTGTGCTTCACATACACATTATTTCCTAAGCATCACAAGTCCATCTCAGTTTTAACAAGAATCAAAGGGGGAAAAGTGGTACAAATTTTTGATTATTTGACTACAGTAACATTAAAAAGCTCTTGAATTTTAAAAATATCTCATTAAAAATAAGTACACCTTTATAATATCCTATTTTTTAAAAAATTGAAAGAAGAAAGAAGAGTTTCATTTTTCTACCTGAGTTGATTGCTTCCTGTTGTATTTCATTGAGTCATTTGTTGATTCTGGATATAGGTTATTAGACTTGGTCCTGGATTAAAAATTCTACTGGGAAAAAAAGAAACTATCAGAGTTTTGATAGTCATTTGGACCAGTGTGATGGTATTGACTATGAGAGAACCCCACATGAAAAGCAAGTTTTTCCCATGGACATTAGCTAATCAAGGGGAATGTGGAGGGATGTTTAGGTTAAAAGTCCTTAAAAGAAGAGACCTGTATAAGAATATGACTGGTCTAGTATTCGAATTACTTGCAAGATTTTATATCTCACTGAAGTAGCAAACAAAAGAGTAAAGCTCAATTTCTGAAGGTAGAAACCGCTGTAATATTTTAGAGGTGAGGATACAGAGACCTAAGAATATCAGGATAGCATGGTTCAAAGTGCTATATGAACTACAGATAATTGAGAAACACCTTTGACTCAGTAAATGTCCAGTCCCTCAGATTAAATATTCAGCCCTGCATATATTCTGCCTGACAGAGGAAATGGTGAGCACTGTATGAAAAATTTTTATCTTCGGGGTTCTGACAGTGGTGCACCTAGTGTGAAGCACAAGGATCCAGGTTCAAACCCCCCCCCCCCCCGTCCTCACCTGCAGGGAGAACACTTCACTAGCTGCAAAGTAGTTCTGCAGGTCTCACTCTCTCTCTCTCTCTCTCTCTCTCTCTCTCTCTCTCTGTGTGTGTCCCTCTTCTTTCAGTTCTCTCTATCCTACCTAATAAAATGACCATTAGGAGCAGTGGATTCATAGTATTGGCACTGAGTCCCAGTGATAACCCTGAAAACAAATAGCAACAACAAAAAAAGTCTGGAGCCCTCAGAAGTTCACAGAATTCACTTATATACAATATCTGATTACAGTTTTAAAATAAGATACCTGCACAGTATAAAAATAGAATTCCATACACAGTTCAGATATTTGTCAGTAAAAATATAATCGTACTGTAATATTTATGATTAATATTTTATAGAAAATGGAAACATTGGAAGTAAAGATCATTTTGATAGTGAACAAGAATCTTTAAAAACTGAGTTAATTAGCAATTCTAGAAGAAAATTGATTGATATGAAGGTTTCACTAGGTGGGTGTACTAACACAGGAATAGCAAAATATAGACTTAGTAATCTTATAAAGTTTAAAAATAAACATGTCTACATTAAAGCACAGAATGAAAAGAAAAAAATAATAATGTATGGGGAGTCAGGCGGTAGCGCAGTGGGTTAAGCGCATGTGGCACACAGCTGCAGGGACCTGCGTGAGGATCCCGGTTCAAACCCTGGCTCCCCACATGCCGGGAAGTCGCTACACACGAAGTGAAGTAGGTCTGTAGGTGTCTATCTTTCTCTCCCCCTCTCTGTCTTCCCCTCCTCTCTCCATTTCTCTCTGTCCTGTCCAACAACGATGACATCAATAACAACAATAATAATAATTACAACAAAAAAACAACAAGGGCAACAAAAGGGAATAAATAGATATAAAAATAATGTTTGAGTCTGAGAATAGGTCAAATGATCTAAAGCATATGCCCACAAATAGTTAAGCATGAGAATGGGAAACGAGTGAAGTAAGACTAACTTGTTCACAGAAATGGTGGGTATCAGGAGATAATGTAATGTCAACAAATTTGAAGAAGCAATTACAGAAGCCAGACCTTCCATCTTCTGCTCCTCATACAGACCTTTGGCCCCTAGTCCCAGAGAGATAAAGAATAGGGAAGCTTCTATTGGAGGAAATGGGAGATGGTACTCTGGTAGTGGGGATTGTATGGGATTGGACCATCTTATTCCATGATCTTGTTAATCATTATTAAATCACGAATAAACAGATTTAGTTAAACAAAATCTGTCAGTCTAGAAAGTCATTCCTACAGCCAATATTCTCCAAAAAATATATAGATAAAAATACAAATATTTTTAGCAAAACAAAAGTTGAAGTTTATTGGTAGTAGAACAAGACTATAAGAAATAAGTAAGGGGGAGTTGGGTAGTAGCACAACGGGTTAAGCGCACATGGCTCGAAGTGCATAAGGATCCCAGTTGGAGCCCCCAGCTCCCCACCTGCAAGGGAGTCGCTTCACTGGTGGTGAAGCAAGACACCTGGAGAGGTGTCTGTCTTTCTCTCCCCCTCTCTGTCTTCCCCTCCTCTCTCCATTTCTCTCTGTCCTATCTAACAACAACAATAATAACTACAACAATAAAAACAACAAGTGCAACAGAAGGGAAAGTAAATAAATAAAATTTAAAAAATAAATAAAAATTAGGGCAACAAAAGGGAATAAATAAATAAAACAAAAATAAAATAAAATAAAATTTTTTAAAAATATATAAACAAATAAATAAAAATTTAAAAAAAAGAAATAAGAAAGGAAGTTCTTTAGGCTAAATGGAAAGGGGATTCAAATAGAATCATAGACTGAAAAAAGAAATGAAGAACACGGGATGGTATAAATATATGAGAAAAATAAAAATGTTAAAAGTACAAAATACTCCACCTGCAGGGGAGTTGCTTCACAGGCAGTGAAGCAGGTCTTCAGGTGTCTATATTTCTCTCCCCCTCTCTGTCTTCCCCTTCTCTCTCCATTTCTCACTATCCTATCTAGCAACTATGACATCAGTAACAACAATAACAATTACAATAAAACAACAAGGGTGACAAAAAGGTAATAAATAAATAAATATTAAAAAAATAAATATAAAAATTACAATATAAATAACATAAATGTATTACAATACAAATAAAAGTAAACTATGAGATCACAGTAACTTGAAGGGCTTCTGTATCAAGAGAAGGGATATATACAGAATGAGTTGTTACAATTTGCATTGTTCAAGAAGTGTTAGAGGGTCTGGAGTTGGTTTAGCAGGTAGAGTACATGCCTTACCATCTGTGAGACTCTCACGGCCCCATCGTTAGGCTACTGAGGTATAGATCTTTTCCTGAGTTTTCTCCTTAGTTCTCTGTCCCCTGGTGTCAGCTCAGGGGCTCCCTCCTGCTGCTCCAGATTCTGAGGGCAATAGCAATGGAGACACATAATTGCATTTGGTGATTCTTAGGGGAGTTCTGGGATGGATTGGATCAACCTTCCCGTGGTGTATCTCGTGAGTACCCATTCATTGAGGAAACTGACGATCCTTCCTAGCCGACTGAATCCACATGGATCCCAGTCACTTTCAAAGCCAGCAACAAGCAGTTTTGGCAAACGCTAGAAGAAGAAGAAGGGGAGTTCTCTCCTCCCTTCAGTTGTCTTTTTGTTGGTGAAATAGACTGGTGGTGGTGTCTCAACCGGTAAACTGCCAGACTGCTGCCAACCACTTAATCTTTCCCTTGGCGCCTCTCTGTCCATGAGCCATAGGTGTTTGCACTCAACTGGTAAACTGCAGGACTATTACCAACTACCAGCCTCTTAATCTCTCCCTAGGCTCCTCGCTGTCCGTGAGCCACGTGTTTGCACTCACCAGTGATTTGGTAGGTTCCTGAAGTTGTTCTAGTCCCATCTTGTTACGGTCCCAGGTGTTCTCTTTTGGTATTCCTAGTTGACCTGGGAGAGGAAAGGAGAGAAACACCTTTTTTTCTCTTTTAAGTATTCCCCATAGGGTTTTTTTTTCATATATTTTAAACATTTAACCAAGAAATAATTTAAAAAAAAAAAAAAGCACAAAGCACATACCAAAAGAACATATGGGCCATTCAGGCAAAAATGGATGACCCTGTTTGGAAGCTGATGCCTGTTTTTATTTACCTCTAAGACTCTACTTTCACTTCATTTCTATGCCATACCTACATCTGTTATAACTTCCAGGTGTGCTGTTGTTGTTTTTTTTTCCTTCTAACCTCTCAGGTAAGGGAAACAGGTCTGTCTTCTTCAGGTACTTTCCAAGTTCCCTTCTATTTCACTAATAGGCTCAAACAAAGATTCCTTGTCATAAAAGTTCCTGGTCCCAATGTAACTGGGATTCAGAGCCCTCTGGTTATCTTCCCCTAACACTTCTTCCTGTGGAAGTGTGGACCAAAATTATTTGGGGGTTGCAGAAAGAACGAAGAGTTCTGGCTTCTGTAATTGTTTCTCTGTTGGATATAGATTTTGGCCAGTCTATTCATACCATCTTCCTGTTTCTATCTTTCCCTAGTAGGGTAGAGGTCTGGAGAGGTTAGGTTCTGGGACATGTTCATGAGGTCATCTGTCAAGGAAGATCAGGTTGGGGTCTACTAAGAACTTGGTGGATGAAAGTCAGTAAGACATAAAGCAGGACAAAATGTTTAATAAACAGTGACCAAAGTTTAGGACTAGAGCCAATGAGAATAGGAACCCTAGAATGGAAAGAAACTAGGATGTCTATTTTAGGTATATTCCTAGGAACCTGGAACTTTAATAATCTTTGGTTGAGTTTGATAGATAATATGAAGGTGAGCTACAAATAATATCTGGGAAGATGGTGCCTAGAATGGAGAGTCGATCTTGAAAGATGGGTTAGGGCAGAAAGTGTCTTTCAGATTTGAAACATATGTATTTATAAATACAATGAACTGTTTTCCACATTGATCTGACTTGGATGCAATATGTATTAATATTTAGCACAGGGACCTGTTTAACCTCCCAGTCCCTGTCAGTCTGATCTCACAGTCCATATTCACAGCTGGGAAGTTCTAGACAGCACGTATTATAGGAATAGTCTTCTTCAAGTTGCAGAGTAGAATGAACTAGCAGTCTTCATTTGCACACTGGTGCAGTACTTACCATTGCTAGTTCTTTGTGAGGGTAATGTTTTACAGAGGCCCACAGAAAGGCTAACAAGAACATTCTTGACAGAAGTGGGTAGTGATGGCTAGAAGAGGGATTACTCAGAGGTCTATGCCATAGTATATATGGGGGATCCAAGAATTCACTGACTAGGACCCCAGATGATGAGGTGGCCTGCATTGGCCAAAATGGTCATCATTAAGTGAGATCATCTCTTTCCGTTTTCCAGTTTTTTTTTAATCCCTTCTTTGTCTGATAAGCTTAAAATTTCTCCCACTTGTTAAAGCCTTGAATACCATTAGTTATATCCACACCACTATTGATTTATGGAATCCAGCCTTGAGTTGGGAAAGAAACATGCCTAGGTTTTTAGTGAAGTCTATGTTAAAAGATTCACTTGTCAGTGAGAGAGAGGAGGACAAAGAGTGGAAAGAACTAGAGCATCACTCTGGCACGTGATGCTGAGAATCAAACTTGAAACCTCATGCTTTATTCACAGTGCCACTTCTTAGGCCACAATGTAACATTTTTTTTCATATTACTCTATTCTTATCTTTAGTATTTTTCTACAAAGAAAAAATCTGTCAGATTTTTTTTTAAGATGTTTCTAAAAACAAGTGTAACAAATGACAACCACATAATCTCCACAGGTATTTGTGGAATGCACCTCCATTTCAGAAATGTTCAAATGTGGAAAGAAATGTTCATCTTAGGCTTGATATAATCTGGTAAACTCAGCGATTGTATGATAATACTGGTCTGCTGATTATTTGCTTTACCTGCATTTTATCATAACTGGTATCTACATAGTTCATTTGTATGAGAATATCAGAATACTTCTCAAATATATTCTATTCATCAATACTTAAAATTTTAATGTTACAGTCACCTCAGAACTCTGAAAGACATCAAGATATCTGCTAGGAAGTAGCATGGTTCTGACAAGTTAAAAGAAACTCAAATTTATGAACTAGCATTTTAAGTCTAGTTCTTGTAGTCTAAATGAACACGAAATATTCAGAACAAATTAAAAGAGACTTTTAAAACTATAACACCAAAATATACATGCTGTAAAAAATTAATATTATATCACACAGAAGAAATTTTTATGTAGAAAGAAAATTTGATAATTGATACCTACATCTAAAAATATGTATCAGGCATGAAAATAAGGGAGATTCAATAGGAATACTAATTTAACATAAAATGAGAGTTCCAAAGAGTTATGACTAAGTAAAGAATACAAATGAGCCTGAAATGTCAATACCCAAATCCATTCCAGAATTAAGAAAAAGGAGTTCAACAACAAAACATTTAATAAGAAGCAAGATATAGAGTGAATTGAATAAAGAGAAAAGAAAGCAAGATATAAAAAAAATGAGAGAGAGAGAGAGAGACAGAGAGAGGGAGCCAGAGAGAGAGAGAGAGAGCCAGAGAGAGAGAGAGAGAAAGAGCTAAAGATGATACAGATCTATTGCATTGTTTGCTCATGAAGCAGATGACATGATCACAAATGATTACTCACAGAGACCTTAGTTATTTGTCTGACCGAGACCCCAGAGGTGTCTCTATTGAATTCCCCCTATAGGAAGGGGGGATGAACAATGAAGCACCTTCAGTTGGGTCAGGGCCTTGTTATAGCAAGTTTTACAATGCATCATGTATTCTGATTTACAAAGGAGTTGATTCAGCAGGAAGCAGAACAAGCAGCAAGGCGCAATAATAAACATCTTGAGAATTCACCAAGTTGGAATGGAGTCTTACACATTCTAGCTCTCAACTTGGTACATTTATGGATAGTTGACTCAGTAGTAGGAGTCAACTTAATCCAGGAGTCTTTGCATCGTGAATGTCTTTGCACATGCTTTGAGGAGTTTTCCCATAACTTTACTAGACACAGCTCTTTCAGATATAAAGTTAGATATTAAGTATACATCAAGCCTCAAGGGGGTTGCTTCACAAGTGGTGAAACAGGACTCCAGGTCTCTTTGTCCTATCCAGCAACAATAACAACCTTAAGAGCAACGAAATAGAAAAAATGGCCTCCAGGAGCAGTGGATTCATAATGCAGATACCATGCCTTAGTGATAACCCTGAAACCAAAAAGAAAAAAAAGGTTCAAATCATCAAATATCTATTTGGAATGTGCTGCTGTCATACAGACCTATAGGTTTCTGGAGAAAGAAACTAGACAATGTGAAATAGCACTAATTTAAGTACAGAAAACCTTATTGCACTGAAAATATAAGTACTTCCACAGGCTAGACTAATTGAAATGCACTCTCACATATGTAATGTGTGTTTATCTTATTTTCAGAATAAATGTTTTAATTTCTGTAGTAACAGAGAAAAAAAAGCAGGCATTTTCAACAAAATGACCAGAACTAAGTGTTTCATTAATACTTCATTTCCAGGTGATGAAAAATGTATACACATTTTCAAAAAATATTACAACCCATATTTATGTACCAGTAAAGTGTTATTCGATTATATTATGCAAAAGAATGATGAAAACAATCTCAGATATACAAGAATTTGTACACTTACCCAAAAATTTTTTTGAAACCCACATTCAACTGAAAAGTTTGCAAGTAGATATGCTAAAATATTCGCCACTGATATTATTTTGGTGGAGATATCACGAATGATTGCTACTTCTTTATTCTCTATTTGTTACATTTATTTGAAATTAAAAGTAAATTTCTAGAATTTCCAAATATATGTCTATTTTAGAAAATACTCATTATGCAGAATAGTGTAGACATTACATTGCTATACAATCTTACTCCTTACAATTTATCTAATATTTTCTAGCATACATTTCATATACAAAGAAAAAAAAATCAGATAAAATATAGCAGCTACTGAAATTTAATTTTATCTTTGAAAAAAATCAAATAAAACCTACTCAAAGCATAAGTGAAGGACTATTACTATGAAAACTTTAGGCACAGAAAATGATAAGCAGCTGATTTCTAAGGTTTTTTTTTTAGTTGTCTAAAGGAGGTTTACTCTTATGTAAAAATTATAGCAAGCAAATAGTGTACCTGAGAAGAATTAGGCTGAAGTTATTCCCAACACTGGGAAACATACCAAAATGCCAATGTAGTTTAGCCTGTTGCAAAATATTTTAAGCGTTTTCTTCCAACAGATAATTTTCAAAACAACAGTCACTTTTCACTCGGCTCAAATTTTGATACTTTTGTGATTTTTGCTTTGCATCAATGGCTTTTTGTTACCTTTTTAAAATGTACTGAGTAATTTCAGCTTACTTTATATATATTGTTAGAAAATATATAGCCAAGAAAAAGTTTCCAGGAGAAGTTAAATGATTTAAATACTATAAAATTTCTCTATAATTTCATGTTCTAATTGACTACAAATTTGAGGAAAACATTTTATTATTTTACAACTCATAACAAAGACTAATGCTTAATCAAAATGCCATTTCTGAATGTCCAATTTTCTGAATGCTGTATTAAAATAATATTTATCAGTTTTTGGACTTTGGATGTTGTGTCAAATATATTACTTTAAGTGTTATTTTTTCCTGTTTTTGAGATAACCTTAGTTTATAGGCCTACAAATGTCTCACAACTAAAGTTTCTCATTTCCTCAAAATATATTACTCCACACCTACCAAAATACCTATATGGCTCCACCAGGTCCACAGGAATCTCTACCCCGATAGATTCCTATTCCCATTAATTAATCTCACTTCTAAACTTTGTATCTATAGTCTTCCTTATTTTGCTTGATTTTCTTGCTTTTGTGGGTGAGGTTATTCTATATTTTCATTTTATATAGGTACTTTTAATATTACATGTAGGATTAATTTAGTGGCGATGAATAACTTTAGCTGTTGTTTGTCAGAAAAGCTCTTCATCTCCCCTTTCTACCTGACAACATAGCAGAACAAAGTATTTTTTGAGTGCCACCAGGATTATCACCGGGGTCAGTGTCTGCACAACCCACTATATTTTTTTTTCTTCTTAGTTCTGTTTTTTGACAGAAGGTAAAAGACAGAATTATTGAGAAAGGAAGAAAGTTGGTGATGTGTACACTCTACCAGGTGTGCAATCACTCAGTCCTGCCATTCAGAAATCTTTAAATTCATCCAGCCAGTGATTTCTAGCATTTAGAATTTCTGTAAAAACAAACAAACATGATAGTCATGTAGTATGTATCTAATTTCCCTGGATTGTGTACAATCCTCTTTGATCTTGGCAATGTGAATTATTATCTGTCTCAGTGAACAGAGGTTTGGATTTATTTTCCTTGGATCTCCTTGAGGTTCCTGGATCTGAGAAATCTATCATCTTAAGTTGGGGCAAAATTCTCAGCTAATGTTTCTTCAAATATGAATTTTTCCCCTTTGCTGCTTTCTTCTTAATTTTATTTATTTATTTATTTATTTGATAAGACAGAGAGAAATTGAGAGGGAAAGGGTAGAGAAGGAGAAAGAAAAAGAGAGGCTTGAAGCACTGCTTCACCACTAATGAAGTCCCTCCCCTTCAGCTGGGAGCTGTGAACTTGAAGGCAGGTCTCTGCACACTGTAATGTACACACTCGACCAGATATGCCACTACCCAGACCTAGCTCTCTTCTTACTAGTCATAGGATGTGCGTACTGTGTCTCTTTAGTTGTCTCATAATTATAATAACTTCATATATTTTAGTGTTTTGTCAATTTTATTATTTTTATAAAGTATTTTAAGCATCAGAAAAAGCATTGCCATTCTCTCTCTCTCTCTCTTCTTTTCACCGGGGTTATCACTGGGGCTCAGGGACTGAACAAATAAATTCAATTCCAGCAGAAAATATTTTTTTTCTTTTTACAAAAGAAAGACATTGAAAGGCAAAGGGGACACAGAGAGGGAGGGAAAAAGAGAAATAATGACAAGGCTGTTTTATCATTCTTGAAACTTCCCTTTTTTTAAAAAAAAAATCTATTTATTCCTTTTAGTTGCCCTTGTTTTATTGTTGTAGTTATTATTATTGTAGTTATTATTGTTGTTGTTGCTGATGTCGTTGTTGTTGGATAGGACAGAGAGAAATGGAGAGAGGAGGGGAAGGCAGAGAGGGGGAGAGAAAGATAGATACCTGCAGACCTGATTCACTGCTTGTGAAGCGACTCGCCTGCAGGTAGGGAGCCGGGCCTCCAGCAGGTATCCTTACGCCATTCCTTGCTCCAAACTTCTCTTTTGTAGGTGGAGACGTGGGGCTCGAACACAGGTCCTTGCATATGGTAATGTGTGCTCTCTACCATTCAGCCCTAAGCATTGTCACTTAGTAGGTAAATAGTAGTTACAAAAAAAAAGCATTAGCAATTTTACTACCTTAGGTCTTTCTAAGTATGAAAGTCATATAGTTCATTTACACATCAGAGATTCAGGGCCAAACACGGCGCTGGGAACACAGAAGAGCATTTATTAAACACTTATTTCAGAATTCAAACAATAGTTATTATAAGCTGAACCCCCAGACATGCACGTTATACTTGCTATTCTGACGACCTTTATAAAGGTACTTTAAATATAATACTTCTCATTTATCATTCCTAATTTCTTTTGACATATAAAATCTACATATTACTCTTGAAATATACTTCTCAATGTTTTTGAAATAAACTTCAAGCCTACTCATAGTTCACTGGAATATAATTGGAAGTATCTAAATGCATTATTTTATTAATTCTCTACTTAAAATCACAGTACACAACTTGAGTTGTTATATTTTAAAATGCATTTACTCTCTTGACAAGTGAAAGTAGAATGATACTGAAAGTATAAAAATAAAGAAAGCTAAGCGATTTCACTTCCTTTTAGCATAGCTTGTCTATTATATTGTCTATTCTAATTGCCTACTTAGTATTCAGTCTCTTTATCATTAGATATGTTGGGGAGTCGGGCGGTAGTGCAGCGGGCTAAGCCCAGGTGGTGCAAAATGCAAGGACCGCGGTTAAGATGCAGGTTCGCGCCCTGGCGCCCCACCTGCAGGGAAGTCGCTTTACAAGCGGTGAATCAGGTCTGCAGGTATCTATCTTTCTCTCCCCCTCTCTGTCTTCCCCTCCTCTCTCCATTTCTCTCTGTCCTATCCAGAAACGATGACATCAATAGCAACAACAATAATAACTACAACAATAAAAAACCAGGGCAACAAAAGAGAATAAATAAATATTTTTAAAAAGAGATATGTTGGTGAACTCACCTGAAAAATAATTTTTATAGTTCTTTTTATTTTATTTATTTATTTATAAAAAGGAAACATTGACAAAACCATAGGATAAGAGGAGTACAACTCCAAACAATTCCCACCACCAGAACTCTGTATCCCATCCCCTCCTCTGATAACTTTCCTATTCTTTATCCCTCTGGAAGTATGGACCTAGGGTCATTATGGGATGCAGAAGGTGGAAGGTCTGGCTTTTGTAATTGCTTCCCCGCTGAACATGGACATTGACAGGTCAATCCAGGCTCCCAGTCTGCCTCTCACTTTCCCTAGTGGGCAGGGCAAAAAATATAGTTTTACATTTTCTTTTTTTTTAATTTTTATTTATTTATTTTTCCTTTGTTGCCCTTATTGTTTTTATTGTTGTTGTTATTATTGTTGTCATCATTGTTAGATAGGACAGAGAGAAATGGAGAGAGAAGGGGAAGACAGAGAGAGGGAGAGAAAGATAGACACCTGCAAACCTGCTTCACCGGTTGTGAAGTGACTCCCCTACAGGTGGGGAGCCAAGGGCTTGAACCGAGATCCTTATGCCAGTCCTTGCACTTTGTGCCACCTGCACTTAATCTGCTGTACTACCACCTACATTTGTACTACCACCCTACATTTTCTTATTAGAAGAATGCTAATACAATAGTAGAAGTTCTAAGGAGGGGCTTCTGGGTAATTCTATTAAACTGCCATTTCAGCCTTCAGCTGCCTAACTCCAGATTTCTACTTTAGTAGGTCACCACTATTGCTGTATTGTGAACTAGCAAATGCAGTTCTTAACCTATTAAGATATAACTTGGACTCTTATCGTGTTCAGTATGGTTACAGTGCAGTCATAAATTGTTTAGGTTATCCTCTTTAAAATGTGTGAGTCATACTGATAACTTATCTCACAGACAACTACTAAGAGACAACTACTTACCTAATTTCATTCTCTCAATATTTTATTTTTTTATTTTTTATTAGTGATTTAATAATGATTGATAAGATCGTGTGATAAGAGGGAAACAATTCCATAAAATTCCAACACCAGAGTCCCATTCCCATCTCCTCAATTGGAAGCTTTCCTATTCTTTATCCCTCTGGGAGTATGGAACGAATGTATGTATGGGGTGCAAAAGGTGGAAGGTCTGGCTTTTGTAATTGCTTCTCTGCTGGACATGAGCATTGACAGGTCAATCTGTACCCCCACCTTGTTCCTATCTTACCCCACTAGGGTAGGGATCTGGAGAGGTGGGTTCCAGGATTCATTAGTGAGGTTGTCCACCCAGGGAAGTCAGGTTGGCATGGTAACATCTGCAACTTGGTGGCTGAAAACTATTAAGATATAAAGCAGAACACATTGTTTAATAATCAGGAGCCTAAAGGTAGGAATATAGCAGATAAGATTTGGGAGTCTTCATGTTGGAAGAAGCTAGGAAACCTATTTTAGATATATTCCAAGGGTCCCATGACTTTACTAATTTTTGCCTGATCCTGACAGCTAACATGCAGGTAGGTGGGTTAAAAGCATTGTCTGAGAAGATGGTGTCAGAGTTGGAATAGGACTAGAAAACTAGATCAGGGCATAGAGTTGCTCTCAAATATGGGAAAAATATATAAATACTGTGCAACCTCTGCATCCCACTGGTCTGAACTCACATTCCTGGGCTGTAGCACAGCAGGTCACGTGCACATAGTGCAAAACAAAAGGACCAGTGAGAGGATACCAGTTGGAGCTCAGGGCTCCCCACCTGCAGGGGGTCGCTTCACAAGTGGTGAGGCAGGTCTGCAGGTGTCTTTCTCTCCTCTCTGTTTTCGCCTTCTCTCTCAATTTCTCTCTCTCCTATCTAACAACAACAACAGCTATAACAACAATAACAACTACAACAAGGGCAACAAAACAGGGAAAAAAATGGCCTCCAGGAGTAGTGCAGGCACTAAGGCCCAGCAATAACCCTAGAGGCAAAAAAAAAAAAAAAAAAAAACCTAAATACTATAGGGATTTGTTTCTCTCACAGATATGATAATACATATTACATAATTATTTTATTTTAGGGAAAGTTACAAATTATTGTAACAGCTCCATTCACTTTTGTTTTGATTAAACAAATATTTAATAAGGATTTTCACGTAGAAATAGATATAAAATTTGGTCTCAAGTTATATGATGTTCTCTCTACCTTGTATAATATGAAGGGTATGGCAAGTACTCTAACTGTAAGTTTTTCTCACTGCCATTGTAAATTGCACTTATTTTCATTTCAATGTAACAGCACTATTTATCACTTAGGATCTTGGTCTTACTAGACAGTAGGCAAGAGCACTATCAGGTAATTTAGAATGCATCATTACCAATGGGCAGATGTGTCCAGTGCCCATGATGACAAAGATTAAAGCTGTTGTTTGCCCAATACCTGCTGAAAACCCATCAGTCAGTTATTGTCCACTCTGATATTTCTAGGTAGACTGTGCCTTAGAAACCTATAACATTAACTCTTCTAACAGCTACATGAGACCTCTCTTTCAGACAGCTGAGTGAAGGCTCCTGGCAGAAACTAAACTTGCCAGCTTAAGTTTGTCATCAAGTATGTCAGATACAACTGCCTGTCAGTTCCGTAGAACTGGGCAGAGTGACCACTCTAATAATGCATTGCAATTATGCAACATATAGCTTTGCCTTTATGCTAGAATAAAGAATCAGAATATCTGATTGGGAAGTTCTACATAACCCACCTTATTAAAAGAAATCTCAGCATTGTGTTTGTAAGTGGAAAATAAAGGGAAGTGTGATCTTCAAAATAATTGAAATGCTAGATGACTTCAGTGATTGTGAAGAGTTTGGTAGAGGGAAAGAATATTATCAACTGAGATTTTCTCTTACGAACTAAATAAAAAAAAAAACGTACATTGTAAATATAAAGTTCTTCCTACTTGATCTTAAAACTTTGCCCAGAATTTAATCCATGAAGACGATTAAGTGGTTTTTCATAAGTACTTAAGAATTCTTTATTTTTGAGGACTATGAAGAATAAGTCACTTTGAAAATAGCAGCATTGAGTCAAGAGACTATTTCTTTCTGACACAGCCAGACATCTAAAACAATATATGAAGTTGTTCTTGTTTTTAAAATATAGTTGAAATTTTTACAAATGCATAAAATGTTTTATCCTTCCTTTTTGGAAATTTATTTTCTATAAAAGCTGTAAGGTCAGAATCACCTTGGGAAAAATCATCAGCTGGTTATTTCTATAACAGAAGAAGGTCTTTGACTTGATGTGATATCTATCCTTTAGGATGGCAATAATTTTACTCCTCTACAAGCATACACTGTCACTTTGTATTAAAGGAGTTTTCAATTTCAGATGAAAAGAACAATTGACTTTCAGCAAGACTGAAGAGCTTACCTTTTGACTAAAAGACACTGTCTCAGCAGTACTTTTTATCTCGCCTAATTTCCAGTAAATGTATTAGCTATCTACCATAGGTGGATATTAAATAGCTGCTAGTTAACTATTTGGCTATTATAGACCTGTTGGCACTTTAAAAATGTGTGCTAGGGTTGGTGAAATAGCTCACATGGATAACATGCTACTTTACCATGTGTTTGGCCCAGGTTTGAACCCCTCCCCGACTGTAATGAAGGTTTTCTTTTTTCTTTTTTTTTTTTTTATTTAAGAAAGGAGACATTAACAAAACTGTAGGATAAGAGTGGTACAGCTCCACACAATTACCACCACTAGATCTCCATATCCCATCCCCTCCCCTGATAGCTTTCCTATTCTCTATCCCTCTCGGAGTATGGAGCCAGGGGAAGGAAGATTTTCTTCTATGTTCTTTTTTACTTGCTCTGCTTCTCTGTCTCTCAATGGAAAAAAAGAAAGTGCTAGTTTCTAAGGCTGTTCTTACTTTGAGGTAATTCCTAATGAGCATTTCTTTATACTTGTGCCAGGATTTCCTTTGACAATGCTCTTTAGAAGGCTTTAACAAGGGAGTCAGATGGTAGTGCAGCAGGTTAAGCACACATGGCATAAAGCTCAAGGACCAGCTAAGGATCTCAGTTCGAGCCCCCAGCTCCCCACCTACAGGGAGTCGCTTCACAGGCGGTGAAGCAGGTCTGCAGGTGTCTATCTTTCTCTCCCTATCTTTGTCTTCCCCTCCTCTCTCCATTTCTCTCTGTCCTACCCAACAATGATGACATTAATAACAACAATAATAACTACAAACAATGAAACAAGGGCAAAACAGAAAAGGAATAAATAAATATATATTTTTTAAAAAAGGCTTTAACATATGCAAAATCTGGTTTATACACACATGACCTTTAGAGTCCCGAAGAGCAAAAACTTATATAGCGTATCACTTAAACAAGAGAAAGTAAACATGCAGTGTATTTTTAATCCATGAGGAAAAAAAGTAAAGCAGGTATCAGTGAAGAAGATATATCATAGGGATCAGGTGGTGCACCTGGTAGAGTCCTTGCCTATCTGGGAGAAGCTTCGTGAGCAGAGGAGTGGGGCTTTAGGTGTTTGTGTCTCTCTCCTTTCTTCTCCTTCTCCTTCTCCTTCTCTTCTTTTTCCTCCTCTCCTTCTCTTCCTTCTCTTCTTTCTCCTCCTCCTCCTCCTCCTCCTCCTCCTCCTTCTTCTTCTTCATCTTCTTCTACTTCTTTCCTTTCACTTACTATCACAGAGAAAGAGAGCAATGAAAACTGAAAAGTGATTTTGTGGAGAAAAACAGAGAAGTAAAAAGATAGCTGCTAGGAATTTGAGTGAAGCTGTATAGACAAAAAGTCTCAGCATCAGAGTAAAAGTTAGAGAAATGAGATAATATCAATAGCAGAAGTTACAGATTTTGCTGTTTATGTAACTGTTTTGCTGGAAAAGGGAAGGAAATCATAGTTATCATATACCAAACAGGATTCCTAACTATTTTCCCATAGCTTATTTTTGGAATTTCATATGCATCTGCTCTCTTAATAATTTTTTCATGTAAGAAAATACTCAATTTAAATGAAAAACATTTTTCACCTAACTCCTTTTTTTCTTTTTTTAATTTAAGAAAGGATTAATTAACAAAACCATAGGGTAGGAGGGGTACAACTCCACACAATTCCCACCACCCAATCTCCATATCCCACCCCCTCCCATGATAGCTTTCCCATTCTCTAGCCCTCTGGGAGCATGGACCCAGGGTCACTGAGGGTTGCAGAAGGTGGAAGGTCTGGCTTCTGTAATTGCTTCCCCGCTGAACATGGGCGTTGACTGGTCGGCTCATACTCCCAGTCTGCCTCTCTCTTTCCCTAGTAGGGTGTGTCTCTGGGGAAGCTGAGCTCCAGGACACATTGGTGGGGTCTTCAATCCAGGGAAGCCTGGCCGGCATCCTGATGGCATCTGGAACCTGGTGATTGAAAAGAGAGTTAACATACGAAGCCAAACAAATTGTTGAGCAATCATGGACCCAAAGCTTGGAATAGTGGAGAGGAAGTGTTAGGGAGGTACTCACTGCAAACTCTAGTGTACTTCTCCTTTCAGGTATATATTTTGCAGTAGTTTATGGATACGTGTGAACATAAGCTCTCTCTCACAGAAACTGGTGTATATCTAGGTTTTGGGACTTTGTTAGAAAGTGAACTACTTGAGATGAAATTAGAGTGTACTATGAAAGGAAAGGTCTCACCCGAGTAATGAAGCTGAAGGGTTATCATTCCACACCTGAAGTCTCTGGACACAGTCTGAAGTGAAGCACACTGAGGTGGCAATCGTGTGTTGGTTAGGTTGTGATCAGCAGATGCAATATTATTTGATATGGATTGGGAGAGGCATACGGGAAAGTGGGCCCTATCCAAGGGTTCCAGGACTGAGGGAAGTAGGGGCTCTGTAGTGGAGATGTGAGGTTCCTGCTGTCTTAGGGTTCAAAAAGACAATCGATAGTTAATGTTATCATCACATTATTTGGTAATTGGGTTAACTTTGTAAAGTCCTTTTGTTAGGGTTTGCTGTACAGTATCCAGTATCTTGTATATAGCTGTGCTATTGGATGCTTCTGATCTACTTGGTCTAGGCTTTTGAGAGAGTCCGCATATCAAATACACAGCCTATATATTAAAAAGATTAAGCTTGTGTTTTGAAAAACTTTGAGACATACAATTAATTTTCCCCCTCATATTAATTAACTAGTGATTTATATGACTACATTTTACTAGGAGTGTACATAAACACCATTCCCACTACCAAAAGACTGTGACCTATCCCTTCCACCCACTCCCATCCCCCACTGGCTCAGGAAGCTGCATGTCTACCCCTCACCACTGGGTTTTTACTTTGGTGCCCTACTTACAATTTGATCAGGTCCTGCTTTTAGTTTCCTTTTCAGATCTTCTTAGTCAACTTCTGTTGATGAGTGGGATCATCCCATACTCATCTTTCTGACTTAGTTCACTTAACATAATTCCTTCTAGCTCTGTCCAAGATGGGTTAGAGAAGGTGGGTTCATTGTTCTTGATAGCTGCATAGTATTCCATTGTGCATATATACCACAGCTTTCTCAGCCACTCTTCTGGTGTTGGGCACCTGGGTTGCTTCCAAGTTTTAGCTATTATGAATTGTGCTTCTATGAACATAGGAATACACACCTCTTTTTGGTTGGGTGTTATGGAGTCCTTGGGGTATAACCCCAGGAAAGGAATTACTGGATCATATGGAAGGTCCATGTCTAGCATTGTGAGAGTTTTCCTGACTGCTCTCCACAGAGGCTGTACCAATTTACATTCCCACCAGCAATGTAAAAGGGTTCCTCTGTCCCCACAACCTCTCCAGACTCCTTTTTTCCTTATGATACACATTGTATCACCTTTTTTTAATGAAGATCCTTATCTGAACCTTTGAAAAAAAATCTAGAATTTAAGTGGTTACAATTTCTTATCTCATCTTTATAATACAGAATTTAAAGACTGTCCTTGATCCTGTCTCCTTAAAATATGAGCAAAATTACTAACTAGAATTTTAAAATAGCTTTAGTTCCACTCTGTGTGGCTTTGATTTTCGAAACTATTCACCATGTAAATTGTGGTGTACATAATCTTTCAGAATTCAACTCAACTATTACACAAAAACATGTATCCGAGGTGAATACTTTGATTTATAACCGGTTTTGAAAGAAACTTTTGCAAGCTATAAGCAATCACCTCCCAGATGCATTTTTCTTTGCAAAACCCTAGCTTTCACTTTTACTCTTAATACTTGTCTTTTGCAGACTTTTTCATGCCTCCCACACATGTGTTTCTCATCATACATATGTCATTCTTAAACAGTCAAATTTATATATAAAACTCTGGGAGTAGGGCGGTAGTGCAGCGGGTTAAGCGCACATGGTACAAAGCACAAGGGCTGGCGTAAGGATCCTGGTTCCAAGCCCCTGCTCCCCACTTGTAGGAGGTCGCTTCGCAAGCGGTGAAGCAGGCCTGCAGGTGTCTATCTTTCTCTCCTCTCTGTCTTCCCCTCCTCTCTCCATTTCTCTCTGTCCTACCCAATGACAACAACAGCTATGACAACAATAACAACTACAACAAGCACAACAACAAGGGCAACAAAATGGGAAAAATAGCCTCCAGCTGCAGTGGATTCGTAGTGCAGGCACTTCTAGTGTTTACCCTTCTTCCGTAGCCAGTCAACAGCGTCAGGTTGAGCCTGATGTAAAATTTTGAGACCGCCTTTGAATCTGGAGAGGTGGCAGTCGTTGACTATGTGGGTCATAGTCTGTCTGTAGCCACAGGGGCAGTTCGGGTACTGAGCCCCAGCAATAACCCCGGAGGCAAAAACAAACAAAAAAAAGAGTTATATATAAAATTCTAAGTAAAATTTATGAGACTTAGTTGGTTTTTACCTTCTTGAATTTTTTCTTCTGCTCCATCTCACTAACCTAAGATTAAGAAAGACAGAAAACACTTGTCCTACCAAGTTCCCTATCCTCTCATTTTTATAAATCTCAGTTTCATTCCACTTTAAAGAGAACATGCACCAAAGAAAGACACTTCAACTTAGAACCAGTTCAGTGTCAAGATACAATCAATCCCTGGAGTGACACGCTTACTCCCTGACTACCAAGCGTTTTCAGATCACTGAGATAGTAACTACACTTAACTGATATATATGTTTCTGTAGCATGGATTTTATGCAACACAGTGAATCAATCTGAAATATTTATTACTGATGCTGAAACTCTTGCTAGATATTTTCCATTTATTCATTAATCTATTGGTAGTTCTGTGTCCTCAAACATGTGACTTTCTCTACTCTTAGACTGAATTTTTAAATATATACTTTATTGGTTTTTATTATTTATTTGATAGGATGGGGAGAAATTGAAAGAGAAGTGGACAATAGAAAAGGAGAAAAAAGAAAGACATTTGCAGCCTTGCTTCATTGCTTGTAAAGTTTCTATGCTGGTGGGAGTCCAGAAGCTTAAAGCCAGATCCTTGTACATGGTAACATACCCACTCAACAAGTTACTCAATGGACACCCAACCCCAGGCTGATATTTTAATCCTTACAAAGATGATGATGATGATAGATAGATAGATAGATAGATAGACAGACAGACAGACAGACAGACTAAAAGGCAACATAGCATAGTTTCCCCCAGAGCTACTGCACTCCCATGTGGTGCCCAGGCTCAAACCCAGGTCACATATCCGACCAAGCAAGCTATCTTGCTGTCCTTCCTTATCTTTGAACAGAACTCTCTCCACTAAATAATCAATAAAATCTCTTATATAACTAGCATTTCTGGAACCCACATGCAAATTACAGAATAAAATTTTAGCAGAACATTTGCAGCTTTTGGTGAAAGCCATTTGATTTAAGAAAACTGTCAACTTTGATAATGGACTAATCAAAACATTTGTTAACTGGAATCACATTAATAGAGAAGGCAACAAACATTGCAATATCCTGAGACTGCAGAACACCCTAGATCTATATGATGCTCCTCACCTCCAGGAAATCTTCGTGCTCAAGGTAATACCCAAAGGCCAACCTTGCACTAGTCTAAGTACTAGACCCTCTTTAAGTGACTGACTCATTTCAATTTCCTTTCATTTGAGGTTAAATATTAATAATTATTCCATTTTCTGGAAGCCACTCTCTCTTTTTTTTTTTCTAATTTTTTATTTATAAAAAGGAAACATTGACTAAACCATAGGATAAGAGGGGTGCAACTCCACACAATTTCTACCACCAGAACTCTGTAGCACGTTCTTTCCCCTGATAACTTTCCTATTCTTTAACCCTCCGGGAGTATGGACTCAATGTCATTGTGGGATGCAGAAGGTGGAAGGTCTGGCTTTTGTAATTGCTTCCCCGCTGAACATGGGCATTAGCAGGTTGATCCATACTCCCAACCTGTATCTCACTTTTCCTAGTGTGGAAGGCCTCTGGGGAAGTGGGGTTCCAGGACACATTGGTGGGGTTGTCTATTCAGGGAAGTCTGCTGGGCATCATGCTAGCATTTGGAACCTGGTGGCTAGTTAATATACAAAGCCAAACAAATTGTTGACCAATCATGGACCTAAAGGCTGGAATAGTGCAGATGAAGAATTGGGGGGGTCCTCCATTTTGTAGATAGCTAGTAGGTATACTTTAGTTATATTCCAATGGGCCTGTGGCTATACTAGTTTTTTTTTTTTTTCTTTTTTTCCCTGAGCCTGAAATCTAATATGTAGGTGGATCCAAGTTATTGTCTGGGTAGATGATATCATGGCTGAGAAAGGACCAGAAAGCTGGATCAGGGAAGAGAGTAGCTCCCTAATATGGGAAAGGGGTATAAATATTGTTAACTGTAAACCTCATAGATTTGATGTGATCTGGGGCCCATATTCAGCTTAGGAGCCTGTGTGACCTCTTCCTCCCTGTAGATCTGAGCTCACATTCTGTGGCCATGAGTAGAAACTTTCCAAGTTGCCCCAATACCAGCCCATCTTCCTCAGGTGTAGCATAGAGTATGTTGTCCATCCTCCCTTTGGGGGATGGAACATTTTCTACCGTTGTTGATCCAAGTTGAGGGCAAGGTCCTATGGGGGCCCACAAAGCAGTCTATTGTGTTGTTCCTGATAGAGATGAAGGGTAACAATGGAGAGAGGGATTTATTTGAGGTCTAGGCCCATCATGTCTGTTTGGGAGTCTCAGAACTCCCCGATTAGGGCCCCTCCACTCTCTCTTTTCTACATTTTCTTCTCCTTACTATAACTTACCAAAGAATTCTACACTTAATAGTCTAGTATGAAACTTTCATTATATTGGCAGCAAAACTGCAACTTCTGTCCAACAGTCTCTTCCCAGCTTCTTTTTTTCTGTGTTCAGGATACATGCTGGGGATACACCAGTGAGTTTGCCACACTGCTTGCCCTCCATCATCCTGCCTGTTGCCTACAGATGATGCTGACAATTGTAAAACTGCAGGTTAAGCACCTGCATACATGAGTATCTGAGGAAGAAGTGATTGGATTGTCAAAAAGTCATGAACTATTTTTGTATTTATTTATTTTTCCTTTTGTTGCCCTTGTTTTTTATTGTTGTTGTTATTGATGTTGTCCTTAGATAGGACAGAGAGAAATGGAGAGAGGAGAGGAAAACAGAGAGGGAGAGAGAAAGATAAACACCTGCAGACCTGCTTTACCGCCTGTGAAGTGACTCCCCTGCAGGTGGGGAGCTGGAGGCTCAAACCGGCATCCTTACACAGGTCCTTGCGCTTAACCTGCTGCGCTACAGCCTGACTCCCAAAACTAAGTTCTGATTAGAAACTTACTGAATACTAAGCATGCTTTTCAAGTATAGTTAGGGAGTCTACAGTCAGTGATTATCACTATCCTAGAGATAAGTTTTAAGACTCAGGACTAATAAGCTGCAGAGCTGATAGACCAACATGGGTCTAACCCTCAAGACTTGAAATTTTAATCTTTTCTCTATTGTTTTCAAATATTTAATTTTTTCCTTATCTGCTCACAGATGTCTAAATTCTGAGTCAATAATTAATTAAAACTTTAAAGGTGCCAATATGCAGTCAGAATACTCTGATACCTTTTTTCAGACTTTTCCAGTCTCTTTAGACCACCCTGTGGGTGCTTTTCCCCCTCAGCCTGTATATAGACTACAATCAGATCTCAGTGGATTATCGTAAAATGATATCAGGATAAGACATCTAATCCTGTTAAATAATATTTTTCAAGTAGGAAATGAAAATTTCTTACATTTTTTTTCTAAATGGAACATTATGAAAGCAGCAGGAAGGTGATAATTGAGACAGTACTTTGGCTAATCCAAGACATAAAGGAACATGCATATGAGCATACTGCAAAATGGCAACTAAGAAGTCAACATGAAATGTTCATTATTGCCCAGTTATTCCTCATCCTGCAAACTGGAAAATGCGACTCCTACGTAATTAGGAGTTTATTATACTATACTGCACTCCCTAGACCTAGGGTGTGGCATCACAGAATGATGTGTGGAAAGGACATTAAACTAATTAGTAAAAGGATGGTGAATATATATATATATATATATATATATATATATATATATTATTGATATTGTGAATCTGAGGTGATTAACTGTAATACACTAATAGCAAAGTAAGATATACAGCCATATCATAGATTCTAGCAGAAGGTATAATATATGGGAAATTAATATATCTTCTTGGACTGACAAAATAGCTAGCTTAGACTGTGTGCTTGTTTGTTATGTACGTGATCTAGATTTGAGCCCTACCTCCACAGTATAGGAAGTATTGGAGAAAGATTTGATACTGTGATGTCTTTCTGTATAAGTGTGTGTGTTTCTGACTATTACTTAACTTGAAAAAGTTGACTCAGAGAGAGGTTAAAAACCTAGTGTGGGGAGTCAGGCTGTAGCGCAGCGGGTTAAGCGCAGGTGGCGCAAAGCACAAGGACCGGCATAAGGATCCCGGTTCGAACCCCGGCTCCCCACCTGCAGGGGAGTCGCTTCACAGGCGGTGAAGCAGGTCTGCAGGTGTCTGTCTTTCTCTCCTCCTCTCTGTCTTCCCCTCGTCTCTCCATTTCTCTCTGTCCTATCCAACAAGGACAACAACAATAATAACTACAACAATAAAACAACAAGGGCAACAAAAGGGAATAAATAAATAAAATAAATATTAAAAA
Source organism: Erinaceus europaeus (assembly GCF_950295315.1). Taxonomy (NCBI): domain Eukaryota; kingdom Metazoa; phylum Chordata; class Mammalia; order Eulipotyphla; family Erinaceidae; genus Erinaceus; species Erinaceus europaeus. The sequence continues at coordinate 20,696,325 of NC_080174.1, forward strand.
AAAAAAACCTAGTGTGATGGGGCCAGGTGGTGGCACACCTGGCTGAGTGCACATGTTACAGTGCTCAAGGACCTGAGCCCCTGGTCCCCACCTGCAGGGGGAAAGCTTCACAAGTGGTGAAACAGTGCTGCAGGTGTCTCTCTGTCTCCTTTCTCTGTCTTCCCCTTCCTCTCAACCTCTGGCTGTCTCTATCAAATAAATAAAGATTAAAATTAAAAAAAAAACCTAGTGTGATATATAGATAGATTTGTGTATATGTATACGCATATATGACATTGTATAGATATTAAAGGATAATTATTTTCCCAAATCCGCCATTAATTTGTCACAAAGTTATCCAGACACAAATACTTTAAACTTTTTTTTCCAATAATGTAATATAGCCAGGTGCTTTGTTCATTTATTTCTTCAAAATCAGCTCACAACATTAAAAAGAAATACGAGGACTGGGTGGTGGTGCACCTGGTTGAACGCACATGTCACAGTCTGCAAGGACCCGGGTTCAAGTCCATGGTCCCCACCTGCAGGGGGAAAGCTTCACGAGTGGTGAAGCAGGCCTGCAGGTGTCTGTCTCTCTCCCTGTCTATCTCCCCCTTCCTCTTAGTTTCTGGCTCTCTATCGAAGAAATAAACATAATATTTTTTTTCAAAGAATTTTTTTTCTTTACTAGGAGGTAAATAGGTTACAGTGAAGTTTGGCATATGGGTACAAATCTCTATCTCACAGTGATAGGCATCTGTAAAATATTCTCACCGCCAATTAGGTCTTTTTCCACTATTATGTACCGAGACCCCAAGATCTCCCCTCACTCTCCTCAGTTCTCTTAGTTTTCCAGAATTCTTTGATTTGGTGTATTGTATCCAGTCTAATTTTCACTTTTTGTTTTCTCTTTGTGTCCTTGTTTCATAATTTCTTTTTTTTTGTTGCCCTTGTTGTTTTATTGTTATAGTTACTATTCTTGTTGTTATTGATGTCATCGTTGTTGGATAGGACAGAGAGAAATGGAGAGAGGAGGGGAAGACAGAGAGGGCGAGAGAAAGACAGACACCAGCAGACCTGCTTCACTGCCTGTGAAGCGACTCCCCTGCAGGTAGGGAGCCGGGGGCTCGAACCAGGATCCTGTTTCACAGTTTGTATCTATGAGTGAGATCATCCAGTATTTATACTTCTCATTTAGACATATCTCACTTATCTCATACTCCTTCAAGCTCCACCCAAGAGGAGGCAAAGGAACTGATTTCATATTTATTTAACAAAGGTGGACATATTTCTTCCCAATAGGTTGTTTTTTAAAGTGTGTTCTGTTTCTCTTATATTTAAGGAGCTTGTGAATATTTTTACCATCCTCTAAAAGGTATCTAATATTCCCAGATTTTACTATTTTGCCTTGTTTTGTTTTAATTAATTAATTAATTTTTTGATAGATACAGAGATTGAGAGGGGAGGGGAGATAGCAAAGGAGAGAGACAGCGGTCCAGTAGGTGGCACAGTGGATAAAGCATCAGACTCTCAAGCATGAGGTCCTGAGTTCAATCCCCAGCAGCACATGTACCAGAGTGATGTCTGGCTCTTTCTCTCTCCTTCTATGTATCTCATTAATAAATAAATAAAATCTTTTTTAAAAATTTAAAAAAAAAATAAAGGGAGAGAGACATCTGCATCTCTGATTTATAGTCCAAGAAGTTTTCCACTTACAGGTGGAGAGTAAGTCTTGAACCTAGGTCCTTGCACATTCTAACATGTGCACTCAACTGGGTGCACCACCTCCTAATGCTGCCAGGTTTTACTATGAGCTGATATATTTCCACCATATTTCATAATATTTCTTGCTGCTGAACTGCTAAATAAATGCTTTCATTACTTTCTACTTTTATAATCTTTTTAAGTTTAACCTACCTATAGATTTACATGTTGGAAAAGTTTCAACTAGATACAAACTGAAACCTATCTTGACCCTATCAAAGTGGTTATGAATAACTATTAGCATCTCTGATCCCTTTCCTTTGTAAGAAAAGTGATGATAATAATACCAATTATTTCAAATGGTTCTTGGGTGGATCAAATGAGGTTACAAATTTAAAACTAGTGATTGGTAGGTACTTATCAAACATGGTTTTCTTATGTTTTGTCTCTTTGGGCTTGACATTTGACTCTTTATGTAACAGTTCTCTGGCCAGAATCATAAAAGACCAGGGTCTTGTCATCTGTTCTATTTATCACTTTGTTCTTTTACTTCTACTAATTTCCCAAATGTGAAGTGCAGCTTTAGCTTTTCCATTTTCTCAGTCTTTCAATGATAAGATATTCATTTTCATTAAGTCTGTCTTTTATGTGTCATTTTCCAATAATGTGTGAAGTTAACATTTTCCACTTCTATCATTACAAGATTTGTGTTCACTCCAAGCCCACATATTTGGTTTATCCTTACAGACACTCCCTCAGTCTTCCCTTCTAGAAAGCTAGTGAGGATTGATGGTCTATCTGTAGCATAGGGCTGCCTTGACAGTTTCTGATCACTTGGGTTTCTCAGGAAACACTGTCTTTTTGACCAAAAGGATTTTTATATTGTGGTGAATAGTCAAGCCAGGAAAAATTGCTCTTTACTCAATTAAGGGGAGGCACATTTTGAGGAAGTTTTTTTTTTAAGTGTTTGAATTGTTCTGGTTTATACAACAATAAATGGGCTTCTCAGATTAGACTCTTAAGTAGATAGAGAAATATCATGGAATTTGTAAGAACTAAGAGTATGTTGCTTACTTACTGGCTTATTAACAGCTTCAGATCAGCTGTACTTAGTCACTCTCTCTTTTAATTCTTTCTTTGGCAATCACTCTACTGGCTTTCATCTCTTGTGCTTGAAAGAAGCCATGCCAGTGGAATTAAGAAACTAGCAGTAATTATCAGATCCACCAATGGAATACATTGGCAAAATAGTAAAACACAACTGCTGCATCTTCTGTAAAGTGTTCTTGGAACAACTATGTCCATTTATCTCTAGATCAGGCACAGTTACTTTTGTGCTACCATGGCTGAGTTGAGAAGCTGCAATTAGAAAATAAAAACCCCAAAGCCTAAAACATTTAGTGTTTAATTTTCACACAAAATCTTTGCCAACTCCTGGTTAGACAGTAATGTTGGAGAACATTTATTTATAGGGTATCTAAAGACTCACAGGAGTTTTTTCTGCTTTACAAAGAGAGTTGTTATTATGAATTTCAAGGCTTTAGAGTGTGGTAGTGTCAACAGACTTAGGTGTTCAACCAAATTCTACTGTCATTATAAGGAAACTGTATGTTGGAAATGTTAAGCTCTGAAATTTACTGAGCTAGAGCAGAGCTTAACACCAGAGACAAATAATACTTAACATCAAATAAACGATTTTGATGAGGTCCATGTTAATACACTGTGCGTTTCTTTCTTTGCATTTAATCAGTCTTTAGATTGTTACTGAGTAATACTTAGCTTTCTAATGATACTTCAACTAAATATGAAAATTCTGAGATTTGAATGTCACATATTTCTCCTTCTGTGCCTTTACAGTCGCCTTCACCTTCTTTTACTAGAGCACTGCTCTGGCTTCTGGTAGTACTGGGGATTGAACCTAGGACCTTTGATGCCTCTTGCATGAAAGTCTTTTTTTTTTTTTTACTACCCCCTTTTCTTAGAAAAAAAATGGAGGGCTTTAAAAACACAAAAGTCGCTTCTAAGTTTAGTTGTTTGTTATAGAGAAAAGAGGAGGAGGAGAGATAATTGGAGTGTCATATTATAATGGGTGTGGGACTATGTGAAAACCTGGCAGAGCTTAGGGGAGCTCTGCCATCCTTGTGATGGAGGTCTGGAAAGACACTCCCACTTGTCAGCCTCTCCCTTCTAGGGATGGAGCTAAGAGGGAAATGCTTTCCTCACTCAGTTTCCCCTTGTTAGTCTCTCAAAGCTTCACAAAAGCCTGCATCCTCTCACACTTAGTTCATTTCCCTGCTAGCAGACCAAATGGCTTCCTGCTTGTAAGTTCACTTAGAGTTCACTATAAGTTCACCACCCTTTGATCACACACATAAGCACACTCCATCATAAGCCTTGCCAGTACCCTGGCAGTGAGACCCCACACTTTATTTCCTTGTCTTTGATACCTATGATTTACATCAAGCTTTGCCCTTCTCTGCTTTATCTCACCCTACTGATTTAACTACTATGTTTTCCTTACTACCTTTAGATAATTAACATGTCTTGCATCATGGAAACTAATTGCTTTGACCTTTCTATATCTCATCAATTCTTGTCATTCCTACCCCTCCCCACCATAGGGGTATCTGACCTTTAGAATGCTGTAATTTCTGACATATTTCAAAAATGTCCTTTGTTCTGTTTGCTATAAAACCCTGTGCTTACCCCAAATAAAGTGGAAGTTCATACCTGAGTTTCCCCTTGCAGTTTTCCTTCTGCATCACTCAGTCCCTAGAACTGGTGACGGGAAAGCCACCAGCTTACTTCGGGTTGCGAGGCCACCCATGTAAGCACCAGTAAATGGAGACTGAATTCAGGGCTTCATGCTTATCGTCAATGCCTCTGTACACTGCCTCCCACTCCCAATACCAGTATGCTAAAAACATGATAACTGTTAGTTTATTCCTTCAAAGATGATTCTCCACTTTTATAACTAAATTTATTTTTCTTTAAATTTATTTATAAAAAGGAAACATTGGCAAAACCATAGGATAAGAGGGGTACAACTCCACACAATTCCCACCACCAGAACTCCGTATCCCATCCCCTCCCTGGTAGCTTTTCTATTCTTTATCCCTCTGGGAGTATGGACCCAAGGTCACTGTGGGTTGCAGACGGTTGAAGGTCTGGCTTATGTAATTGCTTCCCCACTGAACATGGGCATCGACAGGTTGATCAATACTCCCAGGCTGCCTCTATTTTTCTCTAGTGGGGTGGGGTTCTGCAGAATTGGAGCTCCAGAACACATTGGTGGGATTGTCTGTCTGGGGAAGTCTGGCTGGCATCATGCTAGCATCTGGAACCTGGTGGCTGAAAAGAGAGTTAACATATGAAGCCAAACAAGTTATTGACTAATCATAAACCTAAAGACTGGAGTAGTGCAGATGAAGATTTGGGGGGGGTCTTCATTTTGTAGGTAGTTAGTCGGCATATTTTAGTTATATTCCAAAGGGCCTGTGGCTATACTAGATTTTTTTTTCCCTGAGCCTGGATTTATCTTATACAGTAGACTTCCCTGATGTATTTTTTTAAAGTCTTTAACTGTTCATGGTCATTGGATGTTTCTAATCATTTAACTGATAAAAGCTTAACGTATTTAGGGACTTAAGTTCTTAAAGACAACTGAAAAGAATTAGAAGATAATATCTCAAAAACAGTTTTTGCTTTTGCTTTTTTCCCTAGTAAAAAGATGAATGAATCCAAAGAGAGTGAATATCCTACTCTAGGTTCTGGGAGAAGAACACAGCCATGTTCAGGTGCAATCCTCCAGACAAAGGTTCCCCCTGGGAATGCACCTGAGCCATTTCTAATCTCTTTGATAAATGCAACTACAGTTCAAGTTTCAGAATCAGTTGGGGGAAATTTTGAAGTAGGGCTTCTTCTGAAGCAGTGGCAGGTCCATTCTAGACAGACGTACATAGTACATTAGAGTTTTTAGATTTCATTGCCTGGAACTAACTCAAACTGTCAGTATGTGGCCAGGTGTAAACAGTGCAGTTAAGATGGCAGATGTCATACAACCTAAGCTGCAGGATGAGCTACTGGAAAAGAATTTGAAGACCAAGATCCTGGGGAAATAACTGAGAAAAGTCCAAGTTAGTGACAGTATAAAGAAGATTAGGATGCCAAGTGCATAGATTTCAATATTAAAAAAGGAACCAAACAGTAATTAGGTTGTATCAACAGTAATAGTAATTAAAACAAACTTCATTTAATTGATTAAGTTGATAAAGGAAAAAATGAGTTTTCGAGTCACCAAGGCTTAATGATTAAGATAAATACCATTCATATGAATATTAACTCATCTGAATATATATATGGATAGAGGTCCTTGTACCATTGATTTTTAATAAAAAGAATCTTTACTTTGGTGCAATAAATACCTAAATATCTACAACTTAAAGTGAAATCCACATGTGTGTTCTCTTAGAGAAAGGTTAAGAGTTCATCAGGAGGCAAGAATGCATGCATTCCTTCTTTCTCACCTAAAGTGGTCTGAAATTTGTAAGCTTAAGTAACAGATTCACAGCTACAATGAGACTTAGAATTCATCTAGCCATATAACATTAGATATGAAAAAAACCTGAGGCTAAACAACATCTAATATTTTAGTGAAGAGTCAGCATGTCATTTAAACAACTTGGGGATTATATTCGAAGAAAATAGGTTTAAGTATTAATTCTACAAACTAAATGAATTGATATCTTTAACCCTCAACTCTCTACATGCAGCAAAATAATTGTATCACATACTTTCTTACTTTTCCTCTGGAAAAACATGTTTGTTCTAGTACTGGAACTCCCCCTGTGTAATTTGAGTCCTGGAATCTCTATTTGTTCACATGCTTAGTTATCGGTTTATACTCCAGGAAAAGAGAAGACCAACAAATCTTAACTTTTTATTTTAAAAGGTAAGACTGAGTATGAACCTTCTAAATATCTGAAAGAAGATGTACTTTGGCAGGACATGATTTCTCACGATTCTTTAGTAGCACCACCACCACTTCTCTCTCTATTAATTAAAGACCTTATCAATTGGGGAATGAAAGGATTAGAGAGTAAGGAAACCAGCTTCAAGTTAGTCTGTCTCTTGGCAACCCTGCTATCTCTTTATCTTAGAGAAGGTGGAACATAATAACAGAAAAGTCTTTAAATACATTTGAAAGTTCATTTGAAAAACTTCTGTTCTCTTTGAATGGAGATAAATCTATACATGTTTTAAACATAATGTTGATAGGAGACAGGTAGGTGCTAGGAGAAAAGTAAGTGTTCACTGACTGTCCCACAGACAATATGAGGAAACTTTAAAACAAATGAATATTTTCCCCTTCTTTTTCTTCTTCTCCTCCTCCTCTTCCTCCTCCTCGCCGTCCTTCTCCTCCTCCTCCTCCTCCTCCTTCTTCTTCTTCTCCTCCTCCTACTCCTCCTTCTTCTTTTCCTTTTTCTTCTTCTTCTTCTCTTTTCCATTTTACCAAGTACTGATCAGTACTGACTTATGATACCTGGGATTGAATTTGGGATTTTAGACTCTCTAGCTTTAAAGTTTTTTATAGGACTTTATCCCAAATAAGTAATTTCTACATCTGACAGAAGTTTTGATGCTGAAGGAAAAGCTTCCAGCACAATCAATGGGGCAGAAGTCTAATGAGGAAGATTCATAGATACTTGCATAAATCTTGGGCCTAGAATAATGGACACCACTTTGGCTTTTAACGCAGAATCTGTAGATCAAAATGATTAAACTCCACAGCTAATGATTCTCTATAAAGACCTAATAGAGATAGCATTACTTATCTGCTCTGCCAATGCCTAGAGATCTTATAAAAGACCCTTCCATAGTTTGGCTCAGCAAAAAATAATATGCAAACTGGTAGAAAGTTAACAGATTTGACAAAGTTCAGCTAAAAATAGAGTATGTTTTCTTTATCATACTTATTAGAATCTTTGAATCAGAAACTAAACTAATCAATAGGAAGTCAAGTTAGAATTTTTCTCATGTGAGTTTTTGACTGTCACACAGCTACTTGTTCTCTAACATTGCTCAATAAATAACCACAATTTCATGATGTGTAATAATACAAATTTATATGTTTTTTGTTCTAAAGATCAGGACTAAAACCTAAGTCTCATTAAAAAAAAAATCAAAGTGGTGATACTACACTTTTCTTAGCTTCAAGGCTGTTGTAATTGCCTAGCTGTTGTCCATTTATCCATTATCAAGGACAAAAATAGAACATCTTTTCATCTCTCATCATCTGCTTGACTTTTTTCATTTTTTTTATAAAGACAAAGAAGGAGAGAGAGAGAGAGAAAGAGAGAGAGGAGAGAGATTACAGATCCTATGTCGGGTTGCATAGTGGGGGAGAGAGAAGAGACCAGGAACTCGTGGAGAAGCAGAAACACAAATCTTTATTCACGCGGACACTCCAGAATTGGATGTGAGCACAGCAGTTCAGGCCACGTGGAGCTAGCAAAATGGCTGCCTCTCACTATGCCCACCAGCCCTTCTCTGGGTCGGGTTGTGGAAGAGAAAAGAGCAAAGAGAACGAAAGCAGAAATAGGAGAGGCTTTTGTGGGAGAATTCCGGAAGTGGCAAGTCAGGAAAGGGGGTGGAGAAAGGCAAAAGGCATGTTGGGAAGGTGGAAGCGTCTTTAGCAACTGTTACAATGGTTTTAATTGAATTAGCAATACCCTGAGGGGATAACATGGTGGGGATCTGTAAATAATACTTGCATGGAAATACAGTGGTTTGTAGGCCCTGCCAATGTTCAACCACATCTGCACAATTTCCCAACAATCCATAATGTGGTGGACTTAGACTCAAACCTGGATTGTGCACATGGCAAAGCAGAACACTACCCCAGTGAGCTATTTCACCAATCCACCTTTTTATTTTTAAAGTACCTTTGACAGCAGATTGGATCCACCTAGGTAACCCCAAGTAATCTCCCAATTACAAAACTCTTAATCACACCTGAAAGATTCCTTTAGCTCCATAAGGTTATAGATTCAAAGATTTTGTAGACTTGTTTGTGAATATTTTTTTGGGGGGGGCATAATTCTGCCTATCATTTCCATATATGTGTCCAAGGATAAGTGAAAAAAGAGAGAGGGATTGTATTCTATAAATATTAACAATAAATAAAAACCAAAAATTAGCACAGGAATATTTATTCTTTTCTTTCTCCCCCTCCCCCCAGTAGGGTTATCTTGGGGACTTGGTGCTGCATGACAATTCAGCACCAAGAGAGACTGTTTATGATTTTTTTTCCTTTTATTTTGATAAAGATGACATTGAGTTGGGGGGGTAATAAAGACACCTGTACACTGCTCCACCAATCATGAATTTCCTTCCACCACCACCCACACTCACACACAAGTAGGGATTAGGAGCTTGAACCTAAGTGTTTTCACATAGTAACCTAAGCACTCTCCTGGGTTTACCACATGTGGGCCTATTTTTATTTCTCTATGCTGCATAAAAACCTACCTTTACATTTATTTGTTTATTATTAGTGATTTAATAATGATTAACAAGATTGTAAGATAACTGGGGTACAATTCCACACAATTCCCAACATCAGAGTTCTGTGTCCCATTCCCTCCATTAGAAGTTTCCCTGTTTTGTTTTAATCTTGTATATTTATTTATTTATTGGATAGAGACAAAGAGAAATTGAGATGGGAGAAGTAGATAGAGAGAGAAAGATATAGAGAGATACTTGCAGTCCTACTTCACCAAACATGAAACTTTCCTGTTGCAGATGGGGATCAGGGCCTTGAAACCAGGTCCTTAGACAACCCCACCAGTGTGTCCTGGAGCTCTACTTCCCCAGAGACCCACCCCACTAGGGAAAGAGAGAGGCAGGCTGGGAGTATGGATCGACCAGTCAACACCCATGTTCAGCGGGGAAGCAATTACAGAAGCCAGACCTTCCACCTTACACAACCCACAATGACCCTGGGTCCATACTCCCAGAGGGATAAAGAATAGGAAAGCTATCAGGGGAGGGGATGGGATATAGAGATCTGGTGGTGGCAATTGTGTGGAGTTGTACCCCTCCTATCCTATGGTTTTGTTAATGTCTCCTTTTTAAAATAAGTAAATTACAAAAAAAAAAAAAGAAGTAGGGGAGTATTATATGGGATTCCATGAGAAAGTTGGTACTGTGGTCAAATGCATGTTTAAATCATTATTTTTCCAGTGTTAAATGCCTGTAAAGCAGATGGAAATAGTATCTTTCTTTCCCACGACTTTTAAATTGTTCTTTCCCTTCACACAAAGGTTCTTTAAACGGTTCTACTCCAGATGCAATGCATCTATCACACGCCATTTTCTGCTAAGTACGTTGTTGTATTTTTGTCTAATACATTATTTTTTCCAGTGGAAAAAAAAAAAGAAAAAAGAAACCAGGTCCTTGTGCATTGTTATGTGCGTGCTTAACTAGGTGCGCCACCAAGTGACCACTTTAAAAAATTAATACATTAATTAAATTTTAATTTATTTTTTTATGATCTTTATTTACCTATCGGATAGAGACAGCAAGGAATCCAGAGAGGCAGGAAAGATAAAGAAGGAGAGAGAAAGAGAGACACCTGCAGCCCTGCTCTATCACTAGTCAAGCTTTCCCCCTGGAAGTGGGGACCAGGACTCGAACAGGGTCCTTGCTCATTGTAACATGCGCTCAACCAGGTGCAGTACCACTTGGCCCAGCTTCCCTATTTTTTATCCCTCTGGAAGTATGACCCAAAATTCTTTGTGGGATGCAGAAGGTGGATAGTCTGGCTTCTGTAATTGCTTCTCCACTGGACATAGATATTGGCAGATTGATCCATACCCTCAGCCTGTTTCTATCTTTCCATAGTGGGTAGAACTCTAGGTCCCAGGACACAATGGGTAGGTCGTCTGCCCAAGGAAGTCAGAATGGCATCATGGTAGCATCTGAAACTTGGTAGCTGAATGATGGTAAGATATAAAGCAGGGCAAATTGCTTAATAAACAGGAACCCTAAGGTAGGAATAGAGTAGATGAAATTAGGGAGTATAGTGTGGTAAGAAGCTAGAAAGTCTATTTTAGGTATATTCCAAGAGGTCCATAACTTTAGTAAGTTTTGCCTGAGCTTGATAGCTAACATGCAGTGAACTAAAAATATTGTCTGGGAAGATGGATGTCAGAGTTTAGAACAGGACTAGAAAGCTGTATTAGAGCAGAGAATAGCTCCCAAACACAAGGAAAGAATATAAATACTATTAACTGCTTACTATGTAGATCTCACCTAGGGTCCATATCAACTCATATTTAGCTCTGTGTGAGCTTGTGTGACCTCTGAGGACCTCACCTTAAATGCCTAATGCTTTTCCTCAATAAAATATCAGAATTAAAGCAATATCCCCCAAACCATTTTCAACAGCTATTTATAGTTATTAAAAAGAAGAAAAAAATGAAACCAAAGAAGCTAAAATAAGATTCATTACCACATACTGAGAACTGTTTGGCCCCTTTCAGTTTGACATCTACATTTATTCACCACCTGGTTTTAGTCTGTATTTATAACTCTTTAGAAGGGTAGGCTCTTTTCCTTACTCCTATTCAGTGGCGAGGTCAGCTTTATTAACCCACCTGCCTTTCTTCAAGAAACATCCTTTCTTTGACTTTAATTACATCTTGCCCTTCACTTTCAAGGCCCATTGAAAGACTTTAGATGTTGACCACAGAACTCCATCCTCATATTTTTACACTACAGTAAGTCTTATCTCTCCCGTGAGTGGTTCTAAATTGCAGTAAACCTCAGACTGAATTAATTGCTCCTTCCCTAATTCACCCTAAGGAGTATTGGGACCTAATTTCTCTTTCATATGGGTTCATGCTGCAAGTCCCCACCTGTGTGTGTGTGGGGGGGAGCTTCATAAGCTGTGAAGCAGTGTTTTGGGTGTTTCTTTCTCAGTCTCTCCCAACCTATGTCCCCTTTCCCTTTCAACTTTTCTCTGTTTCTATCAAAATAATTAAATGTATATATTTAAAAAGCATTAATTACTAACCAACTGTATATACATAGTGATGTCTTCATAAGAACTTGAGAAGATGGGGTTTAGAAAGCTTCTGAGTTAGGGTAGCAGAGTGGTAGCGCAGCAGGTTAAGTGCAAGTGGCACAAAGCAAAAGGAGCAGTGTAAGGATCCAAGTTCGAGCCCCCAGCTCACCACCTGAAAGGGAGTCACTTCACAAGTGGTGAAGCAGGTCTGCAGGTGTCTATCTTTCTCTCCCCCTCTCTGTCTTCCCCTCCTCTCTCCATATCTCTCTGTCCTATCTGACAACAACGACAATAATAACCACAACAATAAAATAACAAGGGTAACAAAAAGGAATAAATATTTTTTAAAAGAATAGAAAAAAAAAGCTTCTGAGTTGTAGAACATGTGGAGAAATTAGGAAAGTGGCTACCCAACGAGAGCATGGACTTTGGACCACCATATACACTGCTCACTATATGCAGCTCTACTCTTCCATCAGGCTTTATTTATTTATTAATTTATTTACTATTGCATAGAGACCGAGAGAAACTGCGAGGGGAGGAGAAGATAGAGAAGGAGAGAGACAGAGAAACACCTGCAGCTCTGCTTTACCATTTGTGAAGCTTTCCTCTTGCAGGTGGGGACCAGAGGCCTGAACCCGGGTCTTTGTGCTTTGTAATGTGAGCTCTTAACCAGGTACATCACCACCTGACCCCCATCTGGCTTTCTCAGAGTTACATGCACTTGTAGGCTTTTCTCATCAGTTTTCCTTTCTTTACTCCTCTTCCTAACTCAGCCTCCTTCTTCCCCCCACCCCACTAGCCATTACATCTGCATAATTCCACTGCACCCAGCAAACTTATTTACCCTATGTGGGAAATGGGTCCACTGTCTCGGAAGTCCAGGCCATTGTTTCCATAAGAGTCTGAGTGGGTAGACCCCAAGTTCTCCCCACTCCCGTGTAGAGACAATGGCAGGTCCCTCCTGACCTCGTGAACTCATGATGTATGGCTTCTCACGATGGGGCTACCTTTCTGTACATGCCACTCCGTCCCCTTAAAACAAAGGCCATGAATTACTGTGTATTTTGGATGGTTAACTTGAAAACTGCTGAAAATGTCCTGATTTTACTCAATTGCTCCCTTGCCCCCTGCCCTGAAGTGCCTTTAATTTACCCCCCTAAGAAAATTGCATTGTTTAGCTCATGACCAAGCCTTGTAGGATAACTTCCCAGTTATGATCAAATACTTAGTAGGTCAAGATGTAACTATGCATTGTGTTGCATTGCATTTGGGTTACTTCGACCTTCTTTCTGGGCTATGGGTATATCTGCTTGCTTGCATCTCCCAATAAACAAGTTGACCCTTTGAGGCTTCTCCCAGAGCTGGGTAAGTCTGGTGTGGCTTCTTTGTCTCTGTGCACTATGCCCTTGTCATGCAGAGCCACTCTAGATCTCCCAGGGGGCCGCTTCATCCTCCATCGCCAGTGGTCAGGGAGGCAGGGGACCCGGAGTGACCCACAATCCTTCACCCCCAGGCCACAGCTTTCCAATTCCAGATAGAAATAAAGGGAGATAGAGTGGAATTCTACCTCTTGTGAAACTCCCCTACTGCAAGGTGCTCCCATTTAGTGCGACAAGTTCAAACTCAGGTCCTTACATAGTTATAAAATGTGGGCTCTACTTGGTGAGCTATATCCTGGCCCCTGCCTATGGAATATTTCATAAGCTAAAGTGACATAAAGTAAAACAAACAAACAGAAAATCCCTAATACTATGGAAAATTTTTTTTTAAATTACGAACTCAAAAATTACCCTATCAAATCACTCCAAAGAATATAAAATCAAAAATAACACTAACATGTACTAAAAGCAGATAGCATGTTGCAACTACACATCCTGCATAAACAAGAGAAAGCACAGTGGCCAGGTGGTGGCATACCTGGTTAAGAGCTCACATTATAGTGCTCAAAGGCCCAGGTTCAAACCCCTGGTCTCCACCTGCAGGGGCAAAGTTTTGCAAGTGGTGAAGCTGGGCTACAGGTGTCTCCTTCTCTCTTTCCCTCTCTATCTGCTCTTCCTCTCTCAATTTCTCTCTGTCTGTATCCAATAGTAAATAAGTAAAAATATATATTTAAAAAAAAAGAAAAGAAAAGAGAACATGAAACATGGCTCAATTTCACTTACCTGGATCTTCAGAAGGTCGTGGAGCGCACTGGTGGCTAGAAAGTAGTGGTGATGGTAGATTCAGCTGAATCTTCAGAAACTGGACTGATGGGAGGTACAGGGCCTTGGGGTCTTTGCCATCTATTAACATCTAACTGTTATCTGTATCCAGTTATTCATCAGAGAACACAAGTTGTTAATCTCTGTAAGTACTTCCATGCTGAAAGTTGAAAGTTGGTCTTCTGTTGTGATAGGGGTAGTGGAAATGGAAGGTTTGTAATTCAACAATATGTTTTGATTGCTGAGACTCACATATTTTTCTTTTTTTAAAAAAAGATATTTTATTTATTTATTCATGAAGAAGATAGGAGAGAAAGAAAGAACCAGATGTCACTCTGGTACATGTGTTGCTGGGGATTGAACTCAGGACCTCATGCTTGAGAGTCTAGTGTTTTATCCACTGCGCCACCTCCCAGACCACATGCATTTTTCTATAATAAAATTCTCCAGAAACACTCAAAGCATCCTACATTCCTGTGCAGGATTCTGTGCCCTTTCAAAAATTAAAGCCAGCCTTTTCAACAATCATTTCAGAACTCTCGATCATAGGGAACAACCCCACCCAAGCGCTTAATTCAAGTACCCAGGTGATTTCATGTCAATTCCGATCTTTTCTTCTTAAAATTCATCTCTGCTCTGCTCTTCATCTGCTGGCTCCTATGCCAAAACCTCTTCAACATCATCTTAGTCAGCTTTGTGTTGATGCAGAAATGCTGAGAGTAGTCCCCTAATCATCTCTTCACAGGGTAAGGGCTTCGTGTGTGAGTTGCTTCTCCTCTAACTGCAACTGTAAAGCAGACAATGAAAGCTGGTTTTGCTTTGCGACTTCTGTCTTAAAAAGTGAACAGTCATATAAAGGCCCATAAAACAACTCACTGGGTTTGAAATACCCCACCACCACATTGGAGGAAGATTTGCTATAGTGATGTCTTTCTCTCATTCTATGAATCCTTATCTGAAAAAAAAGGAAGAAAAAAAAAAGAAGAAAGAAAAAAAGAAAGAAGAAAGAAAGAAAGAAAGAAAGAAAGAAAGAAAGAGAAAGAAAGGAAGGAAGGAAGGAAGGAAGGAAGGAAGGAAGGAAGGAAGGAAGGAAGGAAGGAAGAAACCTTCAAATAGCTTTCCATTTTCAGAAACAGGTACTAACTGGGCACTTTCATAAAAGAGCAGTGACTTTGAAATTTCAAAAGTATGAGATGCCTATTGAATAAGCCAGTAATATAATAAGGCAACTGTAATATGAACTCTGTCTCTCACCAGAGAAAAAGGTTCATGGAAATTGTCAAACTGGTTTTCTGGTTAGCAGAAGTACAGGTGATAACCCGGACAGGAGGCAGTAGGTAGATGACGTCAGAATTCAGTTAACTACAATCCTGCTGTGGGAAGAACCCTACCATTCAGTGACTAGAAATGATGTGTCCAGGGAGTCGGGCAGTAGCGCAGCAGCTTAAACCCAGGTAGCAAAGCGCAAGGACCAGAGTAAGGATCCTGGTTCGAGCCCCTGGCTCCCCACCTGCAGGAGGTTCACTTCACAGGAAGGGAAGCAGGTTTTCGGGTGTCTATCTTTCTCTGTTCCTCTCTGTCTTCCCCTCCTCTCTCTGTCCTATCTAACGATGACATCAATAACAATAAAAACTACAACAATGAAAAATAACAAGGGCAACAAAAAGGTAAATAAATATTGAAAGAAAGAAAGAAAGAAAGAAAGAAAGAAAGAAAGAAAGAGAGAAAGAAAGAAAGAAAGAAAGGGAGAAAGAAAGAAAGAAAGAGAGAAAGAAATGATGTGTCCCGACTAGAGTGTGAGAATAGAGGAGATACAGGAAAGATTATTTTTTCCCCTTCAGAGACCGACAATAATTGCAGTCTAATCTGTGTCACAGTCCTGACAGAGTCTCCCAATGAAAAAATCTGTCCAAGAACGGGCAATTGTTTACAAAATGTAAGGTGCCGCCTCTAAATGTGACCTTCGCAGCAAACATTTATAAGAATCACTTTGTGAGGGTCAGGCGGTAGAGCAGCGGGTTAAGCGCACATGGAGTAAAGGCAAGACGGGTTCAAGGATACTGGTTGGATCACCAGGCTCCCCAGCAATAACAACAATAATAATGACAACCACAAGAGCAACAAAATGGGAACAATGGTCTCCAGGAGCAGTGGATTCCTAGTGCAGGAATCCGCTGAGCCCCAATGATAACCCCGGAGGCAAATAAATAAATAAATAAATGAGAATGACTTTACATCCCAGTCATATACCCAAACCAGGTTAATTCCACAGTTGTAAAATAACTGTTGTTTTATCATGCATCCTGATACACAGTCCCAATTTTATTCCTTCATTATCATTAACCTGTAAGAGTTAATTCTCACTTGGTGAACCTCTATAAGCTTTATTCAAGGCCAGTTTTCTGTGATTCCATACTTCCCTAGTAGACAAGCTGGAATGATTATTATATATATAGCCGGGTTCTCATCTTCAGTCCAGCTCCCTCTGAGTGACCGTTCCATTGGCCACGGGAGAAGGGTGCAGATAAGAACTTGTCCCAAGGCAGCAGGGGTGGGCACGTTGGGATACCTTTGAGAGAGATGAGACCAAAGATCATTCCAGGGGGCTATGGCAGTGGATAACCCCTTTATTGAGGGGCAGAACAGTTTTTAAAGGGTAGTAGGGGGATGCAAAGGGCAGTAGGAGGAAGCAGTTTATTTTACCTTATATGGTTAAAGCAACAGGGGTTTGAGAAAGGGTGGGGGTTCTTCCAGTAATTGTTAGGTGGGTGGTCTGGCTGGTTTGGGAATGAGGAGGTGAGATTATCATCAGGCACACAAGGAGAGAGGAGGGGAGTGGGGACTTCTTTGTGTGGGCAGGGGGAGTCAGGCCATATATGGTCAAAAGGAACTGGGAGACAGGGAAGTGGTGAGGGGGCTTCTAGTAAGAGTAAGCTGACCAACTGGTTTGGGAACAAGTAAGTGAACTATTGCCTTAGATAATGTGGGGCCCTTATGGGGTGGGGGAGGCTTATAGGTGGACAAAATCCTGGAGTTCGAGGCCTCCCCCCCGCCCTCCCCCCTCCATCTGGGTAGGTAAGACTGAAGGGGTGACTGTACTTCCAGGCACCCGTTTGTTTTTTTTCACAGGCAGTCTGTACCATGCTCAACCTCAGCCCCACAGTTTCCCACAATATATGTGCTATTCCTCTCTGAAAATGCACTTGATAATCCCTTCAGTTTTAAGTACTTCAGTAAGCAAAAAGTTTTCTTGGTTGTTAATGAGGTTTATTCACTTAGATGATGTGCACAGCAACACATTTAATAAATCGACCATAAATTTGGTATATTATGGTAAAAAAATATCCAAAATAAGGGGTTTCAACAAGTAACTTTTCGGTATTGTTTTCTCTGGGACTTTGAAATCCCAGGCCAAAGATTTCAGATAGAGAAGTATATTAAGGTAGAGAGGAAAAGAAACCACAGTACCACGTGCAGGGGAGATACTTGGCAAACTGTGAAGCAGTGCTGCTGTCACTTTTCCTCTCTCCCTCCCCATTCCAGCTCTTAATTTCTATCTCTATTCAAACAAACAAATAAATAAGATACTAAAAAAAAACGGTAAGAATCTTGTTTTAAAAAAGAAAGAAAGAGAGAACGAGAGAGAGAGAGACTCACAACAATGAAGGTTTCCCTACCACAACAATGAAGATTTTCCCACATTGTGAGCCAGGTTCAAACCTGGATCATACACATGCCAAAGCAACAACACCCTTTTTCAAGTGAATTATTTTGCTGATCCCAACAAGTAAATGGTAAGACTAACTAAAAGTAAATGAAGCAGAAGTAATTACTGGTTGAAATAATTATCAGAAAGGAAGTCAGTGCATTTGGTTTGTAAATGGAAAATACTTAACTCCCTAACAACTAGATTCTCAACTTAGCAGAGAAGAGAAAAATCAGACTCAGACAGGAAATTTTGACAGGACAGGTTGGGAAAACAAATTTTATGAAACTAGTTCATATACATTCTTTCCTATTTCCTTGGCACAGTGGAGAAAAAAAAAATCACTAATTAGTAGTATTGTACTTTCTTGGGAGACATATGTTGAGGTTGGTGATTAATTACACTTGAAAATAAATTACTAAACACTCCAGGGTTTTCTTTTCTTTTTTTTTTAATCAAACAGTAGATATTGAAAAGACTGTATATCAATGTCTACTTTAAAACTACTAATATCCAGGAAAGAATATTAAGTGAAAATATAAGGTATTGATTCTTCTTAAAAATAATAATAAATTAGCTAAAATTAAAAAAGAGAGATCAATAGAAGATCTATAATTCTATAGCTCATCTTATTTCAACAAAATATTGACCATAAAACTTGCATATTTCCAAGTGACAACTCTGAGATTCTGCTGTATCAACTAAAGATGGTTTTTTTTCATATTATTGGGTAAGTAAGTTATATTCACAGATATAGAGCAATGACTTGAGCATTATTCACCAGAATATTTCTAAAATACACAACACCATTAAAGGAATACTTAAGACTTTAGTAACTTTCAAGAACTCATCTCTATCTCTATACTATTTCTCTTTCTCTTTCTTGCTTTCTCTCTACCAATCGATCCATCTATTTCTGCTGGTGCTTTTTTTTACATTAGATGTTTTTTTAAAAAAATTATTTATTTATTCATTCATGAGAAAGATAGGAGGAGAGAAAGAGCCATACATCATTCTGGTACATGTGCTCAGGACCTCATGGTTGGGAATCCAGTGCTTTATCCACTGCGCCACCTACCAGACCACTCTGCTGCTGCTTTTTAAGGGGCTACACAAAAAAACTTCTAATATACTTTGTATAAAGAATTTGTTGGGAGTCAGGCGGTAGCACAGCAAGTTAAGCGTAGGTGGTGCATAGCACAGGGACCTGCGTAAGGATCCCGGTTCGAGCCCCCGGTTCCCCACCTGCAGGGGAGTCCCTTCACAGGCAGTAAAGCAGGTCTGCAGGTGTTTATCTTTCTCTCTCCCTCTCTGTCTTCACCTCTTCTCTCCATTTCTCTCTGTCCTATCCAACAACGACATCAATAACAACAAAAAAATTATTGCTTGAAGTCATTTTTATTATTTCTTATTTATTGAAACTAAAACCTGACATGGTTGCATCCCAAACAGCCAGATACATTTGAGTGTTTAATTTACCAACATGACACAACCAATTTTTAGGTTATGTTAGAACTTGCCAGAGTTATCTCAAGGAAAATGAGCAAATCAATCAATCCACCTTGAATTTTTAACCGAGAAACAAGATTTTATCACTGGCACTACTTAGAACTGCTGCAACATAATCTTCTTGAAAAGTTTTCTGAGGTCAAGGAATAAATAGCTCACCTAGTTGACACCAGCATGGATGAGAGAATCCACTGTGTAACATAAGGGCATATAATTGCTACAGCAAAAGGAGTCTCAATGCCACTATTACACTGAGAGTACACAGGCCTCCTAAGTAGGAAGTAAAGCATTTGACCACCAGTTTTCACAATGATTAGTGCAGGTTTACCAGGAAATAATCATAATTATGTGTGATGGATTTTTTCACTGCCAGTTTTTCATTCTTTAACTAGAAAAATTATTACCATTTAGTAGTCGTAGTAGTAGTAACATTATAGTAATAGTTTGTCATTGTTATCCATGCAGCCAAAACCAGATTAGACAAAAAAAAAATCTGCTGCAAAGGGGGTTCGGGCAGTAGCACAGCGAATTAAGCACACATGGTGCAAAGCCCAGAGACCCAAAGAGCGGCCTAAGGTTTCTAATTCTAACCCCTGGCTCCCCACCTGCTGGGGGGGGGTGTCTATCTTTCTCTCCCTATCTCTGTCTTCCCTCCTCTCTCTATTTCTCTCTGTCCTATCCAACAACAATGACATCAATAAAAACAACAATAATAATAACCACAACAACGATAAGACAACAAGGGCAACAAAAGGGGAAAAAATAGCTTCCAGGAGCAGTTGATTCGTGATGCAGACACGAAGGCCCAGCAATAATCCTGAAGGAAAAAAAAATTGCTACTAAGAACCATGTGCCAGAAATCACTCTGATTGACTAGATTCACAGTGCCTTACAGTTTTATAGTGCTTCTTCAAATATGCAGCCATTAAATTCTCACAAAACACTATGGAGTTGATATTTCTTATTATCATCATCACACCCTCTTTAGATATGAGAATGTCTTGCCCTAAGTCAACATGACTAATGATCTATAAAACAAAGACTTAAATTTCATGCAGTGTGCTTTCTACAATGACATTCTTCTTTAATAGAATTATGACAATCCTTGACACTAACATAAGCCAAATGGCCCTCTGGCCTCTCTTCCCCCTTCTCTCTGTGCTCTAATAACTAGCTAAATAAATAAGAAAGTTATTTATTTAAATAAGAAAGTTATTTATTTAAAAAGACTCAGTCTGTGCTCTAATAACTAGCTAGTTATTAGAGCACAGACTGAGTCTTTTTAATACATAGGCTGAGTGTTTGATATATTGACTCTCTCGAAAGCCTAGACCAGGGAGAACAGAAGCAACCAGTGGCACAGCTATATACAAATAATGTCAAAGGACATAAATTATGGTGATGTTGTGTATGAAATAGCAAATCCTAACAAAGGGATATTTCAAAGTTAACCCAATTGCCAAATGATGTGATTATAGCAATAACTATCTATTGTCTTCTTAACCTTAAGGCACCCCTAGGATTGGGGTCTTAAATCTGGATCCTCTTGAGTAGTAGGGATGAACCTGGCAAGTCCAGCTCCATTTTTTCAGAGGAAAAAAAAGCAGGCAGAGAACAAGTGGGGTAGGGATATCACAAGACAGAAGCTTCCCTCGTATTCATACTTCTGGGGCTTGAAAAAGTCTGCACACATTGCGAAGCAGATGTTCTCCCAAGTGACTATCTCACCAGTCGTACAATTTGAAGTTCTTGTAGCTGAAAAAAACCTAACATGAAAGTGCATTGTTATTATTGTAGTGCAAAGTGAATCTGTTCTATATAAAACCTTATCTTAAAAAAATCATACTATAGTAAATAATACTAGTTCAAGATGCCTAGGTCCCTATAAGCTATTTTTTTCTTACCTCTGTATGGTATTTCATCTTATACAAAGCACTTCATTAGAATTTGTCTGTCCTATATTTGCAGTTGACATGGTTTTGAGGTAGATCACAATGTGTTGAAGTAAGATTTATCAATCCAAAATGATTCAATGGCCTATCTAAACTTATAGCAAACACCACAGAATGGTGGAAGAGAGGGAATTATTATATTTTGTGGAAGAGATTGTTCAAGGAAATCTATAAAAAAAACACTTGTAAGAGAATACTATGAACAATCAGACTATAAGCATTTAGGAGAAAATAACAAAGAAGAATAGCACTAATACCTAGTATCTCTGAACAATTCTGTATGTTGTGCTAAGCTTCTTACACATGTGGCTAATCCTCCCGATTAAATCTTAAAAATATTCCCCCACTTCTTCATAACATTGGAACATTCTATGATTTCTTTTATTAAAACTAAGAAACCACTTCATTTCTTACTTTGCCCTCAGATCAAATGTGGAGAAATTTACCTGGTTTTATTGACTTCCAATCCCTGGATGCTAATTCTCTCTCCCCACACACATATTGTATAAAGGAGTCCACCTTCACTCCATACACATCACTCTTGTCTAAGTCATTAGTGCTTCCTGTTTGCAATGGTCTTTCACTCAGTTTTCAATAATCATTTGCCTTGACCTACCAACAATATTTAAACTACCTGATTCTGTCTTCCTGCAAAAAACAAGCAAACAAAAAACCTTCATTTATTTCTATAATGTCACACTCTCTGATTCTTCTAATAACATTTTTTTTATAATCAGTACCTCCATTCTGGTTCTTGTACAATTTTTCCAGCTTTTAAATATTAGTATATTCCTGTGCTAGTCCTTAGGCTTACATTATTTTCTTTCCGTATTTACTCTCCATGGCTTCATCTAATCTCCCACCTGAAAACACTGAGGAGTCCCACATGTATATCCATACTATAAACCTCTCCTGTAAACTTCAAACTTCACATTATTTTTCTTAAATATCTGACAAGCATTGTGAGCTCAAAATGTCCACATAGGAGTTTTGAATTGTCTTCAAATGTCAATTTGTCACTTCTAACTTGATGACAACTCATTTTTTAGTTCCTTATCTCAGAAGCCATGGAGGCATCACTGACACTCCACACACACACACACACACACACACACACCTCTAACCGCTGTTCAATATATCAGCTAACTCACATACCTTGAAAAGACGCACAGAAACTGACCACTTTCCAACTCTGTATTTACTGCCTTGATTTTTCTTGCTATTGTATTTCAACCAAATTATTATAATGACCTCTTCAGTGTGTAATACTTTTTCTATTTTTGTCAAGTTTGTAATTTATGCCAAAGAGTACCTCACTTTCTGAAAGATAGAGAGAGAGAGAGAGAGAGAGAGAGAAAGTTCTGATTTTTTTTTTTTGTCTTACTTGTTTTTATGTGGTATGGTGGATCAAACCCCAGGTGACCTGCATACAAAGCATACAGTTCACTATCAAGCCACCTCCCAGATGCCAAGAGAACCTTGTTTAGGGGAGATATCAGCTCATGCCTGATCAGAGTTTTGCCCCTTCTGTGGCATCTTTGGGGGGCACCCATTCCCTTGCATGTCTGCCTTGGCTTAGTCACTTATCCTTGGCAGGAGGGGACTAAAATATCTCCTAGATGAGGAGTTGTCTAACTATAATTCTTTTTCTTTTTATTTATTTACTCTTCTTTTCAGATCTAGTGCCTCACATATATATCCTTTCACTACTTAAAGTCTCTCTCTCTCTCTCTCTCTCTCTTCACTCATTAGAGAAAGAGAGAGACGAGGGGAGAGACAGCATGGCACCAAAGCTTCCTCTGGCATTACAGTACCCTCTATGTGCTGTGGCTTCAAGCCTGACTCACACACATGGTAAGACACATGCCCTACCCAGTGAACAACCTCTCTGACTCTAATATTTTAAGCTGGAAATGTCACACCCATTGCTTATATTTTCCCTAGTTTTGTTTTCTTCCTTTTATTTCTTACTATCTGATAGACTACAGTTTACTTGTCACTTTCCAGTGAATGCCTCTATCAAGATCCAGTGAAATGTGTTTCAATGTTTTCTGTGCTACTGACTCCCTTTTGCATAATTTGATGCTCCATAAGCAATAGACCCTCACTGCGTGAATAAATAAGCTAAGCGTCTTTAGCATCAGAATTTCAGAGTGAAGGAAACAGAGGTCACAGTAGTCTGTAGCAGACAAGCTTCCATAGCTGTTGCTCTTCCCAAATTTAGAGACAAGGTTCCATGGTAGACAAATTTAGAATGAAGTAGAGCTATGTTCAAATGCACGTTTCCCCACTTGCTTCCTACATGACTTAAAGCAATTTACTTAACTCTAACTCTCTTACCAGACAAGTGAAATAAGTCCTAACACACACCTCTGTGGGATGCCTTAATGATTAAATGTCCTAGGGTGATACATTTTTGCCCAAATAGCCCATATGCTTTCTGGCATATGCCTTTTACTATTCCTGATAAAAAGTTTGAAATATCTGGCCAAAAAAAATAATAACTATAAGCAATACTTTGATCAAGTAAAGGGAAAAAATCATTTAACAATGGAATAAAAATGATGCCTTTTGATTCTTATAAATACAAAAAGAAGGAGGAGGTGGAAGAGAAAATGAAGGAGGATAAGGAGGAAGTGGAGGTGGAGGAGGAGGAAGGAAGGATAAAAGTCATTGTAGGACATATACTCAATGGAATACTACTTAGCAATTAAAAAAGTATTGTGTCCTTTAGGAAAAAACAGATGGAACTGGTGGTGATTATGCTTAGCCAAGTCAGGAAGGAAGTGAAGATCAGTCAGCAGATGGTTTCACTCATATGTGGAATATAGATATATAAAACATATTAACTTGAATATATATGTGTGTGTATATATATACATACACACACACACACACACACACACACACACACACACACACATATATATATATATTCAACCATATTTAAGAACTTGGGAAAACTATTCTGATCAGTAATGAAGCGGTGTGGACACAAAACTCTGGTGGTAAGAGTGGTGTTGAAATATACCCCTTATATCTTTTAATCTTGTAAATCACTAATACAAATATTATATGTTATAGATATTATTTCTCCATTAAGGATTATACTCAGTACCTGGTGACAGAACATTCAACTACCGATAGTTTAAGAAGGGTGAGTTTCCTTTTGTTGTTGCTGTTGTTTTGTTTTGTTTTCCTAGGAGATTATCCTTACAGCTTGGACAGAATAAGTTATTCAGGGCTGATTTGACTGCTTCAGGGATCAAAGCTTATTTTCTCTTTTTTGAAATATTTATTTATTCATTCCCTTTCTGTTGCCCTTTTTTTTTTTTTTTGTAGTTATTGATGTCGTTGTTGTCGGATAGGACAGAGAAATGGAGAGAGGAGGGGAAGACAAAGAGGGGGAGAGAAAGATAGACACCTGTAGACATGCTTCACCGCCTGTGAAGCGACTCCCCTGCAGGTGGGGAGCCCGGGGATCAAACTGGATCCTTCTGCCTGTCCTTGCACTTTGTGCCACTTGGGCTTTGCGCCACCTGCGCTTAAGCCGCTGTGCTACCGCCTGACTCCCCAAGGATCAAAACTTAATAATTATAATAAACCTGGAGTCTTCCATTAAAGCAAAAAGAAAACAAAAGTACACGTTGATTTATATACTCAATGTGGAAAACATATCATGTTAATTAATATGCAAAAGAAGTCAGTTTTAGCTTTCATCTTTAAGAAACATATATTTTATGAACGTCAGAGAGGAAGAAAATATGCAGAGTACTGCTTCAACACATGTAGTTCCAGGCTTCAAACCTGAACCTCAAATATGCAAAGCAAGTGTTCTACTTGCTGGACCACTTCCATGATCTCTGTCTTCTTAATTTGACTTTTCATTTTTACCTATTAAGATTCTGAGGTTTTAATGTTTAATATTGCTCTCCATCTTGTTATTCCGGTTGCCAAGGTTAGTGTCACCAAGTGATTCTTCAAATTCTTCATTTGAATTAAGGATGGAAGTCATTGAACAGGGTCCCTGACAAAGCTCTGTGACAGGCTATTAAAGATCAGTCTTTGCCATGAGTGCTTTATGAATACAGACCTTCTATGCAGAACTAAAGAAACTGTAAAATTATAACTATGTTTATCAGTTTTTTTTCTAAGTCAGCATGTGATTATATTGCTGAAATTCTGACACAGAAATTTCCCTCCGAGCTTTTGATACTAAGCTTAATGTACCTCTTCCTCGTAATGTTTTACCTTCTGGCTTCTTCAAACCCTTTCATCTATGCTTTGAACCATGAAATGAGCTTACATTTATCACAAACATAATTAAATATCACTTTCACAAGGAAAACAGCTCAAACCTTACACATCACGGGAAATGGTGTCTTTTTACCTCCAGACCTTGATTACAATGTTGATGACAGACTTTTGGAACTGCCAGGCTTATAGTCTCTTGCATGTCCCTGAAAAGTCATCCAGCCTGACAGCCTCTTCTTGGTTTGAATGGTTTTATGTAGTCCCACATGACTATCAGGTGAAGATGCCTCAATTAGTGACACTGACTTTCTTTCAGTTCTAGCCTCACATGATCAGCTACCAACAAAAATCTGCCAACTATTTAGAATTATGGAGTCACACAGTTCAATGAGTTATCTCACTACTAACCGACTCAGCTTTCTTTTGCCTCTGGTATCACTCGTCTTCCAATTAGTTCAATTCAGTACAGCAATATTTGAGTATTTATATTTATATAAGTGCTTTTTATGACTTATTTACTTATTTACCAGAGCACTGCTCAGTTCTGGTTAATTGTAGTGCAGAGACTTGAAGCTGGGACCACAGAGGCTCAAATATGAGAGACTTTTTGCCTAGCCTCTATGCTATCTCCCAACCTATTTATTTATTTATTTTAGATAAGGACAGGGAGAAATTGAGAGGGAATGAGGAGGTAGAGAGGGTTAGGGAGAGTAACCTGCAACACTGCTTTACCACTTGTGAAGCTTCCCCCATGCAGGTGGAGACATCCTCAACCGGGGGTTGAACATTGTAACATATGCACTCTACCAGGTGCACCACCACTTTGTCCTATTTGTGTATTTATTTTTAATTAATTAATTAATTTTTAAATCTTTTTTTGTTATTATCTTTATTTACTGAATAGAGACAGCCAGAAATCAAGAG
This sequence comes from Erinaceus europaeus, assembly GCF_950295315.1. Classification (NCBI taxonomy): domain Eukaryota; kingdom Metazoa; phylum Chordata; class Mammalia; order Eulipotyphla; family Erinaceidae; genus Erinaceus; species Erinaceus europaeus. The sequence continues at coordinate 20,722,626 of NC_080174.1, forward strand.
GGAAGTGGGGTGATAGAGAGGGAGAGAGACAGAGAGACACCTGCAGCCCTGCTTTATCACTTGCAAAGCTTTCCCCCTGCAGGTAGAGACCAGGGGCTCAAACCTGAGTCCTTGGGCCTTGTAGCATGTGCTCTCAACCAAGTTCTCCACCACCCAGCTCCCCCTTTTTTGTGTATTTCTTAGGTAACATTCCAGGTCCCATCGTAAATATCCCATATACAAATCTTAAAGCAGTTGGTCTAGAAAAGCTATAAGGGGGAAAATGACTTATTTCGATGATATGGTATACAATGACTCAAATAAATTAAAAGAAAAAAAATGTGCACAGCAGAGGAACAGTAGAAAGAACATCTTTCAAATGCACATGGTTGGCAGGGCTCAGTACAGTATACACATAGTAAACATTTCTAGGAGACTTAAATCACTACCTCTGTAGCTGAATGGCCTCATAAAACAAAAGGGATATATGATGTGTCTTGGTGATGTGAAGAATAAAAAGGCATCAATAACGGTGGCAAAGGAGCTAAGATGACCATCCAAGGATTTTTAGCCATCTTGATGAGAACTTTCAAGGTATTTCTAAGTACCGCAAGACCAACAATGGCGGGAAACACTTTTTTCACAGATAGCTTCAGGACATATCAAGATCACCAAGAAGAAAGTTAGAACTTCTGCAGCTTGCCCTTAGTGAAGGATTTGGCTAACATCACGCCATCACTGCTATTCACTTATTCAAATATCCCTAACTCAGTGCTATGGAAAAAGTCATCAGATATTTATAGATATTAACTACACTTCAGCTCTGGACTGCATACTCCGGGGAGATAATTATGAGCTCAGAATCCTCTTTTGAAAATGACCCATTCATTTACATAAACTGCAAACTTTTATGAAATCTTCTATGTTGTGATATATTTGCATATATGCAAGGAATAAAATAGTAAGACCACTAAGAGAGAAATAATGTGCATAGTACAAGATAAATGCAATTCTTTAGAGCTGATCTGCACATTCAACTCTTATGAGAGCTATTAAAGTGCTATTTAAAAGGGAAGAAACTCAGAAAATACAAGGTCAAAGCAGTAGTCTCAAATTTCTTTCAATCCTTTGTCCTGGATAATACCTTTTAAAATTCCCAATTCTTTTAATCCATATTTTATATACTTAACCTTTATTTGTTACCACAGATATAGTTTAATTTAAGTGGAGAAATGAGAATGTAAGAGCTAAAACATGGAAGCCAATGGCAATAGAGACTCATAAAATGTGGGCCATTTCAGCCATTTAGCAGAAAGTAGTGGTGGTTTGCAGAGTTCACTGTGGGATTGTGATTTCTCACTTACATTCTTTAGCTGTCTATCCACAAAGTTGTGGTTCTGACCAACAAACAAAATCATTGTTTTGAAAGTCTTAAGAAGATGAAGAAATCTCTAGAATTTCCTTAAATCATATACTGCCTAAATATGCCTTTCCCAGCTGTTTATTGGACGGAATTGGTGAAAAGATATTCATCAACTACTAGCAAAGGGATACTGAAATTTGGAGTAGTAAAAGAAAATGGAAGCAGGAAGAGTCATATATGAACTCCACACCAAGAAATTGTCCTAAAACTAATTAAATACTACTACTTATAATTCTTTGCATGCCTGTAAATACATAGAGATACATAAGCATGTACTTATGTGCTTAACCCATTGCGCTACCGCCCAGCCCCCATAAGCATATACTTATGTATACGTGTATACGTGATAAATTATATGTTTAACTGGGGTGGGGCTAATGGTTTACAGTCTAGTTGTTAACAAATCAGTACAGTTTCTCATCTCACCATCATAGTTGTCTGCAAAACGCTCTCATCCCTAACCTAGGTTCTTTTCTATCATTATGTATCAGGACCATGCCTCGGCTCGCGTGAGCTTAATGTGCAGCTTGGCGATACGAGAATCCGGCATGAAGCCCAGCCAGTCTATCTTGGCGTTACTCTCGATTGCACCCTGTCATTTCACGAACATCTCATAAAAACTGCAGCAAAGGTGGGCGCGAGGAATAACATCATTGCAAGACTGGCCAGCTCCTCATGGGGCGCGAGCGCTTCCACACTACGATCATCATCTCTGGCATTATGCTATTCCACTGCAGAATACTGTGCCCCAGTATGGTTCCGTAGCCCCCATGTCCACTTGGTCGATTCCAAATTATATTCCTCCATGAGGATAATTTCTGGAACCATCCACTCCACCCCGGTTCCATGGCTGCCAGTTCTTAGCAACATCGCCCCGCCAGATATTCGTCGGGATGCGGCATCATCTAAGTTCATTTCCCACGTCTACGCTCGCCTGGACCTGCCAATATACGCGGATATCTTCGCCCACCCTGTCCAACGCTTGATGTCTCGTCACCCAATCTGGTCCCCTACGCCTACACTGAACTTCTCTGTTCCAGACTCTTGGAAACAGAGTTGGCAGTCAGCTGAGGTAAAGAACAAACACCTCATCACAGACCCCTGCAAGCGTCAACCCGGCTTTGACCTAGCACGTTATGACTGGGTCCTCCTCAATCGCTATCGAACAGGCCATGGCCGGTGCGCCTCTATGTTCCATCGCTGGGGAGCCAGAGACGACCCGAACTGCCCCTGCGGTTACAGACAGACTATGACCCACATAGTCAACGACTGCCACCTCTCCAGATTGAAAGGAGGTCTCGAAACTTGACATCAGGCTCAACCTGACACTGTTGACTGGCTACGGAAGAAGGGCAAACGCTAGAAGAAGAAGGACTCCAAAGACATTCTACCCTCCCTCCCACCCCAACCCCAACCTCCTTCCCCAGAGTCCTTTGCTTTGGTGCAATACATCAGACTGAGTACAAAATCTACTTTGTGTTTCTCCTTTCTGTTCTTGTTTCTTAAATTCTACCCCATGAGTGAGATAATCCCATAGTTTTAATTCAAAATCTGAACTGTCAGAAAAGCACTTTAATTACACTGGTAACTGATACATTGATTTTGTTGACCCATGAGACCTTACCTCCTAAACATAGGGTTTCTAAAATGCATAAACTGACAAATATAAGAAGTAAAATTTTGACAGAAGCTGTAGCTTAACTCCATTCCAGACTCTTAGAGCCACTTTTGAAAAAAAGCACAATTTTCCTTCAGAAAAAGAAGCTTGCTTTCCTCCAAACTCCCACCAACAAGTGATAACAGAGGCCTAATTAATTTTCTCCTTGATTTGCTTCCCTTTATAGAATCAAATGTCCCTAGTCTATTTCTTGTACTAAAAGGTAGTCACCTGGTTTTTTATTTTTGCTAAAGATGTATTTATGAGGTAGAGAAAGAAAATTTGGCACATACAGGGCTACAGATTAAACTCAGTGCTTCCCACTTGCCAGTCCTGTACTTTACCTCAGCACCTCTTCCTGAAGCTTCACGTCTTATCGAAGGGGTGGAGAAGTCCATGAAACTAAAACGGTCATTCAGTGATATCCTTGTCAAAAATAAATGACATAACTGAATTATCTTTTTTAAAATTTTTATTTGTATACTTTTATTGCCCTTGTTGTTTTATTGTTATAGTTATTGTTGTTGAATAGGACAGAGAGAAATGGAGAAAGGAGGGGAAGACAGATAGGGGGAGAGAAAGACAGACACCTGCAGACCTGCTTCACCACCTGTGAAGGGACTCCTCTGCAGGTGGGGAGCCGGGGACTCGAACCGGGATCCTTATGCCAGTCCTTACGCTTTGCGCCACATGTGCTTAAAGCTTAATCCGCAGCGTTACTGCCCTACTCCCAAAACTGAATTATCTTATTATCTTATATCCTTCTTCACTGGATTTTTCTTCAGAGATCTCTCTCCAAATTATCAGTGTTTTTAGAAATTCAAGCGATAGTGATTAGATGTCACAATAAACTTATAATCAGGGTCCAAGTAATAATCAGTAATGATGTAACATCATCACCTCTGTTCACTCTTGCCATATTCCACTATACTTATGTCCCTTCTCCCCAGTGGTATTTGTCATTGCTTTTTTATTGTTGTTTTAACTTTCACTTCATCCATGACTTTATGCTATATATTTTGATATATCTCATAGCAAAAACCACTGGTAACTTCATTAAGTGGTGAAGTATTAATAAGTCATTTTATTCCATTTGATATGAACAGTTTGTTCAATACAATTTTTGTGTGTGTGTGTGTGTGTGTGTGGAGTACTTTGAACAAACTTCAAACTACTGTATATAGTGAGCAGTTTGATTTTAAATTTGCACAAATTTCATCTCGAAAAGTCATATGTGAGGCTTGGCAGAGGTGTACTCTCTTAAGCACACATATCACTATGCACAAGGACCCAGTTTTGAGTCCTTGCTCTCCACATGCAGGGGGAAGCTTCAGGAGTGGTAAAGCTGGTCTACTTATGTCTCTCTTTCTTCTCCCTCTCTATATCCCTTTCTCCCCTTCCCTCTCAGTTTCTCTCTGTCCTGTAAAATAAAAAATAATAATAATGTGAGGGGCTGCGGAGCGGGTTAAGAGCACATGGCACTAAACTCAAGGTCTCATGAAAGGATCCTTGTTCGAGCCCCTGGCTCCCCACCTACAGGGGGTTGCTTCGCAAGCAGTGAAGCAGGTCCCTAGATGTCTATCTTTCTCTCTCCATCTCTTTCTTCCCTTCCTCTCTCAGTTTCTCTCTGTCCTATCCAACAACAGCAGCAGCAACAATAATGGAAAAAAGATGGCCACCAGGAGCAGTGGATTCAAAGTGAAGGCACCAAGCCACAGCGATAACCCTAGAGGCAAAATAATAATAATAATGTAGAAAGAAAAAAAATGGCCACTGAGAGCAGTGGATATGTAGTGCTGGCACTGAGCCCCAGCGATAACTCTGGTTGGAAAAGAAGAAAGAAAGAAAAAAAGAAAGAAAGAAAGAAAGGAAGGGGGAGAGAGGGAGGGAGGGAAAAAGGAAGGAAGGAAGGAAGGAAGGAAGGAAGGAAGGAAGGAAGGAAGGAAGGAAAGAAGGAAGGGAATAAGAAAAGAAGGAAGAGAGGAATGGCGAGAGAGAGAGAGAGAATGAGAGAAGTCACCTGTAAAAACATAATGTTGAACCCTTATTTTTGCCTTGTCCCACAAGTACCACAATGTATCCGAAGTTCCTCCTATTTTTTTTTCCTAGGAAAATTACCATAAGAATTCTCACACATCTGTGATTCTACCTTATGTCAGAAATGAAAAATCTGAGGTGTGGAATGGAAATTAGAAGATGAATTCTAATCAGGTTGAGATGGAGTGCAGAAGGGTTTCAGTGCTTTATGAGCACAGCCCACAGTGCCACAACCAAAGCCTGAAGAGGAAATTAGCTCCTGCAATGGACATCACCCAGATCTGGCAGAATAAGAGTCCAGAATAAGCAGCTCAGGAGCAAAACTCAAAAGACAAGCTATCATAACGGTCAGGATAGAGTTGGAATCTGGATAACTGGTGCAACTGAACAGTCATACAACTGTTTTTGATCATAAAACTTGGTCTGTTTAATGAGAACAGAAGAGCCTTCACCAGGGAAATATTATTTTAGCCAAGACCTGTTAAAACAATGAAGGTTAGCTAAAAGCATTGAAAACAAATGTGTGTACTCTATAGAAGTGAAAGCTTGACTATGTGATTAACTAAAAGAAGCCCGGTGTGGTGAACTCGTGAACGTAACAATGGTAGAAGTTCATGAGGCTGGAAAGAAACTAGAGTTAGAATGTCTTCAGAAATTTTTTCAGGGTTTTCTTCTTTCTTCTTCCTCCTAATTGAGGAAGAGTAAGTGGAATGAATCTCAGTATATAATCCCTGATGTGAAGAAACATAATATTTCTAAACTTTCCATGTTTTGCTCTAATTTCGACACCACCTCTAATGCTCCTCCTCCTTTTTCTTCTCCTCTTACTTCCTCATTTTCTTTGTTTGTTTGTTTGTTTGTTTGCTTTCTTGTTTTTTTCCTTTGGCCAAGCTTTCACTGCACTGGTGTGATTTTTTTTTTTTTTTTGAAATAAAAAGATACAGACCCTGAGAGAAAGTAAGAGGAAATAACATTACACTAAAACTTTCCCCTGAACTATGGAAACCAGGCTTGAAACTAGGCTTCACACATGACAAAACCAGTCTTTCCAAGTGAATTATCTTGCCTGTTCCTCAGTTTCTATTTTAAGCTTTGTTCTTAAGATAATAGATATCTAATTGATTGATAGTGATCAATTCACTGTCACTTTTGTCAAATCAGATTTCCTTTTTTTAGCCTTAAAATTGTCTTATTATCTTTATTTATTTATTGAATAGAGACAACCAGAAATTGGAGGGAAAGGGATAATTGAGAGTGAGAGAGACAGAGAGACACCTGCAACACTGTCTCACCACTCATAAAGTTTTCCCCCTGTAGGTGGGGACTTGAAGCTCAAACCTAGGTCCTTCCACATTGCAACATGCATGCTCAACCAGGTATGTCACTGTCCAGCCCCTTAAATCATATTTCTTCAATCTATGCAAGTTTTCGTTATGTCCCTTTCCCAAAGTTGAATTTGCTTTTAGAGGTTGTCCATTGTCAAATGCATCGAGGAATGAATGTAGCTTCATGTTTCCTCATCAGTAGCTACACTTGCCATTGTCATTAGTACGTCCTGTCTGGAGATGAAATTATGAATAGCCCAGTGATACAAAAATAAATGAACTTTCAACGTAAATGGCAACACATTTAGGTATTTTCTACAAAGTATGGATGTTTGGATAGTGCAGGCATCTTATCTTTCTATCCCCCACCCCCAATTTCTCTCTATCTCTATCCAATAATTAACTAATAAAAAGATGTTCTTTTGGGGCTGGGTGGTGGCACACCTGATTGAACATTCATGCTACAGTGTTTCCCCCCACCTGTAAGGAGAAAGTTTTTTGAGTAAACCAATGTTGCAGATGTCTCTCTCTCTCTCTCCCTCTCCATCATTCCCTTCCATCTCAATTTCTGGCTGTCTCTTAGCCAACAAATAAATAAAGATAATAAGAAATAAAGACAAATAAAATGGTGATAAGGGTATCAGTTCACCATAATTATAGAATAAACATAACATAAGCTAATGTAATTTTGGATGCTGGGTTGAAGGAGGAAAAACCCTTGTGAAGTTAACCCATTTCATGATAGTACCATTTACTGAGCAAGAAAATCCTTATGGAAAATCCAGGGAAATATTGTAACTTGACGCTCTGAGATCTTTTTGAGACATTCAAGAGGCTGTTAATAAGTAGCTGAACTAATGTAATATTTAGAAACTAAAGGAGAAGTGTGAACTAAAAATAAAAATGAAACTGTTGGATGTGGTTTCTGTTTAGAAATATGGGAATGGGTACCAGCCATTGAGAAGAAGAACTTACATTAGGGAAATGATACAGAACTGAGCTCCATCTCCTATTTCCATCAGTGTATGTTTCTTTATGGTCTGTTCAAAGGAAAACAAGCACAGACAACTCACCAAGTATCTTCTGTATGATCAGTCAGTGGTTCATCACTAAGCATAGAGACAGGAACATCACTGGATACACAATAAGACTTCTGCCCACTTTGATTCTCCAACTGTTTTCTATTGTCTCCAGTTTGGGGAACTTTAATATCAGACATGTTGACAGGGAGTCTCAGAGTCTGCTCTGCTTTGCCCTTGTCCAGTATCAATGCTACACTCTGTTCTCTCTGTGAAAGTTCCAAATTTGATACTCCCACCACAGGAAGAAAATGGTTTCTAGTCAAAAGAATAGAAACAGCAAAACCTGGGAGAGGTATGCAACTTACTAATGACTTCAAAACAAAAATTGAAGTTTATTCAATTATAATTGTAGGTAATAGACATTAAACTTCTATACCCTAAGGCCCAAATTCACCTTTCAAACTGTAACCTGGAGCAATAAGTTTATATACACAATGGTCCCTAAGCAAGAACATGTTTCTCTACAAATGCATGCCTGCAAAAGTCCTAGGATTTCCGATAAAGTATGAAGTATGAACATTGGAAGAGGATGAAATAATTATTTCATAGTTATTCAAACAATAAGCCCTGAGAAAAGTGTTGCACCGTGAGATTTTAGAATTTCCTGATGGTTTTGTTTTAGCTATTTCTTGAACAAAAGGGGGAAGACGATGACTTCAAAATTTAATTAAGTTATGCTGAATAAATTTCACACAGGAGCGAGCAACAGTGGTCAAAATAGCTATGAATGAAAGATAAACAGCATCAGCAATGGGTGACATTTAAGACTACATTTATGCTTATTTTCAAGCATATTTACATAAAGTATTCTTAAAAACTAAGTTATAACTCTGGGTAGTGTATATGAGACAATTTTCTATTTACATCTTTTGTTTATGCGAAACACGTAAGCAAAGATTCCTGGTGTTGTGTTTGGAGTGTGAATTGGAAGCCATCTGTCCTTGAAAGTCTGTCATTTAAGTTGTCTTGTTGATAGAATAATATAGAAGTCATGCTAAGAACCATAGGGTAGAATACATAGTCAAACCCACAAACTGAAAAACATGGGTAAAGTTAACCACAAGCCAAGTGTTCTTTTTCAAATTTTATTCTATTTTTGTTTTATTTGGAAGACATTGAGAGGGCAGGGGGAGATAGGGAGAGAGAAGGCTTCACTGTGACACTCCCCCCTTGCAGTGGGGACTTGGGCTTTGAACCAGGATCCTTACACATGGTAATATATGCACTCAACCAGGTGTCATTCCTGTCTCCCCCTCCTCTAGCCATAAAGTCTGGAAAGGAAGAGAATTCATGGGAGAGGGGAGTTTGCTTAAAAGATTTAGACGTCTCATAGAAGTGGCATTCAAACTTTGCTTTGAAAAACTACTAAATGAAATAAGAATGTAGAATGTGTCAGATGAAAGGAACTGCACAAGGCAAGAGTAACCACATGGGCATTTGTGACATAGTTACAGCAAATACATAAATTAATTCCCAGTCCTGTTAAAACAGATGTCAAATATAAATCAATTAGTAACGGTGACTTTAACCAAAGTTTGGAACAGACTTATAACTTCCTTCAATACTTCAAAATGTAGTTAAAATCAAGGGGAAACAAATGTGACTTACAGACAACAGATAATACTTTGGAGATATTTTGTACTTATTCATTCAACATAGTCACATCCAAACAGCAGAACCCTTAATCAGGCACCTGAGGAAAGAGCTGAGTCATAGTCAGACATGCAAACAAAATACTACACCCTTTGCCTAGCAGCATATTCACAAAGGCATGCATGCACCTCAACCACATTTAACAGCTCCTTTACATTTGCAGACATTCAAAAGTAAGCAACAGGTAAGTTGATAGATTCTCTGGTAAACTAAGATTTGGTACAAAAGTGACTACACAAAGCAGTTCTATCTAAAGAAGATACTGTATCTTCCGGTTAGAAAGAAGAATCAGAAATTATGATGGGACCCGGCAGCGAGTGGCAGACCCAAAATAGCATATATGTTATTAGTGCACAAGTATCCAGTTCAAGTCCCCAGTTTCCACGGGGGGAGGGAGGGAAGCTTGACATGCAGTGAATTAGTGCTGTAAGTATCAAGCTGCACATTAAGCTCACGCGAGGCCGAGGCATGGTGTAGATGGAAAACAGATGATACCGTTTTTGCAATACTAGGGATTAGTCGCCATTTTTTACAGTAATCAGATATCAGAGACATGTCTTTCGTGAGTGTTTCCTCGAGGATGTCAAACTTGGATGCCTGAGTTGCACAGATGTCATCGGCGTAGATGAACTTCCTTGAAGAAGTTTCTGGGAGGTCATTGACGTAAATATTAAATAGCGTAGGAGCCAGAACAGAGCCGTGGGGGAGGCCACTTGAGACAAGTCTCCATCTCCTAGACTTGTCACCCAGATGCACCCGGAATCTTCTGTTTTGGAGAAGGAACGATATAGTGTTGGCCACCCATGGAGGCAGGGATCTTGAGATCTTGACTAGGAGACCACAGTGCCAGACCGTGTCATAGGCTGCTGTGAGATCAACAAAGACAGCACCCGTCTTTAAATTCTTCTGGAATCCATTTTCAATGTAAGTTGAGAGGGCCAGGACTTGTTCGCAGGTAGATCTTCCTGGGCAGAAACCAGCTTGGGCGGGTGATAGGAATTTCTCTGTAAGAGGAGAAATTCTTGACAGAAGCAGCCTTTCAAGGAGTTTGTAACACACGGAGAGGAGAGAAATTGGTCTATAGCTGGCGGCCAGTGTTGGGACTTTCTTTGGTTTCAAAACTGCTATTATCTTCGCACGACGCCAGTTTTGGGGCATAGATTCAGATTCCAAGATGTGGGACAGGAATGTAGTGAGCCACTTCTTTGCCGCGGGGCCCAAGTTAAGAATGAGTTCTGGGGTGATGTTATCATAGACAGCAGCCATTCCCAGTTTAACCCTCTTCAAAGCGTCTTCCAGTTCAGACAGTGTAAAGGGAGAGAGTTTTGGAGATGGACAAGATAAACGGAAGTGGGATGACCACTCATGGGAAATTTCTCTTTTCCAGACTGGGTCAATCTTAGCACGTCCAACTTGAGTTAGGTGACTGGCCACTGAGTTTGGAGATACGGGAGGATGGGAGACGGGAGAGGGTTGGCTACCGGCACCCAAACTATGGAGAAGCTTCCAGGCCTTCCTACTTGACTGGGTGAAGTTCAGACTTTCCGTGAGTTGTTGCCAGCGGGCTTGGCGTGCTGCATCCAGGGAGGCAATGAGATGGTCACCTGTAATGAGGAAGCTTCGTAAGCAGTGAAGCAGTGCTGGCTGCAGGTGTCTCTCTCCCCCTCTCAATTTCTCTCTGTCTATCCTAAATAAATAAAGATATTTAAAAACTACACACACACACACACACACACACACACACACACACATATATATATACTCCCTACTCCTGAACAACCATTAACTAGTTACTTTTTGCTCTGCTCATGTGTTCAAAAAGCATGTGCTCTAGTTCTTAAGAGTTTTTCACTCATGCAAACAAATTACTTATCCTTTCCATTTCCAAATTGCTTTTGACTGTGTAATCTTTTCAAAGTTGTCTTATCTTATACTCTAAACTACTAAATGCACCTTCCTTGTACCACTATCATATCATTCATCCTTCTGTGGGGAACAGAAAATAGCATCTTTCTGTAATCTCCATTATAGAACTGTCTCTTTAAATTCAAATAAGTTGAAAATCAACTCTGTAAGACATTCGTCTTCAATGAAATTTTATTGAATTCTGAGTGCATCTATTTTACTACCTCCTGGGCAATAATCAATAAGAAATTTTAATATTCAGTGAGAAAAAAGCAAATACTCAGAAAATTATTACAGGTTATATAGCTACTAGTGTAATTAAATCATACATAATAATTAAACACTTAAACTTTTTATAACAGATAAATATTACAGTGTTCCACCTTAATTGTATCAGTGAAACAGATATGCACTTAGAATTAGTTATTCTTACATTTCACTACAGTATCTTTAATTGAGGTTTTCGTTAATTTGAAAAGCTCAAATAATTACCACATCCAGCATTTTATTCAAAGTTAACTTGATTAAATTTAGCTCAACTTGCCATTTTTAATTTCCAATATATTTAATTGGAGTTCTCCAAGTGGATAATCAGCAAAAACTATATTATGATTCCTCATTATATAAGTAGACAAATAATTATACAAATGCTCCAGTGCAATGATCTTGGAGATACTAAATAAATTTTAAATATAAAACAATTAAAGATTAATCTCAAAATCCTTTAAATTACATTAAGTATATTAAAGAATTGATGTGTTGCATATAACCAGAGTAACCAAATTTCATATTTTGAAATTTATTATTTATAAAAGTTTATTCAAATTTTGCTATACTACTCTTTATACATTAAATAATTTTTACTGAGTGAATTTATCAGAATATTGGCATATTTGGGAAATCAAAAATTTTGTTAAAAACAAAATGCTACGGGACCAGGTGGTGGAGCACCTGGCTGAGTGTACGCACATGCTACAATATGCAGGGAACTGGGTTCGAGACCCCGGTCCCCACCTACAGGGGGAAAGCTTTACAAGTGGTGAAGCAAGGCTGCAGGTGTCTCTCTGTCTCCCTCTCTATCAACCCCCCTTCCTCTTGATTTCTGGCTGTCTCTATCCAATAAAGAAATAAAAAAAAAAAAAAGCTCCTTCTGAAGATCATGGAAATAATTTACTAAATAAAATAGATGACTCAAAACATCCTCTCATTAGATAACATTTCCAGTCCTTTCTATGAATATATGCATTTAAACAGTGTTCTTATGTTACACAATCTGATTCACTGCATATAAAACACAATTGTGTTGCTATATACATTAATTTGTAATTTAAACCATTACTAATAAAGGAAGCAATGTAGCAGGAAGTATTTTTGCCTCATTGATTGTAGAGAAGCAATGATTTTTCTTACCTGGGATTATAACCTAGGATCCATAAAAAAAGGTTCCTAATACAGACTAGAAAGACTTTTGGAGAGATGTAAATGGTTCTTGTCAGTCTTCTTTAATCCTTTCTCTCCAAGACAGCATTCTAAATCCATAGTGATCTTTCCCCTAACTACTGTTATTTTCTCATTTCCGCAAATCTATCCTCCCAAGTCTATTTATTGTCCTCCTGATCAAATATATATTTCCAACCCCTGCCCTCAAACGCATCTACTAGCTGGATCAAGATAAAATACATGGATATATAATTTTTTTCTCTACTCTGAATAGCTGATGAAAAGCTGTATTTCCTCAGAAACATTTTATTGATAAATCCTGGATATTTTCAAGCTATATGTAGAATCTCTGTTATTCAATTTAACTCAATACATAAAAATTAACTAGACTCTCAAAGCAAATGGTCTAAATTGGTTTTCTAGAACAAAAGTATATGAGAGCAATGAAATGTGATAAAATGCAAAGATCTGTGTTAATACATGATAAAGTCCCTTAATTATAATTTACAAACAAAACAGTTGGTGGCACCTTTGAAGCAATTTTTTTTTTTTTGGTTCTAACAGTATCTATGGTCTTGTAAATCACTAGACAATTGCATTAATTTACAAAATCTTCATAATTACCTGGATGATACAATTTCTGATATTTGGATAATCTGTGGAGGGGGGAGGAGACAATAGTAACAATATTCATTTTCATTATTTTCATGTATTTTATTTATTTTCATTTCATTTATTTTCATTATATTCATTTTCATTATTTTCAATATTCAATATTCATTTCATATTCATTCATACAATGTTTACTTTCTGAATATTTTTACTAGAGTTTAAGACTGATACAAATTTTTACTTCCTCTTAAAAGCAAACCATGAGTCCCTTGAAAATAGCATTTGCTACCCAGACATGTGATCCAATTTCACAAATTGGATAAATAAATACAATGGCATAAGAAGAGTGCAGAAGAGTGATTAACAGCTACTGAAATGTCTCCGACCATCTTAGATCTTTTGTCTTATTAGGTTGTTATTTGAATAACTTAATAATCAGAGCTTTTTAAAATTCTTCACTCTTACTTTCTTGTCAAAACTGAAATGGATTTTCCCACTTTATGGAAGCAGGAAAATATGCATTGGCCAGCACTTGGAGTTTACTGGTGTGACAACTTTTTCTAAGAGCAGATATTCTTTTGACTTTGATTAAACCAAGACATAGTCTAAGTACATTTATAATGAAAGGGCCCCAGACCTTTGACAAGAATTGACTCATAGAAGTTTTGTAATGAAACCTATCTCAACCATAGTTGCTTTTCTCCTAACTACCATACTGAAAATAAGCCCCTGGTGATGTAATGTTTCCTCACCTCTTTAAAGGCAATTATGGAAGTCAGGGTAGAACAGTGGAAAGCAAAGGACCTACTACTGTAAATGATTAAATTTTGAATAAGTAACTTCCAGATCCTTGAGAAAGACACTCTTGAGTTATAAGGAATGCATATATCAAAGATGCAGAAAAAGACATGACAACTATAAAGATACTTTAATAAAAGATTTGAATAAATGACATCAGGTGTCTGACTTTGTTATGGCCTAGAACAAAAGGCAAGTATTTTGATAGTGTTCTGTGGTTTTGCTCAATCACTGAAGGGTGCACATGGCTAAGAATTATTGACATTAAAACCAGTATAGTGTGTTCTAGAATCCCTCTCCAGAGGCCCCCCTTTCCCCCACTAAGGAAAGAGAGAGACAGGCTGGGAGTATGGAGCGACCTGATAACACCCATGTTCAGCAGAGAAGCCATTACAAAAGCCAGACCTCCCACCCAGAGGGGTAAAGATAGGAAAGCTTTCAATGGAGGGGATAGAATACAGAACTGGCAGTGGGAATTGTGTGGAATTATACCCCTTTTATCCTATGGTCTTGTGAATCATCATTAAAAAAAAAAACAGGATAGCAAGTGATTCTGTTCTTTGGAATAAGGCAGTTCTACAAAGAATTGAGTAAGAGCACATACACCTAGAAATATGGCCCTGAATTCAGGTATTTGTGCTCTCAAAGGAACAAGTGGCAATATCTTGAAGCTTTTTCGTTTGCCACACTGGAAGAAAGAAGCATTGCTAATGGCATCCAGCAGTTAAAGGCAAGAACCACTATAGTAGGGGAAGAAAATTAATGTTCTCTCTCTCTCTCCTAGTTCCTTATTTGAGATTTCTCTAATAAGAGACAGATTAAAGAATATCTCATCTGGTCAAGCTCCAGCCTTACAGTGAGGGAGATCTTGAGTTGTTCCAGAAGCACATAGAAATATTATGACATGGAGTGACAGTCTCTCTCCTTATCATCTACCTGTCATAAAGTGGGAAAAGTTTGCAGAGAATAAGTGGAATTGCAAGTGTATGAAGCCCCAACTTCAGAAAGAGAGAGGAGGGGGCCGGGTGGTAGTGCAGTGGGTTAATCCCACATAGCGCAAAGCACAAGGACCAGTATAAGGATCCTGTCTTGACCCCCCCCCCCAGCTGCCCACCTGCAGTAGGGGGGTCCCCTTCACAAGCAGTGAAACATGTCTGCAGGTGTCTTTCTCTCCCCCTTTCTGTCTTCCCCTCCTCTCTTGATTTCTTTCTGTCCTATCCAACATCAACAACATCAATGACAAGAACAACAACAAGGACAATACAGTGGGGAAAAATAGCCTCCAGGAGCAGGATTTGTGGTGCAGGCATTGAGTCCCAGTGATAACCCTGAAAGTGAAGGAAAAAAAAGGAAAGGAAAGGAAGGAAGGAAGGAAGGAAGGAAGGAAGGAAGGAAGGAAGGAAGGAAAAGAGAAAGAGAAAGAGAAAGAGAAAGAGAAAGAGAAAGAGAAAGAGAAAGAGAAAGAGAAAGAAAGAATGAGGAGGCAGATTAGTAAGAGAAAAGCAAACAAAAGTATACTAACATATACACATGGGAGAAATCTAGGAGACAATGAGAACCTCAAAGAGGCAGTTTTAATTTTTTAAAATATTTTATTTATTTATTCCTTTTTGTTGCCCTTGTTGTTTCATTGTTGTAGTTATTACTGTTGTCGTCATTGTTGGATAGGACAGAGAGACATGGAGAGAGGAGAGGAAAACAGAGAGGGGGAGAGAAAGACGCCTTGTAGACCTGCTTCACTGCTTGTGAAGCGACTTCCCTGCAGGCATGGAGCCAGGAGCTGGAATCTAGATCCTTAGGAGGGTGGAGGGTCCTTGTGCTTAGCACTAAGTGAGCTTAACCTGCTGCGCTACCGCCTGACTCCCAAAGAGGCAGTTTTAGAATTCACGATTAAATGCCATTTTCAGAGGAGATGTGGATCTTTTAGAAGATGATGCATTATTTTTAGGGAAGATAAAGAGTCCTTTAGAAGGTAGGTTGTGGATGAGTGTTCTACAGGGAACTCTCACAGGGAGATGAGAAATTGTACTCATGTGCCAGTGACTGCACTGTGAACCCTTAACCTCACCCCCAGCAAAAATGGTTTAAAATAAAAAATAAAAAATCTCAGAGACTCATGGCAGACATGTTTCAGATTTAGAAATAAAGGAACATCATTCACAATAGCAGAAAAGACAATAAAATGTTTAGAAGTAAGTCTAAGGCAATGAAAGCTCTAGACCTTTTTTTTTTAATGTTTTATTTTAATGAGAAAGATACAGAAAAAGATCAGAGCACTGCTCAGCTTGGATAACAGTGGTGCTGGGGATTGAACCCAGGACCTCAGTCTCAGGCATGAAAGAATGACTTTTTTTTATTGCCACCAAAGTTACCAATGAGGCTTTGTTGTGCTGGCATTAAGAATCCAAGATAGCTCCTAGTGACCATTTCTTTCTTTCTTTCTTTTTTTTCTTTTTCCTTTCTGCTTTATTTTTATTTGAGAGGACAGAGAGAAATTGATTGAGATGGAAGGGGAAATAAAGTGACCTACTTCATTGCTCATGAAGTGTGTGCCCTGCGGGTGGGGGGCAGGGGTTTGAACCCAGGTTGAACTTACTTACTTTTGGTTATATGTGAGCTTAACCGTTTGTGCCACCACCTGGCTCCCTGTACTACAAGACTTTGATGAAAAACTGAAGACATGAATAGAAAGATACTTTATATTCGTGGAGCAGAAAACAGTATCAGGCCAGATACATAGCATAATAGCTTTGCAAAACACTGTCACGCCTGAGGCTCCAAAGTCTCAACTTCTACCCCCAGCAGCACCAGAAGTAACACCAGAAGTCAGAGCTGAGCAGTGTTTCTCTTAGAGCTAGCTCCGCAATTTAGGCAGGAATGATTAATCACTGCGCATTGGTAGTGAACTCCATTTTAAATCCCACTTTGTTCCCCAGAGGTCAGGGATAAACTGAAAGTTTCAACCTTCTAATTATTTAGCTAATTTCTCAAATAGCTAAGGTCTGTCCTCCAAGAGTCTTCCTGTTAATACAAAGTTTGATACCGTTGAAAGTGATTTGTTGGAGGAAGGTGGTGGTGTACTAAGTTGAGTGTACATGTTACAATGCACAATGACTTGGTATGAAGTGTTGCTGCAGGTCTCTCTGTCTCTCTTTATCTACCTCTCTTGATTTCTCTGTCTCTATCTAATAAATAATAAATAGGAATTTGTCACAAATAATAAAAGACTTTCCCATTATTTCTCCCACTGTAGATAGACCAAGACTTTTATGCAATTCTATGCTGGGAACAGAGTGAATATCAAATATGTTTCTAATTATATTACAATAACTCAGATGCCTGAGGTAGAGTGATAGAACTTGGGAGGTGGAGGGTTGGGTGGTAGCTCAGCGGGTTAAGCAAACATGGCTCAAAGAGTAAGGACCAGCATAAGGATCCCAGTAGGAGCCCAGGGTCCCCACCTGCAGGGGGTCGCTTCAGGAGCCTTGAAGCAGGTCTTCAGGTGTCTATCTTTCTCTCCCCATCTCTGTCTCCCCGACTCTCACCATTTCTCTCTGTCCTATCCAATAACAATGACATCAATAAAAATAATAATAATAACCACAAAAAAATGATAAAACAACAAGGGCAACAAAAGAGGAAAAAAATAGCCTCCAGGAGCAGTGGATTCTTAGGGCAGGCACCAAGCCCCAACAATAACCCTGGAGGCAAAAAAAAAAAAAAAAAGAATTTGCGAAGTGATTGATTGTAGGAGTCAAAGAAATTGGAAAGTCAAAGGTATCCCTGGGAAATTTCTTGTTGAATACTTGACTTGGAAGGTGGATAATAATATAATTAAAAGATTCTGAATTAAAGGAAGAGGAAAAAAGAAACATTGAGAAAATGGCATGGAAAGTTGTGTATAATGGAGAGTACATAAGTCATCAAAAAGTGCTTATCTATAAAAAAAAATCTTGCAGTAGTATTTCAACAGATAGAGCAGAAATTAAAAAAAAACACTTGTAGTAAAAAATTACTTACATATACTTATTTAAACAGGGCTGTCTGATATAACTCTGGGGACAAGGTGACTTAAATTTATAAATAAGGTAGGTAACTATAGTCACTTTTCCAGCAGCAAATATGCTAAAATAAAAATTTGGAAAATAAAAGGACAGCCTCAGGAACTCACAATCTCATTGACTTCTTTAACGTAGTTTAAGAAGGAAGTGTCAAAAAACCCTAATCCCTAAAATCTGAAACCCTCAAACTCTCTCCTATTTATTCCCAAACCTAATTCCAGTCTTTCTACCCATCCCCCACTTCTATTTGCATAAGTAACCACTCACTTTAGAAGGTCATAAAACTGATTTGCATAATCATTTCAGCCTCCTTTATGGGTTTGGATAGTTATTACATAGAGTATTTTTCCCTTCATGCAAACAACAACAACAACAAAAATGGTTGTAATAGTGGTAACCTAAGGCACCAGGCAGTGGGCCCTCATTTCAGCTTCAGTGATCTATTTATTGTGTATTTCTCAGCCCAGAATTTTAATTGCTGTTTTGAAGTCTAGCAAGTATTGCCTAAAGGAAATTGTATCTAACGGGGGGGATAAAAACAAGCACAGTTTTACAGTGAGTAATGCATATGTAATACTATAATTCATTGCTAAAATCTATATGCCATTGATGCATATGTCAGAGTTCTCAAGAAAAAAAGAAATCAATATAGAAAGGATTTCTAGAGTTGGTCAAAGTGGATTGGGCTTAGACAACAATGACATCAATAAAAACAACAATAATAACTACAACAACAATAAAAAAACAATCTCATGATTCTTTCTGGACTAAGGCAGAAACAATGTCATTACAGATTATTTCTCTTGGGATGGAAAGAACAATGACATCCCATGTCATGAATCTGCCATGCTAACCTGAGGAAGTGACAGGTTTACCAGAGCAATAGCATAGAAATATGAAGCAATAATTATTACTGAAGAATCACTAAAATTCTAGAATGTTCTATGAAACAAGAAGCCACTTTTGTACTGCTAACAAGCTATGTAACATGTGAAGTTACTCAGTATTAGCTTCTAGAGTAGTGTTGGAGGACAGGACCCACTGTCCTGGGAAGTCCAGACTGTAGTTTCCATGAGGTCCAAGGAGTTGACCCCCAACTCTCCCTTTGGGTCAAGAGACAATGGCAGGTTCCCCTGACCTCCTGAACTAATGATGGATGACTTCTCTGAATGGGCTATCTTTCTGCACATGCCCTCCTCTCCCCATAAAACAAAGGCCATGAATTACAGTACATTGTGTTTGGCCTAACTTGAAAACCACCACTTACGTTCTTGATCAATTGCCCCTTCTTCCTCCCCCTTACTCTGAAGTGTCTATAATTTACCCTGAGGTGCCTGTAATTTACCCCTGGGGAAATATGCATTGTGAAGCTTGTGATCAAACCTTGCATAATTCTTCACTTGTGATCAAGTATTTTGTGGGTCAAAATGCAGCTGTGCATTGTGTTGTTCTGTGCTTGGGTTAATGGGTATATGTACTTGCTTGCTCTCTCAATAAATGAATTGCCCCACTGAGGCTCTCCCAGAGCTGTCCCATCTCTCTGCGCACTTTGCCCTCGACATGCTGAGCTACCCCAGGACCCTGGGGGCCACTTTTGACCTCCGTCTCCCAACAGCCAGGGATGGGTTGACCCAGAGTGGCCTGCAGAGTAGCACTACCTTTCTGAAAAGTTTTAATTATTTTTTAAATGTGGGCTCCCTTATTATTTTTTTTATTAGAGAGTTAGTTAACATACAACTGTTGACACATGTGGAAAAGTTTTATCAAGTATTTGTTACTCAATGAGTATTCAGCTAGGTAGAGATAATGCTATCCCTTCAAATGGTAAATGAGTATTTACATCCAATGATTTTAAGATGAACATGTAGAAATTTTATTTTATTATTTATTTATTGCATAGAGACAGTCAGAAATCAATAGGGAAAGGGGAGATAGAGAGGGAGAGACAAAGAGACACCTGAAGACCTGCTTCACTCACAAAACTTTCCCCCCTTAAAGGTGGATACCTGGAGTTTGAACCCAGGTCCTTGGCACATTGTAACTTGTGTGCTCAGCCAGATGTTCCACCACCAAGCCCCAAGATTAACATATAGAAACAAAGAGTATGCTGTACCCAGGGAATATATCTTGAAAAGCAGCTACCACCAAAGTTCATAGACTTTCAGATAAGCATAAATTAATCCATCCCATGACACTAAGATTATATTCGATTTCCTTTGGCTACATGTCAGTCTGATTAAGCAGCATATGAACAGGAATATCAGGAAAAATTGAAATAGTGAAATTAAAATTAAACAGTTGTGTGTGTTCAGTTTAGAAAGTTATCTAGAAATACTTATTATACATTTTAGTCTGAATTAAAAGTACTGTATTTTTCTTTTTAACATAATCATAAAACTACTACTTCAAAGAACCAAATTGCCTCTTTTTTTTTTTTTTAATTGCTAGGAAGAGGGAAAAAGGAGAGTGGAAAGAAGAGGTAGAGAGAAACAAGTTCCTCTCACAATGGATAGGACACCCAGTCACCTAGCAATAGAAAAAACAACAATGGTTAATTTTGGTCAACCTGAAGAAGGTGGATGGAAAAGGGACACGTGTATATAATAATAGTAGTAATAAAATAAAATAAGAGTAGAAAACCCCTAACAGTCAGTCTTCAGCTTGGACCCCTTGATTGGCTGCAGCAGCCTGAACAAAGATAGCCAATTGTAACAAGTATACAAAAAACAAACAAACAAAAAAACCCTCCAGGTAGTCTTTCCCAGGCACGGATGAGGCTCTGATTGGTCATTTATTTTGTCACTCAAATAGAGCTCCAGCCACTTAAAAAAAGAGAGAGAAGTTAAAGGAAGAGGCTTGGAATGACACCCCTGGTGAGCCAGGGATCTTGGTAAAGATAATAGCTCAGCGGGGAGCCTGCTAGGAGCTGTGCTGCCCCTGGAGCTGGAACTGGGGCGGGGTGGGGTGGGGGGGTGAGCTCAGAAATAATCAAGTCCCCCTGACTTCTGTTGTCAGCCCAAGAGAGTTATGGGACTGTATTTTGGTGCCACTCTACCAGCCCATGTTCACCCTCCTACAGACAGCCCAGTATCCTAAGCTATCCGGTGAATCCTGGTTTGCAAGCCGCTGCCTCTTGGAGCTCAGGGGAGCTGCAGCTCCAAATTTACCATCTTGGCTTTGTCCCCCTGGTTCTAATTTTTTATGAACCAGCAAGTCATGGCATGGCAGCACTGATAACACTGATTTAATTGAGGTCAACAGAGGCAGTATGACAATAAGGAATCAGAGGAAGAAACATCAAGCCTAGTCCTAGAGGTCCCAGGAGTAGGAAAAATTAGGATCTTAAAAGAGAATGGGAAGGAGGGGTTCCTTGTAGTCTTAGAAAGTTTAAAATAGCAATAGTTAATTATTACTATATCCAGGCAGGTTGGGGATTTGTTTTTCTATAAAAATCCAGTGATTAGGATTTACTGTAATATATTTGACCTCCCTGTGCTTTGTGCCTTTTAGTAGTGTCTGGTAATCACTGAATCTTACATACTGACAGGACCAAATGGTTTTGATCTATCTGGCCTAAGGTTGTAGGTAACTTAGATAATCAAAAAAACTATATATACAAATATGTTTTTTGGAGCTTCTTGAACATTTTTTTAAAACCATAGCACTGCACAGCTCTGATTTATGAGTTTATAAGAGTGAAACTTTCACCTACAGCCTCAAGCATGAAAGTTTTTTGCATAACCATTATGCTATCTCCACAATAAATTGCATTATAGGCTGGAAAAAATTTTTTCAGCTTATAAGCAATATAATAGATCAAGTACAAACAAATCTTTTCTCTCTTGGCTTAATTAAGACTTGCTAAATGTAGGTAACAAAAGGTGAAACAGGTTGGGAAAAATGCATAGTGGTTACGCATAGAAGACTTTCATGCCAGAGGCTCCAAAGTCCCAGGTTCAGTCCATAATATTATCATAAACCAGAGTTAAGCAGTGTTCTAGAAGCAAACAAGCACACAATAAGGAAACCAGAATAACAGAAAAAGTTAGAATCATTGTTACAAGTACATTTATTTCCTATTGAGTAATGTAAAAAAATAAAATTGCAGACTCTTCCAAGTTCTATTCTTGATGGGAAATTCTGGTTTTTAACTGCTTATTAAAAGCACATATTCAGTTACTGAAAATTCCATGAAGACGTTTAAGTAAATGTAAATGCAGAAGAACTGGGCTGAGGATGAGTGGTCAGAACGTGTCAGATGAAGGATGACACCAGTCACAATACTTGGACCCCAAATTCAAGGTAGATTAATAAAAAGAGACAAAGGGTAGGGCAGGAATCAGTGCAAGAACCTGTAAAATAATCAAACTCAAGTTTGAATGCCAGAATTTTTGTAAAGGCAACTGTTGTCAAGTTCTTTGAAGCCAAGGTTAACAACACAATTCAGCTTTCCCATGAGACACATAGTACTGTTAACACTCATGAGTACGTACCTTCATCTGTTTAGCCAGGCTATTCAGGACTTGTTACAGGGTTTTTATCTCAAAGAGAACTAGTTAGGTAATAGTTGCCTGTGCACCACAAAACAGGTGGGATCCAGCCTTTAAATCACACAAGATTCCAATGAACTCAGAAAGACTTTTAACAATGTGAAACTTTAATCTGCTATAATACGTGTAGACTCCCACAGCATTTTACAATAAGATATCCTAATTATCTTTTGTATGATTTTTCTCCTTTCTCTGTTTCTGTTCTCTTCCTTTCTTTCTTCCCTCCTTCTTTCTTCCTTGACTTTTCAAGGGTCTCGCACGTGCAATTTTGTCACTCCAGGTCTGATTTTCTTTCATCCAGAGAGTGACAAATAGGAAGAGACATCACAGAGTGGCAGAGTTTTCCTTGGTGCTGTGACACTTCTGAGGAGATGCCAACATCAATACCTAATGAGCTCTCTCTCTTCTGCCTTTGCATTTCTTAATTTTTCTAATTTTATTATTTTTTAAATTTTATTTAAGAGAGGATTAATTAACAAACCATAGGATAGGAGGGGTACAACTCCACACAATTCCCACCACCCAATCTCCATTCTAATTTTATTTTTTATGGTAAGAATACTGAACAAGAGATCTATCCCCTGTACACGAACTTTAAGTGTACAATAAAGTACTGTTAATTGAGGACAAAATGCTGTACAACAGATTTTTAGATTAAAACTGAAAGTGTATTCATTTATATATACAAGTCAAAGAAACATATTCCATTTTCATTTAATTTGGTATTGTTATTATTCTATATGTTGTTCATATTAAAGTAATCCTTGATCAGTGTGATGTAAGTATATTTGGGAGAAAGATACACACACAAACATATCTTGGATATATTAATAGATATTTAATTTTTAAATAAGCAATTTTTAAAATATATTTTATTTTAATGAGACAGAGATTCAGAGAAACACAAAAGAAAGAGCACTGCTCAGCTTTGGCTTATGGTGGTACTGGGCATTGAACATGAGACCTAACAGTCTTAGATATGAAAGCCTTTCCATAACCATTATGTGGTCTGCTCATCCTTCTTTTTTTTTCTTTTAAATTTTATTTATTTATTTATTTATTTATTTATTCCCCTTTTGTTGCCCTTGTTGTTTTATTGTTGTAGTTATTATCGATGTCATTGTTGTTGGATAGAACAGAGAGAAATGGAGAGAGGAGGGGAAGACAGAGAAGAGGAGAGAAAGACAGACACCTGCAGACCTGCTTCACCACCTGTGAAGCGACTCCCCTGCAGGTGGGGAGCCGGGGGATCAAACCTGGATCCTTTTGCCAGTCCTTGAGTTTGGCGTCACCTGCGCTTAACCCGCTGCTCTACCGCCCGACTCCCCTTTTTTTAAAATTTCTTAAGGACTACTAATGATTTCACTTTTGAGGGATAATATATATTACATATGTATTATATATATATAAGTATATAGTACTTGTGTATATATTCTTGACACCAAAACATAATTAGTGTGAGCGTGATTGCTGAAAAGAACTTGAATTTTCTCATGTGGTCTGGGCATTATTACTGATCCAGCTGTTACAGACAGTGAAGAGTGGTGAGCTGTCAGTTTTCATTTCTAGTCATTTAAAGTATCAGTCAGCCATGGAGCTTCCCAGCATCCTTTCCTCACCAGATTCTTAATGACTGCCGAAAGGTGCAGGTTATGAAAGACAGAGAAAACACTTTTAAATCAAATTCATGTCATTGAGATTTACTCTGTGCCCGAAACATCAAATGACTTTTCATGTTAGCCGCAAAGAGCAAATGAAACTTTACATCAGGCTCAACCTGACGCTGTTAACTGGCTACGGAAGAAGGGCAAACGCTAGAAGAAGAAGAAGCAAATGAAAAGGGGTCAGATAGTGGTGCACCTGGTTGAGCACATGCATTGCAATGCACAAGGACCTGGGTTTAAGTCCCTGGTCCCCACCTGCAGGGGGAAAGCTTTGCAAGTGGTGAAGTAGTATTGCAGGTATCTCTCTGCCTCTCTTCTTCTCTATCACCTCATTCTCTCTTGATTTCTGACTGTTTCTATCAAACAAAGTAAAGATAATAAAAATCATGAAAACAATTTTAAAAAGAGCAAATAAAAAATGACAAGGGTAAAAATGTGTATAAATTCTTAGAATCATGTGCATTTAAAGACATAAAAAGTGCAGTTGAGGGGGTTGGGCTGTAGTGCAGTGGGTTAAGCGCAGGTGGCACAAAGCACAAGGACCAGTGTAAGGATCCCGGTTTGAGCCCCCGGCTCCCCACCTGTAGGGGAGTTGCTTCACAGGCAGTGAAGTAGGTCTGCAGGTATCTATCTTTCTCTCCCTCTTTCTCTTTCCCTCCTCTCTTCATTTCTCTCTGCCCTAACAATGAACGACATCAACAATAATAATAATAACCACAACAAGGCTACAACAACAAGGGCAACAAAAGGGGGGAAATGGCCTCCAGGAGCAGTGGATTCATGGTGTAGGCACTGAGCCCCAGCAATAACCCTGGAGGCAAAAAAAAAAGTGCAGTTGTTTTTGCTCAAGAGAAAAAAGATACTGAATAAGAAAAGATGTTCCTCCACACCCAGGGAAGAAACAATGTGACATATCAAGAATCTCTGAAAGAAAACAGACTGAAATCACTGTTATTTCAGGAAGCATCAGAAGTTTAGTTCACAGATTTGTAATGAAACAATACTGTATTTTTAAAATACTTTTAAATTTTGTTTTTGAAGTAACCTTGGTTTATAAGTATATAAATGCTGTTAGAAGTACAATTTTGCAGTAGTTTATGGATACGTGTGCACATAAGCTCTCTCTCACAGAAACTGGTGTATATCTAGGTTATGGGACTTTGTTAGAAAGTGAACTACCTGAGATGAAATTAGAGTGTACTATTAAAGGAAAGGTCTCACCCGAGTAATGAAGCTGAAGGGTTGTCATTCCACACGTGAAGTCTCTGGATACATTCTGAGGTGAAGCATGTTGAGGTAGCAATCTTTGCTTTGGTTAGGTTGTGATCGGCAGATGCAATGTTATTTGGTTTGGATTGGGAGATGCATACGGGAAAGTGGGCCCTATCCAAGGGTTCCAGGACTGGGGGAAGTAGGGGCTCTATAGTGAAGATGTGAGGTGAAAGCAGGACTACACTAGAGTTTGCAGTGAGTACCTCCCTAACACTTCCTCTCCACTATTCCAAGCTGTAGGTCCATGATTGCTCAACAAATTGTTTGGCTTCATATGTTAACTCTGTTTTCAATCACCAGGTTCCAGATGCCACCAGGATGCTGGCTAGGCTTCCCTGGATTGAAGACCCCACCAATATGTCCTGGAGCTCAGCTTCCCCAGAGTCACACCCTACTAGGGAAAGAGAGAGGCAGACTGGGTGTATGGACCGACCAGTCAACGCCCATGTTCAGCGGGGAAGCAATTACAGAAGCCAGACCTTCTACCTTCTGCATCCCTCAACGACCCTGGGTCCATGCTCCCAGAGGGATAGAGAATGGGAAAGCTATCAGGGGAGGGGGTGGGTTATGGGGATTGGGTGTTGGGAATTGTGTGGAGTTGTACCCCTCCTACCTTATGCTTTTGTTCACTAATCCTTTCTTAAATAAAAAATTTAAAAAAATAAAAATAAATTAAAAAAAAAAAGAAGTACAATTTTACCTCCACAAAATATGTTACCCCACCACAAAAATGTTTATTGGTGCCATTCTCCCCCACTCACCACTACTACATGGTAACATGATATCCAGAGGTTTTTTTTTTTTTAACTAGTTTTAAAGTTTTGAGCAAAGAGAGAAAAAATATATTTCTAGCTCATGCTCTCAAATTTCTTTTTGTCTCTTCTCTTTTATGATTTGTTATTTGGAATTGTACGTTAAGGAACTGGGCAGTAGTGCATTCCATCTGCAAGGATTCTGGATCAAGTCCCTGAACCCCACCTGTGTGTGTGGGGTGGGGGGGAAGCTTCATGACTAAAGAACCAGTGCTGCAGGTATCTCTCTTTCTTCCTCTTCATCTCAACCCTTCCCTCTCATTTCTCTCTATATTTATCAAAAACGAAAAAAAAGGAGTAGAAGGAGAAGGAAAAAGAAAGAAAACAAAAGATGGCTGCTAGTGATGGGTCAGTGATGATCATGGTGGTCATAAAAAAAAAAAGAAAAAAAAATTAGGTAATACTAATTTATGAAATTACATATATGTTAGAATAAACTGCCACACCATTTCCAAATAGTTTTTTACCACACCCACCACTAACATTCCCATATCCCTCCACCAGTCTAACCTCAGTTTAGCTGTCTAAGTCTAAGGGTTTATTTTGATTTTTGTCCCTTTGCTTTGTTTCTCTGTATATGGCATATGAGTGAAATTATTCACTATTTTCTTTTTATATATCTCTCTGGAGAATTAGTTCAAGTGCTGGCTTAGTGGTAATGAATCCTTTAAGTTTTTATTTACTCAAAAGTTATTTACTACTCTGAGTAATAACTTACATGGTAGGAGTGTTCTTGGTTCTTTCAGACAATTCATTTTTTTTCATTCAGTACTTTAAGTAGACCATGCCATTCCTTTCTTATAGAATTTATGTTGACAAATACACTGATAGTACTATGAGAATCCCTTGAAATATGTTTCTTTATTTTTTTCCTTGGTCTTTTTTAAGTTCTCCTTTTGTTTTTCATCTTTGTCACTTTACAAGTATGCTGGTATACACTGGCTTGTGTTTATTTTACTTGATACTCCATGAGCCTTTTGGATCTGGGTGTCTGACTCCCTCCTTAGTTTGTGGAATTCTAACATATTATTTCTTAAAATACAAATCCTGGAAGTTGGGCAGTAGCCCCACAAGTTAAGTGCATGTGGCGTGAAGCACAAGGATCAGCTTAAGGATCCCGGTTTGAGCCTCCAGCTCCCCATCTACATCTGTGGGGAGTTGCTTCACAAGCGGTGAAGCAGGTCTGCAGGTGTCTTTCTCTCTCCCTTTCTGTCTTCCCATCCTGTCTCCATTTCTCTCTGTCCTATCCAACAACAATGACATCAACAACAACAACAATAATAACTACAGCAATAAAAAAAACAAGGGCAACAAAAAAGGAAAAATAAATTTTAAAAAAATTTAAAAAAGAACTACACACATTAAAAAAATTACAAATCCTGTCTTTTTCTCTCTTCTCCTTCCAGGACCCCTATGATGACTATATTGGTCTCTTTTTTGTGTTGTCATATAAATCTCCTATCTTTTCCTCCTTTATTATAGTCTTTTTTTCTTCTATCTGTTTTAATTATTTACCTCTACACTGTCCTCTAGCACACTGATATAATCTTTGGTTTCTTTTTTCATTTGTTCAGAGCCTTTATTTACTTTTTTATTCAGTTGAATTAGATTTAATCTATAATTTAATTTTTCCTTATATTTTGTTTCATACTTTCAAGTTTTTCTTCCATTGATCTCATTCAAGTTATTCTTTAGAAATATTAAACAGCTCTATTGTTTTAAAATTTTTCCCAGACTTTGGTCTTGATATGTCAATATGGGTGACTTGTCATTAAGTTTGACGTTCAAGAAGAACCAGAGCTTCAGGTTTATAATAGAGCAGTTCTGGGAAACAAGCAATATTTTGAAATCATGAGTGCCCCATATCCCCTATGTAGCCCATAGTCTGAGCGAACCTATATGAGATTCTAGGGATTCATGTCATACCTGGCCCATCGACAACTCCAGAATAACTACCATCTGCATGAATTCAGGTCTGAAAGGAGAGTCAGTGCACAGTGCCAGATGTCATTTGAGTAAATACTCTAATTTTCTCTGAAAGCAGAGTTTGTCATGTTGTGGGTCAAGGAGGTACAAAAGACCATGAGGGTCCCCTTGCTAACTTGGTATGCTTTGGGATATATGTATGGTTTATGCTTGCTATAAAGCTATGGCTTGATTATCAGCAAGTCACATGTGAACAAAAGTGGACTTGGTTTGTTAGAAGGAGTTAGTACTCATGATCAATTTCTCTTAGTCAACAAAACTAGCTACTTGATTGGAGTGACTGGAACACTCCTCCTGGCATTTATCACCAGTGTTTATACAATGCTTATTAAATTCGACATGGTCTTCAGGAGTCCAGCTCTCAGAAAGGTTGCATAAAATACTGTGTCAGGCAAGTATCTATTGCTAATTCCTATCCAATTTGTAGTCTATAACTTCTTGATTCCTATCCTAGTGTTGTAAGAATAAGAGCACACTATTAGACCACTTAGAGGTCTTCTAGATTGTACCCCCTGCTTACTAGAGCAAATCTTGTCAAGTCATCCTGATTACAGCTTATTTTCACACTTGTCATATAGTGGGGCTTCTTTTTTTAAGGAGAATGTCCATCTATCTTTCTCATGGCATTGTCCATTATCTCTTTATCATCTGAATGCTGTTATTTTGTTACTTATCGAATCTTGTTATTCTGGGTTTCATGTCTGTTTTTTAGAAGTCTGATGCATGTTTTTGTGT
Organism: Erinaceus europaeus; assembly: GCF_950295315.1. Lineage (NCBI taxonomy): Eukaryota > Metazoa > Chordata > Mammalia > Eulipotyphla > Erinaceidae > Erinaceus > Erinaceus europaeus. The sequence continues at coordinate 20,751,617 of NC_080174.1, forward strand.
AGTTTTACTATGATAAGGCAGGTAAACTCAAGTTCCCCCTGTTTGAACACCTTGGTCCCACTCTTTCCAAGAACTTAAAGCTTATAGAACTATCTTGTAAAAACAAATTCAAAGGTGTGGTTTACCATACGATTATGTCATTTTTATTCCATCTATTTGTTTCTTATTCCATTGATTTATTTGTTCCACATATATGTGTTGTGATGATTGCAAGGTCCTACCAAACTTGAAATTCAAGAGTGCCAACTAAAATAGAAGTAAAATTGAAGTGTAATGACACGAAACCTGGATTCCTTCTCTACTAGTTTGCATCATTTTCTGAGGTTTTCTATTTTGAAGTAGAGCATCTGTCAGATAAAGTATATTTGCCCCATTTCAAAGCTATGACTCAGAAAAGTCAAAATGATTTGTTCAAAGTGACTTGGATGAAAAGATTTAAGTGAAACTGAACTGATAATCAGAGTGTGTCTTTTTATTCTGGCTCAGTGTTCACATTCAAAAGTAAAGATAAGTATCTTGCTGTGTGTTTATGAGAAATAAGAGCCAAACCAGACTCAGGATTCTGTCCACACATTCATTATTCAGGGAAAATGTCTTTTTTTTTTTTAGAAGACAAATAAACTAGGCTAACTATACAGCATATTTAGTTCTAGAAACTAATTGTTCTTACTATTTCCAGGCAATAACCTAGGAGAGAACCTAGTTCACTCTCATATGATTATAGTCTATACAGTTTGCATAATACCAACTCAACAGGTTTACAATATGGAGTATTTTCCTTAGAAATAAAACAAAAATCTATGATAGCAAGTTCTCTTTTCTTAATATATTACTTTGATTTGTAGAAACATGAACCTTTTAGGGAGCTGGGAATCCACAATAATTATTTATATATTTTTATTTTATTTTATTGGATAAAGACAGAGAAATTGAGAGGAAAATGGGGATAGAGAAGGAGAAAGAAAGGTACCTGCAACATGTTTCTCTCACTGCACTTGGAGGTTTTTTTTTCCCTTGCAGGGTGAAACCAGGGGCTCAAATCCAGGACCTTGCACATGATAATCTGTACACTCAATCAGATGCATCACCACCCAGCCCCCTCCAAAATGACTATTATACAACATTTAATGCTTGTTTGAGAAAGAATGAAGAGTATGTGAATGTTTGTATCTACTGAGTTGGCAGCATTTGCTACAGGACAATTTCATTAACAAATTGGTATCAGTATATTAGGAGTTATCAAATGGGGTCTGTCTGAAATATTTCTTTTTTTTTTATTTAAGAAAGTATTAATTAACAAAACCATAGGGTAGGAGGGGTACAATTCCACACAATTCCCACCACCTATTCTCCATATCCCACCCCCTCCCCTGATAGCTTTCCCATTCTCTATCTCACTGGGAGCATGGACCCAGGGTCATTGTGGGTTGCAGAAGGTATGGCTTCTGTAATTGCTTCCCCGCTGAACATGGGCGTTGACTGGTCGGTCCATGCTCCCAGTCTGCCTCTCTCTTTCCCTAGTAGGGTGTGTCTCTGGGGAAGCTGAGCTCCAGGACACATTGGTGGGGTCTTCAATCCATGGAAGCCTGGCCTCTGGAACCTGGTGACTGAAAAGAGAGTTAACATATGAAGCCAAACAAGTTGTTGAGCAATCATGGACCCAAAGCTTGGAATAGTGGAGAGGAAGTGTTAGGGGGATACTCACTGCAAACTCTAGTGTACTTCTGCTTTCAGGTATATATTTTGCAGTAGTTTACGGATACGTGTGAACATATGCTCTCTCTCACAGAAACTGGTGTATATCTAGGTTTTGGACTTTGTTAGAAAGTGAACCACCTGAGATGGAATTAGAGTATACTATGAAAGGAAAGGTCTCACCCAAGTAATGAAGCTGAAGGGTTGTCATTCCACACGTGAAGTCTCTGGACACAGTCTGAAGTGAAGCATGTTGAGGTGGCAATTGTTGTGTTGGTTAGGTTGTGATCAGCAGATGCAATATTATTTGATATGGATTGGGAGACGCATACGGGAAAGTGGGCCCTATCCAATGGTTCCAGGATTGGGGGAAGTAGAGGCTCTATAGTGGAGATGTGGGGTTCCTGCTGTCTTAGGGTTCAAAAAGACAATCGATAGTTAATGTTATCATCGAATTATTTGGTAATTGGGTTAACTTTGAAAAGTCCTTCTGTTAGGGTTTGCTATACAGTACCCAGTATCTTGTATATAGCTGTGCTATTGGTTGCTTCTGATCTACTTGGTCTAGGCTTTTGAGAGAGTATGCATATCAATTACACAGCCTATATATTGAGAAAAGATTCAGTTTGTGTTTTGAAAAACTTTGAGACATACAATTGATTTTCCCACTCTCGTATTAATTAACTAGTGATGTATATGACTACATTTTACTAGGAGTATACATAAACACCATTCCCACCACCAAAAGACTGTGACCCATCTCTCCCACCCACTCCCACCCCCCACTGTCCCAGGAAGCTGCATGTCTAACCCTCACCTCAGGGTTATTACTTTGCTGCCCTACTTACAATTTGGTCAGGTCCTGCTTTTAGTTTCCCTTTCAGATCTTCTTCCTCAACTTCTGTTGATGAGTGGGATCATTCCATACTCATCTTTATCTTTCTGACTTAGCTCACTTAACATAATACCTTCTAGCTCCATCCAAGATGGGTCAGAGAAGGTGGGTTCATTGTTCTTGATAGCTGCATAGTATTCCATTGTGTATATATACCACAGCTTTCTCAGCCACTCATCTGTTGTTGGGCACCTGGGTTGCTTCCAGGTTTTAGCTATTATGAATTGTGCTGCTATGAACATAGGAGTACACACCTCTTTTTGGTTGGGTGTTATGGAGTCCTTGGGGTATAAGCTCAGGAGAGGAATTACTGGATCATATGGAAGGTCCATGTCTAGACTTGTGAGAGTTTTACAGACTGCTCTCCACAGAGGCTGTACCAATTTACATTCCCACCAGCAATGTAAAAGGGTTCCTCTGTCCCCACAACCTCTCCAGCATTTGTTGCTGCTGTCCTTTTTGATGTATGCCATTCTTACAGGAGTGAGGTGGTATCTTAGTGTTGTTTTAATTTGCATTTCTCTGACAATCAGTGACCTAGAGCAGTTTTTCATATGTTTGTTAGCCTTTTGGATCTCCTCTGTAGTGAATGTTTTGTTCATATCCTCTGCCCATTTTTGGATGGGGTCATTTGCTTTTTCGGTGCTAAGTTTGCTGAGTTCTTTATATATTTTGGTGATGAGTTTCTTGTCTGATGTATGGAATGTGAAGATCTTCTCCCATTCTGTGAGGGGTCTCTTTGTTTGTTTAATAGTTTCTTTGGATGTGCAGAAGCTTTTCAATTTGATATAGTCCCATTGGTTTGTTTTTGCTTTAGTCTTCCATGAAATTGGGTTTGATTCATCAAAGATGTCCTTGAGGTGTAGGTGGGAAAGTGTTTTACCAATGTTTTCCTCTAAGTATTTGGTTGTTTCTGGTCTGACATCTAGGTCTTTGATCCATTTGGAGTTGATTATTGTTTCTGGTGAGATAAAGTGGTTCAGTTTCATTCTTCTGCGTGTTACTACCCAGTTTTCCCAGCACCATTTATTGAAGAGAGCCTCCTTTTTCCCTTTAATCCTTTGGGCCCCCTTATCAAAGATTAGATGCCCATAGGTGTGGGGATTTATTTCTGGGCTTTCAATTCTGTTCCACTGGTCTGTGTGCCTATTTTTGTTCCAGTACCATGCTGCTTTGATGATGATGGATTTATAATATAGTTTAAGGTCTGGGAGTGTGATGCCTCAGTTTCTGTTTCTTTTCCTTAAGATGGTTTTGGCAATTCTAGGTGTTTTCAGGTTCCAGATAAATGATTGTAGTGTTTGTTCTATTCTCTTAAAGAAGCTTGGTGGAACTTTGATGGGTATTGCATTAAATTTGTATATGGCTCTGGGGAGAATATTCATTTTGATGATATTTATTCTTCCAATCCATGAGCATGGGATATTTTTCCATTTCTTGGTATCAGTTTCTATTTCCTTGAGTAGCGACTCATAGTTTTCAGTATATGAGTCTTTCACTTCTTTGGTCAACTTTATTCCTAGGTATTTGATTGATTTTGCTGAAACAGTAGAGGGGAGTGCTTTCTGGATGTCTTCTTCTTCAGATTTAGTGTTTGCATAAAGAAATGCCACTGATTTTTGTACATTGATTTTGTAGCCTGATACTTTGCTATATTGCCTAATATCTTCCAGTAGTTTTCTGCTGGATTCTTTAGGTTTTTCTATGTATACTATCATATCATCTGCTAATAGTGAGAGCTTGACTTCTTCCCTTCCAATCTGTATTCCTTTGATTTCTTTCTCTTGCCTGATTGCTATGGCAAGAACTTCCAATATTATGTTGAAGAGTAATGGTGACAGTGGACAGCCCTGTCTAGTCCCCGATCTGAGGGGGAATGCTTTCAGCTTCTGTCCATTGAGTATGATGTTGGCTGTAGTTTTGCTATATATAGACTCCACTATCTTGAGGAATTTCCCATCTATTCCCATTTTTTGTAGAGTTTTGAGCATGAATGGGTGTTAGATTTTGTCAAAGGCTTTCTCTGCATCTATTGAGATAATCATATGGTTTTTGGCTTTGCTTTTATTGATGTGGTGAATGACATTGATTGACTTACGGATGTTGAACCAGCTTTGCATTCCTGGGATGAATCCCACTTGGTCATGATGAACAAACTTTTTGATATATTGCTGTATCCGGTTGGCCAAGATCATTTAATATTTTGGCATCTATGTTCATCAGTGATATTGGTCTGTAGTTTTCCTTTTTTGTTCTGTCCCTATCAGCTTTTGGTATCAGGGTGATGTTGGCTTCATAGAAGGTGGAAGGGAGTATTCCTTTTTCTTTAATCTTATGGAAATGATTAAGATGTATGGGTACTAACTATTTCCTGAAAGTTTTGTAGAATTCATTTGTGAAGCCATCTGGTCCAGGACTTTTGTTGTTGGGGAGGTTCTTAATAACGGTTTCAATTTCTTTGTCTGTGATTGGTGCATTTAGATTTTGTAGTTCTTCTTGGTTCAGTTTTGGAAGGGCTTATGCGTCTAGGAATTGTTCCATTTCTTCCATATTCTCTAGCTTGGTGGCATATAGTTCTTTATAGAAGTTACGCAGGATTCTCTGGATTTCTGTGGTGTCATTTGTGATATCTCCTCCATCGTTTACAATTCTATTAATTTGAGTCTTCTCTCTTTTTTGTTTGGTGAGTCTGGCTAGGGGTTTGTCAATATTGTTTAATCTTTCAAAGAACCAACATTTGGCTTCATTGATCTTTTGTATGGTTATTTTATTTTCGATGTTGTTTATTTCTGCTCTAACTTTAGTGATTTCTGTCCTTCTGGTTGCTTTAGGGTTCCTTTGTTCCTCTTCCTCTAAGTCGTTGAGGTGTGCAGTAAGGTCGTTCATTTGACCTTTTTCTTGGTGATTAATATGTGATTGTATGGCTATAAGTTTCCTCTCAGTACTGCTTTAGCTGTGTCCCAAATATTTTGATAGGTTGTGTCTTCATTTTCATTTGTTTCCAGGAACATTTGAATTTCCTGCTTGAGTGAATCTCTGACCCAGTGGTTCTTAGGAGGATGTTGTTTAGTTTCCAAATTCTGTGACTTTTAATAATTGTCTGTCTGTTGTTAAATGTTAGTTTTACTCCACTTTGGTCTGAGAAGATACTAGGGATGATTTCAATGTTCTTGAATTTATTGATGCTGTCTTTGTGGCCTAACATGTGGTCTATCCTTGAGTATGTGTTATGTGGATTTGAAAAGGAGGTGTATTCCAGTTTTTTGGGGTGAAGGACTCTGAAAATGTCCCAGAGGTCTAGTCTGTCAATCTCTTCATTCAATTCTCTTGTATCTTTGTTGGTTCTCTGATTTGTTGATCTGTCTAAGTGTGAGAGTGGGGTATTGAAGTCTCCCACTATTATTGTATTACTATTGATGTATCTTTGAAATTCTTTCAGTAAGTGCTTGACATATTTAGATGGTCCCTTATTGGGTGCATAGATGTTAATGATTGTTATGTCTTCTTGGCTGATTGATCCTCTAATCATTATGTAATGTCCTTGCCTATCTTTTATTACTTTATTTAATTTAAAATCTATTGTGTCTGAGATGAGAATGGCTGTTCCTGCCCTTTTTTGTGGTCCGTTAGCCTGTATGATAGTTTTCCATCCTTTCACTTTAAGTCTGTGTTTATCTTGTTGTGACAGATGGGATTCTTGCAAGCAACATATGGTTGGATTATGTTTTCTGATCCATCGCCCAACTCTGTGTCTTTTGATGGGTGAGTTTAAGCCATTGACATTTATTGATATTATGGATTTAATGTATTGTAGTGCCATTGTTCAAAAAAAATTTTTTTGTTGTTTGCTCTGATATATTGCCAGTATTGTAGTGATGTTCTTATTTATAAGAGGTCTTTTAGAACCTCTTTCAGGGCCGGTTTGGTCATGGTTGCCTCCTTTAACTGTTATTTATCTAAGAAGGTTTTGATCCCTCCATCTAGTTTGAATGAAAGTCTAGCAGGATATATTATCCTTGGTTGAAACCATTTTTCATTCAGGGCTCAATAGATATCTTGCCATTCTCTTCTGGCTTTTAGAGTTTGAGTGGAGAAGTCTGCAGATAATCTTATGGGTTTTCCCTTGTATGTGACTTCTTTTTTTTCTCTCTTGCAGCCTTTAGGATCCTTTCTTTATCCTTACTTCTTCTCATTGGGAATATGATGTGTCTTGGTGTCTTCAGATTTGGATTGATTCTGTTTGGTACTCTCTGGGCCTCTTGAATCTTGATGTCCTTTCTGTTATTCAGGTCTGGGAAGTTTTCTTCTATTATTTCCTCTAGAATGTTTGCTTCCCCTTCCTCTCTTCCTCTGGCAGGCCAATTACGCGAATGTTACTTCTTTTGAGATCATCCCATATGTCTCTGTTGTTGTTTTCAGTGTCTCTCAATCTCTTTTTAAGCTCTTTCACCTCTTTCTTCGTTTTCTCTAACTCATCCTCTGTCTGACTAATTCTGTTTTCTGCTTCTGTTAGTCTGCTTTCCCTTGCCTCAGCTTCTTTCTTCATTACAGCTATTTCAGCTTTCAGTTCTCTAATTGCCTCAAGATAATCAGTATTTTCCTTGTGGGTCTCAACTGTTGTTTCCCTAATACTGCCATTCCTTTCCTCCAATGTTGTTTTCATTTCTGTGATTAATAAGTTTATTATTGCTTGCATACTTTTCTTATCTATGGATACTTCTGGCTGATTTGTAGTTTCTTCTGGGCTCTTGTCTTCATTCATTGGAGTAGCAGTTTTATTTGTTTTTGATCTACCCATTTTTTTATTTATGTGCTTCTTTTTTTTTAATGCTCTGTTGTTCCTCAGTTGTTGTGTCTTGAGTACAAGCAACACTGTACTAAATACCTTTATGACAATTGCACTCACCAACCTCAGAAATTACAGTAGCAACTGAAGCAAGTATTGAAGCAGTTTAATCACTACCGTTAGCCAAACAATGTCTCCAGTCCGTGAAGAAATAGTAACCAAATCCCAGTGAATAAGAAAGAGAAAAAAAAAAAAAAGGGATAGCAAGAATAGACAGTTATGCAAGTTTACTATCCACTGTATATTCAAGGGGTAACAAGAGGGTAAAGGGAAGTAGAGCAGAGATACACACATAGAGAGTCCACTTTGAGTCAGAATTCTTCCCCCAAATAATTCCCAAATGTGTATCAGTGAATTCAAAACAGCACACTGTTTGGTGGTTTGGGGTCTGGGGCCTGTGGCTTTGGGAGCTTTAGGATTAAGGAAGAAAGGATGACAAGAATGAGAAAAAGAATTTAAAAAGAGAGAGAAAAAAAAGAAAAAGATAAGAAAAAGAACAGTCATAAAAGAGCAGTGAAAGGAAAGAGTTTTTTAAATTTATTTATTTATTTTTATTTATTTAATTAGCTATGCAGGGTGAGGTGGGGGGGGGGTTTGGTTACTTAGAAAGAAAAAAGGCCAGAGGTTTCAGAAGGGTATAGACTTGGAATGACTGATACTCCCTGGTGGGACAGGAATTTGGTAAAGACAGAAGCTCAGCAGGGAATTCTGCTAGGAGTTAGTCCCCAGGGACTGGTTGGGGGCGGGGGGGAGGCAGTGTGCTTAATAATTAAAAGGAAAAAAATTTTTTGTTCCCTTTTTTTCTACTCTAATTCTTAACCCAAATTAGGTTATAGTCACCTCCTTGGTTTCACTGCTAGGACCCCTTATTGACTGGCCTACTAAAGGTAGAAAATCCTACCATTTCCAGAAGATGTGATCAGAGCTCAAGCCACTAGCAGCTTCTCAGTCTGCCATCTTCTGGGACTCCTGTCTGAAATATTTCAAAGGTGAAACTTAGAAAGAAATCAGTGTTTAGGGGGTCGGTGGTAGCACAAAGGGTTAAGCGCACATGGCACAAAGCGCCAAGGACCCGTGTAAGGATCCGGGTTCAAGCCCCCCCCCCAACCTGTAGGGCGGGGTTGCTTCACAAGTAGTGAAGCAAGTCTGCAGGTGTCTTCCCCTCCTCTCTCCATTTCTCTCTGTCCTATTCAACAATAACAACAACAATAATAATAACCACAACAATGATAAAACAACAAGGGCAAAAAAAAAGGGGGGAAATAGTCTCCAAGAGCAGTGGGTTTGTGGTGTAGGCACCGAGCCCCAGCAATAACCCTGGAGGCAAAATAAATAAATAAATAAATAAAAGAAAGGAGATTGGTGTTTACAAACAAAATGAAGCTGTTGCTGACATAGACACAGGTAAATATTGATGTTGATGTCACAGATGGGAAAGAGAGGTAATTTTGTACTATTAAAATAATTTAAATTTCTTTCCTGGATTATTACTTTTAAAGCCTTCACTAGAACTGTATTTTGTTCTCAATATTTGTCAAAGTGTCTTTTTTAAAAATTAAAAGCGTGCTTATTATCAAGGACATCTATGCACATGAATTCTTTAAACAAATACTGCTAAAAGTACAAGGACAAAATTTCATTCTTATTCCTATCATTTTTCTCCTTGCCTTGCCCCAACGTCAGCCCTATTACCATGAAACTCCTGTGTTCATGTATTTTATCAATTACTTCTGAGACTTTTGTAAGTCATAAGAGATGCCAAGAATGCCTGCCAGTGATACTAACATCTAGCAATACAATACTTAGTCTCCACTTTGGACAAGTGCTAACTCAACTAGACATTCATGCTGTTGTGATTGTTCTGAATTTCATTACGTTTCAACAGAGACTTTACAAGGAAATACTTATCTTGTGCTTTTTTGGTCTAAGATATAAGTAAGGGTCAACTTGATCAAGATCTAGTCCCTGTTGTCAGTCTTCAAAGGGAGATAGTTGATGGAACACTACGAAGACCAATTATAACCAGGTGCTTAAGTTAGACACTAGTTTTGAGAAGCTGGATCAATGTTCGCAGGAGTCACTGGTACACCAAAAGCATGCTGCTACTTAGAACTTAGCCTTCTGATCATCCCACACAGGAACTTTTTCACCTCTTGGAAGATGAATAAGCAGAACAGGGGAAGAAGTCAGTTCTGCTACCATTCTGTTGCTGGATCCAAACTGATCACACCAGGTGAGAAGTAATGTTTACCTATTCCTGCAGCCCAAGTCTGACCCCATCACCCAGAGTTATATCCAGCACATTCAATGGTTCTGCACTGCTCATGGACAAGGGAAGCCCTGCATACTTCTGTCTAGTTGTTATTGACAGAACTTGGCCCTTAAAATGCTGACTCAGTGGGAACTTGTGTGACATACTCTGTTAAGTGCACACTTTATCAAGTGCAAGTATTAGGGTTCTACCCCCCTCACTCCCTGTCTCCAGGGGGTTACTCTCATGTCTGTCTGTCTGTCTATCTATCTATCTATCTATCTATCTATCTATCCATCCTCCCTCCCTTCTCAATTTCTCTCTTCCCTATCAAATAAAATAGAAAGAATTTTAAAAAGTAGAAAAATGGCCATCAAGAGGGGTAGATTCAAAGTTCCAGCACCAACCCCCAGTGACAGACCTGGTACCAATAAAAAATAAATAAATGAAACAGAATAAAGGCTGACTCAGTCTTATATAGATGGCATCATTTCACTCAAGTCTAATTGCTCAGTATGTGTTTTAAAAGTTTTACTTAGTGCTCTAAATCTCTTTTTTATAATTTTATTAGTGATTTAATGTTAATTTACAAAATGATGAGATAATGGGTATAATTCCACACAATTACCACTACCAGAGTTCTGTGTCCCCATTCCCTCCTTTGGAAACTACAGTGGTTCTCTCAAAGTCATAGATATGGGTTGACTATTATTTATATAACTATCTATACTTTTTCCCCATGGTCCATTTTTTTCCTATGGTCCTGCCTTCTCTCCCATTATAAGTCACAACTATATCTACTACTACTTATAAATGTCTTCATTTTCCCCTCTTCTCTGGGTCCTGATGAAACTGGAGTTCAGAACCCTCTGGTCATCTTCCCCTATTATTTTTCTCTCTCTGAGAGTATGGACCAAAATTCTCTATTGGGTGCAGAGGGTGGGAGTTCTGGCTTCTGTAATTGTTTCTCCACTAGACATGGGCATTGTCAGGTCAATCCCATGACCTTAGATTTGTAAGACCAGAGCTCTATCACTATTAGCCTCCCAGGTCGCTAAAACTAACTAAATCTGATTAACACCTCAGCTTTTACAAGCTGTTGTTGTTTTTAAATATACTATTTGATGTTTATTTACCAGAATGACACTGAATCTAGAAGATAATCTCATTCTTTCTTTAATAATGATACATATATAAAATGATCTTTTCATTGCTATGTCATAAGCCCCCAGAATTTAAAATATGAAGGAATATCTTATATACTTTTCTGGTGATGTTCTTTAAGAGAAAAAATAAGAGCAATATCCATTTAGTCTTTTAAACTGCTTATAGTAAAGAAATGAAATACCACTGACTTTCAATAGCTTGACTGTATTCATTAACAAAGGAGAAGGGAAAATATAGTTCCAAATATATTGAAATGAATTTAGCAAAATAATATGTAAGTAATATGTTGATGCTATGGTGTAGTAGGGCAATAAGATTGAGTGTTGGGAGACTGATTTAAATATTTAATCTAGCATAGCAATGACATATTTGAGTATGTCACTTGCCTTGGTCAATGAGACGTTTGCAAATGTGATGCATAGTCACACTCTTGTTCCTTTGACATTGCCAAAATCAAAGTTATAATATGAGAACAATTCAAAGATATAAGAAATAGTAGCATCACTAAGTATGTATAAAGTTACAAAAAAAATGGAAACAATGAAGATATGACTTCACTAATTCACACGCCAAATCTCCTAGCCCATGTGATGAGTCATTTAACCAAATGTTGTCCATCATTATATGATGAAAAGTTCACTTGAGGATATGGCTTCTAATTCTAATTTACTATTGCAAACCATGCTAACATTTAATTTAGAAAATTCAGTAGCCAATTCATAATTCATAAAGAATATAATTAGGAGGGGGTTTTATGTTCGTCGTGAACAATTTAAGAATGCATCATAAGAGTTAATGCATTATCCAATGTCATAAGTGAATTATGAGTTAATTACAATATAAATGAATGAGGCTAAATGCACACATGTAGTATCTTTACAGTGAATACATAATTAGAGCTTTCTTAATACTTGACTTGGGTCAAAGTACTTCACAGCATGTACGAAAAAATATCTCTAGCAGATTTTAAAAGAGAATGAAAATTTTACTATGATATTAGAATGCAGTTGTTGGGCCTAAATTATATGTTTGTCTACTATCAGAATCAAGCAAAGGTATTGTTGAGCTGGTAGGTTTCTGAACAGGGAAGTCTAGATAAAAAGATTTTCATATGGTTATTATTTGGAAGAAAAGCAAAAATAGTCACTGGATGATTTAGGAGAAATACTAGGAATAAATTTAACCAGAGAGAGTACAGTACACAAGAAAATTCACCTGGATATTGTGTCTGCTTTATTATGCACACAGCCCATGATAAGGTCAGTTTTTACTGTAGTGGGGAAGGTTCTGGTGTCTTTCTTTCTCTCCCTGTCCCTCTCTTTCTGTCTGAAAATGTTGGCTCAAACTAATGGAGTCCAGTAATGATTAAGGTAAGTAAATAAATTTAAGCAAAGAAATGAAAGACCTCTATATGGAAAAACTATAATGCACTGTTAAAATATATAGCAAAAGGGTGGGGGTAGATAGCATAATGGTTATACAAAGAGACTCTCATGCCTGAGACTCCAAAGTCCCCGGTTCAATCCCCCACACCACAATAAGCCAGAGCTGTGCAGTGCTCTGGTATTTGCCTCTATGTCTTTTCGTCTGCATCTATCTCAAAAAAAAAGTAAATAATTTAAAAAATATATACAGCAAAAGATACGAAGTCATGAAAACGAAGCCCATCTTCATAGGATGAAAGAATTAGCATCCTTAAAATGGTTTTATTATCTAGGGCAATATACAGAGCCAGTGAATTTTCTATCAAAATCCCAACAGAATTCTTCACAAAAATAGAACAAAATTATAAAATTATTTTGAATTACATAAGATCTCTCATAGCAAAACCACATCTTAAATGAAGGACAAGATGAAGGTGTCAAGATGAAAGTATACCACAGAGCAATAGTAATAAAAACCTTATGGTATTGGAAAATAAAAGAAACATAGGGATAGAACAAAATAGACCAACCAGAAGTAAAACCACTCATCAATAAACAACTAATTATGAGAGTCAAGAACCTCTAATAAAGCAAGGAAAAATGCCTTCAATAAATGGTGTTAGGAAAATTGGACAGTCGTGTAGAGAATGAAACTTGACTGTTTGCTATCATTATGCACAAAACTGAATTCAAGATGGATTAAATACTTGGATTTAAGAACCCCCAATCATAAAATCAACAGGAGAAAAAAAATGGAGAAAAAAACGTTATATTCCTTGACATCAGTCTTAAAGATGTGTTTAGAAATTGAGTACAATGGCAAAGGAATCAAAGACAGGAATAAACAAATGGAACTTCATCAAACTAAACAGCTGTTGCACTGCAATATATATATAGTCAAATGAGAGTATCAAGTGACACACACACATACACACGGGACAGTGTTGGAGAGATAAGTTAACCAGGTAGGATATCTATATTATCATGAGTGACCCAGGTTTAAGCCCTGGCACAACATGAGAGGTGCTCTGACTTGGTATCTCTCTTTGTCTCTGTATTTATGTCTCTTTATCTGAATGAAAATAGTGACCTCTAGTATGAAATCATCTACACAAAGACCTCATTTCCAAAGAAGTAAGAGAGAAAGAAAGGCACTGATTTGAATGGAGACAAGCACTCCTGTTTATGCACACTATTTACAATAGGAACTGTAAACAACCTCAGTATTTGTGGACTGAGAAATAAGAAAGAAAATGTGATATATCACACACACACACACACACACACACACACACATACACACACACATATATATACACACACGAATACTAACAGCTATTAAAAAAAAATGAAATCCTGCTATTTACACCATTTAGTGAAATTAGCCATATGGAGAAAGATCAACACCATATGATTTCACTAATATTCAGAATATAGAAAAACAAGCACATGATCTAAATAAAGCAATAATAATCTTGTGGACTTATTAAGGGTGAATAGTGGTTACCAGAAGGAATGAGGGAAGGCCAGTGGAACTGGCAATATGGGGGACATAAGTCATAAATTGGGACAAAGGGGATGTGCCTGTTGATTCTTAATGATGCACACCTTGAACTCATATGTCACAGTGCAGTGGTACTGAAATAAAAAATAACTTTTATAAGACAAATTGACAGGATCAGATTGCAGTGTACCCAATGAAGTGGACATATTACCATGCACGAGGATGACCTGGGTTGAAGGCTTCAGACTTCACCTGTAAGGGTGGAGCTTTATGAGTGGTAGAGAAGTCCTGAAGGTGTCTCTCCCCCTCAATTTCTCTCTGTCTTTATTGAAAATAACACAAGGGGGGAGTAAGTAAAGATCACTGGCAATGTTGAAGTCTTATATGCCCTGAGAACTAGCAATAACCCTGGTGACAAATTAATAAATAAAATCAATTTATATAGATATGCTTCTACTGATCATTTTTTTCCCAACTCTGTCCTCCCTCTAAGCTCTGGTAAATTTATAGAGACAGCTGGATAAAATTACCAAGATAGATCATTATTATTTTTTTAAAGAAGAAAGTTTACTGCTGTATATGTATGCACACACATAATATATTCAACCCAGATAGAATGCACATTCAATACACAATCATATCAAATATATGATACAGTTAACAATGATATAATTGTTCCTCTTGAATTCAAAAAGCATATACCTACACCAAGTAAGTAAATTCACAGTTTATAGATTAGAGAGCGAATCCAACCATTCTGTGGTGACATTACCATGACAGTGTCAACCTGGGCAGATGCATTTAATCTGAGAGTAACGTAAGAGGCTAACAGGACTCAGAAGCACTTCAGAGCATCAAAGTGTGCTGGGGTTGCAGTCCACTGAAAGGCATCTCAACTTAGATAATTATTTTAACTATACCCGAATGCCCCTCTTTCATTCCCAGATGGAGAAAAGCTTGGCCAAGATACCAAGCATTAAACAGCAGATATCCTAGGTGTCACACTTTAATTATTGTGTTTCTTTTGAGTTCACTTTATGAAGACACACTCAAGAGGGACAATGGATTTATTTCAGTGTACTGAAAGTCATGCAGTTTTTTAAATTAATTAATTTATTTTTACTTAGCAAAAGGGAAAGAGAAGAGAGCACTGCTCAGCTTTGGCTTATGGTAATGTGGAGGACTGAAATTGGGACCTGGGAGCCTCAAGCATAGGAGTCTTTTACACAATCATCATTCTATCCCTCCAGTACTACACTATGATTTTATTTTATTTTTTAATTTTATTTATATATTTGATAGGACAGAGGGGAAAGGAGAGGGAGAGAAAGACAGATGAACACCTATAGCACCACTTTACCACTGCTGAAGTTTTGCCCTTGCAGGTAGTGGTTGGGGGTTAAAGTCAGGATTTTTGTGCACTTAAATATGTATGTTCAACCAGGTGTGCCACTTCCAGGCCCCACACTGTGATATTAAATGGCAACTGGTAAGAGGATACATTATTGAGTGAACGATAATAGGTAATGTCATAAAATATTCTCTAACATAAAATAGGATAAGGAGGATAAAGAGAGTTGGAGAACAAGAAAGGGCCCAGTTGGGCCCTACTTTTTATTTTATTCAATTTAAATGAATTAATTTAAAGAGAGAGTGACAGAACAGAATATTGCTAAGTCATATGGGATACAGGGAACTGAGGATGGGCCCTCAAGCACGTAAGCAAGGTAAGTAAGATACCTTCTAAGACACTTCCCTGGTTTCAAGCTTTTGTTGTTGTTCAGTTATAAATTCTAAGTACATTTTAATAAGATGAAAAAGAGAAGTGGGAGTCATAGTAACATGAAAAAATTAAGGAGGAACATGGAAAATGAGAGAGGAAGGAGGGAGAGAAATCAGCAAAGCAATAATTAAAGGCAGCTGTATAATGACACCAGTGTAGGTCTGCTTTCATTGTGAATTGAGTGCACTCTTCCCAACTCTATAATCTTTTATTTATTTATTTTTTTGCCTCCAGGGTTATTGCTGGGGCTTGGTGCCTGTGCAATGAATCCACTGTTCCTGGATGTCATCCCCCCTTTTTTTGTATTGTTTTGTTGCACTTTTTGTTATTTATTATTATTGTTGTTGTTGCTGTCATTGCTGTTGCTGTTGGATAGGACAGAGAGAAATCGAGGGAGAAGGGGAAGACAGAAAGGAGGAGAGAAAGACACCTGCAGACCAGCTTCACCACTTGTGAAGCGACCCACCTGAAGGTGGGGAGCCAGGGGCTGGAACCAGGATCCTTAGTCTGGTCTTTGCGCTCCAAGCCATGTGAGTTTAACCTGCTGCGCTACTGCCCAAACCCCCCCCCCCCAACTCCACATTCTATACTGTTACATAGTTGGAAACTGGTCATCAAGGGAATATTGCCACCATGAATACTGACAACAGCCATCGATGGAGGCTCCACCTGTCCTGTCTTGGAAGTCCGTAATTAAACATTTATCAGTACACCATTGACCGGAAAACATGAATTAGGTAGACCCACCACCCCCCAACATGAGCAGTGGGAACATAACACCATGTGCCAACCTAGGGAGGGAAGGAGTTTTGTTTGTTTGTAGCAGAGAACCAGGTGACAACCAGAAGTTATCAAAATCACAGATGCTACCAGGGGCCTTTAGGTTATAAACCAAAGTCACACTGATGAGATTACATACATGGTTTCAAATTTCAGTTAAAGTTCGGACCAAATTCCTCCACTGAGGTGATGAAGAATCCAAAGCTGCTGCAGGCTGAGTGTTATCTAAGAGGACCAGGATGCCACGTGCCTCTGTCCGTGATGTGTCTGGTCTCTGCATCTGAGAAGCACCAGTGAACAAGTTCTTGCTTGCTACATATATCATTTGGAATTGGACAAAAGTGATGATGTTTTATATTGGCAAACCTCGTCTAGTCATTCCATATTAGATAGGGAAAAATAATGGAAAATCATGATGATGAAATTAGTAACAATGGTTACACACTTGAAACCCTGTAGGAATAAATCATATGCCTTGTAGGTTCATTTCTATCTGTTTTGCTCACTGGTTACATAATTATTCATCAAATGAATTAGGAAGTAAGTCACATAATTGTTCTTCATAAAATATTTCATAAAATAATTTTGTAATCATTTTCATCACACTACTACATCACTACCTAAGTTAAAGATACTCATTTAGATAAGATAACCACATGGGAATTTCACAAGTAAAATGATGTTTAAAGATTATTTTCAATGCACTAGAGAACCAGCAAGCTTTCAATACCACAGATACTTGGTATTTACTCTTTTATTTTTCCCTAATCCATGGTTAGGAAACAAACTTTATGGGTGTCCTTGATGAAAGTCTTTCAAAAGAGGTTTACTATGGCATGTTTTAGGACAATTTTAATCTTCCTGACATCTACCTGCTGTTATTGGGAAACTCCTGTATCTGTAGATAGAACTTATAAATATTTATGACATTTTCACCATATATCACAGAAAACTAGTAATTTTTAAGCAATAACAATTTATGTGGTGAAATCAAATGTATATGCATTTCAGTTCTATGTTCTCCAGTAAGCTTAATGTCCACACTTCAGAAAATGAATTCTCTATTACATTCCAATGAACCTAGAATTTTATCTATATGAAGAATCACACATATTTTGAAACCCAAATCTCTTATTCTAAGGATAAAGAAACTAAACTCCAAAGAATATGAAAAGAGTATGAAAATCACAGAAATAGAAGCCATAGAACTATAAGTCATGCTCTGTAGAAAACATGAAGATTGAATTTAAGAGACAAACTCATAATATTCAATAAATGATGTCCATTGCATGCTTATAAAGTCAACCCTCTGATAAAAATCTGTAATTAAGCATAGAGAGTTCTTTTCATTTGCCCTTTTTATGTTCCTTTCTCATCGTGAATATTAATATTCTATACCTTAAAAATTTGTACCATACTTATATGTAAGTGAGGTGATCACTCCCATCAGTGTTCTTCAATCTTCTATCCTCTTCAGACATTTAATCCTTTCAGTAAGAATATCTATTTTTCTGCTTATTCATTCATTCATTCATTTTTGTTTTTTGAAAAGTATATTTCAGCTTAGAAGACATAGAAATATTTTAATTGAGTGGACATTCTTTATACTTTAAAATATTTGATAAATGAATAGCTACTCTTTTAGTTTTACCATAATCAGTATAACTTTAGCAAGATTTTTAGCTACATAATCTAAAATTTGAAATATTTAACAGAACAACACAAACTTAATATCGTTTTACTATTTTTTTGTCCTCACTTATACCCTATTTTATATTTTCCGTTCCATTTTATCTTGAGTTTTCTTAGAGATCGCATATTTATTAGATTTTATTTTACTGGGAGTATAGAAAGTATAAAACAAGTAAAAGAAGTTTTTCATATGTTTTCATTGCTAAGTTAGGATTTAATAAAGACATTTTAGCTATTGCTACAAAATGATTAGAACTAGCTGATAGTTATGTACTTTTGATTCTTTTGTTGTTCCACTTTGCTAAAACATACCCTTTCATTAGTTCTTTAACAAAGGAGACAAATGTTTCCATCTTAGTTTTATATAGACATCATCTTGGTTTGAGTTTGTTTTTTTCCCCTTTTGTTGCCCTTGTTTATCGTCATTTTTATTATTGTTGTTATTGCTGTCATCATTGTTAAATAGGACAGAGAGAAATCGAGAGAGGAGAGAAAGACAGAGGGGGAGAGAAAGACACCTGCAGACCTGCTTCCCTGCCTGTGAAGTGAACCTCCTGCAGGTGGGGAGCCGGGGACTCAAACCTGAATCCTTACTCTAGTCCTTGTCCTTCCTGTCATGTGAGCTTTACCCACTGTGCCACTGCCCTGCTTCCTGTTTGAGTTTTTATATTCATTTTTTCCCTCTGAGAATGTAGAGTATGTTGCTGAAATACTTTCCACTTTATAAAATTGTTATAACAGTAATATAATTCTAATTTCTTTTTTAGCTAGCATTACACCCTCCAAATTTTTTATTTCTTCTTTTCGGTTTGTTTATTTATTTCATAAAGAGAAACTATATAGAATTATTTGTGGAGAGAAAGAATGAGAGAAAGAAGCTGAACATCATTCTAGTATGTTTGGTTTCAGGAATCAATCCCAGGGCCTTGTGTATACAAGTCCTGTTCCCTAGCTTGTCTCACCACTCTTGATGCTTATTCTTGTTATAGTCATGGTACTCTGAACTATAAAACACAAATGATGCTTCATTATGTGCTATTATTTGTATTTTCTATTGGAATCTCAAGGATTTTCTTGATTATTTTTTTAATCACTGGAGCCTCACACATGTGATTTCACTACTTCAAGATGATATTTTTAGATAGAAAAGGGGAGGGAGCAAGAGACATTCCATAACACTGAAGCTTTCCCCAGTACTGTAGTAACCACAGTGGTGTGCCAGGGGCCTGAATCTGGTTGAAAGCATAGCATAGCAAATCCTTTGACAAATGAGTCATCTTGCTGGCTCCTAATCCAAAGTTTTGGAGTTATTTAGCTCTTGTTGTTGACCTATCATTTCTTTGTGAGAGTGTTCTGCAGAAAATTGAGAAATTTTACTCATGTATCAACAATTGTATTTACCACAAACCATTAATACTCCCCAATTAAAAAAAAAAGAAAGGAAGGAAGGGAGGAAAGGAGGAAGGAAGGAAAAGAGAAAAGAAGGGAAGAGAAGAGAAAAGAAAAGAAGGGAAGGGATGGGGAAGGGAGGGGAGGGGAGAAGAAGGAAGGGGAGGGGAGGGAAGGGAAGGAAAGGGAAGGGAAGGGAAGGGAAGGGAAGGGAAGGGAAGGGAAGGGAAGGGAAGGGAAGGGAAGGGAAGGGAAGGGAAGGGAAGGGAAGGGAAGGGAAGGGAGATGTCAAGAACAATAGTATGCCTGGATCACTTTCTTTTTAAAGACTTCAACCTCTAAAAATGTAATACACAAAGTAGAGATGAGAGCACAAATACTCTTAATTTTTTGGAAAGCAGATGGTATCTACATGAGTGAACTAGTACTTATTTGAGAGAAAAATATTTTCATATTTAGATTTCAAATGAGGAAAAATGAGTGTTGGAGATAACATGATAGCCTGGAACATATTAATACTAATGATTCAGGCTGTTTTCTAAAAGAGCCTTTCTAAGTATTGATTGTTTGAATAAATCCAAGTACAAAGAATTACAGATATATGCCTTTGTCTTATTTGCTAAAGTAACAAAATGTCACAAATCAGAGTGGGTGGTAAAGACTGTGGTTTTATTTAGCTTTTAGTAAATCGTGCCTGGTAGTAAATATATATATATATATATATATATTAGAAATAAAATGAGAACAGAAAACTTTGAGTTTTAGGTTATCCTTAATTTTGACCTCAACAATAATTCTAATAATAAGTAATACTATATCAAACTGTAATCAGATATGCTGTCTTTTTAAGAAAAAAAAAAAGCTTTGGTGGCAGAGTTTTTCTGCTGTGCTAATGGAAGTGATAATTCAATCACCAAATAAATAAAAGACAGGCCATTTTATATTCAGTGAGTCTTCTGTATAGTAAATAGAGTCCATAAATTTTGCTGTCCACGTTCAACAAGAATATTGCTCATTGGTTCTATTATTTACATTAAATAGCATAGCTAGCAAATTAGCTTCCTTGCCTCCAGGGCATCTATAAGCATCAAATGAATTCATAATTGCTTTGATTTTATTAAAAAAAGGGTTCTTGACTTTGAGAGTGACGGAAAACTGATCTTATTATATAGTGATGTAAAGTGTCATAAAAGTCCAGAAAGACTTTTATGCCTTCTGTTCATCAATTTGTATGTTTGTCACCTCTTTCTAAATGTTACAGCACAGTATGATGGGATGAGAATACGTTTTTTGTCGGAGAACTGGATTAGAATCTCAACTGTGTCAGTGTTGACCTTAACTTCAATAACCTCAGTTGCCTGAACACATCCTCTATACCCCCCCATCTATACCAATAGTTGGATTACAGAAAATAAAATTGTAGACATTTATAAGCATATTAGAAGACAAAATGTAAGAGGATTTCCTGTAAAAAAAAAAAAAGGAATTGGATAGACAAGCAAGGGAAAAATAAAACTCAAGAGACACATAATGCCTATGCTACCACTATGAAGTATTTTTCTTCCTTTCTTTTGTTTTTGTTTTTTCTTTTTTTTACCCCTTTATTTTTGTCACTGGACCTTCACAGTTCCAGGCTGACTTTTGAAACAAAGACCACAGCACTGAAGCTTCTTAAAATTGCCATAGTGTTCCCATGTGGTGTATAAGGGGTTCTAATCAGGGTAGGTTGTATGGCAATGCAGACACCCTACCAAGTGAACAATCTCATCATCCCCAGTAGTAGTGTAGTTCTGACTTTGCTGCAAACCCAGAGATAAAAATTGAGTGAATGGAAAGAAGGAGGGGGCAAATACCGAGATATGAAATATGAAACTACAACCAGGCTTTAATGCTAACCTGCCGCAAATTCTCTCTTGCTTGCCAAGCAGTAGACAAAAGAAATGTTTGCTTTATGACAAACCAGAGAAGGCAGAATTTGAAATGCAGAAAAGGAGCCAGTAGTAATTAACAAACATCAAGAGGGAAAGTACAACTTGCACATGCAGAATGTAAGTAAATTGCATAGCTTTTCATACCAAAATTGCTATATGTAAAGCTAAACAAAACAAACAAAAACGGGGTGGGGGGGGCCGGGCAGTAGCCCAGCAGGTTAAGCACACATGGCGCAAAGCGCAAAGAACAGCATAAGGATCCAGGTTCAATCCCCTGGCTTCCCACCTGCAGGGGGTTGGCTTTACAAGTGTTGAAGCAGGTCTGTCTTCCCCTCCCCTCTCGATTTTTTTCTGTCCTATCCAACAACAACATCATCAATGGCAACAACAAGAGCAATAACAACAACAGAAAAGGGGGGAGAAGCCTCCAGGAACAGTGGATTCGTGGTGCAGGCACCAAGCCCCAGCAATAACCCTGAAGGAAAAGAAAGAATGGAAGGAAGGAAGGAAGGAAGGAAGGAAGGAAGGAAGGAAGGAAGGAAGGAAGGAAGGAAGGAAGGAAGGAAGGGGCATTCATAATTTACACCCACATATTAAGGTAAATACAAATAATTAAATATGAAAATAAAGATAAGGATAGTTACCCAGATTTGAGAAAAAAAATCAGTATCTGAAAAGCAGGCAACAGACTCAGCAATAGAACTACAACCAGGGCAACAAGGGAAAGAAAGCAAAAAGAAAGTTTTGAAATTAGGCTAATAGCCTTGGAAAATTATATTTCATTCACAAAAAATTATGAAAAAGGAAAAAGAAAAACTGATCTTCAAAAATGTGTACATTAATGGGAGGTAAACAGAATAAAGGATAAGCTTAAATGGGGATAAATTAATTGGAAGAGCAATTGGTTGTATCCAAATTTTAAAAATGACATTTGGTTTTTGAAAACAAATTGTTAAAATAATAAAGTATTTCCAAGATATTTAGCAGGTGCCTCACAAGGAAATAGTGTGTGTGTGTGTGTGTGTGTGTGTGTGCGTGCGTGCGTGCGTGTGTGTGTGTGTGTGTGTGTGTGTGTGTGTGAACCCTAGCTTAGGATCTCCTTCACCATCATGGACCAGACCTGAAATCCCTTGCTCCTGAGTCCTTTACTTTGGTGTAATTACCCAACTCCAGTCCAAGTTCTGTTTAATGTCTACCATTCTGATCTTGTTTTTCAACTTCTGCCTTTGACTGACATCCTCTCATATTTATCCTTTTTCTGGCTTATCTCACTTAACATGATTCCTTCTAGCTCCATCCAAGATGAGGTGAAGAAGATTAATTATTCTTAATAGCTGAGTAGTAGTATTATATGAGTGTGTATATACCACAACTTTCTTAGTCACTCATCTGTGGTTGGACACTTAGGTTGCTTCCAGGTTTAGCTGTTGCTAAATGTGCTGCTATGAACATAGCTATGCACATTTTTTTTTGCATTAGTGTGTTTGGTTTTATAGGTACATCCCCTGGAGAGGAATTGCAGGGTCATAGGGTAGGTCCATTTCTTAGCTTTATGAGAGCTCTCTGGACTGCTCTCCACAGGCATTGGACTAATTTACATTCCCACCAGCAGTGCAGGAGGGTTCCTTTATTCCCAGAACCTCTCCAACATTTGTCATTACTATCATTTCTGACGTATCACATTCTTACAGGAGTGAAGTGATATCTCATTATTGTTTTTATTTGTATTTCTCTAACAGTCAATGACCTGGAGCATTTTTTCATGTGTCTGTTGGACTTTTGGATCTCTTAATTAGTTAATATTCTGTTCATATCATCTCCCCATTTTTGGTTAGGGTCATTTTTTTCTGAGTTTGGTGAGCTTTTTACATATTTCACTCATTAGCTTTTTGTCTAATATATGGCATGTAAAGACTGTTTCACATTCTGTAAGGAGTCTCTTTTGTTTGGGTGGTGGTTTCTTTTGCAGTGCAGAAACTTTTCAATTTGATGTAGTCTCATTAGCTTATTATTATTATTTTTTGTCTCCCTTAAAATTGGACTTCAGTCATTTAAGATGCTTATAAAACTTAGATGGAAAAAAGTTCTGCCAGTATTTCTCTCTAAGTATTTGATAGTTTCTGGTCTAACATCTTGCATGCCCTTGATCTACTTGAAGTTTACTTTTATGAGTGATCAAATGGAGTGGTTCAATTTCATTCTTCTGCATGTTTCTACCC
Source organism: Erinaceus europaeus (assembly GCF_950295315.1). NCBI lineage: Eukaryota > Metazoa > Chordata > Mammalia > Eulipotyphla > Erinaceidae > Erinaceus > Erinaceus europaeus. The sequence goes on from NC_080174.1 coordinate 20,775,193, forward strand.
AATTTTCTTAGTACCATTTGTTAAAGAGACTCAACTTTCTCCATTTAATAGACTGGGCCCCCCTCTCAAAACTTATGTTCATAGTTGTGAGGTCTTATTTCTGGGCTCTCGATTCTATTCTACTTGTCAGCATATCTAATTTTTCCAAGTGTCAGATAGTTTGGATTGTAATGACCATATAATATAGTTTGAAATCTGGGATTTTGATGCCTGCTGTTTACTTTTCAAAATTGCTTTGGTAATTATAGGTATTTTCTGATTCCAGGCAAATGTTTGTAGCTTTGGTTCTATTCTCTTAAAAAAATTGGATGGGACCTTAATGAAGATCACATTAAATTTGTGTATGGCTTTGGATAGAGTAGTCACTTTGATGATATTAATTCTTCCAGTCCATAAACAGAGGATATCTTTTGACTTCTATTTCTTTCTATACCCTTGAATTGTGACTCATAATTTTCAATATACAGATCTGTCACTACTTTTGTTAGGTTTATTCCTAGATATTTTTATTGGTTTTTGCTGCTGTAGTGAATGGGACAGATTTCTGAATTTCTTCTTCTAACTTAGTGTTTGCATGAAGAAATGCCACCAACTTTTCTATATTAATTTTGTAGACTGACACCTTACCAGATTGCTTGATAATTTCCAGGGGCTTCCTGCTGGATTCTTTTATGCATACTGTCGTATTGTCTGCAAATAGTGACAGTTTGATTTCTTTCCTTCTAACCTATATCCATTTAATTCCTTTCTTTTGCCTGACTGCTATGGCAAGAACTTCTAACATTATGCTGAATAGTGGGCATAATGTCTAGTACCTTGTCTAAGTGAGAATGCTTTCAGTGTCTCACCATTGAATATGATGTTGGCTGTAGGTTTGCCATATATAGTTTCCACTAGGTTAAGGAATTTTTCATCTATCTCCATTTGTGTGTGTGTGTGTGTGTGTGTGTGTGTGTGTGTGTGTGCATGTGTGTGTGTGCACAATATTCGATCATCAAGAAATGTTAGATTTTGTCAAAGGCTTTCTTTGCTTCAGTTGAGATAATCGTGTTTTTTGGCTTTTCTTTCATTGGTGTGGTGAATCACACTGATTGATTTACATATATTAAATAAGCCTTGCATGCCTGAGATAAATCTGACTTGATCATGATGTACAATCTTTTAAATATACTGCTGTGTCCAGTTGGCTAGAATTTTGTTCAGTACCTTGGCATTTATCTCCATGAGAGATATTGGTCTGTATTCTTTTCTTTTCTTTTCTTCCTTCCTTCCTTTCTTTCTTTCTTTCTTTCTTTCTTTCTTTCTTGTCTCTCTGCTTTTGATATCAGGATATTGTTAGCTTCATAGACAGTAGAAAGCCATATTTTTTTTCATATATATGGAGAGAGAGGGAAGGAGGAGGGGGGAGGGTTGAGGGAAAAGAGACATCCACCCCTATTATCTCTTTCATTAAGATACATGAAATATTTTTTATTATTCTCAGTATTTAAAAGATATAGTACATACACAGACTGAATAGAATGCCCCTTTATTATATAGTTTACTTACTTTTTTTTTTGCCTCTAGTGTTATTGCTGGGGTTCAATGACTGCACTACAAATCCACTGCTCCTGATGGCTATTTTTTTCCATTGTTATTGTTGTTTCTGTTACTGTTGTTTTTGGATAGGATAGAGAGAAATGGAGAGAGGAGGGGAAGACAGAGAGGGCAAGTAAAGACAGATACCTGCAGACCTGCTTCACCACACCACTTGTGAAGTGATCCCTGCTGGTGGGGAGGCAGTGGCTCAAACCCAGATCCTTGCTCTGGTCCTTGTGCCAGTCCTTACGCCAGTCCTTACACTTAGGACTATGTGTGCTTAACCCAGTGCGCTACCACAGGGCCCCCAATATACTTATTTTTAAAAGATACATTATTTATCAATAACTAGAGAGAGAACCAGAGGCATCATTCTGGAACATTCAATATTGGAGATCAAACCCAACACCTCATGCTTTTAAGTCCAATGTTCTAGCCACTGTGCTATTTCTGCTACTTAATATGCCTATGAATTGAATTTAAAACCTATTTCTAGTAATTTTGCTTATTCTGTATTAAACATCTCAATTACATACAACATCTCTATAGAGGTTAGGGCAGGGAGCAACCCGTACTATCTGGAACACAGTGGTGACTCCATGAATGGTTAACTCACTGACTGATTTAAATTTCTTTTTGTCCTGGTGATCCCTTTCTTCAACACAAAAAGAGTGTAAACAACAAAGAAATAAAAAAAAACTATCTTTTAGAGAACTGGCACTGAACAGGGGGTTTTCTTCTAGTTCATAATTGTCCCTAGGATTCAGTTTTATCTCAATAAGAAGTAGATTTCATTTTTCAATTAATTCAGTTTTCCTCCTCTCCCAACACTTTTCCATTAGCAACTACTGTCATAAGTTTATTTTTATTATTTATTTATTCATTTATTTGTCTATTTATGGAAGTGGGGTGGAGAGTCAGAGCCTCAATGGAGGCATAGGTAATATAAATGCTCAAACTCAAAACTTCATGCTTGTGAATTCAGAGCTCTATCTACTGTACCACCTCCCAGGCCACTGGTATACCTTTTATTCTTCAAATAATTTTACTGTAGAGATAATAGTTTACAGTATAGTATAGACACTCCAGTATATACTATTCTTCTTCTAGCGTTTGCCCTTCTTCCGTAGCCAGTCAACAGCATCAGGTTGAGCCTGATGTAAAGTTTCGAGACCTCCTTTGAATCTGGAGAGGTGGCAGTCGTTGACTATGTGGGTCATAGTCTGTCTGTAGCCACAGGGGCAGTTCGGGTCGTCTCTGGCTCCCCAGCGATGGAACATAGCTGCGCACCGGCCATGGCCTGTTCGATAGCGATTGAGGAGGGCCCAATCATAACGTGCTAGGTCAAAGCCGGGTTGACGCTTGCAGGGGTCTGTGATCTCACCTTCCTGTATAGTCATCTTCAAGACACTTCCAATAGTCTGAATCTAATACATCTAGATTGCTTGTTTATCAACAGCTAATAATGAAAGCCACATACACACTATCTTCAGTAACAGAACTATCCCTAACAAAACAGCAGAAGTATTTTTCAAGTATGTCTGCATATATTTATTATAAAGATGGGGAGAGAGAGAGAGAGAGAGAGAGAGAGAGAATCAGGATACTACTCTGGAATATCCAGTCAGAAAAATGAACACAGGGTCCCATGCTTATAAGTCTAGCCAGAGCAGAGCATCTGTGAACTATAAATTATTGTAGGTTTTTTTTTTTTAATTATTTTACCACCCACTTAGCCACTTAGAATTTCTTCTGTCAACACAGGGTAACTCTGACTGAGAAGTTGCAATATGGAATGACAAAGAAGCAAAGGAATGATGACATAATTTTAGGGATGGTCATGGTAAAGTAGATTGTAAGACATTAACTCAGTTTCATGCAATCTCAAGTGTAAGAAATTTTAGCATAACTAAAAAAGTTAAGATAAATTCTTTTACAACAGTGCCAAGGGCAATCTCTAATTAACAAGTTCAAATTTAAAATGGTAATTCATCATAATGAACCCCCTTGGTCTTTTCAGATAATTGCAAGTTATAATTATATACCTAAACTGACCTCTTATTTTCCTCAATACCCCACCACGTGAAAAGTTGTATAGCTTTTAGGAGAACTAGATCCTGCTATATATTTCATAGAAGTAAGAATATAGTCCTGAACTGGATTTGCCAACTGAATTTAGTGTCCTTTAGAGTCATAAAGAAAAGAAGGAAACGGGGCCAGGTGGTGGTGCACCTGGTTGAGCGCACATGTCGCAATGCACAAGGACCTGGGTTCAGGCCCCTGGTCCCCACCTGCAGGGGGAAAGCTTTGTGAGTGATGAAGCAGGGCTGCAGGTGTCTTTCTGTCTCTCTCTTCTCTACTACCCCTTCCCTCTCAACTTCTAGCTGTCTCTATCCAATAAATAAAGATAATTTAAAAAATCTAAAAAAAATAAAAGAAGCTAATTTCATCTCAGGTGGTTCACTTTCTAACAAAGTCCCATAACCTAGATATACACTAGTTTCTGTGAGAGAGAGCTTATGTTCACACGTATCCATAAACTACTGCAAAATATATACCTGAAAGCAGAAGTACACTAGAGTTTGCAGTGAGTACCTCCCTAACACTTCCTCTCCACTATTCCAAGCTGTAGGTCCATGATTGCTCAACAATTTGTTTGGCTTTGTATGTTAACTCTCTTTTCAATCACCAGGTTCCAGATGCCACCAGGATGCTGGCCAGGCTTCCCTGGATTGAAGACCCCACCAATGTGGCCTGGAGCTCTGCTTCCCCAGAGACACACCCTACTAGGGAAAGAGAGAGGCAGACTGGGAGTATGGACCGACCAGTCAATGCCCATGTTCAGCGGGGAAGCAATTACAGAAGCCAGACCTTCTTCCTTCTGCAACCCTCAATGACCCTGGGTCCATGCTCCCAGAGGGCTAGAGAATGGGAAAGCTATCATGGGAGGGGGTGGGTTATGGAGATTGGGTGGTGGGAATTGTGTGGAGCTGTACCCCTCCTACCTTATGTTTTTGTTCATTAATCCTTTCTTAAATAAAAAAATTTTTAAAAAAAGAAGGGCCTGCAGGGGAAAAGCTTCATGAGCAGCGGAGCAGGGGTGCAGGCGTCTCTCTGTCTCTTCCTCTCTATCCCAACCATCCCTCTCATTTCTGGCTGTCTCTGTCCAATAAATGAAGGTAATTAAGAAAAAAAAAGAAGGAAACATCATATAAGGACCACTAAAGAACAATGTTAGCAATGATATTAGGGTGAGAAAAAGTATGGAAATAGTAGAATATCCAGGTAGAAAATTCTGTGCAATTGTTGGTGACATTCTTAGAGGTGGGAAGGAGATAATACAGATACCTTGCTCTCCCATTCATTTTTTTGTGAAAACCTTAAAAATAAAAATGATGGGAAATAGGAAGAGAAGGGAAGGATAAAGAAGGGAAAAAAAGGAAATAAAAGAGAAGAAAACAGAAAAAAAGGATAGAATAATTAACACTCGAGAGTCAGGCAGTGGCACAGCAGGTTAGGCACACGTGGCGCAAAGTGCAAGGACAGCATAAGGATCCTGGTTCGAGCCCTGGCTCCCCATCTGCAGGGGAGTTGCTTCAGAGGTGGTGAAGCAGGTCTGTAGGTGTCTTGTCTTTCTCTTCCCCTTTCTGTCTTCCCCTCCTCTCTGCATTTCTCTCTGTCCTATTTATCAATAACCACAACAATGTTAAACAACAAGGGCAACAAAAGGGAAAATAAATAAATAAAATCTAAAAAAAAAGAAGAATTAACACTCATTTGAGAAGTTAGATTGGGCCCTCTCATTACTCTAGCGGGTTCAGCTGGACATCAGTGGACAAGATTTGGAAAGTCTTTGCTTGGTGTAAGATAGAGGACATAATATCTGAGTCTCTTCAGAAAGACCAGTATTAAGAAAGATGAAAAATTTGTTTTTGATTTTCATTATGGAGGAGTAGTGCTGTCAATAAATCAAAGTTCAAGTTAAAGGAACTTTTGGGAAATGTTCTCAATCTCTGCATTTTCCTTAAAAGAAAAAAGACACAGCACTTATTATTGAATAAATGAGCAAAGAAAAATGCATCCTAATTAATCTGGTAATTTGCCTGTTGGAAATAGTGAGACTGATTTTGATACAAAATACATTGTTAGAATTTTATCAGGCCCTGTAAAAAAGAAATGTCTCCATGGAAAGTGGATCAGTTAATAGATGATAAAGAATGTACAATTAGTAATGACCTAAATAGGGAATGGTAAATCTAACAATTTTATAAGAAAAAAAATGTCTGGAATGATTTCAAGGCAGTACAGTTCTTGAAGAGAAAAAAAAATAGCAATTAAAATATTTAAGGCATATGAACAAAGGAAAACCATTCAGACAGCACACATTTAATTGTGCTGAATCTGTTGGTTGCAAATGATTGTAATCAAATGAAAATGAAAAGGATAAAAATGGATTTAGAAGTGAAAATAGGGGGTGGGGTGTTTGCGCAGTGGGGTTAAGAGTACATGGCGCTAAGCATAAGGATCCCGGTTTGAGCCCCCCACACACACACCTGCAAGATTGCCTCACAAGTGGTGAAGCAGGTCTGCAGGTGTCTATTTTTCTCTACCTCTCTCTATCTTCCTCTCTCAATTTCTCTCTATCTTAGCCAATAAAAGCTATAACAATAAGGGGCAACAAAAAAAATGGGGAAAATGGCCTCCAGGAGCAGTGAATTCCTAGTTCAGGCACCAAGCCCCAGTGATAACCCTGGAGGCAAAAAAAAAAAAAAAAAAAAAAAAAAAAAGAAAAAGAAAGAAAGAAAGAAAGAAGTTAAAATGTATACTTATACAATGTAATAAAAAAATGTACTAAATAAACAATGTAGTAGATATATAGAGAAAAACATGTTTGCTAAACTTTCTAACTATCAAGAAATACACTTACAAAGGTAACAGTGTGAGGCCAGGTGGTGGCACACCTTGTTGAGCGCATGTATTACAGTACACAGGGACCCGGATTCAAGTCCCTGGTCCCCACCTGCAGGGGAAAGCTTTGTGAGTGAAGCAGTACTGCAGGTGTCTCTCTGTCTCTCTCCCCTCCACCTCTCAGTTTCTGGCCATCTCTATCCAATACATAAATAAAGATAATTTTAAAAATTTTTAAAAAGATAACAATTAATTTAGAGACAGCCATATTTACAGAAAGTACTGGAGGTTACACTGATGCGAACTAGAACTTGAAGTGCATTTAATTCTGAAATCAGTTTCTCAGGGTTCTCAGTATGGAACTCTTCTAGTCTGCCTTTCTTTTTCAAAGCTCCCTTGGAAAGAAGTTGAGACTATTAGGAGAGGTGAAGAAAGGGGAGCGCAGAATCTGATCAAAATATTAAGACACCCAGAAAACTCTGGTGGGTTGAACTAAACCACCGTATATCTGAGGCTTAGGCTTTTGGAATGTGATTCTACAGTCATCGTTACTGACGTTTTGAATTGGACAAACCTATATTCACCTCGGTAAGTTTCAAATTCGACAGGATCCTCATCAGTGTTATTGGTTGTACACTTTGTGTAGTATAATGTACTCTCAGACTTGTCACCCAGCTTGTATGACGTTGAAAGTAGTATTGCAAGTTTCTGAGAGACTTTTCTATGTAAAAGAGTTAGAAATTTATATTGTTAAGTCACAGTTGCTAAATGTACTTTTGCAATGCTTGAGTGCTAAAATGCATTTGTTCTAGGAAACAACTCTGCTAATGACCACAGAACAGGAATATCTTGAATATTTCCCATTTCTGGTCTGTGAATAAGCCATGTCAGATTTGGAAAAGGATTGTAAGTATTAAAGAAATACATATCTGTCCAAGGAATAAGTAATCTAAAAAGAGGAAGTGAAAGATTCTAAAATAGTTATGAACCAAGCAGTTATAATTGTGATTTAATTTTATTGCTCATTATATAACTATTAACATGCCACTTTTCCCCAGAGTGTACCCTACATAATGAGAACTAGAAAATTAGAAGCCATGAACATTCATCCCTGCATAAAGGAGCATACTCAAGGTTTGTGCAAAAGCTTTTAGACATCTCTATAGGAGTAATTATTGAAGTTGTGAGATTTCAAAAGGAGAGAAAGCAAAAAAAAAAAAAAAGGAACATGAGATTGTGATGCCGGAAATATCTTTCTTAAGGGTACAAGAGGTACGGGTATGAAAAAGGAAAATCAAGGTGTCTGTATCTATGTAAGTGGAAGACTCAATAAGGGAATGGCTCAGGGGATGAAGAGCAACACAGACAAGAAGGGAAGCATTTTCACTGAAAATCACAGCAACTTTTTTCTTAAGCAAAGTCACTTTGACAAAGTACTGCCTATTATCTAGTGGAAGAAGGGTGTAAGGGCAGCTGTGAAGCTTCCATTTCCCTCATTCATCTTAAACTATAGCTACTATGTTCTTTATTTTCTCTTCAAAAAGGCAGGAAACTGACTTCAAAGATGTGGACACATAAAGGTCACTTTAAACAAAGTGCTAGTAGCAAAAATACCAGTTGTAGGAATCCAGATAAGAGAACCCATGTAGAAGCTTTATGGTACATCATGCAAGACTAGTATCAGGACAGAAATCCCATTTCAGAACCTAGATTATTACTGAACTCTCAGGTCATGCACATGTATGCTTGCTTCCTAAGCAAACTGATTCTAAGACTTGTGAGAACTACGGTGGTTATCTTTGGGGGTGGGAGGGTAAGGATATAAAACTTTGGTGGTGGGTGTGGTGTGGAAATATACATTGTAACCTTAAAATATAACCTTAAAATTGTAACCTTATAACATAGTACTAATCACAAATAAAAAAATTAAAATTGAACACTAAAGTGATAATGGGGGGGTGTATGTGTGCTTCCTGTTTAACCTCCTCAATCGTGTCCTTTATTTTGTAGCTAAGTCTTAGGAACTCTTTATGATTCTGTAGCTCCATCTTTCGCTTTCTGCATTCCAACTTTCTCTCTTGTTTATTTCTCTCACATACATGGAGAGTCATGTTTCTTTTTCTTTTTTTTCTAAAGAAGAGTCATGGGTATATGCTGGGCTACTGACCTCCTGGTATGAATCACTGTAGTCAATTAAAATCTCTTTGTTTTGGAGATGGGTAGTGGCACCTTTAGTTAAGTGCACAAGGACCCTGGTTCAAGGTCCTGCTCCCCAGCTGCAGTGGGGGGGAACTTTATGAGCAGTGAAGCAGTGCTGAGGTTGTCTCTCTGCCTTTCTCCCTCTCTATCACACCCTCCCTTATTAATTTCTCTCTGTCCTATCAAATATAAGAAAAATAAAATAAAATAAAAAATAAAACAAATATTTTAAAATATTTATTTATTCCCCTTTTGTTGCCCTTGTTTTATTGTAGTTATTATTGTTGTCTGTCTTCGTTGTTGGATAGGACAGAGAGAAATGGAGAGAGGAGGGGAAGACAGAGAGGAGGAGAGAAAGATAGACACCTGCAGACCTGCCTCACCGCTTGTTTAGCAACTCCCCTGCAGGTGGAGAGTTGAGGGCTGGAACCAGGATACTTACATAGATTCTTGTGCTTTGCGCCACGTGCGCTTAACCCGCTGCGCTACCGCCAGACTCCCACAAACATTTTTTTTTAATTCCTTCATTTTTTTTTTCCACCCAAGGCATCACCACTCTGGGATAACTTTTTCAAACAGAGAAATACAGACAGATGAAGAGACAGAGAGAGGGGAGTCGGGCGGTAGCGCAGAGAGTTAAGCACACATGGCAAGAAGCGCAAGGACGGGCATAAGGGTCCTGGTTCAAGCCCTGGCTCCCCACCTGCAGGGGAGTCACTTCACAGGCTGTACTTCATCTGTCTGCATTTCTCTTCCAGTGAGGTATGAGAATCTAGTTAAATAAAATCATCTATACATATTTCCCATATATCTTAATAAAGTGCAAGGCCACTAGCTAAATGCCATACTAGATAGAATACAAGTCCAATTATTTTATATGCTATAAGAAACAGACTTATAGAACCAGAGAAATAGTTCACTGCATAAGGTATATGTCTTGCTATACACTTGGCCCGGTTTTGAGCCCTGAAACTATATGCTAGGTACTGTGGCACTTGGAGAAACTTCAGTGCTGTACAATCTCTTCTTTTTGTGAATGTCTCTTGTCTGAATGAAAAAAAAAATCTGCCTGGAACAGTAAAATTGTACATGCATGCGGCCCCAGCTGAAAAAGAAGAAAAGAAAGAAAAAGAAGGAAAGAAAAAACGTTTAAAAATTAGGCCCTGGGGAGTCTGGCAGTAGCACAGTGGGTTAAGTGCAGATGATGCAAAGGGCAAGGACCGGCTTAAGGATCCCAGTTTGAGCCCCCGGGCTCCCTACCTGCAGGGGAGTCGCTTCACAAGTGGTGAAGCAGGTCTGCAGGTGTCTTATCTTTCTCTCCCCTTCTCTATCTTCCTGCCCCCTCCATTTCTCTCTGTCCTATCCAACAATGACAGCATCAATAACAACAATAATAACTATAAAAAGGGCAACAAAAGGGAATGAATAAATAGGTAAATAAACCAGTTTAAAAAAAAAAGGAAAAGAAAAAGGCCCTGGTAAAAAAAAGGAAATAGCCCCCTCCCCCCAAAAAAAAGTGGGGTAGGGTGGTGTTGTACCTGGTTGAGTACACACTTTACTTAGCTGAAGGTCTTTGGTTTAAGATCCCAGTTCCTAATTGCAGAGGGAAAGCTTCATAAGTGGTGAAATGTGTCTGTATGTGTCTTTCCTTCTCTCTACTTCTCTATTTCCCTCTCATCTCTCAGTTTCTTTCTATGATATCAAATTAAACCCCCCAAAAGAAGAAGGACGAGGAAGAGAAGGATAAGGAGGAGAAAGCAAAGGAGAAAGAGAAGGAAAAAGAACAAAGAAGAAGGAGGAGGAGGAGGAGGAGGAGGAGGAGGAAGAGGAGGAGGAGGCGGAAGAGAAAAAAGAAGGAGGAAAAGGAGGGGAAGGAAGAGGAGAAAAAGTATACTTACAAAGTTCTATGAATATGTTTAGGAGAATACACATCTGGCAGAAATTTTGGTCAAACTATCTCTTCTAGTTGTTGTCACCTAATCTCTTCCACTCTATTACTCTACCTCACTCATTCTGCAACAGGCTTCTTGTATCATTTTAGATTCATTAGGACTTGTTTTTCTGCTAGAGTTCCCTGCAGTTAAACTAAACTTCATGTTCCTGCCATGCTCAGGCAATGTGACATCACAGACAGTGGAAGTAGGTCATAGTGACTTTATTTGACGGAGTCAGGTAGGGATCATCAGCTTTGCTTATTTGAATAATTCACCATAATGGAAATTGAAACTTTCTTTTTACTCAGTTCCTCCTGTCACTGTAAGGCATAAAATAAGCCTTGTATAAGCACTGTATATGCTCCTGGAATTTTTATCCAAGTGTCTAATGATTGTAAATGAAATTAAACAAATTATACTACATAATACAATTTTATGAAAACAGGAGTATGTGTTATATTCTGCCTCGGAGAAGGTACTTATTTCTCAATTTAAGAGTCAGTAGAGATTCTGAGCTTCACTGATACTGTGTCATTAGCCTTGAACATTATTAACAAAGGCTATAATGTGGTGAGCTAACATTTCTTTAGAATATTTACCCATCTCTAAGTATCGCTTTCTTCCCTTACAGCAATTTGCTCCAACCTACAGCAGAAAATGTCACATTATTGATGTGGCATTATCAAGTTTCATCATGATTGACCTGATGTCACACTATTTGGTAGCACAACTGCTTACTGTCAGTCAAAGATACTTAAAGAAACCAGTTATAAACACAGGGAACAATTTGTACCAGCAACGGACCATCTGGTACACTTTAAGCATGAGCCTTGTGGCTATTTAAAAATCTTTTTAAAATAATTTAAATTTTAACTGTGGTTTTTATTACTATAATGAAGACCCTGCTTGATCTTCAAATAGGGTTCTTTGAAGTAGATATAATTATTTATAACTTTTCTTCATGTAGAAATATAAAAAAAAGACATGGGCGGTAAGCCAAATAGCTCACTAGGACCATGGGTTGCTTTGCCATGTGTGTGACTCAAGTTCAAACCTGACCTCCACCATATTGGAGGAAGCCTTGATACTGTGATCTCCTTCATTTTTTCTGTCTCTCTCTTTTCTAAATTTATTTGTTTTCGCTTTTGTTGCCCTTGTTGTTGTAGCTATTATTGTTGTCGTTGTTAGATAGGACAGAGAGAAATGGAGAGAGGAGGAGAAGACAGAGGGGGGGAGAGAAAGACACCTGCAGACCTGAGATTGACAAGAGATTATACAGCACTGGAGTTTCTCCAAATGCCATAGTACCTATATAGTTTCAGGGCTCAAAACCAGGCCAAGTTTATAGCAAGACATATACCTTATGCAGTGAGCTATTTCTCTGGTTCTATAAGCCTGTTTCTTATAACATATCAAATAATTGGACTTGTATTCTATCTAGCATGGCATTTAGCTAGTGGCCTTGCACTTTATTAAGATTTATGGGGAATATGTATAGATTATTTTATTTAACTGAATTCTCATACCTCACTGGAAGAAAATTTTATTTTAATATTTCCAACAGTGGTTAAAAAAAAATCTAGGTTTTGGAACTTTATTAGGAAGTGAACCATCTGGGATGGAATTAGAGAATACTATGAAAGGAAAGGTCTCACCGGAGTGATGAAGCTGAAGGGTTGTCGTTCCACACCTGAAGTCTCTGGACACAGTCTGAAGTGAAGCGTGCTGGGGTGGCACTCGTTGCGTTGATTAGGTTGCGATCAGCGGATGCAATATTATTTTATAAGAATTGGGAGAAGCATACGGTACGGGAAAGTTCCCCCTACTCTAGGGTCCCAGGAGTGGGGGAAGTTTAGGCTCTATAGGGGAAATGTGAGGTTCTTGCTGTCTTAGGGTTTGAGAAGACAATGGATAGTTACTGTTATCACATTATTTGGTAATTGGGTTAACTTTGAAAAGTTTCTTTGTTAGACATACAATCAATTTTCCCCCTCTCATATTAATTAGTGATTTATATGACTACAATTTAATAGGTGTGTACATAAACACCATTCCCATCACCAAAAGATTGTCTCCCATCCTACCCACCCCACCCACCCCCCCCCCACTGGCCCAGGAAGCCTCATGTCCACCCTCCCCCTCACCACAGGGTTTTTACTTTGGTGCCCTACTTTCAATTTAGATATAGACCTAGATATAGACCTAGATATAGACCAGGTTCCAGGAGATAGAGCATATGTTCGCATGTATCCATAAACTAGGGCAAATATATACCTGAAAGCAGTAGTACACTAGAGTTTGCAGCGAGTACCCCCCAACACTTCATCTCCACTATTCCAACCTTTGGGTCCATGATTCTTCAACAATTTGTTTGGCTTTGTATGTTAACTCTTTTTTCAGCCACCAGGTTCCAGATGCCATCAGGATGCCGGCCTGGCTTCCATAGACTAAAGACCCCACCAATATGTCCAGGAGCTCTGCTTCCCCAGAGACTCACCCTACTAGGGAAAGAGAGAGGCAGACTAGAAGTATGGATCGACCAGTCAACGCCCATGATCAGTGGGGAAGCAATTACAGAAGCCAGATCTCCCACCTTCTGCAACCCACAACCTCCCTTAGTCCATGCTCCCAGAGGGATAGAGAATGGGAAAGCTATTGGGGGGGGGATGGGATATGGAGATTGGGTGGCGGGAATTGTGTGGAGTTGTACCCCCTGCCATCCTATGATTTTGTTAATGTCTCCTTTCTTAAATAAATAAAAAAAGCAAATTTTAATAGTTTTTTTTTTATTCCAAAGAGAGAGCATGACCTTTTTTTTTTAAGGGTGAATTCACCATTTTTATTTATTTATTTATTTAATCCCTTTTGTTGCCCTTGTTATCTTATTATTGTAGCTGTTGTTGTTATTGATATTGTCATCATTGGATAAGACAGACAGAAATAGAGACTCAAGGGAAAGAAAGAGAGGGGGAGAGAAATATAGACACCTGCACACCTGCTTTACAGCTTGTGAAGAGACTCCCCTGCAGGTGGGGAGCCGGGGGCTTGAACCAGGATCCTTATGTTGGTCCTTGAGCTTTGCATCATGTGCTCTTAACCCACTATGCTACCGCCCAACTCCCAAGCATGACCTTTTATCTGCTAGTTTTTCAAAGGGTGCAGACAGTAAAGTTCTGTACAAATTCTGTACCTAAAACACAATTGTCTATAGAGAGTACAGTAACTGGAGATAATCTGTATTCTATTTTTGATGGTATACAGATTGATCTTTTCAGAAATAAATTAGAGGGTTATATCCAGAGTACATTTTCTTTGACAGACATTTTCTAGAAGGGTCTTCTGGGTTTGTTTGTTTGTTTGTTTGTTTTCAATATCTTTGTCAATTTTCTTTCTTTTAATTCTTCCCCTTTAGCAATAGTTGAAACTTGCCTCAATATTATTTATTTTATGCTTTACTGACCTGACACAGAAAATGTATCTCACATGGTGTCCTATATTTTATCAACTTCCTTTTTCAGATTCAGGCATCAGCAAGAAACAATAGTGATTGATTGGAGCCCAAAAGTCCTTGAAAAATTCTCTTTCACAAAATTAATCTCTGTCTCTGTATTTCTATGCCCTGCCTTATATGACACCCCTGCTATTATCTGGGAAAAAATGGAAGAGAAGAAAAGTCCAAGTAAAATTCTATTCACTGGGGACCAGAGCATGAAAACCTATGCATTTCAGCTTGGCCTATTTGCTGTAAAAACAGAATGTAGTCTAAAACTCTGGTCTTTTCAGCTGTCTTTGTGCCTTTTATTATGTGTGTTTAACCAGGTGTGCAGGTCTGCAGGTGACTAACTTTTCTTCTCTATCTACTCCCCCTCTCAATTTCCCTGTGTTCTAGCAAATAAAATAGGAAAAAAGAAAGAAAGACAGGGAGGGTAGGAGGGAGGGAAAAAAAAAAGAGAGAAAATGGCCACTAGAGCCAGAGCAGTGTATTCATAGTGCTGCTACCAAGCCCCAGCAATTAAAACAAAACAAAAACAAACAAATAAACAAAAAACGTACCAGGATGTAGTAGCCATTCACAAATAAAATACCATCTAAGAGATCCTTAAAGATGCTCTGAATTAACTCTTTTTGCATAAGAATGGGGGAAGGGGTAATCCCTAAAGGAAAATAGAGTTATATTGAGTTCTAATTGCCATGGTGCTTCTATTGTTTTCTACTGATGTCTTTTGGGGAGAATGCCTGACTTTCTGTAAATAGAAATATTGTATTCAGGGAAATAACACAACTAAAAGAAGCACATTATGAAAATGTGAACTCAATGACATTAGATTTATGGTGAACATTGATACAGGAAGATGTACTATTAGCCATATACTTCCAACAAAATGAAAAACAAATTAGCAATTACATTGTGAAAAAAAGTGATGAAATGTTAAATGCATGTGCTAAGCAAAAAAAGCTAGTCTAGAAATACTACATAATGTATGACACCAAAGATATGGCTTTCTGAAATAAAACAATAAAAAACTGGTTCTAAGAGGTCAGAAAAAAAAAGAGGGGTGAAGAGGGTATTTTAGGACTCTGAAACTATTTTGTTTGATAATATTATGGTAGAGACATTTAATTATGCATTTGTCAAAATCCACATAATGTAAACCCCAAAACTAAATAATAATAGGAACTGTAGGCTTTAGCTAATTGGTAGTATGTCAGTGTCTTTACTGCAACAAGTGTCCTGCTCTGGTGTGAATGCTATTTTGAAAATCTTGTGTCTTACTCGGACTTCACCACTTCAGAGCCCTACTCCACTAGGGAAAGATAGAAAAGGACTGGAGGTATGGATTGACCTGCCAATGCCCAAATTCGGTAAGGAAACAATTACAGAAGCCAGAATTCCTACCTTCTGCATCCCCAAAAAACAACTTTGATCCATACTCCCAGTGGGAGAGAAGTGATAGGAGGAAGAGGATAAGAAGTTTCTGAAGAGAGAGAGAGAGAGAGAGAGAGAGAGAGAGAGAGAGAGAGAGAGGACGAAAATGAGAGAGATAGTTGGATGTAATAATAGGGTTATGTGTGGCTTGGAGGGGAATAGAGGGTTGGACCTGGAAGAAAAAGGGGGCAATTATGTACAAATATAGACAGATAGTTGTAGAGAGGACAGTTAACCCAGGTCTGCAACTTTGGGAGGACTGCAGTGGTTTGCAATGGAGAGACGGGATTCAGAATTCTGGTGGTGGAAACTGTGGAATTACACGTTGTTGGCATGTAATTTTGTAAATCAATATTGAATCTCTAATACAAATTAAAATAATAAAATAGGGGTCAGGTGGTGGTGAACCTGGTTGAGCGCACACATCACAGTGTGCTAGGACCCAGGTTCAAGCCCCCAGTCCCCACCTGCAGGGAGAAAGCTTCACGAGTGGTGAAGCAGAGCTGCAGGTGTCTCTCTGTCACTCTCCCTCTCTATCACCCCTGCCCCTCTCAATTTCTCTGTCACTCACTATCCAGTAAATAAATAAAATAAAAAGTAACAATTAAAAATAAATAAAATAATAAAATAAAATAATCTGGTAATTTAAAAAATAGGGGGTGCAGGACAAAGCTGAATAAGGGCAAAAGATTGGCATACTTTAAAAATGGCTCCTTAGTCATTATCAGGTCACCTCGTCAGCTGGGACCTCATTCAGGGAGTCCTGAGATTCCCAAACAGACATGATGGGCCTAGACTTGTGAAGGTTTTTCCCCTGCAGGTGGGGACCAGGAGTTTGAACCTAAGCATTCTTTGTACAGTTAAATGTCCATCTGTCCTATGACTCAGCAATCCCACTATTAGTTATTTACTCAATGTCACTGAAAACTTCTGTACACAAAATATCCTTTACAAGAACATTCATAGCAGCATTACACACAATATATAAAAGCTGTGAAAACAGCTCAAATACAACAAGTGAATTGATAGATTATGGTTCATATAGTCATATTTCCATATTTAAAAAAGAATGAAGTATGAAATATTAATAAACACAACAGGTATTTTTTAATATCAAAGAAATTAGGCATTAAGAAGTATGTTTTCTCTGATTCCATTTATATAAAGTTTTAGAATAGGAAAAACTATGGTATAGTGACAAATATCAGAAAAGTGTTTTCTTCAGGTGTATGGGCAGAAGATTGGAAAGACTGAAAATTGTGTTTCATATTTTTAGTATTCTTATTTCTTTATTAGAGAAATTGAGAGGGAGGGGGATGTAGAGAGAACAAGAGAGACAGAAAGACACCTACAGACCTGCTTTACTACTCATGAAGCTTTCCCCTGCAGGCGGGGACTGGGGGCTCAAGCCCAGATCCTTGTGCATTGTAATATGTGTGCTCAACCAGGTGCGCCACTGCCTGGCCCCAAAAATTTTGTTTCAGGGAGAATATGCATACTGCAAATTGTGGCAAGCGAGAATTCTACCACTGAACCACCCATGCGATACTGCAAATTGTGATACAACCACTGACTAATGCAATGCAGAGACATGTTACTCAGTAAACATTGGAAATAAGATCTGTGAATTTTACTACATGCAAATTTTATCTGAATAAACTAATCATAAAATAACACTGTTAACCATGCACACGAACCCTGGTTTAAGCCCTCAGTCACTACAAGAAGAGAGGGAAGATTCAAAGCTGTGAAAAAATGCTGTAGTTATGGTCTTCCTTCTCTCTCTGTCTCCTCCTCCTCTTTCAATTTCTGTCTGTCCTATCAAATAAAAGAAAAGAAAAAAAGAAAAATTGCCACCAGGAGCGACATATTCATCGTGCAGGCACTGAGCTCCGGCAATAACTCTAGTGGCAATGTAAAGAACCTCTCACATTATTTTTCTTGAGGAAAAAAGAGGAAGGAAGTACTTCATAGAGAAATATATACTTGATTCCATGGTAAAATGTAATTTGGAGAAGAAAATTGCCAAATTTTATGCAGAAGAGTGAAGTCATTACAAAATGAGTTGGGCTATTTGGAAATAGATTTTGACATTAGAAAAGGACATGGAATAATCAGAAATTCAAGGGATAAGATTGTAGACAGGGAAGAGAGGGCTGAAACTGTTATTTACAGATATCGTGAATCAAATTAACAAACTTGGAACGTTCATAATTCAGGCCTAGGAAGGTGATGGGATGATAAAACCACATCAGAACTTTAGAAACCATTCATTAAAAAATAATCATCATCATCATTTTACAGCCTCTGACTTAAATTTGCCCCTGAAAATCATAATGGCACATGCCATTCAGGAAGGTCTTTTTAGAATGCTGACTGTAGGGAGTCGGGCAGTAACGCAGCGGGTTAAGTACAGGTGGTACAAAGCTCAAGGACCAGCATAAGGATCCCAGTTTGAGCCCCTGGTTCCCCACCTGCAGGGGGTCGCTTTACAAGCAGTGAAGCAGGTCTGCACTTGTCTGTCTTTCTCTCCCCTTCTCTGTCTTCCTCTCCTCTCTCCATTTCTCTCTGTCCTATCCAACAACGAAGTCATCAATAACAACAATAACTACAACAATAAAAAAAAACAAGGGCAACAAAAGGGAATAAATAAATAAATATTAAAAAAGAATGCTGACTATTTGTTTATATATATATATATATATATAAATTTGGTCATTTTCAGCTATGGCAGGAAGAGGATGGAAGTTGGGCAGACATAGGAACAGCTTATCAAACAGAGATAAAGGGAAACTTGGAGACTATCACAGAAGCAAAGCTTTGACACGTCTGCATTTAGAGAGAATTTTCAGAAAGTTATTTAAAGAGTGTACTTTTATTTATTTATTTATTTTTGCCAAGAGGCTAAGGTTGTGGATTAAGTAATATTAACTGAAATTGGAGAATGTCTTTTATAGAGGAAGAGGTGGTTGAAGAAGTTCTGAAAATCAAGAGAAAGAAAGCCAAGACATAATAAATACTTACTTTAAAAAGTACCTCCAACGCCCCGCTCCCCCAAGTAGGATTCTAGCACTTCAGAAACTTAAGAAACATCTGGTAAAGTGCTATGTGATAGTGGAAAATTGCATAGAAGGGACCATAAGTATTATTCCCCTATAGCTGAGGATTATTTGCCACCCTTCAGCCTGTTTTCTTCTGATTTTTATCATTTCTGCTGCCTGTACTAATATTTTCCACTTACATTATAAGAGTTTCTTTATAGGGCTTAAAGATAGCTCACCTGCCCAACCAAAAAGAGGTGTGTACTCCTATGTTCATAGCAGCACAATTCATAATAGCTAAAACCTGGAAGCAACCCAGGTGCCCAACAACAGATGAGTGGCTGAGAAAGCTGTGGTATATATACACAATGGAATACTATGCAGCTATCAAGAACAATGAACCCTCCTTCTCTGACCCATCTTGGACAGAGCTAGAAGGAATTATGTTAAGTGAGCTAAGTCAGAAAGATAAAGATGAGTATGGGATGATCCCACTCATCAACAGAAGTTGACTAAGAAGATCTGAAAGGGAAACTAAAAGCAGGACCTGATCAAATTCTAAGTAGGGCACCAAAGTAAAAACCCTGTGGTGAGGGGTAGACATGCAGCTTCCTGGGCCAGTGGGGGGTGGGAGTGGGTGGGAGGGATGGGTCACAGTCTTTTGGTGGTGGGAATGGTGTTTATGTACACTCCTAGCAAAATGTAGACATATAAATCAATAGTTAATACGAGAGGGGGAAAATCAATTGTATGTCTCAAAGTTTCTCAAAAGACAAACTGAATCTTTTTAATATATAGGCTGTGTATTTGATATGCAGACTCTCTCAAAAGCCTAGACCAAGTAGATCAGAAGCATCCAATAGCACAGCTATATACAAGATACTGGGTACTGTACAGCAAACCATAACAAAAGGACTTTTCAAAGTTAACCCAATTACCAAATAATGTGATGATAACATTAACTATAGATTGTCTTTTTGAACCCTAAGACAGCAGGAACCTCACATCTCCACTATAGAGCCCCTACTTCCCCCAGTCCTGGAACCCTTGGATAGGGCCCACTTTCCCGTATGTCTCTCCCAATCCATATCAAATAATATTGCATCTGCCGACCACAACCTAACCAACGCAACGATTGCCACCTCAACATGCTTCACCTCAGACTGTGTCCAGAGACTTCACGTGTGGAATGACAACCCTTCAGCTTCATTACTTGGGTGAGACCTTTCCTTTCATAGTACACTCTAATTTCATCTCAAGTAGTTCACTTTCTAACAAAGTCCCAAAACCTAGATATACACCAGTTTCTGTGAGAGAGAGCATATGTTCACACGTATCCATAAACTACTGCAAAATATATACCTGAAAGCAGAAGTACACTAGAGTTTGCATTGAGTACCTCCCTAACACTTCCTCTCCACTATTCCAAGTTTTGGGTCCATGATTGCTCAACAATTTGTTTGGCTTTGTATGTTAACTCTCTTTTCAATCACCAGGTTCCAGATGCCATCAGGATGCTGGCCAGGCTTCCCTGGACTGAAGACCCCACCAATGTGTCCTGGTGCTCAGCTTCCCCAGAGACCCATCCTACTAGGGAAAGAGAGAGGCAGACTGGGAGTATGGACTGACCAGTCAATGCCCATGTTCAGCGGGGAAGCAATTACAGAAGCCAGACCTTCTACCTTCTGCAACCCACAATGACCCTGGGTCCATGCTCCCAGAGGGATAGAGAATGGGAAAGCTATTGGGGGGGGGGGGAGATATGGCGATTGGGTGGTGGGAATTGTGTGGAGTTGTACCCCTCCTACCCTATGGTTTTGTTAATTAATCCTTTCTTAAATAAAAAAAAATTTAAAAAAAAGATAGCTCACCTGGATAGCAGGCCTACTTTGTCCATTGTGTGATTTAGGTTCATGTCTGGTCCCTAATTTATTGCAGGACGTTTAATGCTTTGGTCTCTTTTCCCTCTTTCTTTCCCATACTTTATTTCTGTCTTTCTCTTTCTATTTGAATACTCAAACTCTGTGCAGTTTTGCTCTGGTGATGACAAAACAAACAGAATGCTTTTCTTTACAGTTTACTGGAGGTTGGCATTTAAATACTCTTTGAAGCGGAGGAGATGTGGTTTAGGGATAGTATATGCTTAATGTGCCCAATCTGGGTTCAATCCCCCAGCATCTCTATTCGTTCTCAGTCACCTCCCTCACAGCTGAAATTTGTCAACACAACACTGCCCTTGAAAGTGAGGCAGTACAAGTAATAATAGTATTCACATTTCATAACAAAGAAAAAAAGATTTAGACCTTCTCTATTCAGTTCAGACTCTGACTTTGTTTTCTACCACAGAATTCCAAATTAGTATACACTCAAAAAGTATACTGTAAAAAGCAAACAAGAATAAAGTCATCATGGCATATCTTCATACATATCTTCATACATATCTTCATACTAGATTCTACTATGTGTTCAGTTTTTAACATTATTATAATACCTCATAACATAACCTTATTTGTTATAATATTAGCCATGAAAGTTTGCCATATCATATTTTGCATTAATGTGAATGCTCTAGAAAGATTACCCTCTCACTTCCAGGTTAATTAAAAAGTTGTCTTTAGGGAGTCGGGCAGTAGTGCAGCGGGTTAAGCGCAGGTGGCACAACACTCAAGGACCAGCGTAAGGATTCTGGTTTGAGCCCCCAGCTCACCACCTGTAGGGGCGTCGCTTCATAGGCGGTGAAGCAGGTCTGCAGGTGTCTATCTTTCTCTCCTACTCTCTGTCTTCCCCTCCTCTCTCCATTTCTCTCTGTCCTATCCAACAACAAAGACATCAATAGCAACTACAACAATAAAAAACAAGGGCAACAAAAGTGAATAAATAAGTAAATTTTTTTTTAAATGTTGTCTTTAGTTGATTCTTCCGTTATTTGTGGCCAAATTAACAAACCCTTCAAATACAAAGGGTCCTTATGAAATGGTTGCTTTAGTAGAAACACCCATATGTTGTTATTATTTTTGTTTAAATGTCCAAGTGTCTTTTTGTGTCTTTATATCTTTTGTTGTTTTTTATTGTTGTAGTTATTATTGTTGTTGTTATTAATGTTGTCA
Organism: Erinaceus europaeus; assembly: GCF_950295315.1. NCBI lineage: Eukaryota > Metazoa > Chordata > Mammalia > Eulipotyphla > Erinaceidae > Erinaceus > Erinaceus europaeus. Next base: position 20,796,887 of record NC_080174.1, read on the forward strand.
TTGTTGAATAGGACAGAGAGAAATGGAGAGGGGAAGGGAAGATAGAGAGGGGGATAGAAAGATAGACACCTGCAGACCTGCTTCACCGCTTGTGAAGTGACACCCCTGCAGGTGGGGAGCTGGGGGCTGGAACCGGGATCCTTATGCCAGTCTTTGCACTTTGCACCACCTGTGCTTAACCTACTGCACTATCGTCCAACTCCCCAAGTGCAGTTTTGAAAAAAAATTTTTTGAGAGAAATCAGAGGAAATAAAAAAAGAGAGAGAAAACTAAAGCATCACCATGGCACATATGCTACTGGGTACTGAACTCAGTAGTTCATACTTGAGAATCCAATGCTTTATCCACTACACCACAGAGTATTCTAAGATCATAAGTTTACCCAATAGACTTTGCATTTCCATAACTTTCTATTAATTTGTGCATATTCTTATCTCATGTTATCATTGTCCTGCCTGAAGGGTAACCTCTACTACTTCTTGTAGTGTTCTAAGTCATGGATCAAGGACAAACTCCCTTCACCCTAGTTGGGCTCTTCTGAAATGCAACTGATGGAAAACTTAACATCAAACAGAGGACTAGGAGAAACAACCAAATTCACTAATGTATATGTAGAGAATTTTATGTGATTATAAATTCTAAAGTAAAATTGGATGAGTCAGCAATATATATCCCGTGTCAAAGAGAGGAAAAGAGTTCTTTTCTTTTTTATTTCATTGAGGGAGTTAAAGTTTACAGTGCATTCATTAGCACATGGGTACAGTTAGTTTCATTATGTACCAGGGCCCTAAAGTTCTCTTCTGCCCCTTCCTCCTCTTCTTTACTCAGCCAAAATTTTGTTTTGATGCAATGCACCAGACTCAGTCACTTTATGTTCCCCTTCCGTGTCCCTATATATTAATTCCTGCTGATAAGTCAAGTCATTCAGTATTTGTCCTTCCCTTTTTGGCTTATCTCATTTAACTGTTATGTTCAAGTTCCATCCAAGATGATACAAAGAAGATGATGACATCATTTTAACAGTTAAGTAGTATTACATTGTGTATATATACCAAAAAAAAATGGGGGGGGCACTTATCTGATGTTGGACATCCGTGTTACTTCCAGATTTTTGGCTACTACAAATTGTGCTGCTATTCAATTTGTAATAGCCAAAACCTGGAAGCAACCCTGGTGTCCAACAACAGATGAGTGGCTGAGCAAGTTGTGGTATATATACACAATGGGATACTACTCAGCTATTCAAAGTGGTGATTTCACCATTTTCAGCCCATCTTGGATGGAGCTTGAAGAAATCATATTAAGTGGAATAAGTCAGAAACAGAAGGATGAATATGGGATGATCTCACTCACAGGCAGAAGCTGAAAAACAAGATCAGAAGAGAAAGCACTAAGCAGAATCTAGACTGGAGTTGGTGTATTGCACCAAAGTGAAAGACTCTGGGGTGGGGGAGGGGGAGAATACAGGTCCTGAAAAAGGATGACAGAGGACCTAGTGGGGGTTGCATTGTTATTTGGAAAACTTAGAAATGTTATGCTTGTACGAACTATTGTATTCACTATCAAATGTAAAATATTATTCCCTAATAAAGGAAAAAAAATTAAAAAAAGAAATTGACAGATTGTGATGCTATGAACATAAATATACATTGGTCTCTTCTGATAGGGGCTGGGGGGTTGTTTGTTTGGCTGGTTGGTTGGTGGGTTTTTTGTTTGTTTCTTCCTTTGGGTAATTCCCCAGGAGAGGAATTGTTTGGCTTTGTATGTAGCATGCTTTAAAAAATCTAGAGGAGAGAATTCTTATGGGAAGAAGGAAATAACTTTATCTTTTGCTCTGAATGTAGAAAAGATGAATTCCTCAGATAGGCCATGAGATACAATTTTCTAATTTTTTTTTAAACAGTGTTGCTATGACTTGAACCTGGAAGACGTGTGCCTCAGTTACTAATCTCTCAATTTAGCACTAGCTATCTCTTTGTATGGCTGTTTAGTCCCAGGAATCTCTCCCTCATTCCTTTTCTATCCACGAGTTACCTGTGTCTTCACCTGTGGCTTGGTGAGTTTCTGAAGAAATCCTGATTGTATTTTGTTGAGTTTTCATTGTTTTTTCTAGTTAGTGGGGAGAGCAAAGTGAGTCTACTGTTACTTATTTACTTGGAAGGGGGAGAATGGTATAGTGTAAAGCTGTTTACATGAGTACAGTTTCTCATCTTTCCATTATAGAAGTCTGCAAAACACTCTTAACTCCCACCATCATGTATCAGTACCACAGTGATTACTTCTTTGATTAAGAAAAGGTCTCAGGTCTCAAATGAAGGCAAGTTGTTTGTTTGTTTATTAACCTCTAAGGATAAACTTTTAGAGAACACATAGACCTTTACAGCTCTTAATTTTAAATCATCCATATCCTTTAAGTAATAATAACAACAGACCTCACCAAATCCTTAGGGCCTCCAATGACCTCAGTACCTAAGTGATATTTATTGACAGAGGTCTATTGTGGGCACACACAGAGAAAAGACTATCTGAAGCCTTTAGGGAGACCAGTTCCACAATTATTATCTGTAATCGCTCTAGGTATTTCTCCAACCTTATATAGTTTCCTCACACTTGTGAACTGATTACTGTTCTGCTAATACTCAAGAGTAATTTGTTCAGTTCTGTGGTTTTCTCTCTCATCAGCTCTTTCCTTCTTAGTTCTTTGTTCTGAAGAAGTCAGCCATTTTTGTGTCTCCAAACTTTCAGATCTCCCCCCATATTTACCTATAGGCCCTCTCTTCACAGAGCCCGGACAAGCTAAATTGAGAGTCTATTGTGTGAGTGAGGTGGATAACTTACTGCAAATTTGCCATACCCTCATCCAGGATTTGACCCAGACTCTCCAAGAAAACATACCTTTTTCTTATGTCAATTAGGGGTTGAACTGTGTCATTAAAAAAAAAATAGTTTGAAGTCATAACCTTCACTTAAAACTTCAGATGTGATCTTTTTTTAGAAATAGGATTGTTGAAGATAGACTTAATAAGATGAGATCAGGCTGGAAAAGGATGAGACTTTAATACAAAATGACTTTAATGGCGTTTTAAAAATCTTGTGTAACCATATAGGAGATTTTTTATGAGGGGATAAGAAGGACACTATGGGATTACAAAAGCAGAGACTGAAATGGTTAAGCCACAAGTCAAGGAATGTCAAGGATTTCTGGACATCAGAAATTAAGTGCCAAGGAAGGATTATATCTAATTTCAAAAGGAGCATGAGCCTACTGTCACCTTGATTTTTAATTCCTCACCTCCAGAATATATTAACGCCATTCTTGGTCACCCAAATGGTGTTTTGCACTGCTTTGTTAAAACAAACTGAGAAATCTAACACATTTTTAAAATTTTCTTTATTGGGGAATTAATGTTTTACATTCAACAGTAAATACAATAGTTTGTACATGCATAACATTTCCCAGTTTTCCATGTAACAATACAACCCCCACTAGGTCCTCTGTCATCCTTCTTGGATCTGTATTCTTTCTACCCACCCACCTCAGAGTTTTTTACTTTGGTGTAATACGCCATTTCCAGTTCAGGTTCTACTTGTGTTTTCTTTTCTGATCTTGTTTTTCAACTTCTGCCCTAGAGAGAGATCTTCCCATGTTTATCCTTCTGTTTCTGACTTACTTCACTTAACATGAATTTTTCAAGGTCCATCCAAGATCTGCTGAAAATGGCGCAGTCACCATTTTTTATAGCGGAGTAGTTCTAACACATTCTCTTAAACTGTGAAACTATATTCTTCCATTCTGCATCCAAGAATGAACCAGATATTATCAGAAGTGTTTCATAATGAACTTGAACTCTGTCTGGATTCATGAACAAGGAAGAAAAGCACCTAATTTTGACTAGTATATTTTAGGAACGTGTCACACATTAAATAATTTCATGTTAAATCTCAAAAATAAAGTCTACTGACAATTTATCTATTATAGTTAGCAGGTTCACCTGCCCTTGGGATATAAGATTATTATCTCTGTTTTTGCATTATTTGTGTTTCAGTGTGAAAATAAGCTGAGTTTTCCTTTCATACGCAGAGATCTTATAACAGAGACACAGGACATGAGGTTTGCCGTAGGTATGTCAATTACAACTCCTAGTCAAAATATTTACAGCAAGACTAACTTTGAGAAACTTATAAATATTAAGTCAGGATAGCATCATGGTGGTACCTGCAACTTGATGGCTGAAAGGTGGTAAGATGAAAAGCAGAAAAATTTGTTTAATAAATAAGAACCCAAAAAGGTAGGAATAAAGCAGATGAAACTAGGGGTCTTCCTGTGAGAAGAAGTTAAGAAGCCTATTTTAAGGGAGTCAGGAAGGTAGTGGGTTAAGCGCACTTGGCACAAAGTGCAGGGACCGGCATAAGGATCCCGGTTCGAACCCCCAGCTCCCAACCTGCAGGAGAGTCACTTCACAGGTGGTGAAGCAGGTCTGCAGGTGTCTATCTTTCTCTCCCCCTCTCTGTCTTCCCCTCCTCTCTCCATTTCTCTCTGTCCTATCCAACAACAAGGACATCAATAATAATTACTACAACAATAAAACAAGGGCAACAAAAGGAAATAAATATGATTAAAAAAATTTTTAAAGAATTTTAAAAAAGAAGTCTATTTTAGGTACATTGTTAGTACATTGTGACTTTAGTAAATTTTCTTTGAGCTTGATAGCTAACCTGCAGGTAGACCAAAAGTATTGCCTGAGAAAGTGTTGCAGAGAGAGAGAATTTAAAGGAGAGAAGTGGTTTGAGAATGCTGGGTAACTACAAGGTAAGAAGGGTTTAGCAAAGTAGATTTGAGGGGCAAAATTCATCATGACACCTTCACACCCAGTTAGTGGAGACAGAAAGGGGGAGATTTTTTTTTTTTTGCCTCCACAGTTATTGCTGGGGCTCAGTGCCTGCACTATGAATCCACTGCTCCTAGAGACCATTTTTTCCTATTTTGTTGCCCTTGTTGTTGCCCTTCTTGTAATTATTGTTGCCATTGATGTTGTTGTAGTTGGATAGGACAGAGTGAAATGGAAAGAGGAAGGGAAGATAGAGGGGGAAAGAAAGATAGACCCCTGCCAACCTGTTTCACTGCTTATGAAGAGACCCCCCCTGTTGCAGGTGGGGATCTGGGGGCAAACTGAGATCCTTATGCCAGTCCTTGCACTTCATACCATGTGCACTTAACCCGCTGCACTACCACCTCACCCCCAGAAAGGGGGGAGCATTTAGATAACAGAACCTAGAGGCTAAAAGATAACTGGACTCAGACTTTGGAGAAGGGGGACTGTCTGGTGCTGCTAATGCTGAAATCAGTCCAAAACTATAAGCAGAAATCTAAAAACTGAAACCAGTTTCTGGGGGGGGGGCATTTTCTGGAAATTCTGATGGGAATAGGATACATAATAGGAGGTTTTATATGCTTTTCTTTTCTTTTTTTTTTTTTTCTCTCTCTCTGTGTCTCTCTCCTCTTGATTTCCTGGCTCCCTCTAGAACCCTCTGCTATTCATCTAACAGGAGAGACTGACAAATCAGAAACGCTTGCAGAGTCTCAGAGCCAGCATCACAGATCATGTAAGTACTGCGTGCTAACCGATTGCGCCACTGGAGCTCCAAGCATCACAGATTATATAGAGAATGGGTTTGAGACAAAGAGAAAACAGTTTAACAACCAGCATAATGGCTTTGGTCATCAAGTGACCCATAAAAAAAAAAATCAACGTTCCTTTGGCAATGATTGGCTTTAGGGAAGACCTGTTAACCAGTTTTGACTAATAGAACATATGGGAAAGTCCACTTGGGGCTACTTTTTATTATGAAAAATAGCATTACAAAGTAGAGTTTATAAAATGGAGTTGTTATAGTATACAAGTTTAAAGACTAATAACAGAAAAAAAAAAAAAAACTTTACCCACACTACTCAGCTTAAGGAATAAAACATTTTAGATCCTTGAATTTTTCCCTTGATCTTATATTTCTCTGCTCTTTAAATTAACCTAAGGTAATATGATCCTAAAATTTCTTTTAAATTTTTATTTATAAAATGGAAACATTGACAAAACCCTAGGATAAGAGGGTCACAACTCCACACAATTCCTACCACCAGAACTCCATATCCACTCATCTCCCCTGATAGCTTTCCTATTCTTTAACCCTCTGGGAGTATGGACCCAAGGTCATTATGGGGTACAGAAGGTGAAAGGTTTGGCTTCTGTAATTGCTTCCCTGCTGAACATGGGCATTAACAGGTCGATCCATACTCCCAGCCTGTCTGTCTCTTTCCCTAGTGGGGCAGGGCTCTGGGGAAGCAGGATTCCAGGACATATTGGTGGGGTTCTCTGCCCAAGGAAGTCTGGGATCCTAAAATTTTTATCAATTGTGGATTGGGAAGTGGCCCAGTAGATAAAACACTAAACTCTCAAACATGAAATCATGAGTTATAGTTATAGTTTCACATGTGCCAGTGATGTAAGCTCTTTCTCTCATAAACCTTTGAAAATTTTGTGTGAGTCAATAATCTGCTTAAATTTATGACATAACCACTTATCTATGCATTGTTATAAAATAATTTTTACAATAGAAAAATCTTGAAGTAAACCTATGTAAAAAAGGAGTAATCAATATTTTGTGTAATATTCAAAGGAAATGTAATAAGAAAAGGTTAGTTTTTTAAACAAATGATACTGAAGCAATTGGTTGTCTAGACGTAAGGACAAATAGGAATTTGCATAAATATTTCATCACACCAAAAGCAATTTGGGGTCAGAACAAAAAAACTCAGAAAGTATGTGACCTTGCATGTGACCCAGATTTAATTCTGACATTCTCCTTACTGAGGGAAGCTTCAGTTCTGTGTTGTCTTTCTCTTTCTCTCCCTCAATCTCTTTCTACCTGAAAAGACTGACTCAAAGCTATGAAGCCATGACTTCAACAAAAAAGAAGAAGAAGAAGAAGGAGGAGGAGGAGGAGGAGGAGGAGGAGGAGGAGGAGAAGGAGAAGAAGAAGGAAACAACATTTCCCCACTTCTGACATGTTTCCAATAAGATATAGAATGAGAGAAAGAGAAATATAACATTAGAGCTTTCTCCAATGCCATAGTACCTCTTATGTAGAACATGACAAGGCATACATGCAGCCCAGTAAGCTATCTCTCCATTCCTAAAAGGTAATTTAAAGTAGACCATAGACCTACATGTGCAAGTCACAGCTACAAAATTCCTGCAAGAAAACAAAATAAAAAGTCTATGAAATTGGGTTAGACAAATGTCAAATAGCCAAAATCAATTAAGAAATTGGACTTTATCATAATTAGCAAGTTCTGTTCCTCAAAAGAGACTCTTAAGAGACCAGGCAAGCCAAGAGACTAGTAATAAATATGTGCAAAGTTTATATCTGATACAGGACATGTATGATTAAATTTTACATGCTCAGATTTTTCTAGGAAATGCCAAACAGTTTTTCCAATATGGTGGTTCCAGTTTCTGTTCTCATTAGCAGCAGGTAAGAGTTCTTCTCAGACATAAACTGGCCAAATACACACATAATATGATCTGATTTTTTTAATAGCTGCCAATAAAATGCATGTGTGTTTTGACCAGTCATCTCAGGCTATCATAACAAAATACCATAGGATGAATGGATGGCATAATAACAGGAGTGGGTGTTTCACAGTTTAGAGACTAGAAACATGACGTCATGGGGATGGCATAGTTAAGCTCTGAGGGTACTCTTTCTTCCTAACTTGCAGTCACCTTCTTGCTATATTTTCACATATTAATTTTCTTCTGTGAATTTGCATATGTTTGTGTGCATTCACACACAGGCATACACTCATGTGCACGTACAACACACACACACACACACACACACACACACGTGGACTTTGGACTTCTCTTTCTCTTCCTCTTATAAGACAAAGTTTATGAATTGGCATTTAATTCATTGGAATCAGAACTTTTATTTTGTTTGTTTAAATTAATAATTGGTTGGCATGATCTTTAGCCAGTCATACTGGTATAGTAAATACTGAATAATTGGTTGGAAAAATGGAAAGATTCTTTTTTTTTTTTTAACAGAACTGGCATTCTGCTTTTTAAAAAAATATATTTATTTATTTATTCCCTTTTGTTGCCCTTGTTGTTTTAGTTATTATTGTTGTTGTAATTAATGTCGTTGTTGGGTAGGACAGAGAGAAATGGAGAGAGGAGGGGAAGACAGGAGGGGAGAGAAAGACAGACACCTGCAGACCTGCTTCACCCCTGTGAAGCTACCCCCTGCAGGTGGGGAGCCGGGGGCTCATGCTGGTCCTTGTGCTTTGGGCCACTTGCACTTAACCCACTGTGCTATCGCCCTTCTCCTTGGAAAGATTCTAAATCATTGATGTTATTTGAAAACCCTACATAAACCCAGAGTCAAGTATTTTTTACTACAGAAGGTAACAATGTTTTACTGCCTGAGGCACTTTCATCTGAATATCCTACTAATTGCAGCTGAACTCTAGTCATTTTATTAAAAGTTCTGCAATTACCTGGGTATACTTTTGTCCTGAATATAATTGGGAAACAGAGCAAGAAATTCAAGACAAACTAGCACAACCCTGGTCCAGCTGGTTTCTATCTTGTGCTACTGGCTTTTGCATGATGCATTCAACACTACAGGATTGGACTATTTAACTTTGCTTAGGTGAGACACCTCCTCTGATTACAAGATGTCAGAAGAGAAAGGGAAGCTTAAAAAAAGGAAGGCGGTGCTGGGTGGTAGTGCCACGGGTTAAGGGCACATGGTACGAAAAGCAAGGACTGGTGTAAGGATACCAGTTGGAGCCCCCAGCTCCCCACTTGCAAGGGGGTCGCTTCACAGGCGGTGAAGCAGGTCTGCAGGTGTCTATCTTTCTTGCCCCTCTCTGTCTTCCCCTCCTCTCTTCATTTCTTTCTGTTCTATCCAGCAATGACATCAATAACAACTATAATAATAATAACCACAACAATGATAAAACGACAAAGGGCAACAAAAGCGGGGAGAGGAGGTGGGGAGAGAGAGAGAGAGAGAGAGAGAGAGAGAGAGAGAGAGAGAGAGAGAAGGAAAGCTATATGTTTTTGTTGCAAAGCAAGAAATGGTTTCAGTATTGAGTGCAGCGCCCCTGCCCTTGACATCTTCCTATCAACACTGATAATCAGCAACCTCTTTAAACAGCTCCCCTGTAACAACAATGATCTCAGAGCCTGTCAACACCCGTGAGATTTAATGCTCTATTAGTAGTTCACACGACACCATTCAGAGAGCACTACACTTGGCAGAACATTATTGCAACCAAAGGGCGATATTAATGTCTTATGAGGCTGTAAACTTGTTGGAAACACACCTGAATTCTCAGAGGTAAGGGAATGGAGATGTAAGTAAGCCCAGGGCAAGTGTTTAGCTCTGCAGTTTATTTTCTGCTTAACAATAATGGGAGAAGGAGTAGCAAACTCCTATTACTTGTGATTCATGCAGCAATCTTCTTATACCTCAGGTGGACAACTTTGGGAAGATGAAAACTGTTTGCATCTATATACCCAAGAGAGTGATCCTTGAGATCTGGATTGTAAAGATTTGACAGTGTGAGGTATCAGACCATTTAGAGAAACCCATTATGTGCAATTTTCTCCAATTAATATGAAAGCCTTGCATGTCTCCAAAGCACTTCCTGGGGTAAGCAGTGCATGGATTGTGATTAGGTTAACCAGAGCATAAGGCATTATGACTGTCAGTGATCAAATATGCTTAATGAGTATAACTGAATCTTTCATTTTCCAGTAAAAAAAAAAAGGGTCTTAGGTCTGACCTATCAAAACTCAAACCATTTTATTTATTTCTATTAAGTTTCTTTTTCTTTTTCTTTTTTTACCAGAGCACGGCTCAGCTCTGCCTTATGGTGGTATGGGGGGTTGAACCTGGAACTATGGAGTCTATAGTTAGACTATTAGACTCTCTTTGCAGAACCATTATGCTATCTACTGCCACTTAAGTTCCTTTTGTAGGATCTTCCCTCAAATAGAAATTATTTTTAAAAATTTGGTTATAAAAATCTTATCCTAAAAGAAGTATTCATTTTAGAAGTAGGGAGAAAAATGCAAGCACATACTACTTTGGAAAATCCTCAACCAAGCCATACCTGGTTCTAACAACGTCTCAGTGCAACTGATTAATTCAGACAAATCCTTCCTTCCTTCCTTCTCTCTTCCTTCTCTTCTCTTCCTTTCTTCTTTTCCATCTCTCTCTCCCTCTATTTCCCTCTCTCTCTCTCTTACTCACTAACCAAATAAATATAGTATCTTTCATCAAAAAGAAAAACATATAAATAGACATTACCCGTGAGATTTCTAAAAGGTTACTTAGTCTTCTAAAAAAATGAATTTTCAAGAATCACACAGATTTCTGTTTCCCCTTACTCCATTAAAGTATAATGAATAAGTGATTCTCAAAACTTTTGCTGAAAATACAAGTATATACCTTTAAGATATTCTTTTGTATTGAAGAATAGAATCTTTAGAAGCTTACATTCAGATAAATGTCCACGGGCAGGTCAATCAAAATACTTTATGCTACACTATGAGAATCATAAAATAAAAATACATTAAATCCTTTCTGTTTATTTTTAACAAACAATTCTTAAGATAAATATTTCATGTAATGAAAGTCAGACGATTGACTCTGACTCTTAATGAGGAGGAAATCAATTTTAAAAGCTTGCTTACTGTTTAAGCTACTCTTTCTGCCTGTATTAAGCCACAAGGTAATTCTTTACTTTTGTCCATGAATACTCATTTTTTGTCCACTGTTGAGGTGAAAATATGCTATATCAAACTGTTTTTTGTTGTTGTTTTTGTTGGTTTTTTTTTTTTTTTTTTTGGTAAAGGACTGATTTCACAGGAAGGTCTCTGGGCTTCGGGTACAGGATGATATTAAACAAAATAAAATACATTTATATGTTCAAAGGAAACACTAGCTCTCTAATGGGTATCTTCCTCATCATTGCCAAAAAGACTTATTCCAGTTATCTCGAATGGAGAAGTTGGAACTAAATTGGCACAACTTGCCTTCATAGTGACCCCTTTTTAGTGAGCTACCTTACTGGCCCTGCTTTTCTTCTTCCCAAAGCCCCCTGCATTGACAAAGCCATTTAAGATCATGACATGATAAGTTCCTCCGAATTTCTGAGTCGCATTCATACAGGATTGTAACACGTGAGTGTGCAATACCATAAAACACATGTACATGTCACTAATCAATTCCTATTTACTTTTCCCCTTATCATTCTGTCTGGTGTTTATTTGATTAATGATCCACTCCTGGGAGAACTCAGAATAACTTAACAGGATAACTTATTTCTGCTCCTGAAAACTTTCAAGAAAGATACTATACTCTTTTATGGTTGCTCTATTTGCCTGAATTCCTATTGAAATTTTTGTAGCTGTTGTGCTTCTTAAAATGTTAATAAATTTTCACTCTTCTTCCCCACCCCCGCTCTGTTATACTGTCTTCCAAGGTGATTTCCTCTAGTCCTGCAGCTACAAATGGAATCTGCCTGTCACTACTGCTAAGCTCTTTTATTTCTCTATCTCTCAGGAACTCTAGACTCAAAAGCAAGTGCCTAGACTATAATTCAGATTAGATGGTTCACCTGCATCAACAGTTTAGTTGGTTCAAATGAAACACAGACTCTCCACCTCTCCCTGAACTCTACCTTAGTTTTTCCTCATCTTGTGAAGTGATATTCTCCTTTCTTACTCTTCCACTCAAATCTAGCCTTTAGGATTCATCCCTGATTAGGGAATAGAACTTTTAAGTTCTATTCCTAGAATTGTTAAGTGCAAGTTAGGGCTAGAGAGATCTTGGGTTCAGTCACATGGATATTTCATAGTGGTGACAGAATCAAGATAGTTACACCACCCTGGTCTGTGTCCTCCAAACCTCCCAGAGCATTTTCTGATTACCCACTGGTGACAGAGGGGCAAGTGACAGGAAAAACACTATTAAAATAACTATTAGGGGATTATGCAGAGAATCTTAAAAGGAAGTGAAAATACCAGGGAGACAGAGAACCAACAGAAATTAGATTATTGGGGCCAGGCAGTGCCCCACCTGGTTGAATGTTCGCATTACAGTGTGCAGGGACCTGGGTTCAAGCCCCTGGTTCCCACCTGCAGGGAGGAAACTTCAAAATGGTGAAGCAGTGCTGCAGGTGTCTCTTTGTCTCTCCATATCCTTCTTCCCTCTCAATTCCTCTCTGTGACTATCCAGTAACAAATAAATTAAGAAAAACTTTGTTAAAGAAAAGAGATCATTTAAATAGACAAACGAAAAGTTTACTCTAGGGGTAGTGGGAATAAAAAGTAAAAAAAAAAATAGTATCAGGTGAATCACCCACTTCACTTGAAAGAAACCACTACATTTGAAAATTTAAATCAAAACACATTACCCTGACTTTCACAACACCCTAGCTACAGTGTTCTGTCTCCTCAAACTCAGACTTTATTGATGGCCAATTTTTTTTTAGTTCCTCAAATATATCAATCAGGTCCACCTCTTTGTGGTAGCTATTATTCCTCATGCTTTCAATGCTTAAAAAAATGCCTTTGCATGGCTTATCATAAATCATTTCAAATGACACCTGCTTAGAAAAAAAAAAAGCTTCCCAGGTGTCATCAATAACCACAAGGATGGCTGAGTAGAAGGGAGTTATTGACAGGAAGGCAGTTTATAAATTGGGAAATTTCGTGGTGCATGATGGTGGAAACAGACCTAAGATGGGAGGTGAGAGTGTTTTGCAGACACCTATCATGGGGAAATGAGAGACTGTACCCATGTATTAACAACTGTACTGTAAACTAGTAAGCTACTAAAAAAGGATCAAATAAAGTTGCAGACCTTGTAGACAACATAAGCTATAAAGCAGGATTGAAGGAAAAAGTGGAAGTGGGACTCTAGTTTTATAGTGAGTAGTGTTACAGTGACATAATAGTCTATACATAGTAAGGAAATTTCCAGGGAAAAGTAAGCATATTTATAAGGGAAAAAAGAACATTTTCAGTAGAGAAATGCAATGACTGTGCAGTGTATGTATGTACAGAAAAATGGTATAACAACATCTCATTGGGGACACATTAGTTGAGGTGAATTCCACTGTGCAGTATTCATTGACCATTTCTGCTTGGTCCTAGTCTGAGTAATTTTCATTTTGGTTGTACCAAAGTCAAAAGAATGCAACAGGGAGTTGGGCAGTAGCACAGCGGGTTAAGCGCACATGGCACAAAGTGCAAGGACCAGAGCAAGGATCCCCCTTCAAGCCTCCGGCTCCCCACCTGCAGGGGCTTCGCTTCACAGGTGGTGAAGCAGGTCTGCATGTGTCTTCCTCTCCCACTCTCTGTCTTCCCCTCCTCTCTCCATTTCTCTCTGGCTTATCTAACAAAGACAACATCAATAACAACAACAATAATAATAACTACAACAACAAGGACAGCAAAAGGGAAAACAAGCAAATAAATATAAAAATTAAAAAAAAAAAAAAGAATGCAACAATGTGGCTACTCCCAGGATGGGGTAGTCTCACTTCCAAATCACAAGCCACAGGGCAGTTTGATTTTTATCTCTGAACTCAGAATTCTCCTCCCCATTGTTGAAGAAAAGAAGGAACATAAAGTTGAAAAATGTTTTTATGATCTTATTTCACCAGATAATGCAGTAGGGAACATTCAAGAAGACACACTTTATCACATTACACTATTTTAATTTTTGGTAGCATTTAATCTGTTTCATCTCTTCATTCTTCATTAATTCCCCCCTCCTTTTAATTTTTTATGTTTCTGTTTACCATAATGTAAATTGTACGAGTACAGAGACTTAGTTACTATTCATTTGTATATGCCTAGATATTAGAAGTGTGCCTAAATAAAGTATCTGACAAATATTTGTTGAATAGTAAATAAATAAGTCTATCACTTGAGACAAATATAATGAACATTATACTGTGTGTCCCTTTTAGTTATATTTATTGCTAAGTTTTAAATTAGTAATTTAAAAATGTAAGTCACTGTTTTGACTTATATATAAGAAACCATGGAAGACAATGATTCTATATACCCTCTTTCTTATTTCTTGAAGAAAAAATTGACAACCTTTATTTATTAGATAGAGACAACCAGAAATTGAGAGAGGAGTGAAATAGAGAGGAAGAGAGACAGAGAGATACCAGCAAGCTTTGCTTCACCACTTGCAAAGCTTTCTCTCTGCCGGTGGGAACTGGGGGCTTGAACCTGGTTCCTTGCGCTCTGTAACATGTGCACTCAACCAGGGGTGTCAGCTACCTGGTCCCCTATAGATCTTCTTTAAAGGAATTTAATATTTCAACACAGTAAAGAGATACTATATATGACTACCTAAAAGTTAATAATAAATGTGGCACTATATAAAATGAGTCATCAAACACTGTCCAAGTTAGTTTCAGAGTAGAATAAGTTTTCTAAGAATTCAGCAATAAGACAGTCCTTAATGGACTAGATGAATGATGAAGCATTGGCTTGCTGTTGGGACAGATAAAGAGAGTGTGAAGGAGAAGAAGACAGAAGAGTGAGGTGAGGGAGATAGGATGATGGACACAAGAACATATTGGATGTCGGACAGAACTGCTTGAACTGAATAGAGTCACAGTAAGAAAGTTGTTTCAGTAGGAAGAAAGAAATGAAAAAGTAAGCATTTAAGGCAGGAGGACCTGCTTGAAATTTTTTTTTCACAAAGAAAAGAGACAAGACTAGACTAGAATAGTGCTAATGCCAAGAAAAGGGGAAAGGAGATATAGGAAATGTTAACTGTGGGAGGTGATCGATGTATTACTTAACCTGATAATCTGATTGTAATAGTCTTTTCACTTACAATTATGGGAAACTTTTCACTTTAAATTATTAATCTTATGCTATTTTTATCTGTTATTTTTATTTATTTATTTATTTTTACAACCAGGGTTATCAATGAAACTTCATGCCTGGACAATGAATCCACTTCTCCTGGAAACCATTTTTCTATTTTAAAAATATTCATGGGGGACAGGGTGGTAGCACAGTGGGTTAAGCACACATGGCGTGAAGAGTAAGGACCAGAGTAAGGATTCTGGTTAGAGCCACAGGCTTCAAGCCTGCAGGAGGTCACTTCACAAGCAGTGAAGCAGGTCTGCTGGTGTCTATATTTCTCTCCTCTTATCTGTCTCCTCTCTTCTCTTGATTTCTCTATCCTATCCAACAACAACAACATCAGTAACCATAACAATAACCACAGCAACGATAAAACAACAAAGGCAACAAAAGGGGAAAAATAGCCTTCAGGAGCAGTGGATTTGTGGTGCAGGCACCCAGCCCCAGCAATAACCCTGGAGGCAAAAACATATTTATTTATTTTGTTTGTTTGTTTTTGATAGGACAGAGGGAGAGAGAGACACATGAGGCACTGTTCCACCACTTGTGAAGCTTTTTGTCTTCAGGTGGGAAGCTGAGACTTGAACCTGGGTCCTTGCACATGGTGGTGTGTGCACTCAACTAGGTGCACCAACAGTTGGTCCCCTTTATACTATTTTTAAACACTATAACAGTCTTAGAATGTTGTGGGCAGCATTTTTATTTTCCTATCGATATGATAATCAATATATTTTAAATAATTGGAAGGCATTATTTAACAAGAATGACAGAATGATTGAAAGTCAAATTGCAGCATGGGTTCCCCTGAGTAGTCTCCATAAAAAATAAAATAAGATAAAATAACTATGTGGTTTTTCATGTTTTAAAACAGAAAACAAAATACTGGGGCCAGGTGGTGGCGCGTCTGGTTAAGCACACATAGGACCTGCAGGGAGAAGCTTCATTAAGCGGTGAAGCAGCTTTGCAGATTCTTTCTTTCTTCTTATTGTTTGGTCTTGGTGCATGAACGATGACTCCACCACATCATGTGGGTCTTCTCTTTTCTTTCCTTCTTTCTCTTTCTTTCTTTCTTTTTTATTGTTAATAGAAATAGATAGACAGATAAATGATAGATAGATAGATAGATAGATAGATAGATAGATAGATAGATAGATAGATAGGTAGGTGGGTAGATAGATAGGTAGGTAGGTAGGTAGATAGATAGATAGATAGATAGATAGATAGATAGATAGATAGATAGATAGATAGATAGATATGGAAAGAGAGAAAGAAGTGTTGTACCACTGTGAAGTTTCCCCTCCAGGTGGGAACTGGAACTCAGGTCATTGTGCACGGGAATGCATGTTCTCTACCAGGTGAACCATCACTTGGTCATCACTTGACAATCATTAGCTAAATAATTAATTAGTTATTCTTTGCACATGTGTCTAAATGAAATAGGTCACTGACACTATTTTAGGAAAAATGAATTGTTGTTGTCCATTAACGGTTAGTTGAACATTTTGAGAATACTACACAGAAAATTTTCATGCTTTGGTGTCTGCATTGTTAGAATGGCCATTATCTTCTCATTCTAACTTACCAAAATCAAAGAGTACTTTGATATAGGTGTGAAAGATCTATATGAATATATACACACCTGTGAATCAGTGGTGGACTCAGATCTCAGAACAAGAAACTTTACATGTTAAATATAACATGAAAATTATAGGAAGACCATGAGGTGGCTGCAACTCACTCAAGTCAATGATTTTATTTTATTTTAATGTTTAGGGATTTTATTTTATTTTAATGTTTAATTACACAATTACAAGATAACAGGGGTACAACTCGACACTGTGCCCACCACCAGACCAGAGTTCTATATATCCATTTCTTCTATTGGAAACTGCAGTGGTTCCTCCATGGCAACAGATCTGGGCTATTTCTAAAATATATATAGAGAGAGACTTTTTTTTAGAAAATATTTTATTTATTCATTAATGAAAAAGATAAGAGAAAAGAGAGAGAAAGAACCAGACATCACTTGGGTACATGTGCTTTCAGGAATCTAACTCAGGACCTGCTTGAGAGTCCAATACTTTATCCACTATGCCACCTCCCAGGCCACTTGCCCACTTTTTCTATGGTCCTGCCTTCTCTTCCTTTCTCAGTCACACCTGTACCTATTGTGACTTCCAAATGTCTTTCCTTTTTTCCTCTTCTTTCTTTGGATACTGATGGTATTGGATTTCAAAGCACTCTTGTCATCTTCCCTTATTTCTTTTTTATTTTTAATAATTTATTTCTTTATTGGGGAATTAATGTTTTACATTCAACAGTAAATACAATAGTTTGTACATGCATAACATTCCCCAGATTCCCATTTAACAATACAACCCCCACTATGTCATTCATCATCTTTCATGGACCTGTATTCTCCCCACCCACCCACCCACCCCAGAGTCTTTTACTTTGGTGTAATACTCCAATTCCATTTCAGGTTCGACTTGTGTTTTCTTTTCTAATCTTGTTTTTCAACTTCGGCCTGAGAGTGAGATCATCCCATATTCATACTTCAGTTTCTGACTTATTTCACTCAATATGATTTTTTCAAGGTCCATCCAAGATCAGCTGAAAACGGTGAAGTCACCATTTTTTACAGCTGAGTAGTATTCCATTGTGTATATATACCACAACTTGCTCAGCCACTCATCTGTTGTTGGACACCTGTCATACATCAGAAAAAGGTAACAGCAGCAAATGCTGGAGAGGGTGTGGGGTCAAAGGAACCCTCCTGCACTGCTGGTGGGAATGTTAATTGGTCCAACCTCTGTGGAGAACAGTCTGGAGAACTCTCAGAAGGCTAGAAATGGACCTACCCTATGACCCTGCAATTCCCCTCCTGGGGATATATCCCAAGGAACCCATCACATCCATCCAAAAAGATCTGTGTACACATATGTTCTTGGCAGCACAATTTGTAATAGCCTTATTTCTTGTCCTCTTGGGATATGGACCAGACTTATTTTGGGGTTGCAGAAGGTGGGAGTTCTGGCTTCTGTAATTGCTTCTCTGCTGGACATAGACTTTGGCAGTTTGATTCATACCCCAGTCTGTTTCTATCTTTCCCTAGTGGAGTAGCACTCTGGAAAGGTGAAGTTCCAGGACACATTGGTGAGGTCATCCATCCAGGGAGTTCAGGATGGAGTCATTAGTAGCATCTATAACTTGGTGTCTGAAAGGCAGTAAGATATGTGTCAGGACAAACTGTTTAATAAACAGGTACCATAAAGTAGGAATAGAGCTGGTGAGAATAGGGATCTTAGGTTGTATGAAGCTAGAAAATCTAATTTAGCTATGTTCCTATGGGTCAATGACTTTAGTAATTTTTTATTGGGCTTGATAGCTAAGATGGAAGTAGGCTAAAAATACTGTTTGGGAAGATGGTATCAGAACTGAGAATAGAACTAGAAAGCTGAATTAGAGCAGAAAGTAGCTCCCAAACTTATAGGGAATATATAAATGCAGTGAACTGTTTACCACATCAACCAGACCTACGTGCCATGTATATTCATATTTAGCTGAGGAGCCATTGTCAGTCAGAGCTAGCAGTTCATGGTAACAGTTGGGAACATTCTAGGCTCTATTCAGTTCAGAACCAGTTTTCCTCAAATGGCAGGGACATTTAAAAACAACTCCTTTGTTGTTTTTAAAAAGATGGAATGTGCTGGTTTTCCAGTTTGGGCCACATACCTATTCCTAGATTCGGGCTAAAGAATTCAAATGGAAAGGATGGGACACAGAATCAGGTTAGCTTAAGAGATATTACATGTGGGAAAGAAGCAGTTTTCAAAGAAGAAAACATACTGGGTGGACAAAGAAGGAAATAGGCAGGTGAAACCCATCAGAGGGCTACTACATCATTGCTAGATAGTGCAAATGACTGTTATTTGAACTGCTTGAGCTTGCTACAAACTGATGTTTTTTGGATTGCATGGATGACAGCTTCCATCTATACTTTATTATACTGTTGAGGTAAAACTGTTGAGGTTAAATAATCTACACTATTTGATGAGAAGAAAGTCTCATCTTATAGGGCAGCTACAAGTTGCCTAACCCTGCTACGTAATCAGGAAAAATAATAGCCATTCACTGGTAGAACATAATTATGTGGGGAATGAACATGGTCGGTTAATTGTAAGATTCAATGACCAATGGCATGTTTCTCCCTTGCTCAGAATGATTTCAGTAAAACAACACTGAAGTAGAAACTTCCCAGTTCTCTGAAGGAGGCTGACTATGACCACCTTCTAATATATATGTTGTCCCACTGGATATTTTCCCCGGTGAAATATCTGTGCATGTCCTCACCTCATTCTCTAATGGTTTGCCTGATTTTTTGGTGCTAAGCTTACACACACACACACACACACACACACACACACACACACACACACACATATATATATATATAGAGAGAGAGATGTTGGTAATTAGCCTTTTGTCTGAGGTGTGTTGTGTAGAGATCATATCATATATCATACAGTGTCTTTCTGTTTGGGTGGTGGTGTCCTTTGCCGTGTAGAAAATCTTTAGTTTGATGTATTCCCATTAGTTTATTTTTTTACTTTTTTTTTTTTGCTGTTGGATTTGAATCCTTGAAATTTTTTTTTGAAGGATTGATTGTGAAGTGGTTTTCCAGTGCTTTATTTTATGCTTTTTGGCCTAGTGTTCTTGTTCTTGATCCACTCAGAGTTGACTTTTGAACATTGTTATATGTGTTGATTCAATTTCATCTGCTTTCATATTTCAGTCCAGTTTTCCCAACAACGTTAGCTGAAGAGATTCTCCATTTCCCACTTAATGGTTGGACTCCCTTGTTAAAAGTTAGTAGGCTATAGATGTGGGAGCTTATTTCTTGGTCTTCAATTTTACTCCACTGATTTCCAAGTTTATTTTGGTTTCAGTACCAGATGGTTTTGAGAACAGTAATTCTCTTGTATAGCTTGAGGTCAGGTAATTTTTAATGTATCTAGTTCAAGCCCTTGGTCCCCACCTGTTGGGGGAAGCTTCATCAGTGGTGAATGTGCCTTATAATATGATGCAAGCACTAACAGATATGACCCTTTTTTTAACTTTGAACTTTTGTGAATTGTAGAGCTAGGTGTCCAATCCCAGTTTTTTTTTTTTCTTTTTCCTCTCTTGTACCACATGACAGTCATTGGAGAATGATGGTCACAGCCACATAGTTTCCAGCAGCAGTCCTGGGCTAGTGGCTTAGGATACATGCGGCAATAGAGATCCTAATTCTAAACCTGGCTGTTAGTACCACTAGAAGGAATTTTAGAGTCTTTCTTCTTATTATAATTAAGGAGAGTTCACTGGCACTCAGAAGGCAGAGATCTCAGGATATAATACTGTTAAATAAATGGAGATGCATGAAATATGAGGATCTTATGAAATGTTAATAAGTATTGTAAAACATTTCATTTTGCTGCTGTTCTTTGCATTTTTAAATATGTCTTAGCACTATAGGAAGAAATCTATGTGGTGAAATTACTTATTGAGATTTTTATTACATTATTACTTTTACCAATTCATCCACTATTCTATTTGCATATAAAATATTATTTCCAAGGTCTCATTAACTGCTAGAAATAATTACTGAACCTCTAGGTAAAGATGTATTTTATATATAACATGTGTATCACAGAAGACATAGACAAAATGCTTAGATAAATGTGATATAGTTCATTTATAACAATAGCAGAGAATTATTTTTTCTCATTTTTTATTGTAGTAGTCCATAGTTTAATTTGAATTGTCATTCTTCTTATTATAGAGTAAAAATATATTTTTTCTTTTTCTAAAGGTAGTTTTTATGTAACTCTTCTCCCTATAGCTAAGAGTCTTCATTTACTGGTACTTCTGGTACAGAATATCTTTGTGTCTTCTGTTTCATTTTCAACCAAATTTGTCTATTTATATCATTAAAAACATAATTACTCAGTCTGTTTATTTGCATCATAGGCCTATGGTGGAGCGAGATTATGAGTGTTTTGGCAGGGAATAAAGTGTCACGAAAGATTCTGGAGAGGTAAAATACTGTGTTTCTGCAACATAGTTTCATAAGCCAATGTCACTTCAAAAACAAATCATAAGTACATTTTTTGTCTTTACTTTATATTCCACTCATAGCATATTACACTTATAGCATTATACTGACTTATTATTTGTTTCGGTGGTGTTATATATTTATTATAAAATACAGCATCGGATTTGATATCAATAAGAACACCTGATGGGGGCTGAGCAGTGGCACACTCAGTTGAGCACACACGTTACCATGTGCAAGGACCCAGGTTCAAGCTTCCCCCCCCCCCCCCGCACTCCTTACTTGCAGGAAGGATGCTTCACAATCAGTGAAACGGATTTGCAAGTCTCTGTCTTTCTCTGTCTCTCACCAACATTCCCTCCCATCTCAGTTTGTCTCTGTCCTATCAAATCAATTAGAAAAAAGGAAAAAAAAAAGCTGCTGGGAGCAGTGGATCTGTAGTGCTATCACTGACACCCAGAAATAACTCTGGTGTTAAAAAAACACACCTGCTGTAGGGAATAAGCTACTACATTAACCGGGGTTCTCTAGAGAGATGGGAGAGAGGAGAGCAGTCTTGTTTTATTCAGTTTTTCAACTGATAAGGCAAGGCCCACCCACATTATAGACATTAACCTGCTTTACACAAAGTCCTCTTATTTAAATATAAATTTCATCCTAAAACAGCCTCAGAGGAAAAATCCAGAATTATTCACTCTGTATCTCTCCTAATTTATAAAACATTGTATTTTGACCAGTTTTATAGCTGTTCTTGTCAGTAGGCAGCAACCTGGATTAGAAACCAGTATTATGCCTAGCTATTTCTCCACCTCATTCTTAGCACTTCATACAGTGACTTAACACATAGACTGTCACTGTCTGGGCCACTATGAATGACCATATTTCAGTGATCCAAGAACTTATGATGTCTATATTTTCTTTTTTTATATGATAGTTTTATTTTTGAAGTGACATTGGCTTATGAAACTATATTGCAGAAATACAGTATTTTACCTCTCCAGAATCTTATTCCCTGCCAAAGCACTCATAATCTCGCTCCACCATAGTTCATCGAATCTCTCCCTGTTTCTCTGTTAACTTTATTATTATTATTATGGAAAGTAGACTGAGAGATATGAAAAGGTAAGGGAACAATAGAGAAACAATGAGACATCTGCACCATGGGCTTCACCACTCTCAAGGTTTTCCCTAGAAGGTGGAGGATGTTAGCTTGAACCAGGGGCCTTGTTCATTGTAATACATGCTGTACCAGGTGCATCACCATTGAACCCTCCTCCCCCACTGAATCCCTTATACCTTGTCAATCTACCTCTTTTGTGTCAATTTCTAATTGTAGCATCAGTTCTGCAGATTGAGACCAAAAGCTTGTTTTTATTTAACTTTTCATGTCCCCTGCTTTGGTTTTCCGCTGTAGGAAAGAGAACACTCAACACATTCCTTTTATAAGAATACCTTTGCTATTTCTTATAGGGCAAATTTGGTTGGTAGTAGTACATTTTTTTTTTGTCAAACATTTTATTATTTTTTGTATTTATTTATTCCCTTTTTTTGCCCTTGTTTTATTGTTGTAGTTATTATTGTTGTTGTTGTTGATGTCGTCATTGTTGGATAGGACAGAGAGAAATGGAGAGAGGAGGGGAAGAGAAAGACACCTGCAGACCTGATTCAGCGTTTGTGAAGCGACTCTCCTGCAGGTGGGGAGCCAGGGGCTTGAACCAGGATCCTTATGCTGGTCCTTGAGCTTGGCGCCACCTGTACTTAACCCGCTTTGCTACTGCCTGACTCCCGTAAAATTTTTAGCTGTTGATTTTCTGAAAAACTTTCATCTCTTAAAGTTACATTGGTAACGTAGCTGGGTAGATTATTCTTTAATGGAGGGATTGTCAGTTCTGAACTTTGACTAGATCCTGCCAAATCTTTCTAGCCTTTAGAGTTTTGAAAACAATCATCAGATCGTTTTATGGGCATCACCTTATAGACAAGTATTTGCTTTTCTCTAGACACTTTTAATATCCCCTCTTTGATCTGCTTGAGCCTGCTTAGCACTGGCCAGCTCAGCACCCTGAATACCTATGACCCCATTCCACACCCCAAGGCTAACTGAAGTCCAGCTCAGTGCCACACTGCTCTGTGATGATAAACCACAACTGAAAGAAATCCATAAGATACAGAATTTAAACAAGAAACAGGGTCAAGAGGTCAGGTGCACAGGGCACCTGGTGTGCTCCTCTACTTAAACATTGTTCCGGGCTATGGAAGCCTGTCAGCTAGCCTAGCCCCTTTCTATGCAGGGATTTCCATGTATGTTGTGGTCTTGCTGTTTAGTTCTCTTGGATGCCAGTGAAAACAGACTTGTTAGTCTGCCATCTTGGCTTGGTGTGATTGCTGTTCTTTTTTCTCTAATAGGATGAAGGTTAAATGGTTTATAGTACAGTTACAGAAACATGGGCACAATTACTTGTATCCTCTTGTATCATGCAGCAGGACCTCAAGGTTCCCATTCACCCCTCCCTTGCTCTCTTTTTCCAGAGTCTTTTACTTTGGAATACACCATCCCCAGTCCAAGTTTTGCTTTGTGTTTTTCCTCTCTACCCTTAAAGATTCACTCAATAGTACAATAATTCAACATTTTCCTTCTATTTTTGATTCAACTTCAAATTCCATATAAGATAAGGCAAAGAAGATGGCTTCATCATTTTTGCAGCCAAGTACTATTCCATCATATCTATTCATCACAATTTTCTTATTCATTCATCTATCATTCACCATCTGAGTTGCTTCTATGTTTTGGCTATTACAGATCGTGCTGCTATGAACATATGTATACATAAGCATACATTGTTTTCTTCTGATAGTTTTTTTTTAACTATTGAGTCATTATATGGCCTCCCATATCTACTATTCTGAGAAAACTCCAGACTATTTCCAAGAGGATTAGACCAGTTTACATTACCACCAGCAATGCAAGAGTCCCATTTCCATGCATCCTCTCTAGTATTTGTTGTTTCTTTCTTTTCTTATGTATGACACTCTCACAGGTGTAAACTGGTATCTCATTGTTGCCAGGTGATTGGGCACTTGAGGCTCCTTTATCTAAATGTTGCCCTGTGCTGTGGAAACCTTCCTACTATCCAAGCATATTTCTATTGCAGTTTTCCATGTATGTTGTGGAAGCCAGTGAAAACAGAATCTGCTAGTCCACCATTTTTGTCCCATGTGCTTGCTGCTATTGTTTTCTTAAAGGTTTTTACACCATTAACTAATGACTATTAACTTACTGACCACAGTCATAAGTGCCAGAATTACAAG
The DNA here is from genome assembly GCF_950295315.1 of Erinaceus europaeus. Classification (NCBI taxonomy): domain Eukaryota; kingdom Metazoa; phylum Chordata; class Mammalia; order Eulipotyphla; family Erinaceidae; genus Erinaceus; species Erinaceus europaeus. The sequence continues at coordinate 20,821,268 of NC_080174.1, forward strand.
AGACATTCTCATTTAAAGGTGTTAAGTCATTCTCTAATATTTGTCTTAGAGTTAATGGAATCTGGTAAATAATCTCACAGATTTCACCTGTTAACTTCCAAAGTAGATATAAACAAACCACAAAGAGGCTGCCTAATAATATAAATGTTTATTATGTTAAGATATTGAAATTTTCAACCTACTACAAATACTAAATGCTACCTTCTTTAACTTTTCTTAGCAACCAGAATGCTTTGTTGTGAATTACTTTTTTTGTTGTTGACTTCCCCAAAGGTGTCTCAAAGATACCACTGGCACACACACAAAGGAAAAAAAAAAAGGAGAATGCATTAGGAGATAATGTCAACATAAACTGTCAACTCACCGGAAAGCTATTTAAAATTTGTGCTTCCACGGTGAATATCACTCTTTCATGTGTGTCCCAATGGAAAAACTACCTTAGCTTTGACAATTTGGGCAGCTTTTTGATATTTGGTATATATATGTATATGTGTATGTGTATGTGTATGTGTATGTGTATGTGTATGTGTATGTGTATGTGTATGTATATGTATATGTATATGTATATGTATAAAATAGTAAACGCCATCATAACTTTATTCAGCTATGCTGCCTTCCTGTCTTTTTCTTTCATAATCAAAAAGAGAGAGAATTGCTGTGTCATTATTCTATACGCAAATGCTGAAAGTAATTTCCCACTTAAAGGCAATTGCAAATATAAAGGACACATAAAGAAGTCAGTATGGCTGATATACCTAACAGATGAACATGAAATGTAATGGTAGTAGAAGTGGTGGGAGGATGCATACTTGAGGTTGATAAGACAATGAGAGAATGAAGCCCCTCAGAACATGAAGAGACTTGTTTGCTTACAAATATGACCTACACAAATAATACTAGTTTATCCTACAAATAACCTTAACTGAAAACGTGTTAGAAACATTTTTAAAATATTTTCATTTTCCAGCTCCAATATCATTTTATTGGGAAAAAGCTAATGTACATGACTTTAGTTGTTACAAGGATACATTTCCATAGATCCTCAAGATAGGAACCAGTATGTTTCATCCTCAACCAAACCATGATTTTATTTCACCACAGAGGGCTTAGGTTCCCCACCTCCCATTAATAACCCTTCCTTCCCCTACTGACCCTCTAAACCTGCTGCTATAGATTACAGTCTGCAGAGGACTGGCCCTGCATTATCCATTTTTGGGGAGAATTCTTTCTTTTCTACCTGAGTTAGATGTCATTCGTCAGTCCCTTAACCATTCAATGCATGATATACTTAGGCTTGAAGGAACATCTCATCACTTACTATCTGTCTCTGCAGGTGGTTCAAGTATATTTCAAGAACTCCTCGGTATAGAACTAGAATGGTAATGATTTACCGCCAAATCGCTGGAAATCATATTTTAACAAGGTAGGGCTTAACTTACAACTGAATGAATCCCAAAAGAAGTTTCTGTTGAGAATTAGAATTAAATCAAACAGTGCCAGGAAAGTTTCCTGAAACACAGGTGCCCATAAAAAGTATCATCATTATTATCATCATTATAGTTAGAAGTTCATGATTTTCCTTAGTGTTAACACAGTATAAACACATACCATCGAGACTACTGATAGAAATATGGCCTCTGCACTGACTTCATCTGTCCTTACTTGTAATAAGAACCTTCTACAAAATCAGAAATTCAGCTTCTCGGTTCCTTCTAGACAAGGAGATTTAAAGGATTAGTTCTGCTCAGCAGTCTCTTAGCATGTATCTAGGACATTAATAATTGAAGTATAAGAAAAACTGTATAGATTTGAGGAACAAGAGCCAGATTACAAGACTAAAAGAGATAGATGCATCCTCCGATCATTTGCAAAAGTACTTTAGAGATACATGCATTCTCATAAGGTTAGAGAGTTACTTTTTTTAATATGTACTTCCGGCAACTAAATTACTTTAAATGGATTTTTGAAAATATTTTATTTGAACTAGTTTGGGAAACCAGGTGAAAAGGGTTTACGATATCTATACTTGGTCTTTCAGTCCTGCAATATGAGAAACTTATAGAATGACGTGGTGTATAGTCAAACTTCATTTAGAGACTATTACAGCTATTTTTCAAAGAAATCTGTGTTTTGATTGTATAGAACTGGCTGATTAACAAGGTGTGATTTGTTCCATAGCTAAAAGTACCATATGTTTCATTTATATAAATCGAGCTAATTAGTAAGTTATGTGTAAGTTTTTCTTTGGAAGTTGCTGAAAAATGGTAAGGAAAAGAGTTTATATTAATTTCTATCTATCACTTGTGAGTTTAAGGTTTTTTTGTTATAACCTTTCTTCTCATAAATCAGTGACAAATGGGAAATGGATTATAAATGTGAAATTAAGAAATTACTACATTTCTAAATTTGTGTACAATGAGTTATCTGAATCATCAACTAATATTTTAAAGTACACATGACTTATCTATTTGGCAACTATAGTTCAAGAACATAGAAAAGAGAAAAATTGCACAGCCAAAGAAACCTTCACCCAAACAAAGAGACCCCTCACAGAATGGGAGAAGATCTTCACATGGAATATATCAGCCAAGAGGCTAATCACCAAAATAGGCTAAAAGCTCAGCAAACTTAGCAACAATAAAGCAAATGACCCCATCCAAAAATGGGCAGAGGATATGAATAGAACATTCACTACGGAAGAGATCCAAAAGGCTAACAAACACATGAAAAACTGCTCCAAGTCACTGATTGTCAGAGAAATGCAAACAAAGACATTGAGATGCCACCTCACCCCTGTGAGAATGGCATACATCAAAAAGGACAGCAGCAATAAATGCTGGAGAGGCTATAGGGACAAAGGAGCCCTTCTGCACTGCTGGTGGGAATGTAAAGTGGTCCAACCTCTGTGTAGAGCAGTCTGCATAACTCTCACAAGGCTAAACATGGACCTTAATATGACTCAGTAATTCCTTTCCTAGGGATATAACTCAAGGACTCCATAACATCCAACCAAAAAGATATGTGTACACTTATGTTCATAGCAGCACAATTCATAATAGCTAAAACCTGGAAGCAACCCAGGTGCCCAACAACAGATGAATGTCTGAGAAAGCTGTGGTATATATACACAATGGAATACTATGCAGCTATTAAGAACAATGAACCCACCTTCTCTGACCCATCTTTGATTTAGCTAGAAGGAATTATGTTAAGTGAGCTAAGTCAGAAAGATAAAGAGGAGCATGGGATGATCACACTCATAAACAGAAGTTGAGAAAGAAGAGCAGAAAGGGAAACTCAAAGCAGGATTGGACTGAATTTGGAGTAGGGCATCAAAGGGAGAGGGCAGAAGTTCGGCTTCAATGGAAGCGGGGGCGGGGGGGGGGAGAGGATGGGTTGGGACACAGTCTTTTGGTGATGGGAATGGTGTTTATGTACACTCCTATTAATTCATAGTCATATAAATCACTATTTTATGAATATGATATGGGAATATTGATTGAATGTCTCAAGCTTTTAATACACAGACCACAGGCTGAGTCTTTGATATGTTGACTCTCTTAAAAGCTTAGATCAAGGAGAACAGAAGCAAACAGTAGCACAGCTATATACAAATAATGTCAATGGACATCAATTATGGTGATATTGTGTATCATACAGCAAATCCTAACAAAGGGGGTTTTCAAAGTTTACCCAATTGCCAAATAATATGATTATAGCAGTAACTGTCTATTGTCTTCTTAAACCCTAAGACAGCAGGAACCTCCCACTTCCTCTATAGATCCTATATTTCCCCCACTCCTGGAATCTCTAGGGTGGGGCTCACTTTCCTGCATGCTTCTGTCAATTCATACCTACTTTCTATCATACTTCCCTCACTCATTCCAAAGCTAACCTTAGCAAAGCAAGGACTGCAAAAGCTGAGTAAGGGCAAGAGACTGGCATACTTTAAGGATGACTCTTTAGTCACTATCAGGCCACCCCCATCAACTGGGGTCCTAGTCTGGGAGTCCTGAGATTCCCAAACAGACATGATGGGCCTAGACCTCAAATAAATCCCTCTCTCCAGTGTTACCAGTCATCTCTATCATGAAGAACAGAATAGGTCCATTTGTGGGCCCCCATAGGACCTTGCCCTCAACTTGGATCAACAATGGTAGAGAATGTTCCATCCTCTGAAGGGAAGATGAACAACATACTCTGCTATACCTGAGGAAGATGGGTCCTGACATTGGGGCAGCTTGTAATGTTCCTACTCATGACCATAGAATGTGAGCTCAGATCTACAGGGATGCAGAGGTCATATAGGCTCCTAAGCTGAATATAGGCCCTAGATCACATCAAATTAATGGGGCTTACAGTCAACAATATCTATACACTTTTCCCATGTTTGGGAGGTGCTCTCTTCCCTGATCCTGTTTTCTGGTCCTTTTTCAAGTATGACATCATCTCCTCACACAATCACTTGGATCCACCTGCATACCAGATGTCCTGCTCAGGGAAAATAAAAACAAAAAACACTAGTATAGTCATGGTCCCTTTGGATTATAACTAAAATAGGCCTACTAGCTACCTACAAAGTGAAGACCCCCACCCCAACTCTTCATCTGCACTATTCCAGCCTTTAGATTCATGGTTAGTCAACAATTTGTTTGACTTTATATGTTAAATCTCTTTCAGCCACCAGGTTCCAGATGCTAGCATGATGCCAACCAGACTTCCTTGGACAGATAATCCCACCAATGTTCCTGGAATCCCTCTTCCCCAGAGCCCTGCCCCACAAGGGAAAGAGAGAGACAGGCTGGGAGTGTGGAACAACCTCTCAATGACCATGTTCAGCGGGGAAGCAATTACAGAAGGCAGACCTTCCACCTTCTGCACCCCATAATGACTCTGGGTACATACTCCCAGAGGGATAAAGAATAGGAAAGCTATCAGGAGAGGGAATGGGATAGGGAATTCTGATTGTGGGAATTGTGGGAATTGTGGGGTGGGGGGGTTGTACCCCTCTTATCCTATGGTTTTGTCAGTGTTTCCTTTTATAAATAAAAAATAAAATAAAATAAAGAGAAAATTTAAAAATTTGGGGCCAGGTGGTGGCATGCCTTGTTCAGAGCACATGTTACAGTGCACAAGGACTCAGGTTCAAGCCCCTGGTCCCTACCTGTAGAGGGAAAACTTCAACAGTTATGAAGGAGGGCTGAGGGTGTCTCTTTGTCTCACTCCATCTCTACCTCCCCTTTCCCTCTCATTTTCTGGCTTTCTCTAGTAAAAAAAAATAAAGATAATACAAAAATTTTAAAAAATCATATAGAAAATAATTTTGAATTTGAACATAAGTAATGAAAATATGGGAGCAAGGAGATATCTCACTCTGTAAAATACACACTTTACCAAGTACAAGGATTTGGGTTTGAGCCATTGACTACCACATAGCAGCACCTGCATGAGGGTAGCTTCATGAGTGGTTGAGAGGTGCTGTGGTTATCTCTCTGCTGTCTTTCTCTTCCTCTTCCTTACCCTCTATCTTCAAATTTAAAAAGGAGTCTACCAGAAACAATGGAGCTATAGAATAGTCTCAGAGTAAAAGAGTAAAAGCCCTTATAGGAGAAAAGACATACACACACACACACACACACACACACACACACACACACACACACACACACACACACTGTAACCTTACATGGGTTTGCAGAACTCTATACCCTTAAAGGTAAAAAACATGTCATTAAGGAGGAGAGTAAACAAAGTTGAACAGTTAGTGAAGAGATAGATAAGAGGTGGAAAGCATACACTGGCTATGATCATTGCTGCCATAATGGGCTGCCCTGATCTGATTCATCTGGTATTTCTGTCTCTTGCAAAAATGTACCTGTTGTCAAGACTACTATATAGTTGATAGTATTCACTATTTGTTTCATTTATTTAATCCATTTTGTTCTAATTTCACATATGTCCAATCACTATTTGATCATAGTATCATATTCCAGACAAAAAAGGAGAAAGTAGGAATCATACCTCTATCAATGTATCACTTTTACTGATACTCATATATAATTAGTTGAAATCCACCTACATATTACATCTTTAGAGGCTGAGTAACATGGGTTTTATGCCTAAAGGTGCATGATTCTTCATAGAGTGAAACATCTTGTAGGACAGTAAATTGGTCTCCAGTCTGTGATGGATACACCAAGATTAATGCCAGTATGTAATGCTCCTCCACAGCCTCTAATGACTTGCCCAGGTGAGAAACAACTCAATAGCTTTCTTCAAGCATATACACCATGATAACAAGTCAGCAGCAGAACCATTTAAGTTAAATGGTTCCATTTAATGGAATTTTTCTATCTCCATTGCTAGTAATGACATTTCATTAAAATTAGCAGATGATTTTTTTTTTTCTAGAGTACCGCTCAGCTCTGCTTATGATGGTCTGTGGGATTGTATCTGGGACTTTGTGCCATTCCCCAGTCAGCTGATTAAGATGTCTTAAGAGAAGACATTTTTCTTTGCCTCAGTGATACTCTACTCCTATTTCTTAGCCTTGCTTTTAGGCACCTTGGGATTTCTTTTTCTCTGTCAATATTTAGAGGGAGAATGGGGGAAAAGATCTTTAAGTCCAACTAAAGTGAGACAGACTCCTACAAGTCAGCAACAGAGTAGAAGTTATAACCATTCATAAAAGAAAAGGAAGTACTAAATTAGGAAACCTCTTGGGAATGGAGATGAGCAAGACTTAAAGTTTGAACATACTTGTTGTTGTGAGATGTCTTTGACACACTAAATGGAAATCCTCACTAAGCATATGAAACTGGACTTGGAGTTGAAAAATAAATAAAACAACTGCATCCGTTTAAGAGTGTTGTGCTGGTGAATAATATTTAAGAAACTGAAATCATTACAAAGTAATGTATAGGGGGTGGGCAGTGGTACACCCAGTTAAGCACACCTAGTATAAGGTGCAAGGACCCGCTCAAGAATCTGGGTTTTAGCCTGCAGGGGGATGCTTCATAAGCAGCAAAGTCTCCAGGGGATTTTCTCTCCTTCTCTCTCTCTATTTACTCCTGCCCTTTCAATTTTTCTCTGTCCTACTTAATAAAATGGAAAAAATGGCCGCCAGGAGCAGTGGGTTCCTAGTGCAGGCATTAAATCCTAGCAATAACCCTGGAGGCAAAAGAAAATAGAAAAGAAGAGAAAAGAAAAGAAAAGAAAAGAAAAGAAAAGAAAACACAGTAAGAGGACTCAAGAAATTACAAAATGACATGCTTTATAATTGGTATTTAGAACTTAGAAATGTTAAATTTACTTACAGGGAAAATGTAATGATATGGAAAATCAGATCAGGAAAAATTTAATATTTAAGGTTTCTACTGTATTTCTATGATTGTATAAATAATATTATCACAGTTTTCAGATTATCAAGAAGGATGAGCTAGTTATTACATGTGGAATACACTATGAAAAGAAGCCAACACTAAAAATATACTGTTAACTTAAATAAGTTGCATTAAAGTCATTTTACATTAAATATATAGTCAAGTAAGTAAAGTTTTAAAAATCAGCAATGTGCCAAGTTCCCATCCAATAAATGACCATGTCCTTATTACTGCAGTTAGATTGGGAAGGGAAGAGACCACTCAACATTCAGGATATTTGACCCACAGTTCAAATAAGAATAACACTTGGCAATTAATATTCTGCAATAAAGTACTTAAAATTCAGTTTCTTCCTTTCATTAACCAAATTCCAATTTGAAAAGGAGTCTAGAAAAAATTCTAACAATCCAGAATCAAATAAAAATTATGAAACCATCCATATTAGTTAGCATGCTCATCAGTACAGTGTCAGGAAAGCTTGGATGGCTCAGCCAACTTTAAGGATTAAACAGAAATGGAGATTCCACTAAGAAGACCAAGAAGTTTTAACAGATAATGTGTAAATACATCCGAGAAAGCATAGCTTTGCAGATAACAGGCGGAATTATCTGGTTGTTTAAGGAAAGAAATAAGAGAACAGTTTATTTTGAGTGAAATAGAGACATACAAAGGAAATAGCACAACTGGCTTTCATTTCTAAGGGTCCAGTGGTCCCAGGTTCAATCCTGGGCAACACCCAAAACCAAAGTTAGGCAATGGTCAGATCTCCTTATTTCATGGATATATTAAAGCACAATAGAAATTAAAAAAATATATAGTAGTGTCTTTTTTTTTTTTTTATTTCAGCTGAAATGTGTTCCCATTCAATGCAATTTGGAAATACAGATACATGCAGAGAATAAAACTATGTTCATTCACAAGTCTTATCACTCAAAATAGGCTACTTTTGACATTTGAAAGTGTTTCTATACTTTATTTCCACACATCACTTTTGTTACGATTGAGAAGATATTGTGTACACACTTTGTAATCCTGTATAATACTATTCAAGTGAGCTACTATTTTTGCTGGCCTGTGATTATTACTTAGGGAATCAAAAATAAGCATGTCCTAAAATTTTCAAGAATCACTGTTAACTCTTACCTTTGATTATAAAACAGCTTATGCATAGAGTTAAAATTTTTCCTCCAGTCTTATCTCAGAATGGCAAAGCAGAAAACTCTGAAATCCACAGGCACTAGTTGATGAACACATTTAGGAAATGCATTTCCAAACGGACTTTTTCAGGATATGCCTTTAAAACTGTCACTTTTTTCATTGCCATTCTAAGTTACTCTTGTAAAATGATGGAAATTATTTGTGTAGGAGGAGTTATGAATATGTGGATGTAGACTTTTCTTGCCGGTGAGGTGTATTTTTTAATTATAGTCCCTAATAATCGCTTTATAAACAATGTACGTTGCTCAATTTGAAAATGCATGAATGACCTTTGACGAATCATGTGACACTTCAGTTTCCTATGTGTAAAACAAGTAAGATAACAATATTTCACAAGTAAATTAAAAAAACATATGAAAGTATAAATTCGTTTATGAAGTCATCATTTTACCATTTTAAACAAATAGCTGATTATCATAATTTAAATATGTATGGGTAACACCTCTAACAAATTATACCTATAGTAATACTTGTCAAATTGTGATTTCTATTTTCCCCCTCAAATTTTTATATTAGGACAGTGCCAATATTGCATCAGTTTTACTTTGAAGTTCATAAAGTCTTTACTAGAAAAAGTCACTGTGGGGATATTACATTCTGGGCTGCTGTTAATAACTTGTGTGGAATATTGGAATATTCAACAACTATAGCATATCAAACCCATAATCGTTGCCAGAGGGATTGTCAGAGTGCTTTCCCCCATGAATCTAATACAGTTGGCCAAAAAAGGCTAAATTCATAATACACCACACAACCAACTTTCCAGTTTCCTCTATAAATATTTTTAAACAAATCTAGTAGTTTGCTTCAAATATGAAATGGGAGAATATTTATCTGATATTTGAACATTTTATTTAAAGTGAAAAAATTTAATATGAATTTAGTAGAATCCATAAGTTAATAAATATCTTTTGGAGAAAACTTTACTAGTAAAAGCATAAGCTATTCAATTGGCATAAACACAGTAAGAGTCTGTTTTACTGGTAAACACACAGGCTTTATGTCTTATTTTCAAAGACACGTTGTACCAAACAAGACAGAATTTATTGTTCTTTAACAACACCTGTTTTGATAGAACTTTTAAATATGTTACTTTCTTTAGGAGTGCTGTTATACAAAGGTGTTTAGTAAATAATAACTCCAACTATTCTGATGTTGAGTGTTCTTACTTCAATCGTGATACGATTTTAAAATTCTTTCACATGGCCTTGTCTCTTTTTTTTATTTTTATTTTTTGCCTTAATTACTAGTGGTTTTTGTCATTTCTATTCTCTTGACACATTTTGTGACAGCTAATCTATTTTCTGAACAAATGTTGAAACTGCATCTTTTTAAATGGAAGCTTGTATTTTTTCCATCATTTGATTTTTTTAAAAATCATAATTGTTCATGACCCACTTAATTCCACCTTTGTAGGTTTGATTACTTCCCTCTGTTTTCATATGAACAAAGTGGTATTTCTTACTTTCCATAAATGAAAGAAAGAAAGAAGGAAGGAAGGAAAGAAAGGAAGGAAGGAAGAAGGAAGGAAGGAAGGAAGGAAGGAAGGAAGGAAGGAAGGAAGGAAGGAAGGAAGGAAGGAAAGAAGGGAGAAAGAAAAACTAAATCTATTCAGGTTCCTTTCTCATCTTCTCTATCCATTATTGTCACTGCCTTCAAGCAAGCAAATCAGGGGTAACCTTTGATCATTTTTTTCTTTCATCTCACTTGGCTAAATTTACTTTTCCCTTTAGGATATTTCTGAAATGCATCCTTTTCTCCATGAAGCTATTGCTAAGGAAATGTCACACACCTTTTAATGTTACCATATTGGCTCTTGTAGATTTCTCCTTCATGCTGCCTATTCCATCCAACTTCTTCAGGGTGCTTAAAATATTTACGTAGAAATCATTTTCACTATTCACGCTAATCACTTAATTTATTCCCTTAAGTCAGACTTTCAGGTTGCATGGCTATTGCATTTTTCTTTTCATTCCTAATTGTTTTTAATTATACCCCCAAATAGTATTTTTTTCTTACTAATCAGTTTCTCTGTTGACTTTGATTTTTAATTAGTATGTATCCTCATTTACTCTCTTCATGCCTACTTAACTTAATTATTCCAACTGTTGAAAAAAAAAAGGGAAGACAACATCAATGATACAAATAAACTTTATGTAACACTCCATGAAGCAGACAGCCCCCATTCTGAGAACTGCCAAATGAGGTGGAAAGCAAGGAGTTTTGACAGGACAAAAAATAAATAGAAATAATTAATTGACTTGTTTAGGGTAAGAAGGAAAAAGAAAATGAGTATAAAGCACAGAATTGGCTTGGCATTGGGTTTGACTCTACTTCTGGTCAAGATGACCATTTATAGGGCACATCAGGCCCACCAATCTCAAAAGAACAGTTTCTTCTTAGCTTCAGATTATTTTGAGTTTCCCTCTTTTCTTTCCCTCCTTCCTTCCTTCCTTCCCTCCTTCCTTCCTTCCTTCCTTCCTTCTTTCCTTCCTTCCTTCCTTCTTTCCCTCCTCCCTCCCTCTCTCCCTCATTCCCTCCCTCCCTCCCTCCCTCCCTCCCTCCCTTCCTTCCTTTCTTTCTTCCTTCCTTCCTTTTTTCTTTCATTCCTTCCAACCTACTTTCCTTCCTTCCCTCCTTCCTTCATTTGTTTTTCTCCTTCTTTCTTTTAGTGGAACTTAAACCTTGTGTATGGTCACAATCAATATAAGGCCTTTTATTTTTCCTTTTAGATGAGAGAGAGAGAGAGAGCAAGAGAGAGCGAGAGAGCAAGAGAGAGAGAGAGGGAGAGAGAGAGAGAAAGCTACAGCATTAGATCTTCCTTCAGAGCTATAGTACCTCTTACATGATGCTGGAACTTGAACCTGAATCCTGTGCATGGTAAGCACATGCCTTACCAGGTCAACTATCTCTCTCATTGGATCGACCTTCTCGTGGTGCATCCCGTGAGTACCCATTCATTGGGGAAACTGACGATCCTTCTTAGCCGACTGAATCCACATGGATCCCAGTCACTTTCAAAGCCAGCAACAAGCAGCTCCTGACAGCTTTCAACCTGACGCTGTTGACTGGCTACGGAAGAAGGGCAAATGCTAGAAGAAGAAGAATCCCAGTTCCTTCTTTTGACTATCCTTTTTTCTTCCCTAATTGTTTAATGGGATGTTTACAGTTATTGGCACATGGGTAGAGTCTTTCATCTCTACTGATAGGTGTCTACAAAACACTCTCACTCAAACTTAGGTCCTGTTCTACTATCATGCATTAGGACTTCAAGGCCTTCTCTAACCTCTCCCTTTGCCTTCTTCCCAGAAGTCCTTTGCTTTGTTACAATACACAGTACCCCACCCCGTCCAAGTTTCACTTTGTGATTTTCCTTTCTAACCTTGTTTCATAAATTCCAACTAAGAGTGAGATTACCCAAGACTACTTGCTCTTCTTTTTTTGAGATATATATATCACAACTCTCGACACTCATCTGTCATTGGGTATTTGGGTTGCGTCCAAGTTTGGGCTATTATGGATTGTGTTGCTATGAACATTAAGTATACAGACATCTCTTTGGACACATGTTTTTGTTTCCTTTGGATAAATCCCGAGAAGAGATATCACTTGGCCATAGACAGAGGCTGAAGCAATTTGCATTCCCACTCTGTTTCTGTCCTTTTTAATGGATGGCATACTCACAGATATAAAGTGATATCTCATTGTTGTCTTTATTTGTATTTCTTTGATAATAAATGATTAGGCATTCTTTTTCATGTCAGTTGACTCTCTAATTCTCTTTTTTTGGTGAAGATTTTTAGGGGTTTTTTTCTGAGTTTAGTAAGTTCCTTCATATTTTGTTTATTAGCCCTTTATCTATAGAGATAGCCTACTCTATAGAATATCTTTCTGTTTTGGTGATGGTTTCCTTTGCTGTGCAAAAGATTTTCAGCTTGACATAGTCCCACTGGTATATTTTGTTTTCCTTGCTATTGGGCTTGAGTATTTGAATAAAAACATGCAGTTAGGTCAGGACACTAGCTCACTTACAGAGCAAACACTGCTGTATGTGGGGACCAGGGGTCAATACCCTTCCAGCACACTGGAGCATGAAAGGTGATATAGTGTCTCTCTCTTCTTTGTTTTTCTCACTCTGCTCCACTCTTTGTCTCTGTCCCCCTCTCTGAATCTTAAAGGAAGGAAAGAAAGAGAGGGAGAGAAAGAATGGAAGAAAGAAAGTTACCAATAGAAAGAAAGCTAGGAGCTATGGAATCATATATGTGTAAAGTCCTGGCACAATAAGTAAGTAAATAAATAAATAAATGAATGAATAAATAAATAAATGGGTGTCGGGTGGTAGCGCAGCAGGTTAAGCACAGGTGGCGCGAAGGGCAAGAACCGGCATAAGGATCATGGTTCAAGCCCCAGCTCCCCACCTGCAGGGGAGTCACTTCACAAGCGGTGAAGCAGGTCTGCAGGTGTCTGTCTTTCTTTCCCCCTCTCCGTCTTACCTCCTCTCTCCATTTCTCTCTGTCCTATACAACAACGACATTAATAACAACAATAAAAAAACAGGACACAAAAGGGAATAAATAAATATAAAAATAAATAAATAAATAAAGGAGTTATTGCTGTGACAAACACTGATTTAAGATAATAATTGCACAGTGGGAATATTCACAAATTTCTAGAAACAATTTCTGGAATATCCACATTAGTAACATATATCCATATACATAAAACCTAAGAAGAGTTATCATCACTTATTTCCTGATAATTTAATATATTAAATAGCTTAACCTTAATAACTGTCTTTTACAAGGGAAGAGACACATGTAAAACTTTCCAGGGGGCTCTAGAAATTAAGAAAATATTTTATTCATTTATTTTAATGGGAAAGATACAGGGAAAAGAGAGAGACTGACTCTCCAAAGAACTGGTCAGCTCTGTTTTATGATAGTTCTGGGGACTGAACCTGGCATTTTAGAGCTTCAGTCTTAACCATTATGCTATCTCCCCAGTCCTAGGCCTCTGGAGATTTCCAGGTTACTTTGGCTTAAAAAGACAAAATGAAACAAAACAAAAATAAAACATCTCTTCCATTTAGAATTTGTATTTGTTAAATGCCAAAAGGCTCGATCATTTGACTAACTAGGATCACAGCACCTAATGAAATAATACTTAATTATCTATTTAACTGATATGACAAGGTAAGGTTTTATTTATTTATTTTTTCATTTATTTATTCCCTTTTGTTGCCACTGTTGTTTTATTGTTGTAGTCATTATAGTTGTTGTTATTGATGCTGTCGTTGTTGGATAGGACAGAGAGAAATGGAAAGAGGGGGGAAGAGAAAGGGGGGACAGAAAGATAGACACCTGCAGACCTGCTTCACCGTCTGTGAAGCAAATCCCCTGCAGGTGGGGAGCTGGGGGCTCGAACTGAATCCTTCAGCCGGTCCTTGCGTTTTGTGCCACATGCGCCTAACCCGCTGTGCTACTGCCTGACTCCCGACAAGGGAAGATTTTAAAGGCAAACAGAAAATGTCATAGTTCTGAACAACATCTACCTTTTCCTGCTGAGAAGAATATGCTTTCCTAAGTCATCAAAGCCAGCATAAAACATAGTAAAATATACTGATAAAATACAAAATCTTTGCTGTACAAGATTATATAAATGATAAAACAACAACAAAAAACAAGATCAGAAGGGAAAATACTAAGCAAAACTTGGACTAGAGTTGGTGTATTGCACCAAAGTAAAAGACACTGGAGTGGGGGTTTCAGGTCCTGGAACAGGATGGCAGAGAAAGACCTAGTGGGGGTTGTATTGTTATGTGGAAATGTTATGCATGTGCAAACTATTGCATTACATTGTGAAGTGTATACTATTAATCCACCAATAAAGAAATAAAAACAACAACAAACCTAAACTTTTGTTTGGAATTTCAGAGGAGTCAAATAATCTAGAAAAAAAAGTTATTTAGCAGAGAGAGAACCTAATTCTAATTACTCTTTTGTAAAAAAATATTTTATTTATTTCTTATTGAACAGAGACAGAGGAGGGAGGATAGAGAGAGGCAAAGAGACAGAGAGACACCTGCAGAGCTGCTTTTCCCCTGCAGGTGGGGACCAGGAGCGTGTACCCAGGTCCTTGCACACTATAATGCCCTTAATCACCTGACTCTCTCTAATTACTCTTTGAATACTAAAACTTAGCAGCAGAAACAGATAAACAAAGATTTAAGCATCAAACTTCTATGCCTGAGGCAACAGAAGTCCCAAATATAACCCCTCCTCCCCACTCCTGCCCGACAGCCCTACTGCCATAAATCAAAGCTGAGCAGTAGTCTGGTAAAAACAAATACAAAACAAAAGATAAAAAGGAAGAAAAATAAACCTTCCACAACTGTTTAGGTCTATTTGTTTTTTTACTATGCTTTCCTCCTCCCCTTTAAGATTAATCAATAATTGTACTTTACAGAATTAGAACACAATTATCTTTATCCTCATCAAAAATAAAATAAAAATAACCCTCCATTTCCTTCCTTATCCAAAAATGTCTTTATTTTCCTTACCTGTTTTTCATATATAGCTACTAGATTTCACTCTTGTCTTTTTCCCTGCTTTTGTTACTTAAGATAATTTAAATCAAATAAAATAATAACCAATTAATAATAAGAATTAAGAACTTTTTGCACAGGCATATTTGTAAATGTATTTTGGAATATCTAGAAGCACACTCTCATGGTGTTTCAATATAATATATTTAGTCCTCTTGTAATGAGAAGCCAGAAGTAAGTGTTAGACCAAAATGATTTTAGTTTCTTATAAAAGGAGACCAGAAGTGGTTAAAATTTCAAAAATATATAGTGCCTAAAATGTCTTTACAAATGTATTAACTATCTACTAAATAACATAGCTTTTCTGAAATGTAGATAGAGGAGAGATACAAAGGTAGTAGTCTATCATTACCTGTTGAACTTGTAAATGAATATTTTGGAGCTTTTTTTTTTTTTCAGTCTTTCCATAATCCATGCAGTGTGATTATTCAGCACCAGAGTTTTCCTGCAGGGTAAAAGTTTTTTTTTGTTTTTTTTTTTAAAGCCTAAATTCACTTACTTCCTGATTCACTTCCCTCAATTCCTCCAAGGCTAACCTTGTCAGAAAAGGTAAGCACTACAAAAGCTGGATAGGGGCAAGAGACCAGCACACTTTAATGATGGCCCTTTTGGTCGCTACCAGGCCACCTCATTATCCGAAACCTTAGTCGTCAGGGAATCCTTGGATTCCCGTATGGTTATGAGCCTAGACCTCCAGCAGATCCCTCTCTCCACCATCACTGTTCATCTCCATCAGGAACAATATCACAGACTCTCTTGTGGGCCTCTAGAGGACATTACCTTCAATGTAGAACAATAGTGGTAGAAATTGACTTACTCTGAAGGGAGGCTGGATCGACATGCTTTGTCTTTCGGGAGACTGGTCCTGAAATGAGTGCAGCCTAGAATGTTCCTCGTTGTATCCGTGGAATGTAAACTCTAACAAGGATGCACAGGTTTCACTGGCTTCTGTGCTAAATATCAATAGATATGTGTCTGAGATCAGATTTGATGGAGTTTACAGTTAGTGGTATTTATATACTTTTCCTATACTTAGAAATTTCCCTCTGCCCTTATCCAGCTTCTTGGCCTATCCTCAACTCTGACACCATCTTACCAGACAATATTCCTAGCCCACTTCACTTGCATGTTAGCTATTGGGCTCAGGCAAAAACAGTAAAGTCATAGGGTCCTTGGAATATACCTAAAATAGACTTCCTAACTCCTTCCAACATGAAGACCCCAAATTTCATCTTCTATACTTTAACCTTTAGGTTCCCGATTATTAAACAAATCATTCTGCTTTATAGCTGAATGTTTTTCAGCTACCAAGTTGCAGATGTTTCCATGAGGCCAACCTGACTTCCCTAGGCAGATGACCTCACCAGTGTGTCCTGGGACCCCACCTTCCTAGAACTCTACCCAACTAGGGAAAAGTAGAAACAGGCTGGGGGTATGGATTGATCTGTCAATGCCCATGTCCAGCAGAGAAGAAATTATAGAAGCCAGACCTCCCACCTTCTGCACCTTATTAAGATCTTTGGTCCATGCCCCCATAGGGATAAAGAATAGGGAAACTTCCACTGGAGGGGATGGAATACAGAACTCTGGTGGTGGGAATTGTATGGAATTGTACCCTTCTTATTCCATAATCTTGTTAATCATTATGAAATCACTAATACAATTATTAAAAAATATATATGTATTTTTATTCTTAGAAACGAAGCTTAAGAAACAGAAAGGTAGCACAGTTAATGACTTTATAATTATGTGCTAAAAAGTTGATGGTTGGTATACTAATTACATGTCAAAATGCCAAAGAAATACACAGTAGGTCCTACTATGCTGATAGCTCAGAGATCATAAGTAAGAAGTATTGACTGCCTTACAGAATATTTTTATGCACAAAGTAAAGGTTGGACAAAAAAATGACTTAAATGACTTATAATATGTAGGCATCAATACTGAAACACAGGGCAGAATTGTACATCATATTAATGGTAGGAATAAAAGTGATATCAACTAGTGCTTAATATCATTGAATCTGACTGAGATTTTGTTTTCTATGGAAGGCTTGGAAGTAATAAGAGATCAAATAGTTGCAAGAATGAATTTTATTTCTGTTACTACTTTGTGTAGTATAGTGGCATCTACAAAACTTCAGTAAATATTTACAAAATCAGTGAATGAAGAGGATAGAAATGGAAATAGAGGATCCTTTCTGAAGCATAAAAATAGACAAAATAAAATGAGGACTCCTTTTAAGACTCCCAGTTAATAGGGCATCTTGTAGAACACCATGAGATGCTTTCATCCATGCATGTCATTGACAAAATGAATAATATAGACCATATGCATTGAGGTTGTGGAAAAAAATCAAATCTGTTTGTATTGTGGAGGCAGGAGACACTTGCCAGCAGGAAAATTACTTGACCAAATTCAAACTATTAATATATTTATTTCCACTTGTATGTTTCCTTTCTCATGATACTGCTCAAATGTAGTCAAACTCACTATAATGTGAACAGCATTTTCAGTTAGTGTCCGGCTGCGACGCGGAGGAGAGAGAGAGAGGAGATCTGGAGCGGAGAGGGAACACAATTCTTTATGTGCGGGCACCTCAGAGTTGGATGAGAGCACAGCAGTTCAGGCCACGTGGAGCTAGCCAAAATGGCCGCCTATGCGCTGCACCCTTCCGTTCACCGATGTGAAAAACGGGCAAGACAGTGAGGGATGGAAGAAGAAGGGCTTTTATGGGAATAGCTCTCGCGGGAATGGGAAGGGGAAGGAGTAACCAAAGCACTCCAGGGTAGGATTATAACTCTCGCAGGAACTAGCAATAGCCTGAGGGGACAACAAGGGCAGATGTGACTGCATCTGCACAATTTCCCAGCAAGTTATTATGTTCCAGGATTTTGATACATTGAACAAATCCATCATTATTTCAAAAGCTGAGCCAATGGTAATAGTATATTCTGTTCTGAATAAGAAAAAAAATGTCAAAAAATTTTGGATAAAATCATTATTCAAACCACTTATTATTGAAAATTCAGAAATATGGGGCCAGGCAATGATACACTCAGTTAAGTACACATGTTACAATGTGAAAGAACCTGGGTTCAATTCCCTCACTCCCTATCTTCCCCTTCCTTCTTGATTTCTATCTCTATCCAATAAATGAATTGAACATTTGGAAAAAAAGAAAGAAAATTTGAAAATGACATTTTTTTTAATTTCTGCTAGAAAAGCATTGAGATGAATAGTTTCTAAATTATTCTCTCCTTGTGTTGGTGGCTTTCTTTCCTACATGTAATGAATAATTTTCTGTGACCCTTTTCATTTTTACTTTAAAAAGACAAAACAACATGATCAGATAGAATTTATGCAAACAGAAATGTATTATTTTGCTCACATTCCTATACTGAAGAGAGAATATTGTGTGAAGAATGTGTATTTCCTATCAATCCCTTCTTTTTTGATATACCAGTATAAACATATGCTGGGAGTGAAAACTCATATAATGTCAAGATAGCAGCACATCTGTGAAGTTATTAAATTGATTAGGACTTACAGCATGTTTACAGCAGTGTCTCGTCACAGAACACATGCTCTGTATTGAACTGAAAACTGAAACTATAGGCACTAAGGAATAACCATGCATTTTTTAAAACATATAATAAGCTAGTTAAATGAAAAAGTAGTTTTATTTCCTTTAACTGATTCTGGTGACAATAACAAAACAATTTATGATATCGTATTGTTTATGGTGACTTCCATGTCTTGGGATTTAAAACTTATTTTAATGACTGAAGGTTTAGTGAAACATTAGGGTTCTGAATTCTATTCCACTCATACATGGCCCCAGAGTCTTTTCTCCTCAGTTCAAATAAGCAAATATTTACTAGCTACCTGCAATGTAGAAGGTACCACCCTAAAGCTTACACTTACTTTTTCTCTCTTTACAGTTTAACAGAAACATGTTTCTTTGACTCTTTATTTTGTCTTAATGTATAGCTAAAAAACAAATGAGGGAATTATAGCTTATCAAAGCTGATATTGAAGTGACTAGTTATTAAATCATATTTCATTTAACAGTCTTTGTACTTTTAGATTGATTCAGTAAATTAATTAGCTACTTAGGCAATATAAAACCTTAATGTGTTAAGTTATGAATTTTTAATAGAGCAATTTTTCTGCTCATGTTATAATATGCTTCTGGCAATAATTTTTGAAGTATAGAGCATTTGTACATAATTTTCTCTTTTGCTATTCTGTTCCAAATTTCAGAATAATGTATCAAATATAAATTTAGAAAATAAATGTTTGTCAACATAGCAAAATCTACTATCTCTCTTATGCAAAATAATAATAATAATAATAATAATAATACAGAATCCTACCTTGTTGTGGCCAGGTAGTGGCGCACCTTGTTGAGTGCACATGTTATAGTACACAAGGACCTAGATTCCAGCCCTTGGTCCTCGCCTGCAGGTGGAAAGCTTTTCGAGTAGTGAAGCAGTGCTGCAGGTGTCTCTCTGTCTCTCTTCCTCTCTTATCTCCTCTTCCCTCTCAATTTCTGTCTCTATCCAATAAATAAATAAAGGTAAAAACAAAATAACCAAAAGAAAATAAAAACAGAATCCTACATGGTCTATAACAGGATGATACTATGCATTCTCCACGAGCACACTGATATTAACCTTGATATATACTCTACCAGTGGCTCCAGTGGAGAAACATCACAGTCTTTCTTTAGGTAGTCTTGAGCATAGGGGAGAAAATAAATAAGTCTAATTTACTTGTTAATAACAGTTAACATATTGAAATGTTTTCTGTGGCGCAAAATTGTTGTTATGTACTTCAAAAGAGCCATTTTTTCACTTAATTGTCACAATAGTTTTGTTATAGCTTTCATTCTATAGATGTGGAGATGGAAACTTGGAGGGTGAAGTAAGTCTTCCAAAGTGCCAGACAGTGACAACTGTCCTCAAAGTCTAGAATTTACACATTAACCACAGTGTTAAAAAGCTCCAGTATCTTTGGAACTTACAAACAAAACTTTTAGGGGAATGAGTTGTTAATGGGATATAGGATACATTTGCCCCAAGTTTAAAGCAGGATCGGATTTCAAGAAAGGATTTCCAGACTTGTCTTGCCATTCTTTTTTTTTTAAGATTTTGTTTATTTATTAATGAAAAAGACAGGAGGAGAGTGAAAGAACCAGACATCACTCTGGCACATGTGCTGCCAGGGATCGAACTCAGGACCTCGTGCTTGAGAGTCCAAAGCCCTATCAATGTGCCACCTCCCGGACCACCTGTCTTGCTATTCTCACAAAGCATTTTTGTCTTTCCTCAAAGACAATATCTAAAGATATTGGGACAAGGGTTTACATGATTAACAACAGCAAAAACGTGAGCTTAAATATATAGTAACTTTCTCTTGCCAACCGTTCTCTATTGCTATTTCTTCTTTGCATTTTTCATAAGGTATAGCTTGAGTGGCTTATTTACTTTAGATGAGGAATCAATGCATTTTGCTTCTTAAAAATGTCCAAGTGTAGGGGCCAGGCATTAGCACAGTGGGTTAAGCACACATGGTGTGAAGCCCAAAGACTGGAGTAAGGATCCTGGTTCCAGCTGACTCCCCACCTGTAGGGGTCTGCAAGTGTCTTTCTTTTTCTCCCTCTCTTTATTTTCCCTTTCTCTTTCAAATTCTCTCTGTCCTATCCAACAAGGGCAACAAAATAGAAAAAAAAAAAAAAGCCTCAGGAGCAGTGGATTCATAGTGCAGGCACTAAGCCCCAGCAATAACCCTAGAGGCAATAATAATAATAATAATAACAATAATCAAAGTGTAAATTAGATGTTTTTAAAATAACAGCTATTTGGAGCAACCTCTTTAAAATGTTAATATTTACACACATTTGATTTTAAAAGCAGTTTTAGAATATTCAGACTCCTTCATTCACATAAAGTAAAGTATTTCCACAAACATTTTCCTACTGCTTATTCTTCTTTCTATAAGATGCTGAAGCAAAACTGTGCAACATGAACCACAACTAAAATTAGGATGCCATGTCACTGGAAGCTGGAAAAAATCATTATTGATGTCAGAGGCTTTCTTTAAGAATGCATGGCCATGGCAAGTCTATGAAGTGTTAGGAAAGGAATAATTTTAAAACGAGGCTTTAGCTCTTCCAAATACTTTTTCTCACTCTTGCTGCCTCTGTTCCATTAATATGTCTTATCATAACAAGGCATATTCATTTAAGAGAAAGATGAAGTAAAGGATGATGACAATAAGGCTCTAATGAATTTACTGGGAAGGCTAATACTCATTCCCAGCTGGCATTTTAAAATTTGTTTACCTGGATGAAGTGCTAGATACCATAAAAAGCAATCTTCAGCAGGGTAGCATTTTGAAAAGATAATCAAATAGGGAAATCATTGGGAGAAGGAGTTTCAGTAATCTTAAGATACTGTACTAGACCTTTATTTTTAATTCTTAAAATGAATTATTATTATTTGTGAACAGAAGCCACTGATTTTTAGCCTAAGAGGAGCAATTTGAAAGGACAAATAGAAATTAAAACAAGTAAGAATACTTCAATTTCTAATGTGTAAACCAGAGTCCACAGATCTTTTCACAAACACAAGTGGAGATAACTTTTCCAACAAGGAGCTAAGTAATAACTAAGAAAATAAGCATTGAGGTTTTGTTGATCTAATAACACAGCCCAATTTTACTATGTGAGTCAGAAAATGCTTCTTCTTCTTCTTCTTCTTCTTCTTCTTCTTCTTCTTCTTCTTCTTCTTCTTCTTCTCCTCCTCCTCCTCCTCCTCCTCCTCCTCCTCCTCCTCCTCCTCCTCCTCCTCCTTCTTCTTCTTCTTTTTTGCTTGTTTCAAAAGCTTTTAGTTTAAAATAATAAGAGACAAAACAGTGATTTATGTGGTTGAGTGCACATATTACAGTGGGCAAGGATACAGGTTCAAGACTCTAGCCTCCAACTACCACAGGAAAATTTTTATAAGTAGTGAAGCAGTATGGCAGGTGTCTCTCTTCGTCTCTCCCTCTCCATAGCCCCTTTCCATCTCAGTTTCTCTCTGTCTTTAACCAATAAGTGAATAAATAAATAAAAATGAAAGATAAAAATAAATTCATCATAAAATAATACACTTTGATACATATCTAAGTACACAAGATCCCATTAGTCACAGGATCTGGGACTGGCTACTTTCTCTTCAAAACATTGTTTGCCATCCTTTGACATAATTTTTACTTGTTTCATCGGTATTTAGCTTAGACATTTCCTTCAGAAAAGCCAGTCTAACTCGCTCTCTTGAGCTAAATCTGTTCTTCATTTTCCCATTCCCCACAGCATGTGCTGTTGACCCCATTAAACACATGATACATTTCCATGCTTGTTAAGTTGTCTGTATACTGAAAGAGACAGTGTGTCAATAGCAATTGCTTCATTGTCTATCTAGTATTTTTCAGGACACCTGAGAAGTATCCAATACTACTTTAGTATGGGTCATCAAGGAAAAAATGTTAAGTGTTAAGTCCTTCCAAAGTCCCAGGCACATTTTCACTTTTTATATTTCAGTAGTAACAAAGACATTCTGATTCTCACAACATACCAGTATAAAAATTTGCAACAAATAGAATGCATTTAAAATCTACACACAGTCGAGATTACACATTTATCAACTTTTTTTTCCTTAACATGGTTTTAGCATGATCATATGGACAAGAAGTATAGAAATATGTTTTCCTCTTTCTAGAAAAATAATGAGAAACTTTGAAGTTATGCAAGATGATATACAGACAACTTCTGGAATTTGAAGCAAACTGAAAATTAGTAATATGACCTAGGGCACAATTAGAATTTCAGGGCAGAGAGGAATTTCTGAGGTCATCTTGCCTAAATCCTTTATATTATAGAGAGGCAAAGTGATTTTCTCAGGGTCACAGTGCAATAAATGGTAGAAGACAGATTAAATCCCTGGTACTCTGATTTTGAATCCAATGTGTTTTCCGGGATATCTCAGCCCCCTTGACAATGAAAAGTTAAAACTGCATGTGTCCAGCTCCAAGTTAGCTGTAGGAGCAAAGTGTTTCTTGCTTTGCATCCTATAAATGAAGAAGAAAATGTCTACTGCCATTTGTGATGCAAATTCGTCCCAGTGGAATAAGACTACCACTTGTTTACATAAGACCACTTGGAAAAGGGTATTGTAAAAATCTTGAAAGAATCGGAAGTATAGTAAAGTAAGACTAGAGAAAACCACTGCAGAAAAGAAAGAAAAAAGGTTTATTGACCCTTCACTGGGCTGGACTGTTAGCATCTGAACAACAGAGGTTTAGAAAATATTTTTAAAGATTTCGTTAAAAAACATGTTTATTTGTTTGATAGCACAGAGAGAAAACGACAGGGGTGGAAGTGATGGGGAGAAAGAGAGGCAGCTACAGTACCCCTTCATCCTCTTCAGGTGGGGACCAGAGGTTTGTGTGTATTCAACCAGGTGTACCATCACCCAGCCCCCAAATAATAATTTTTAAGATTTATAAGGTGAACTTTCACCTGTGATACCTTATGACACATCCACCCTACTTATTATTATTACTATTATTATTATTATTATTATCATTATTTTTCTTGTCTCCAGGGTTATTACTGGGGCTCAGTGTCTGCAGCATGAATCCACTGCTCCTGGAGGCCATTTTTTCCCCCTTTTGTTGCCCTTGTTGTTGTAGCCTTGTTGTGGTTATTATTGTTTCTGTTGATGTCATTCGTTGTCGGATAGGACAGAGAGAAATGGAGAGAGGAGGGGAAGACAGAGAGGGGGAGAGAAAGAGACACCTGCAGACCTGCTTCACGGCCTGTGAAGCGACTGCCCTGCAGGTAGGGAGCCGAGGGCTGGAACCGGGATCCTTATGCCAGTCTTTGGGCTTTGTGCCAAGTGCGCTTAACCCACTGCGCTCCCCCACTTACTATTTTTTTTACATTTTAATGCTTTTACTGGACCATTACTGTGTCTTTATTTTTCTCCTCTATTAAAAAAAACAAGCAAATAAGCAAAAACTACTGACTTTGTGTCCTTCCTGATACGATTTGGGATTTCTGCCTGAATTTGTGCTCCCCAAGTTGTAGTTCTTAGCTTCCAAATAAATGTGGTTTGCCTCTTTAATAGCTTCTTGATTTTCTTTTTCTTTCCTTTTCTCTTGTTTCTTTCTTTCTTCCTTCCTTCTTTCCTTCCTTCCTTCCTTCCTTTCTTTCTTTCTTTCTTTCTTTTTGTTAGCAGTATGTGAATGAATGCTGATTGACTATGAGGATTCACAGGGATATCGTTTTAGGGTACAACTAGTCTCATAGTTTGTCAAGAGCTATAACAATTATTGCATTTTGCTCTAAGTGTGAATCATCTGTAAATCCAGCCTGAATTAGGCCTCGTGGCTCAGACAGAAGTCAACTATCTCAGTGTACCGGGAAGGGCAATTGTTTAAGTTGAAAAGAAATAAAATAGGCCAGAAAGTGACTAAGAGTAAAGGTGAAATCTTTTGGTATTGGTACTGAAAATACCACGGTGAGGGACTGGGAGATGGTGCAGTAGATGAAGTGTTGAGTTATAAAGCATGTAGTCTCTAACTCAACATAGCAAAATAGTTCAAATAAACTATTTTGCTGTTCCATATATAACATTTTAACAATATTTTTTTAAATGATTCACTGTTTCTTCCTTATTTTTTCACCATTTTTATGGTTTAAGTTATTATTTTAGAATTAACATTGTTCCCTTATAATAATTTAGAACTTATTTGATATCTTTTTACTTACTTTATGTTTTGATAATTAGCATTCTTTATCTAAAGTTTTAAATTTTAATTGATGCAAACCATTTTTTGTGCTTTTATTTGCACCCTGAGAATTTGTACAGAGGAGTTACTAAAGATCTCCTTTGTTATAAATGTTGGCATTTAATGAGTTTTATCTCCTAAGAATATTACATGAGAGAAGCATAATTTCCTTCCCTCTTCTGCATTTAAATGCAGTAAACAACAGGAAGAGCCCAAAGACCTTTTGGACATCTTTGCACACTTTCACCCTTTTCTACTTTCTATAAATTTCTTTAGAAAATTGGTTTGGTCCGGGCCCACATATCTGTACCATGTCGTTAGAAAGTTAATTTCTAAAAAAGGTATAAATTGGGCTGGAAAATAGCTTACCTAGTAGAGTGCATGCCTTGTCACATGCATAGATCAGGCGGAAAGTCTGGCATCACACAAGATTACTGCAGCAGGATGAGGAACTCTGGTGCAGTGGTGTCTCTCCTCTGGAGGAAAACAAAACAATTAAAAGAGTCAACCTGGGGCCAAAAATCACATATGTGCTAGTTTCTCATGCTGGTATAATAATGAATTAAAAGGTATATAAAAATATTTTAACACGATGAGGCGATCCATTTCCTTATTCATAATGTCTTGATTACTCATCCACTTGGGATGAATAAAACAAAAACTAGTATAAAAGCCTGTTCACGTTCCACAAAAATTTTTTGTCTGTTGCACACTTTTGTAAAATTCATAAATATTTTATCTTCAGAAGCTCAAAGAATGTAGTAAATGCTGGTTAGGTTTATAGTTGACTACCTGAGACATAAATGAGAAAGGATGTGTGATTTTGTTGAAATTGGCTCTTAGGTTTTCTCCCTCCACATTCTCTCTCTCTCTCTCTCTCTCATTTCTTTACCAGAGCACTGCTCAGCTTTGGCTTATGGTGGTGTGGGAGATTGAACCTGAGTCTTTGGAGCCTCACGCATGAGTCTCTTTGCATAACCAATATGCTGTCTATACCTGCCTGACTCTCAAGTTTTCCAATAGGGTTTCAGGGATTGCGTAGCACTTTTATAGTTTGTTACATTTGTTTAGTACCAGAATGTAAAAAAATATCATGCCTCACTTAGTGCCTTTATACAATTTCTAATTTTTAATCCGTTTTTCAAACTTTATGATTTATTTTGGGTAGTGAATGAGAGAAACTGAGAAGGACGGGAGAGATATATAGAAGAAAGACAGAGAAAATCTTGTAATATTGCTTGACCACTGGTGATACTCCCCTCATGCAGGTGGGGATTGAGGGTTTGAACCAAGGCCCTTGCAGATGGTAACATATGTACTCTACCAGGTATGCCACCACCTGGTCCCAATACAATTTCCATAGTGAATCTATGCATGGAATTGAAATGGCTTTCTCCCAAGCAGAGGCACAAAAAAACTTCGCATCCTTTTCCCTATTTGACTCTTGATTAGCTCTGACAGATGAACTGTAAATGGGTTCTACATTTCTTACATGTATATTACAGGAATATATATATATAAAATCAACTACTAATTTAGCATATATTAATTGGGAGTTAAAATAATGAAATAAGGGAGTCGGGCTGTAGCGCAGTGGGTTAAGCGCAGGTGGCGCAAAGCACAAGGACCGGCATAAGGATCTCGGTTCGAACCCCGGCTCCCCACCTGCAGGGGAGTCGCTTCACAGGCGGTGAAGCAGGTCTGCAGGTGTCTGTCTTTCTCTCCTCCTCTCTGTCTTCCCCTCCTCTCTCCATTTCTCTCTGTCCTGTCCGGCAACGATGACAACAATAATAACTACAACAATAAAACAACAAGGGCAACAAAAGGGAATAAATAAATAAAATAAATATTTAAAAAAATTTAAATAAAAAAAATAATGAAATAAAATAAACAAGTAAATCAAATAGTCATGGCTTATCAACCTTTTAAAAATAATTTATTTATTCATTTGTTGTTTAGAGATAAGAGAGGTAGAGATAGAACTAGAGAGAGAGCTTCCTTCAATATAGTGTGTGGGGGGGTGGGGCGGGCTGGAACCTGGGTTGGGTACTTGGCAAAGCAACACATTTTACCAGCTCTTTTTAGTGGGTAGATTGGTACAGTGATTATGCTTAATATTTTAAAGAAATCTACAATGATTGTATGCAAATAGGTCTCAATGCAGTTTATTTAGTAAACTAGTAAGATAGTATACATTTCAGGTATGCCTTATTAACACACCAACATTAGCATCTACTCTTGCCGAGTCCATCCAGATTAGCAATTGCCTGTGGGAAAAATTATTTAAGAATCCATGTCAGGTCGCAAAGGTACCATCCCCTATTAAGAGCAATGCATGTTAACATATAATTAAAAAAAAATTTGATAGGACAAATAAATTGAGTATGGAAGAGGAGCTAGAGAGTTAGAGATAGCAAGGCAGAGACATAGAGAGATAGCATAAGCCCTTTGTGTGCCTCTCCAGGACCTTGCCTTCACTATAAAATAGCAATGGTAGGGACTACCCCACTCTCCGAAGGAAGGCTACCACTCGAGGAAGACTGGCCCTGAAATGAATACAGCCTAGAATTTTCCCAACTGTGACCATGAACTGCAAGCTCAAACTTACTGGGACACAGAGGTTTCACAGGCTCCTGTGCTAAATATAAATATATATCTGGGTTCTGGGTCAGATAGATGGGGTTAACAGTTAATTTTATTCATAGGTTATCTTCAAGATTGGGAGCTATTCTTTGCCCCAGTCCGACTTTCTGGCTCTGTTCTCAACTCTGACACCATCTACTCCATCTCCATATTAGCTATCAAGCTCAAGCAAAAACTATGATAGTCATATGTCCCCAGGGAGAAAACTAAAATAGCCTTTCTCACTTCTTTCCATCCTAAGAGCCCTACTTTCATCTACTTAAACCCTACTTTTTGGCTTCTGTTCATGAATCATTTTGTCCTGTTTAACATCTTACTGCTTTTCAGTCACCAAATTGCAAACGCTATCATGATTCCATCTGACCTCCCTGGTCTGATGACTTCATCAGTGTGTCCTAGAACCTCACCTCTCCAGAGCCCTACCCTAATGAGGAAAGATAGAAATCAGTGGGGGTATAGATCAACCTGCCAACATCCATGTTCAGCAGAGAAGCAATTACAGGAACCAGAACTCCCACCTTCTGCACCCCTAAAATAATTTTGGTCAGTATTCCCGGAGGGGAAATAATAGGGGGTAGATAACCAGAGGGCTCTGAACTCCAACCTCATCAGCACCTGGAGAGAGAAGAGGAAAAAGGGAGGGCCATTAGGAAGTAGTAATAGGTGTAGATGTGACTTGGAAAAGAAGAGATCAGACGATGGGAAAAAATGGACAAATATATATATTTACAGATAGTTGTAGAAATAATAGTTAACTCATATCTGCAACCTTGGGAGACCTGTTGTAGCTTCCAGTGGAGGGAATAGGGATACAGAACTCTGGTGTTGGGAACAAGGCAGAATTATATCCCTGTTATCATGCAATTTTGTAAATCAAAATTAAATCATTGATGAAATTGAAAGCAGAGAAAGAGATAGAGATAGAGATAGATAGATAGATAGAGAGAGAGACCTGCAGAACAGTTTCATGGCTTGTGAAGCTTCCTCCCTGCACTTGGGGACTGGGGGCTTGAACCCTTATGTATAGTAATGCTTGCCCTCAACCAGGTGCACCACTACCTCGCCCCAATGCATCTCTTTTTATTTAAGAAAAAAATAAAAATCTCTCCAAGAAATTTTTTTTTTTCTTTTTATTTTGTTCCTTTCTTTCACTTTGCCAGCTAGGCAACTCTAGGGGGCGCACTCCTTAAGAACTCTTAACAGTTACGCGTTTGGTTGGGTGACCCTTACTAAAATAATTCTCAGCAAGCAAGCCAGGGTGAGATCTTGCTCCAGCTCTCTGCTGAGGGCGCTTTCTCTGCAAGGCCCGCCCCCCAGAGCCGACCTTCTCAACACACAGCCAACCCAGCCTGGGTGAGTGGGCCGCGGAGCCTTCTGGGGCTTGTGGTCTCTGGGCTTCCCAGTCCACTTCCCGGGGCTAGAACTCGGAGGAAGCTCGAGGGGCTTCCACAATCCAAGTCTGGTGTCCAGAGCTGCCCGAGCAAACACTGCAGTTCTTGCGAGCCTGGAGGATGGCACAGAGCTCCTGCCCCAACGCTGCCTCCCTGACCTGCTGTGGCTCTCCACTGAGGGCGCCCTCCCACCTCTGCAGCAACCTTGAAGGTAGGTGGAGAAGGACCCTGCAGAGCGAGCCTCCGCTCGCTCGCTCACCCCATGGCTTGGGCCTTGCATTCTTCCACTGACCCCATGTGTTTCCCATGGCCGACTTGGAACTGGATTTCCCAACGTTTGCAGTTGTGTGGGGCTCCATGCACTCTTGGGGGCTTGTCTTTGGGGAAGTAGACTGCATCTGCCCTGGGACTTGGAGCTTCTTTTTGGAGTTACTGAGGGATCTGTCTGTACATGCGTCGATGGGTTCCTGTGGTGTGTTCTCTCCCTCTGAATAATTTTTTCTTTTAAGTTTTTAAAATATTTATTTATTTATTTTCCCTTTTTGTTGCCCATGTTGTTGTTTTTTTGTTGTAGTTAGTAATGTTGTCCTTGTTGCTGGATAGGACAGAGAGAAATGGAGAGAGGAGGGGAAGACAGAGAGGGGGAGAGAAAGATAGACACCTGTAGGCCTGCTTCACGGCCTGTGAAGCGACTTCCCTGCTGGTGGGGAGCCGGGGGCTCGAACCCGGATCCTTCACTGGTCCTTGCGCTTTGTGCCACGTGCGCTTAACCCGCTACGCTACCGCCGAACTCCCCCCTCTGAATAATTTCAAGTGTGATTTGATCTCTGAAATGACCCCCGAGGATTCCAGGAGAAGTCAAGGCCTGTGATTTGAGGGCTTGGACTGGCAACTCAACCTATTGGGCAGATTTTTTTTTTTTTCATTGAACACCGACTATATTGGTGGAACTCTGTGAAATGCAGTAGGTGACAAAGATGGACACAAAAGGTGTCTTCTCACAAGGATTTCTTGGTCTTGGGCTAGAGATGAAAATATAGGTACTTAAACACACCCAGGGCATAGGGCCAGCTTGCGTTAGAAGGATCAGATGAAATGTTGTAGGACAGAGAAGCTTCTCGGAGAGGGTAGCACCATAAGCAAGGCTAAGTACCAAGCATTTGGGGATGGGGCCAGGAATAAAGGCAAGAGGTGGCAGAGACAGCTCAGCCCTCGAACACAGGACGTTCACGACCCAAGTCTCAGGATTCAGTCCCCTGCACTGATATATGCTAAAGCTCAGTAGTAGTGTCTGGAGTCTTTCTCACTTATTTTCTCGTCCTCATAATAAATATTATTTAAGAAGAGAAAAGGCAAGAAACCAGCCACCCACGGAAAAACACTTTGAGACTGTCTGACGTGGCAGGAAATACAAGGAGAAGTTGCTTGGGTTGAGCTAGGGAAGGTTTCAAGAAAGTTTGTGTTCTGGAATTGCAGAAAAACCTTTGGGATTCAAATCTGATCAGGATCCATACATCATAAAAGCCTGCTTTTTAATATTCATAAAATGCTCATTATGCAGGAAAACACCTAACCTAGACTCTTCACAAAAGGCTGTATTTTTCAATAACAGTACTGTGTCAGATTAATTACATACATTGATCACTTTCTTGAGCTTGTTTATATATTTTTTCCTATTTAAAATGAAGAGATTTTTTTTTTTGCACCCAGGGTTATTGCTGCCACTCAGTGCCTGCACCATGAATCCGTTGCTCCTGTTGGCCTTTTTTTTGTTTTCTTTTTCCCTTTTTGTTGCCCTTGTTGTAGCCTTGTTGTTGTTATTATTGTTGTTGTTGATGTCATTCGTTGTTGGATAGGACAGAGAGAAATCGAGAGGAAGACAAAGGGGGGAGAGAAAGATAGATACTTACAGACCTGCTTCCCAGCATGTGAATCGACTTCCCTGCATGTGGGGAGCTGGGGGCTTGAACCCGAATCCCTATGCCGGGTCTCTGCGCCTTGCGCCAAGTGCGCTTAACCCGCTGCGCTACCGCCCAACACTTAAAAAGAGATTTTTAAGTGTATCATTAGGTGTTTGCACTGAAGTCCAGTTGCTTGGCAGAGATTGTGAGTTCTGCCCACTATGGTCCTTGTTTAGCTAGGGGACACTTACTGCTTTAGAAGGGTTTTAGGTCAAGTTCCACAAAGAGCATGTATAATTTCCAACATATATAATCTGGTTGACTTTCATAGCAGGGAAGTGGCCTACAAGTGACAAGATTCAGCTGTGAACTTTGGAAATGAAGGTCAGGAACATTAATTGATGACAGTCTGGCTTTTATTCTTCTTCTTTTTTTTTAATTTTATTATGGGTCAATGTTATTAGAAACAGCTTTCCAAGTCAGTATTTTGAAGATAATAAAACTTAACATATATTACCTTAAATACATTTGGCACATATAAAGATGTCAGGCAAATGGAGATTGTAGCAAAGATTATTAGAAAGAATATTTTAGCTTCTTTCAAGAGATAAGTGTATGTCATGTGTTCATGAAATTCTGACGCATAACGCCACTTGAAGCTGATGGTCAGAGTCAAAATTTAATAGAACCAGTTAGGCTGGGTCACTTTGGAAGATTCTTGAGGTAAATCTATGATTGCATTGTGACGAATAGGCCGAAGGAACTGAGAGATGAGTCAAGAGGCTGATAAAGTCACAAAAAAACTAATTAATAGGTTGAAGGGAAAATTGATACATTTTTTTAGAAGTATTGGAATATAGAAAGAGAATGGGTGGGGAGTGGTACCACTGGAGTCAGAAAGCAAATTGCTTTTAAGAATAGAGATGCGGTCATTTGGCCGGAAGCTGTATGCATGGAAGCAAAGTTGAGGATTTGCAAGTTGCACTTTGGGAATCATGACATCATTTGAGCCTTGTTAAGAATAGCTGAACAGCTATGTCAGGTGCAGGGTGATGGGTAAGTCCCTTCCTTGTAAAATCTGGGAGTATCCCGAGAGCATGATATGTGGAGGGAAGTCAATACAGAAGAAATGGAAAGGGCAGGGATACTTGGTGGAGAAGGCAGAAGAAACTGATACGCAACTGGCGTTATTTCTTAGAACACTATTTTTGGTTTTTAAAGAAATTATTTCCGGGAGTCGGGCGGGTTAAGCGCACGTGGCGCTTAAGGATCCCGGTTCGAGCCCCGGGCTCCCCACCTGCAGGGAGTAGCTTTACAGGCATTGAAGCAGGTCTGTAAGTGTCTTTCTCGCCCCCTCTTTGTCTTCCCCACCTCTCTCCATTTCTCTCTGTCCTATCCAACAATGACGACATCAGTAACAACAATTAAAAAAAAGGGCAACAACAGGGAAAATAAATAAATACAAAAAAAGAAATTATTTATTGGATAGAGGTAGAAATAAAGAGGGGAAAGGGAGACAGAGAAGTGAGGCAACTACAGCACTGCTAGACAGCTAGTAAAGTTTCCTCCCTAATGGGGACCTGGGGCTTGAACCCATGTCCTTTCACATGATAATATATGTGATACACCTGTGTGGCCCTGTTCAGCCCCCTTAGAATGTTGCTTTTTATGGTGTATAAGAACAAGGATGAAGAGACTATTAGTTTTGAGGAGCTTGCCACAAAATAACTAGAACTTTTTTAAAAAAAATTTTATGTGCTGGCAAAATGGTTAGGATCCAGCTTACATAGATTTTCATTCATTGCTTAGGTAAGTTGGCTAATATTTTATTTTTCACTGCTCACCTTGTGTTAGCTGCAGGGATTTCTGCTCTGACAGACAGGTTAATGAGCTCAATGGACCTCACTTGCCACTGAGACACAGACATCAAACAGTAAATAGAATAAGGGCTTATCCATTTGTAGTTGTGATAACATAAGTTGGTGATGTGAAACATAAATGTGCGGTGTTTGGAGAAGGGAACTGACATCGTATCAAGGAAGACATGTTGTAAAGATAGAATGTGTAAATTGGCAACCTGGAGGGATAACACCAATGAAGACATATTTAAAAAAAAATAGAACTTTGGGGCCAGGCGGTAGTGTTCCTGGTTATGCACCCACACCATAGTACTCAAGGATGGGGGTTCAAGCCTCTGCTTCCCACCTGCAGGGGGAAAGCTTCACAAGTGGTGAAACATTGCTGTAGGTGTCTCTCTGTCTCATCTCTTAATCTCTGGCTGTCTCCATCTAATAATAAATAAATAAATAAGAATAAGAAAATAAAAAATAGAACTTTTAAACTGGGGTTTGGAGAGACAGCATAATAGGTATGCAAAAAAGATTTTCATGCCTGAGACTCTGAGGTCCCAGGTTCAATCCTCAGCACCACTGTAAGCAGAACTGAGCAGTGCTCTGGTCTATCTCTATGTCTATCTTTGTCTTTCTCTCTCTTTCATTAAAAATAAATAGAGGCGGTTGGTGGTACACTCACATGTTACAATGCACAAGTCCCCAGCCCCCATCTGTGGAGGGTGGGGGAGCTTCATGAGCTGTGAAGAAGTACTGCAGTTGTTTCTTTCCTTTCTTCCTCTTTTGATTTCTTTCTGTCTCTACCCAATAAATGAACATATAAGTAAGATATAAACAGATAATAATTAAAAAAATAAAAACTTATAATCAAAGCAAAAAAAAAAATCACAACATTGGTACCTAAAAGACATTGGTATTGTTACCAAGTGGATCATTATTTTCTCATGGTGCAACTTCCTGTTATCACTGCGTTCGTGATTCTCCACTTACTACTGATCCATCTCTTGAGCGTTTGAAATGCGCTTGATTGGTGAATTTGTGAGGTGGGGAAATTTTTCAGGAGCCAAGACTATGCACAGATATTTCTCCAGCCAGTGATTGCTGCCTGATAGTGACTAAGTAGGAAGTGGCCATTTAATTTTATTGATGCTACATTGATTCCCACTAAGGATAAGAAAGGAATTTGAATGCTGGCAAATCAGTGGTCAGCCAGAGTCACAACCACCACTGAAATAGCCTCTTAATATCCTTTGGAAGAATCACAACCAGCTCAGGTCCTGTCACTTTTTATTAGAAAATTTTGGCAACAGTCAATGAAAGCCTGTCTGTTGTGTTTCCTTTTGTTTTAAATTTTAATGATTCCTGGGAAAAGTGAGTGGGAAATAAAGAGCCATTCCTGCTTCTAGCTGCAGGGAAGGGACGGTACAGCTGTTGCTATGATTTTGCATTCATATAGCACTTTGAGTGTTGTCTTAATGCTGAAACATCAGTTTTATTGTTCATTTTAAAATATGGCCCAAAGTTTCCCATGTCAGGATTTGTTTGGTGGGATTCAGAGATGAGGATCTTATAAGAGTGAGCCTTGGGAGTTGGGCGGTGGTGCACCTGGTTGAGCGCACATATTACAGTGCACAAGGACCCGGGTTTGAGCCTCTGGTTCCCACCTGCAGGGGGAAAGCTTTACGAGTGGTGAAGCAGGGCTGCAGGTATCTCTGTCTCTCCCTCTCTGTCTCCCCCTCCTTATCAATTTCTGTCTGTTCTATAATATAAAAATTAAAATATTTATTACAGCCTCTAATCTTCTTTGATCTTTCTTTCCTTGCTTTCCCTGTCTCCTATGTGGCATTGCTAGCATCTGTTCTAGATATCTTTCTTCTGACCCTTAGAATATCCATTCTAACTCAGTTTTGCAGGTTCATACTTGCTCCATCCCCCATTCTAAGAATGATCCCTCCTATAGGACTGAAAGTCACAGCTCTCCTCAGGTGATTCAATCCTCCATCATGCGCTGTCTGCCAATTTTGGTAACTCTTCCCTGTTCTTATCACTTTATGACAAGAGGAGGTGAAGGATGCTCCTGACTTATTCCAATTGCTGCAGTACATTGGTGTCACTCCATTATGCCTCCCCCTCTAGAAACGATCCTCACATTACCCAAGTTGAGTTTTCATTAACTCTCTGCTTAAACCTTGAATTAGTGATATATTATAGTCTTACTACTTTTTAAAGAATTACATTATTTTTATTAGTGACTTAATAATAGTTTATAAGATCCTAAGATTATACGTATTTAGTCCCATACCACAGCCATCACCACAGTTTTGTGCCTCCCACCCGCACCACAACCCAAAGAATAATCTTATTACTTTTTAAAATATACCAATTTTTTGACACTGCTTGACTTTTTTTTTTTTTTTTTATAAAAAGGAAACACTGACAAAAAAAAAAGGATAAGTGGGGTACAACTCCACACAGTTCCCACCAACAAAACTCTGTATCCCATCCCCTGCCCATCCCCTGCCCTGATAGCTTTCCTAATCTTTATCTCTCTGGGAGTATGGACTCAGGATCATTATGGGGTGCAGAAAGTGGAAGGTCTGGCTTCTGTAATTGCTTCACCGCTAAACATGGTCACTGACAGGTCAATCCATACTCCCAGCCTGTCTCTCTCTTTCCCTAGTAGGGTGGGGCTCTGGGGAAGTGGGGCTCCAGGAGGACTCATTGGAGGGGTTGTCTATCCAGGGAAGGCCCGTTGGCATCATGTTAGCATCTGGAACCTGGTGGCTGAAAAAGAGTTAACATATAGAACCAAATAAATTGTTGACTAATCATAAACTTAAAGGCTACAAAATGTAGACCCCCAACTCTTAATTTGCACTATTCCAGCCTTTAAGTTCTCTTTAAGTAACTCCCAGAGGGTTAAAGAATAGGAAAACTATCAGGGGAGAGTATGGGATATGGAGTTCTGGTGGTGAGAATTGTGTGACGTTGTGCCCCTTTTATCCTATGGGTTTTGTCAGTGTTTCCTTTTTATAAAAAAAAAAAATATATCAAAAGTACCTTAGTCATCCTTGAATGACTTAAGGGAACATATTTAGTCATTTGTGAACTTCTTATTTAGGCTTCAGATTTCAGAGTAGACCAAGATGTCTAGTATTTTCGTTATTTTTTTTTTCCCCCCAGAATATTCGCCATAGCTATACTCACTGTATTTTGGAAATTAGAGTATATTGAAAGGCAATGTTTTGGGGTTTGATATTCAATTTGACTTTAAGGAAATATTCTGAAGTAGGTTCTTAAGTATATCATTCATTTAAGTCAATTTTTATAGTAAAAGTCCAATTTATTTTTAACACGCTTCCAAAGTATCTGTCGGCTTCTTTAATTTCTCCTTCTGATTTATTCAGTGAGCTCATTCCCTGTTTTGTTTTTGATTAGGTTGCTTGCACCATGGCAAAATTCTGGAAAACCAACCTTCTTGTGTTTACTGTGTACTTTAGTTTGATCTGGATGAATAGAGTGAATGAGAACAACCTATTGGAAAGTAATTTTGATTGTTAAGAGATAGAGAGATGTGACTTTCTTAACTTTCATTTTTTGAAGATGTATTTCAGAGGCCACTTTGTGATCAGCTCTTTTTACCATGCTTTCATGACTATCTTTCTCTCTTGCAAGATTAAAAAACAAAGCAAATAATAAAAAAATGCATGCTTTTGATACTTTTCAAATTCCCTAAAGTGGATTTTACAATAGTAATTTGTTTATAACGCATCTATCTTTTTTATCTCTTGGACCCATAGTAGGAGAGAGAGCTATTTTTTTTTTTTTTGGTATTTTTTATTTGCTTCTGAACTTGGATTTCATTGTCAGTTCTGTTATTAATGCATTTATTTTTATTTACCTATTTATCTTCTGAAGTAGAATAAAAGCTCCCGAGGGAAGCAGCATGCTTATTTCCAATACTTGACATAACCGATAAATGGTATTGAATGTTTGTTGACAGAACATAACTTTTCCCATGACATTCTGCCTTTATAATTCCCAAGGAGTAAGATGTTGCTGCTTCCTATTTTATTATTTTATTTTACCAGTATAGCTTCTAGATTGCTACTCATACTGTTTTCCCTCTTCTTTCTTTCTCTTTCCTCTCTCCCTCCCTCATTCCCTCTCATTTTCCTTCCTTCCTTCCTTCCTTGCTTGCTTCCTTCCTTCCTTCCTTCCTTCTTTTTTTTCTTCTTGCCAAGGAACAGTTCAGCTCTGGCTTTTTTTTAAATATTTATTTTATTTTATTTTATTTATTTATTCCCTTTTGTTGCCCTTGTTGTTTTATTGTTGTAGTTATTCTTGTTGTTGTTGTCGTTGTTGGATAGGACAGAGAGAAATGGAGAGAGGAGGGGAAGACAGAGAGGAGGAGAGAAAGATAGACACCTGCAGACCTGCTTCACCGCCTGTGAAGCGACTCCCCTGCAGGTGGGGAGCCGGGGGCTCGAACCTGCTCTGGCTTTTGGTCATGTTGGGGATTGAACCTGGGACCTTAGAGCTTCAGGCAGGGAAGTTATTTGCATCATCACTGTGCTCTCTTTCTGACCTGGTTTTGCCTTTTAATAAAAGAAAACCCACACCTAACATCAGTCGTTTATTTGGTGATTACCAAAGTGTTATTTCTTCTACTTAATGGAAACAGTTAAAAATATATTTTTATTATTAAAATATATGTTTATTTTTTTCTGACAAATTTTGTACATCACAGTTCCCCAAACCCCAAATTGTGGTCCTTCAATGTTTGTAGGCATGGGAGAGCTATAGCATAGCTGCGGATAGTAAATGAAGCACTTGCTTCCGCTCAGAGATTCTGGCAGTCTTTTTCATAGTATGTTGCTGATGTAAAAAAAACCAAAACCGAAACAAACATACAAACATCCAAACCATTTAATGGTTAATAATGTACAGACTCCCAGTTTCCCAGTATATCCAAAAATATGAGTATTACTCAAGATCAATCAGCAGGGTGCTGGCTTAATTATTTTTGTTTGTTTGTTTTTTAATTGTGTGGTTTATGGCTTGCAGTGCAGTTTCGGACACATGGGCACAATCATATTCATCAGTCATTGACAAAAAGTTAAGCTTTGGTAGAGAATAAAGGATAGGACTTCAGAAAATAGTTCAAGAGGCCTGAGTAAGTATTTTATTGGCATTATTTTGGACTTTGCAGTAATTTTAGAATATATTTTTGACTGGAGTCCATTATCACACTGGCTTGGGATTCATAGTGAAATCTTTGATGCTTTCTGGTCTAGATTGGCAGCAAGCATTGTCATTTCACATCACAAACATCTTTCAGAGCATCCTGTTGTCTATCATTGTGCAAACTCGGTGTCCTGACCTTTTTCAGCTCTGCTTCCCTTTACAGGTCAGTGTTCCCTTGCTCCTTCTTTTATTTTATTTTTGAGAGAGAGGTGGAGAGAGGAACACCAGAGCACTGCTCAGTTTTGGCTTAGGGTGGTGCAGGGGATCGAACCTGGGACTTTGGAGCCTCAGGCATGAGAGTCTCTTTGCATAGCCATTATGCTATTCCCCCACCCTCCCTTGCTCCTTCTTAATCAGATTAATGCTGTTCAGTTACATAGAAGATCATGCCTGTTTCTAGTTATCCTAGTACAGGAAAGTCACATTGTTTGCATTTTCATTATGTCAACTTTTCAGTCCTGTGTTAGGACCCTTTAGTCTCTTAAGTACTTTTTCGTTTAATCAAGAAAGCCACACACTCTCTCATAATTAGTTATATGCTATCTATTCCGTACTTTATCTGTCCAACTGATTTGGGGCTTGAGAGAGAGAGAGAGAGAGAGATGATGTGTTAGTTGGGATTCACTGTTCTCAGCCTTGCTTTTTTTTTTTTTTTTCCTCCTAGATATACAGGAGAGAGGGAGTAATATTATAATATTATAGCACCAGAGCTTCTTCTAGGGAAGTGAGGGCTGGGCCCACACCTAGATCATATACAGAACAAATCAGGAACACCCACTGTGTGTGTCTTTCCCTGAGCTATTAATAGAGTCGTAGTCAGCCTTAGGCAGAGAGGAATGAATGAGTGGGTCAGGAATTGAATCAATACCATGGAGTATTCTCAAATGCTTATGAACTGCAGTGCTGGCTCTGCCCCTCACCCAGTTTAGTTGGGTTATGGGTTGTAACTAAGTTCCTCTCAGCAACTTTATAGGTGAAGTGCTATTTTTCTTCTCTTTATGAATAACCATACAGGTACAGAGAGATTGAGAAACTGTAAGAAAACAGCTAGCAAAGGACACAGCTAGGCAGTTTGACATCTGAAACTGCTCGCTTGGACTCTATGCTATTCCTTTCATCTTTTTAATTTTTTAATGATATTTGTTTATTTATTGGATAAAGATAGTCAAATATTGAGAGGTAAGGGGGAATTACGGAAGGAGAGAGACAGAGACACACATTGCTTCATCACTTGCAAAGCTTTCCCCTTGCAGGCGGGGACCTGGGGCTGGAACCCAGGTCCTTGCACATTGCAGTACTTTCACTCAACCAAGTGCACCACCAACCACCCCTATTCGTTTCAACTTTAAGAAATATTTGGTGGCTGGGTGGTGGCACACTTGGTTTTGAGCACGTATTACATTGTGCAAGAAGGCAAGTTCAAGCCTCCAGCCCCCACTTGTAGGGGGAAGCAGTGCTGCTGGTATCTTTCTCCCTCTCTATCCCTCTCAATTACTCTGTCTCTATCCAATAAACAAGTACATAAATAAATTAAAAAGAATCAGGGGGCTGTAGGTGGCTTACCTAGTAGAACTCATATTTTTAAAATTCATTTATTCCCTTTTGTTGCCCTTGTTGTTTTATTGTTGTATTTACTATTATTGTTGTTATTGATGTTGTTGTTGTTGGATAGGACAGAGAGAAATGGAGAGAGAAGGGGAAGTCAGAGACGGGGCGAGAAAAACACGTGGGAGTCAGGCCATAGCACAGTGGGTTAAGCACACATGGCACGAAGTGCAAGGGTAGGCATAAGGATCCCGGTTCGAGCCCCTGGCTCCCCACCTGCAGGGGGTTCACTTCACACATGGTAAAGCAGGTCTGCAGGTGTCTATCTTTCTCTTCCCCTCTGTCTTCCCCTCCTTTCTCCATTCCTTTCTGTCCTATCCAACAACAATGACGGTAATAACAACAACAATAACAAAAAAAGCAATGATGATAAACAGGGCAACAAAAGGGGGAAAAGAAAAGATAGACACCTGCAGAACTGCTTCACCACTTGTGAAGTGACTCCCCTGAAGGTGGGGAGCCAGGGGCTCGAACCGGGATCCTTACACTGGTCCTTTTGCTTTGGCCACCTGTGCTTATTCCACTGAGCTACTGCCAGACTCCCTAGAACTCATATCTTACCATGCATTATGCCTTGGGTTTGAGCTCCTGACTGTTCCATAGAAGTACCATAGAGAGGGGAAGCTTCATGAGCAGTGGAGCTGTGCTGTGGTGTGTCTTGTCCTTCTCTTTGCTGTTCATCTCTTCCTCTTTATCACCATCTACCTGTAATGAAGGAAAAAAAAGGGTGCTGGGCGTGGTGGGATCATACAGGCACAAAACTCTAGTGAACCCACAATGACAAAAAAAAAATAACCCAAAAAAACAAACAAGGATACAAATAAATAAATAGGGGGCTGGCCAGTGGTGCACCTTGGAAAGCACATACACAGGACAGTATTCAAAGGCCTGGGTTCAAGCCCCTGGTTCTCCACCCTGCAGGGGAAGCTTCCTGAGTAGTAAATGAGTGACACAATGCTGAGCAACTCTCAACTTCTCTCTCTATCCTAAGGAATAAAAAAATCAAGAAATTTTAGAGGTGACACTGTGGTAGAACGTAGGGCTTAAATCCCTGAGATCCCAAGTTTAATCCCTGTATTATTATAAGCTAGAGTGGTGTTCTGGTCCTATGCCTCATGTTAGGCCATCAATCTTTAAAAAATCATATTTGGTTTGGAATGATTTTTCTCCTTCAGGGTTGGTGCCTGAACCGTGGCTCTTGGTGGCCAGTTTTCCCCCCTTTTTCCTTTTATTTGATAGAGATAGAGAGAAATAGAGATAGAGGAAGAAGCCCAAAGAGGGAGAGAGAAAGGGTGATCACCTGCAGCACTGCTCCACCTGTCTTGAAGTTTCTCCTCCTGCAAGTAGAGACTGAGGGCTTGAACCCTGGTCCTTGTGCCTGTGTTACTTTGTTTTGGTCTCAGTGGGGAGTCCAGGGCAGGGTGCTGGGTGGAATTCTGTATCTGTCCTTGCCATCCAACTCCACATAGTGTACCTGCGTGAATGTGCACGTGTATGTTTGTATGTCCATGCTGCTGGGACAGTAAGGAAGTTGAGATGGGGCTCAACGTGGGCATGAGGTGACCATAGATTGGACATTTAACTCTTCTTGTGACTATATAAAAGAGTAAAAACATAATGAGGACAAATTGTATTATATATGTGTGTGTATATGTGTGTACTTATACACATACTTTATGCACATACAACCCCCCAAACACTCACAAGCTAAATTTTCATTAGCTTTCACTGTGTGCTGGGCTCTGTATTTCGTCTTTCACATTGGCTCCTTTTATTAAATTCTTATAATAACTTCTATAAAAGTAGCTTCCATTCTCAGATTTCAGATAAGTAAACTGAGGCATAGAAGCAAGGCCAGACTGTCTGACTTTGTGGCTGGAAATTTTCACTGTCAAACTGCACAGACCCCCCCCCCCCCAAAAAAAAAAAAAAAAAAAAGCCAACAGCATATACTTAAGGACTCAATTGGAAAAGATGTTGGCCAATGTATGTAGCCTTATCATCGGCGCTGAAAGCTGCCTTCATCTCAGACACAAGGCCCTTCAGTCTCTGCTTGAGGAACTCCAGTAATTGGTGTTTCATAATGGTGCAAGGCAACCCATCCCATTGTTGGACAGCTCCTCTCGCTAGATATCTTATTCATCTGTTTGCTAGAGATGTATCTCCTTGTAGTTCTCATCTCTTGGTCCTAGTTCTACTTTCTGGAGAAATATTGAACAGGTCTTGCCTGTCTTCTGTCTGGCAGCCTTTCAAATGCTGTGCTGCTTCCCTGAGTCTTGTCTTTGTTTGGCATTTATGCTTGTTGTCTCCAGACCTCTCACCCTTGCAATCATCCTTTCTGGCAGTCTGGCTTAATCGGTCCTTTCTGACAAGTTTCAGCACATAGAATTGAACCTGGCAATGTGGTAGTTGATGCAGCAGAAAAACCTGACCTACTATATTGCTACTTACTGTGACATTGGGAAATGGCAAAATATTAATAGCTTCACCTCAGGTCCTTGTCTGTCAACATGGGCATAGTAACTATCTAATATACAGCATTATTGTGGGGTCAAATAAGATGGTGCCTGGAAAGGGCCTCTATGTGCCACATCCCCAGCTCTAAGCTCTCAGAGAGCTCCATGTAAGAGAGCTCTAAGCTCTCTCTAAAGCCTGTGCTTCCACATCTAAGTAAATTACCCTCTCGCTTCTCTTTGCGTCTTTGATCAATAGCCACGTGATAACTGAAAACATTCTTGACCTTTTTAAAAATTTTAAAAAATATTTATTTATTCCCTTTTGTTGCTCTTGTTTTTTATTGTTGTAGCTATTATTGATGTCGTCGTTGCTGGATAGGACAGAGAGAAATGGAGAAAGTAGGGGAAGACAGAGAAGGGGAGAGAAAGATACACACCTACAGACCTGCTTTACCGCCTGTGAGGCAACTCGCCTGCAGGTGGGGAGCCGGGGGCTCGAACCGGGATTCTTTTGCCGGTCGTTGTGCTTTGCGCCACAAAACCCCACTGTGCTACTGCCCAACCCCCCCTTTTTAGTTTAAATTGTAATCGATCACTTACCTTCAGTCTCCAATTTCCTTATATTTTGTTGTTGTTGTTGACACCTGCTTATCATGGGACCTCTGTGAATCCACTGCTCCTGGTGGCCTTTTTTGTTTTTGCCTCCAGGGTTATCTCTGGGGCTTGATGCTGGCACTACAAATCTCCTGGGAACCCCCACCCCCTTTTCCATTTTATTGGATTGAACAGAGAGAAATTGAGAGGAACGAGGAAGATAGAGAGGGAGAGAGAAATATATATCCCTGCAAGCCTGCTTTATTGCCTGTGACGTATCCCCCTGCAGGTGGGGGATCAGAGGCTTGAACCCGGATCCTTCTGCATTTTGTACTATGTGTTCTTAACGAGGTGTGCCATCACCTGCCTTCTCCCCCCTTGCCCCTTCCTTGGCAATCTTACCTCCCCCACCCTCGCCTCACCCCTTTTTTTAACTTGATAGGACAGATAGAAATGGAAAATGGAGGGAGTATGCAGGTTAAGCACATGTGGGGCAAAGCACAAGGACCGGCTTAAGGATCCCAGTTCGAGCCCCCAGATCCCCACCTGAAAGGAAGTCGCTTCACAAGTGGTGAAGCAGGTCTGCAGGTGTCTATGTTTCTCTCCCCCTCTCTGTCTTCCCCTCCTCTTTCCATTTCTCTCTGTCCTATGCAACAATGACAACATCAATAACAACAACAATAAAACAACAAGGGCAACAAAAGAGAAAATAAATAAATACAAATAAAAATATTTAAAAAAAAGACATGGAAAATGGAGGGGGAGGCAGGGAGACAGAGAGATACGTACAGCCCTAGCTGGTTCACCACTGTTTAGGCTCCACCCTTCCGCACCCCTTACCCCCCCAGAGGTGAGCACTAGTGGCCTGAATCTGAGTTCTTGCCCAGTGTAGTATGTGTGCCACTGTCCAACTTGTCCAGTTTACTTCTCTTAATTTTCTCAGCAGCTTGAGAAAATTTATCACAATTTGAT
This sequence comes from Erinaceus europaeus, assembly GCF_950295315.1. Lineage (NCBI taxonomy): Eukaryota > Metazoa > Chordata > Mammalia > Eulipotyphla > Erinaceidae > Erinaceus > Erinaceus europaeus. The sequence goes on from NC_080174.1 coordinate 20,864,971, forward strand.
ATACATATAGTTAAGTTATTTTGTGATTCCTCATGCTAGATTGTAAACTATGTGCTCAAGAAAACATCTGTTTTCATCACTGCAATATTTTTTGGACATAGCAGGCGCTAAAAAAATTTTGTTGACTATATGAATGAATTGCTATCCAGTTTATGTTTCTGATGTGTCCTGACTTTGGAAAAACACAATAAGATGCTTCTCAGAAAGTATAACTGGCAAATTATGGACTGTCCTTTTAGTATTTCAATTTCATAGTTTAATTCATTAGTTTATTGCCCTGTGCTGCAAGGGTATTTTCTGAGAGTATTCTTACCTGAGCTGAACTCTAGGACTGAAATTAATTCCCAAATTAAAAAAATAAAGTGATACTGAAAGTGAGGAAAAAGTTGTCTATCACGGATTTTAATTTCTAATGATTCAGGGTTATAGTTTGGTGGGTAAATGCACAGAGATTTTTATTGAAATGAGCAACAGATCGTGTTACTTCCCATGTGTGTTTGCTCTCTGTAGCTATTCAGTATGTTTTTTAAATATTTATTTATTTATTTATTCCCTTTTGTTGCCCTTGTTTTATTGTTGTAGTTATTCTTGTCGTTGTTGTTGGATACGATAGAGAGAAATGGAGAAAGGAGAGGAAGACAGAGAGGGAGAGAGACAGGTAGACACCAGCAGACCTGCTTCACCACCTGTGAAGCAACTCCCTGCAGGTGGGGAGCCAGGGGCTCCAACCGGAATCCTTCCGCTGGTCCTTTCGCTTTGTCTGCTGTGCTACTGTCCGACTCCCAGGTATCTTGATTTCTTAATGACTTGGTCTTACAACTACAAGTCCTTTGTTACAAAGTGACCACAGCCTCAACAAGTTGGCTGTTATTGGTGTTAATATGGTTTGTTTTTTGCAGTTAGTGGATAAAGGGGAATAAGACAGAAAGGAGGCAGAAATGCAGCCATTAGCAATATTTCAGCTTGCCTCCCTACATGAAGAGAGTCTAGGAAATACCCTACCTACTTAGATAGTTATCAGGGCTGGGTTAAGGGCCTTATGCATCCACTTAAAAGATATTGTAAGGTTAAGAGTCCAGGTGGGGAGTGCCAAATTTCCAGACTGCTGTGTTGGAGGCTTAGTTATTTACATATTGAGCTAGCTGACTACCTGGTCTTAATGGACTAAAACCTTTGAAGTCAGCAGAACATGTGATTGTAACAGGTGATCTGTCTGATCTCTCAGAATGAAGAGAAAATTTTCTCACAGCAAAATGTGTCTTGGGATAAGAGTGGGGCTGGAAGGGGGAAGTTACAGTTTCCTTACCCAAGTGAGTTGACTCTGGATCTATGAATTATTGACACATGCTTTTTTGAATTTTTGCAAGTGTACCTAGCTCACATAATGCTGTCAGCAGTTAATGTTGTGTCAAGCTGTTCTGAATTTAAATCTGTAGAGTCATTTTTGGTCAGAGTGCCTGAAAAATCCCACAGCTACTTATTTAAACTTATTTTTAATTTGCTTTAAGATGTATTGTAATCACACAGGGGCTTTCAGCAGAGTGCTATAAATCTGTCATTGCTAATATATTTGCATTGCAAATATATTTGGCATGGGGAAGAATGACCAAATGAATGAATTACTTATATTCTCATTTAAATGGGAAGAGTGGTTTATTTTAGAGAAAATGTCTGTATTTGTGGATAAAGAAAACATCTTTTCTTTTTTCTCCATTATTTTTGGCTTACAGTGCAGTTGTTGATACATGGGTACAATTTCTTTTTTTTTTTTCCTTTTATTTAAGAAAGGGTTGATTAACAAAACCATAGGGTACAACTCCACACAATTCCCACCACCCAATCTCCATATCCCACCCCCTCCCCTGATAGCTTTCCCACTCTATATCCCTCTGGGAGCATGGACCCAGGGTCATTGTGGGTTGCAGAAGGTGGAAGATCTGGCTTCTGTAATTGCTTCCCCGCTGAACATGGGCATTGACTGGTCGGTCCATACTCCCAGTCTGCCTCTCTCTTTCCCTAGTAGGGTGGGTCTCTGGGGAAGCGGAGCTCCAGGACACATTGGTGGGGTCTTCAGTCCAGGGAAGCCTCGCCGGCATCCTGATGACATCTGGAACCTGGTGACTGAAAAGAGAGTTAGCATACAAAGCCAAACAAATTGTTGAGCAATAGGTACAATTTCTTGTCTTCCTGAGCATTATGCAACAGAACCACAAGGTTCTCTCCATCCCCCTCCCTCCTCTCCTTCCCAGAGACCTTTGCTTTGGTGCAATATGCCACATCCAGTTCAAGATAGGATTTGTGCTTTCCCTCTCTGTTCTAGTTTCTTAAGTTTCACCTGTGAGACCATTCAGTATTTGTCCTTCTCTTTTTGAATTATTTCACTGAACATGATTTCTTCACCTTCCATCCAAGATAGGCAGAGACATGACATCATCATTTGCAACAGCTGAGTAGTACTCCATTGTGTTAAGCACGTGTGGAGAGAGGGGGAGAGAGAGACAATAAAAAACATTTTTTTTAAAAAAGTTTACAATAAAAAAGTTTTTTTTTTTTTAGGATGTTGCAGAATATTGTGGTGTTAGAAAAGCAGTTTTAAAAATAATTTGCAGTTCTTGGGTACTTACCATATGTCAGATGCTATCACAATTGTTTTTTTAAGTATTTATTTATTCTCTTTTGTTGCCCTTGTTGTTTTATTGTTGTAGTTATTCTTGTTATTGATGCAGTTGTTGGATAGGACAGAGAAATCGAGAGAGGAGGGGAAGAGAGAGAGGAAGAGAGAATGATAGACACCTACAGACCTGCTTCACCACTTGTGAAGCAACTCCCCTGCAGGTGGGGAGCCGGGGGCTCGAACCGGTATCCTTACGCTGGTCCTTGCACTTTGCACCACCTGCGCTTAACCCGCTGCGTTATACCACCTGATTCCCCACAATTGTTTTTTAACCATGATTTTTTAGATCTTTAAAATGGTATTATGAGACTGTTACCGATATATATATTTTTTCTTTTATGGAAGAAGTGAAGTACAGAGATTACTCTGTCATTTAAGCTGGCCAAAGGCAAAATTAGATTTAGCTAGTATGCCTTTGGTACTGCAGCCAGAACCTTAGTCCTTCTGTTGCCCAGTTCAATACACCTATTTATTCAGCCCCTTTTAGTGGAATGAGGGGCAGGGGGATAGTCTCTAACCCCTAAGGGATTTAATCCTAGTGGAGAGTAAAGGCAATACCAGATCACTGCTGACTAAGAGCTAGAAACATTTAACTCAGGGGATCAGCTCTGTAATAAATATTGAGAAATGTGAAGGGCAGGGGAGATAGCATGATTGTGCAAGCAGATTGTCATGCCTGAGGCTCTGACGCACCAGGTTCAACTTCCTGTACCATCATAAGCCAAAGCTGCTCTGGTTAAAAAATAGTAATAGGGAGTCGGGCGGTAGTGCACTAGGTTAAGTGCCCGTGGCACAAATCACAAGGACTGGTGTAAGGATCCCAGTTTGAGCCCCTGCAAGGGAGTCGCTTCACAGGCGGTGAAGCAGGTCTGCAGGTGTCCATCTTTCTCTCCTTCTCTGACTTTTCCACCTCTCTTCATTTCTCTCTATCCTATCCAACAACAACATCAATGATAACTACAACAATAAAACAACAAGAGCAACAAAAGGGAATAAATATTTTTAAAAGTTAATAATAATAATAATAACAATAAATTAAATCAAGAAAAAAAGAAAAAAGAGAAAGAGAAATAAATGTGAAGATCATTGTAAGTAATAACTGGCTAAGACTTCTGGAAAAGGGGAACTCTGACCTGTGTCTCCAGTGGTAAATGAAAGTTTTACAGCAATATATATTGTGTCATTCAGTGTTTACATTTTGATAAAAAAGTGACTGATACTCTAATATACCCTAATATAGAATTTTAGAATTGTTTATATTTAAAGGGTATTTGTATATTTAAAAGTAATTTAAGTACACATACACTTTCATAGCTGCAGCTCACTTCTGAAAATGGGTATAATCTATTGCATATCTTTCCTAAAATGTGGGAAAGCAGATAATATTAAAGGAACTATTAATGAATTTCTTTTTATTGGGGCTGGGCGGTGGCACACCCAGTTAAGCACACATAGTATAAAGTGCAAAGATCTGGGTTCGAGCCTCTGGCTCCCCACCTGCAGGGGGGACTTTTCACAAGCAGTGAAGCAGGTCTACAGGTCTCTCTCTGTCTCTGTCTCTATCTCTATCTCTATCTGCTTCTCCTCTCTCAATTCCTCTCTTCCCTATCCAATAAAATGGGGAAAAATGGCCTACGGGAGCAGTGGATTCGTAGTGCAGGAACAGAGCCCCAACAATAACCCTGGAGGCAAAAAAAAAAAAGAAATACTTTTCTTGACATTTCCCATTATAAAAATAGGCTTATATAACTTACCTTAGTTTTTATAGTGATTTAAGTCTCCACCTGTTTAATTTCTCAATACCCGATCTCTTCTCTAACTCCAGTACAATTTCCCCAATTGCTTGGCAAATCACTACCTAATGTCTACACAGACATTCCCAAAACTTTTATCAACTGCTTGACTCTTCCTCTAAATCTGTGTGCATCTGTTTTCCTTTCTTAGTTTATGTAGTCATAGAATAGAGGGTTTTGCAAACTCAAAGCTTCAGGGTCAATCTTGATATCTTTCCTTGCTTAATCTAATACAGTTGTTCCTTGCCACTTCACGCTTCGACTTTCTTGGCTTCACTCTATGGCGTTTTTTTTTTTCCCCAAATATATTCATTAAAAAGTTGATGAGACTGAAAATGATACAGCACATGCTCAGTTGTCTGAGTCATTGATACACTCCTGTATTATAATTAAAATGAAAATAACTGTGCATACAGACTGTCGACTTATGTATTTGAGCACCGCTGCAAATCCTTCAGTGCCAGGTACAGCCGCTGGACCATTCCTTGTGTGTGTTTCAAATTGTGAAACCAAGCCAATCTGAGTGTGTTATGCTCAGATGTGCTTCTCCGTCACTACACATCTCCAGAATCGTTGAGTTCATTGATTTGAATTATGTATACTATCAAACTTCCTGTATACTCTATAAGAGGACTATATTTGTTTTTGTGATAAGTTTTATGTCCATATCAATGTGTAAAATACCAGTGGAACCAAGAAACATGTAGAATTGTTCCGAATTATTATTTTCAATATGTGCAAATGGTATGTGTTTGACCCTTTTCCCTTCCATAAATTTACAAAGATTCTGTCATATGTAGATGACTTGACATTTCGGAATTGGTGTCATTTTTATTGCTGACTTATAAAATGCCTGTGATGCATTTTGCCCCATGTGAAAGTCTGCAACATTTCTTGCCAGAATTCAAAGAAAATTGGTCCTATTACTAAGAAAAAGGCATTGAGAAATCAAAACACAAGGACGGATAGTTGCTGAAACAGAAAACAACTCAGACTCTGAACAATTAAAATCTGTAATTAGTTATTTTTTTTCAGCATGAGGAAAATGATAGCCTGTTTGCATAGAATCGAAACACAAAGAAGTAAACAGCAAGCATTCCCTTCTCTTTAGAAAACTCTTATTCTACACATATTTTCTTTGCTGAGAAGGTTTTGAAAGGCCCTCTTAATAATTAAAGTGGAGAGATTTGAAATCTTGAATAGCTCTTGATTCTTTTATGTAAAATATCACATGGCATTAATCTGTGCAGCATTTCACAGTACAATATGTGCTAAAGCTATAACAATAATTAGGGAATTTGTCAGCTGGATCTAACCCAAAAATTACATGTTAGACCTTGTTTAAATTTTTCCAAAGCTAATTATCTACAATATCTTCTAATAACTTGCTGTTCTGGCCTTGCTAGTATTCTGCAGTAGCACAGACTGAGAGCTAATAAGTATGCATTCTGCCCTCATGGTGCATAGGGTCTTATTCCTATACTCAGATTTTGTGTTACCACATTCTTAGTGAGTTAGGGACTATTCGGTGTTCTTCAGCTTCTTTGCTTTACTAGGAAAGTAAGAATTTATTGCAGGGTGCTCATGAGATAAAACCTGGTTTTCTATTTTAGAGCTTAACTTTTGACTTAAAACTGATTATAAACTAGATTTTTTTCTTTCTTCTATTTCTAGATTATATGTTGTTTCCATTCTTACTTTTTCTAGGAATTTCTGTAATATTTTCCATAATGGAAACACAAAATTTCATTCCAGTCAACAAAAACAATGCAATACTTTCCTTATTGGATATTAATGGTTTATAGTTCAGTTGTTAACTAATAGATACAATATCTCATCTCCCCATGATAGGTGTCTGGGAAATACTTACTCCCCTAAATCCTTTCCCCATCATACACCATGTCCCCAAAGCCCCTTTCTTTTATCCGTTTCTCTTCTTCTCCAGAGTCCTTTACTTTGGTACAATATATCACACTTAGTGCAAATTTCATCTTTTGTCTGACCTTACTATAATTTCTTGAGTTCTATCTATAAGTGAGATAATTTGGTATTGGTCCTTTTCTTTCTGGTGTATCTCACTCAACATGATACCTTCAAGTTCTGTCCAAGATAAGGCAAAGGAGACGACTTCCTAATGTCTAACAGCTGCATCGTATCCTATTGTGTATATATACCACAATTTTCTTATCCACTCATCTGTCATTGGGCATCTGGGATGCTTCCAAGTTTGGGCTATTAAGATTGTGCTACTATGAACATTGGTGTGCAAGGTCTCTTGGGATACATGTCTTCTTTTTTTTTTTCCCTTTGGGTTTAGCCTCAATAGAGGGATTGCTAGATTGTGGAGTAGGTCTACTTTAAATTTTTTTTTCTTTTTTATTTACTTATTCCCTTTTGTTGCTCTTGTTTTATTGTTGTAGTTATTGATGACGTAGTTGTTGGATAGGACAGAGAGAAATCTAGAGAGGAGGGGAAGATGGAGAGAGGGAGATAAAGACTCCTGCAGAACTGCTTCACCGCCTGTGAAGCGACTCCCTTGCAGGTGGGAAGTCGGGAGCTCCAACCGGGATCCTTACACTGGTCCTTGTGCATTGCGCCATGTGCGCTTAACCCGCTGCGCTACCGCGTGACTCCCCGATAGGTCTACTTCTGTCTGGCCTTCTGAGAGTTCTCCAGACTGTTCTCCACAGGGTTGGACCAAGTTACATTCCCACCAACAATGTAGTAGATGTTCTCTTCCCACTCCCACACATCCTCTCAAACAGTTAGTGTTCCCTTTAAAAAATATTTAGGGTAAGATCTGGATAGAGATAGAGAAATTGACAGGGAGAGGTGAGATAGAGAAGGAAAGAAAGACACATGCAGCACTGCTTCACCATTTATGAAGCTTCCTGGCAGCAGATTGGGAGTGGGTACTTTACTTACAGTTCTTGAACATTGTAATATGTGCTTTCAATCAGGTGCATCAACACCGGACAGTTAGTGTTAGGAAATCCAACCGAGGAATCCCACGAGAAGATTGAGGAGACTAGAGCCAGTATTGGATGAAGAAGAAAAGAATTTACTGGGCAGACCAGAAAGCCCAGATCATTCTGCAAGCTTTTGGCCCTGAGTTCAGGTCTGGATTCATTAATTACCTCTTCAGCAAAGTGGAAGCAAGTTTATAGAAGCCGAGGTTGCTAGATACTATTTTTCCGAATTCTTCCCACACATGTTCAGCCCTTAAGCTGCTAACTATACGGAGAACCCCCTTGGATTCTCAGAAGGCTGCAGCTAAGTGTGATCGTTGCTGCTACTCTGGTTAGGGCATCCTGTTTCTTCTTGCCTTCTTCCCCCCCCCCCCCCCCCGTTCAACTTTCCTTATCTCATTTTCTCCTTCTGTTCAACTTAATGCATCCATCTTGTTTAGCTTTTCCTAACATTGATATATCTATATATATCTATATCTATCTATATATATATATAATCTTTTCTGATGTATGGCATTATCACAGGTGTGAAGTGATCTCTTGTTGTTTTTATTCATATTTCCCTGAGCATCAGTGCCTTTGAGCATTTTTTCATATATCCGTTGGCCCTTCAACTTATTTGGAGAAGATTCTGCCCATGTTCTCATCTCCACTTCTCAGTGAGGTTGTTTGTTTTTTTTATTGTTGAGTTTGGTGAGTTCTTTTTTTTTTTTGTATTTTTGTTATTAACTTTTTTGAAAACCAATTTATTATTATTAGTTTTTGAATATTTTTATTTTATTTTTTATTTTAATGAGAGAGGTACAGAAAGACCAGAGCAGTGCTCAGTTCTTGTTTATGGTGGTGCTGAGGTTTGAACCTGGGACTGCAGAGCTTCAGGCATGAAAGTCTTTTGCATAACCATTGTGCTATTTCCTTAGCCTTATTATTTTTTTTACATAATTTATTTGTTTTGCTTTAATGATAGAAAGACAGAGAAAAAGATAAGTGAGGGAGAGAGACAGAGAGAGAGAGAGACAGAGAGAGATCAGAGTTCTTGTTGCCCTGAACTTCCACTGTGCTCTTTTCTTTGACTCTATTTGACCAACTTCTTTCTTTAATCTGAGTGATAGTTTCTTAGTGCACTCTTTCCTTCTGTGAATTTACAAAGTGGAAGGGACATGAAGATTTTGTCATATGTAGATTACTTTACATTTCTGAATCAGTCTTTTTTATTGCTGACATATAAAATATAATGCATTTTTCCCACATGAAAGTATGCAGTTTCTTGGCAGAATTCAGAGAATTATTTTAGATACACTCTCTTTCTCTCTCTCTCTCTTCAGAGAATTATTTTAGATACTCTCTCTCTCTGTCTTCAGAGAATTATTTTAGATATACTCTTTCTCTCTCTCTCTCTTCAGAGAATTATTTTAGATACACTCTCTCTCTTCAGAGAATTATTTTAGATACTCTCTCTTGTTGTTAAAATTCTTAGGGCTCCAGCTGGCCCGGCTAGCTTCACGGGCGGGTAACAGAGACGCGGAGACAACGGCTGGGCAGGGAAGCTGTATTTCTTTATTCAAGAACAACGATTCATAAACTAAACCAAACTAATCACCAAACAGAACTCTGCTGTCTCTTTGCAGCGGCGCAAGCACTCTCTCTTACTCTGGAACTCAGGAACCCTCTCTTACTCTCGAACTCAGGTACTCTCTCCAACTCTCGAACTCTCTGTCTAACTCTCTCACTCTCTCTCTGGAACTCAGGAACTCTTCAACTCTGGAACTCTGAAACTCTTCAACTGTGGAACTCTCTCTTACTCTGTAACTCTGGAACTCTGGCGGGGTTCCTCGGGGCGGGGTCAAGCGGGCCCACGAAATTAACAGGACTGATCCAATTCTCTTGGCGGGGGAGAACTAGAACCCAATGTAAAGCATACAACAATTCCCCCTTTTCTTTTAACTAAATGGCTACAGTATGAAGGGTGTGGGGTAAACAGAAACCTATATCGTACAGGCATTTTTATAAAAAGACACTGGCACAAACATGGAGAAACATGCAAGCAAGTGACAAGAACCAGTGTGCTGCTAAAGGAAGGCCTGAGGGGGCCATATCTGCCTCTGTGGGCTAAACTTTATCAGCTTAAAAAAAACATTCCTTGCCTCTGGGGGGTGTACTTGCCTTGACGGGCATTTGCATGGGGGCGGGGAACAGCCTAGAGTCCCAAAGGCAGCTGGCTGCAATTTACTTACTATGAAACAAAACTTGTTATTAGCATATTTCTAAAAGAGAAGGAATTTGAGACTTTTACATATCAACAACGTCTTTTAACCTTTTGTTACACCCATTCAAGATGGAGACACACCCTAGTTGTGGGCAGGAGAGGAAACCTCAGGCATGAGAATAATTAGCATAGCCATTGTGCGATCTACCATTTCTCATAGAGAAGGTAATGGAGAGTTTTACATATCAACAAGTCTATTTAACCTTTTGTTTAGACCAACTTAGTTAAAATATATTGCTTGTTAACTAATTTTTACCTTAGACTTTAAATGTAAGTTAATTTTATCTTTATGAGAATTACGTTGAAAACCTTTTTCATTTAACTTTGCCTAGTAAGAATTTAGCCTTAAAGTTACTGTTTACCAAGCTTTAAACATACACATAAACATGGTCATTAATACACAAGGAGAGAAACCTTTGTTACGAAGACATGTCATTTTGAACACGAATTTAAATCTGTACTGTCTTAGTTGTTGGGGGGGGGGTCCACCATCCGGAGGTGGCTTCCCACGCAGCTTCACTTCTAGGAATTGCAGGTTGCAATCTCTGCACAAATCTCTGCGTACTCCAGCTTGTTTGCCTTCAGACTGGACCGACAGCTGGAGATCTCGTGTGCCCAGTTTCGGCAGGGAGCCCAGGGGTCCGGGAGGCCTGGGATCGTTCCAGAATTTATAGCAAGAGGGCAGGCAGGCCAGGCTTGTAGAAGGTGTGGGCCTAGGTGCCCAGAGGTGGCGGCCATGATAGGCCGCCGTGGCCCTGCCCCATGGCCCTGCCATGTCTGCTGCCCTGTTCGCAGTGGCCGAGCAGCGTGGAGGGATCACGCGTCCAGTGCCCTGCGCCATGCAGTGGAGAGTCAGCTCCTGTGGGCTGGCCTGCGTGCTGGCATTGGGCTCTTGTGTGGTGGAATCAGGCTCCAGCGTGTTGGCATCGGGCTCCAGCGTGTTGGCATCGGGCTCCAGCGTGCTGGCATCGGGCTCCAGCATGCTGGCGTCGGGCTCTTGGGGCTCTTGTGTGCTGGCGTCGGCCTCCTGCGGGCTGCGGGGCTGCGGGCGCGGTGCGCGGGGTTGTCTGGGCGCAGCCGGCTGGCTGGCTGTTTAACCAGGTGGAAACAGCAGCAACGCGCCTCGCCTCCCTCCCGCTGGCTCTTCCCGCTGGCTGTTCTGAGTTCGCCCGAGCGAGTGGAAACCACAGAGTGGTCCATAGATAAATGTTCCAGAAACAGCAAAACAGTCTCATGAAGAAAGAGCAGAGGCCTTTGGAGATCTCTTCACAAGCATATGAGAAGACCATAGTACATAGGTAGCCAAAGTGTCTTTACTTATCTGAGAGATGCACAGGTCAGGTCCACGTGGGCGCCATTTGTTGTTAAAATTCGGAAGGCTCTTGCTGGCTGGGCTAGCTTCATGGTGGGTAACAGAGACGTGGAGACAACGGCTGGGCAGGGAAGCTGTATTTCTTTATTCAAGAACAACGATTCATAAACTAAACCAAACTAATCACCAAACAGAACTCTGCTGTCTCTTTGCGGTGGCGCAAGCACTCTCTCTAACTCAGGAACCCAGGAAATCTGTCACTCTGAAACTCTGGCGGGGTCCCTAGGGGCAGGGCCAAGCGGGCCGCGAAATTAACTGGACTGATCTAATTCTCTTGGTGGGGGAGGGCTAGAACAAACCAATGTAAAGCATACGACACACTCTCTATCTCTATCTCTCTCTCTCTCCCCCAAGTTTCTTAACTTTTCATCTTCACCTGTTGTTAGGCATCTAAGTTGCTTCAATGTTGGAAGCAAATTGTGCTGCTATGAACATAGGTGCATATAGATCTTTACGGGTAGGTGTATTTGTTTGCTTTGGATAGATCCTTTGGAGAAGAATTACCAAGTTATAAGGTAGTTCCATTATTAATATTCTGAGGTATATCCAGATTAGCTTTCATAGGAGTTGAATCAATTTTTATCCCAATAAAATATGTAGAAATGTCCCCTTTTTCCCCCCTGCACCCTCACCAGCAGTTACTGATTCTGTTCTTTATATGTATGAAGTTCTCACAGGCATAAAGTGGAATCTCATTAGTGTCTTTATCTGCATTTATCTGATAAACAAAGACTTTGTGCATTTTTTTCATTTCTGTTGGCCATCTGGATATTTTCTTTGGTGGATATTCTGTCTATGTCTTCTCCCCCTTTCTGAATGTTTTTGTTGTTGTTACTAAGATATATATATATATATATATATATATATATATATGTATGTATGTATATATATAACATATATATATATTAGTTATTATCCCACTCTTTTGATGATCACTTATAGAGATTTTTCTCTTTTTTGGTACGGAGTCTTTCTGTTCTGGTGATGCTTTCTTTTGACGTGCAGAAGATTTTCAATTTGATATATTCCCATTGATTTAATTTTGTTTATGCTTTTCTTGCTCCTGGACTTTATACTATGCTTGCTTAATAAACATCTTTGAAGAGTAGTGTTCTGCCACTGTTTTTTATCTGTATATTTGACAGTTTCTGGTTTAATGTTAAACTCTGTGATCCACTTGAAATTGACTTGTTCATGGCAATATGTGGTAGTACAATTTCATTATTCTGCATGTTTCAATTCAATTTCCTCAAGACTATTTGTTGAAATAATTTGTTACAAATTCATCATATAGAGGTGTGGAGCTAATTTATGGACTTTAAAATCTCCTCCTCCTCTTTTTTTATTTTTTAAAATTTGCTTTCCTCCCTTTTGTTGCCCTATTTTTTCTTTATTGTTGTTGTAGTTGTTGTTGTTACTGATGTCATCATTGTTGGATAGGACAGAGAGAAATGGAGAGAGGAAAGAAAGAAAGGGGGCGAGAAAGATAGACACCTGCAGACCTTCTTCACCGCCTGTGAAGCGACTCCCCTGCAGGTGGGGAGCCGGGGGCATGAACTGGGATCCTTACACAGGTCCTTGCGCTGGTCCTTGTGCTTCGTGCCATGTGAGCTTAACCCGCTGGCTACCGCCTGACCCTGCTCCCTTTCTATCACCAGTGTTATTGCTGGGACTCGACATCTGCACTATGAATCCACAGCTGCTGATGGCCAAAATTTTCTCCTTTTATTTATTTTGATTTTTTTTTACTATATTTATTCATTGGATATAGACAACCAGAAATTGAGAGGAAGGGGGAGAGAGAGAGAGCGAGAGAGAGAGCGAGAGAGAGTGAGTGCGCGCGCGCGAGAGAGAGACAGACCTGCAGCTCCGCTGTATCTCTTGCAAAGTTTTCCCCTTACAGCTGGGAACCAGGGGCTTGAACCTTGGTCCTTGCGGATTATAATGTGAGCGCTTAACCAGGTGCGCCATCACCTGGCCCCTCCTCACCTTTTTTTTTTTTTTTTTTTTTTAAATCTTTTTACTTGATAATACGGAGAGAAGTGGAGAGGGGGAGAAGATAGAAAGAAAGAGAGACATGCAGCACTGCTTCATCTCTTGTGAACGCCCCCCCCCAAACCCCACAGAGGAAAACTTGTGTCTTTTTCTGTTTTCTTTAATAGCAGCTCATAATTTTCAGTGCACAAGTCTTTCCCTTCCTTTACTAAATTAATCCCAAAATAGCTAAGTAGTTTTTCTGTTATTATGAATGGGATAAATTTTTAGGATTTCTTCTTCTATTTTTTTTTTTTTTGCTATTTGCATAGAATAATGCCCCTGATTTCTCTACATTAATTCTATAACTTCCCACATTACTATATTGTCTAACAAATTTTGAGTTTTTTTATTGGATTCTTCTGAATTTTCTATATATACTATCATAGTATCTGCAAATAGTGACAATTTTTCTTCTCTTCCAATCTGAACCCCCCTTTTCCATTTTTTCTTATCTAATTGCTTTGACTGCATTTCTAAGACTGTTTTGAATAGTAATAGTGGTAGTAGACAGCGCTGTCTAGTACCTGGTCTAGGAGGAAAAGCTTTTCATTGAATATGGTGTTGGCTTTGGGTTTGTTCTACAGAGACTTGACTACACTGAGGAATTCTCTGTCATCATTTTGTTTTAAATGTTTTGATCATGAAGGAATACTGAATGTTGCCATAATCTTTCTATCAATCTATTGAAATAATCATATTTTTGATGTTCCCGTTGTTGGATTATGTTTATTGATTTTCATATGTTGAACCATACTTGCCTTCTTGGGATAAATATTACTTGGTCATGATGTGAAATATCCAGTTTACTATTACTATTTTGTTCTCTGTCCTTGCATCTGTGTTCATCAGAGGCATGGATATATAATTTTCTTGTTGTACATCTGCCCACTTTTGATATCACATCTGCTCACTTTTGTTATCAGTGTGATATTGGCTTATTAGAAGGTGTTGGGGGAAATGCCTGTGTTGTCAATTTTTTGGAAGAGTTTGAAAAATGTAGGTAATAGTTCTTCATTGAGATTTTGTAAAATTCATTGATAAAAGCCCTCTAAGCCCTAGATTCTCGAGCTTGATGGCATACAGCTGTTCATAGAAGCCTTACATGATATTTTGCATTTCTCCCCTTTCATTTACAATACTATTTACTTTCACTCCCACTCTTTTTTTTTTTTTTTTTGAGTTTGACTAAGGCTTTGCCAATTTTGTTTCCTCTTTCAAATAGTTAGTTCTTGCTTTCATTGATCTTGTTTTTTTTTATTTCAATGCATTAATTTTAGTTTAAATCTTTATTATTTCACTCCTACTTGTTTTGGCCTTTCATTTTGGTTCTTCCTCCTCCTTTGACTACTTCTTTTCCTTCTTCTTTTCCCTCTCCCTCCCCTCTTCCTCCTCCCCACCTTCTCCTCCTCTTCCTCCTTCTCCTTCCAAGGTTATTAATGGAGCTTGGTGCCTGCATCATAATCCACCACTCCTGACAACCATTTTTCTTTTTTCTCCCCCCTCCTTTTATCATTTTTTTTATTAGATAGAACAGAAAGATATTGAGAAAGGAGGGCGAGGTAGACAGGGAGAAAGAGAAACACTGGCAGACCTGCTTCAACTGCTCATGAAGCCTACCTTTACAGTTCAGGAGTGGGGGCTTGAGGCAGGGTCGTCACATACAGTATCATGTGCGCCAATCAAATGCTTCACTGTCTGCCCCCTTGGTTCCTTCTCATCATCAATATCTTAGCAAATTGTTGAGTTGATGCTGCATTTTATAATGAAGAAGTCTCAGACTGAAGAGGTAAGGTCTGCATACAGATTGTAGCTTCTCATCACAACCATAATGCATCCCACAATGACCTTGGGTCCATATTCCCAGAGGGTTAAAGAATAGGAAAGCTAATATGGGAGGGGCTGGAACGCAGAGTTCTGGTGGTAGCAACTGTGCGAAGTTGTACCCCTCTTATCCTATGGTTTTGTCAGTGCTTCTTTTTTATAAATAAAAAATTTAAAAAATTGATGTAGAATTCTGAAGCTCCATCCCAAACTCATCCTCATTTTGATGCATTCTCTACTATGAAAAATATGGTCTAGGAATATTGCTATATGGTCAGTAAGACATTTTCTTGTCTTAGATAATATGCTTTATAATGTTTATGGCACTAAGGTTGGATGCTGTAGAAAAGTATGAATGAGAAAAATCAAATATCCTCAATGTTTACTTTATTAGTATTTGGGTGAATAACTCCTCTGTCTTCTTACCCGCTTTATCCTGTTCCCTTTATTTTCTTCCCTTCTTTTTGTCTCTGATTCTGTCAACATACCAGTGTCTGTGTGTGGATTTTTAAAAATTTATTATTTTTCTTTACTGGGGAGGTACATGTGTTAACATTTCTCAGTTTTCTGCATAACACTTTAACCCCCCTACCTAGGTCTTTCTTATCTGTAGATTTGTTTTCAGACCTTTAGTATTACAGAATTTATTCTTTTTTAAATATATTTTTAAAATTTATTCCCTTTTGTTGCCTTTGCTTTTTCATTGTTGTTGTAGTTATTATTGTCATTAATGTTGTCGTCGTTGGATAGGACAGAGAGAAATAGAGAGAGGAATGGAAGACAGAGAGGGGGAGAGAAAGACAGACACCTGCAGACCTGTTTCATCACCTGTGAAGCGACTGACTCCCCTGCAGGTGGGGAGCCAGGGGCTGGAACCTGGATCTTTGCACCGGTTTATTGTGTTTCGCACTACGTGCACTTAACCCGCTGTGCTACCCCCGACTCCCAGGATTTATTTTTTATATTAGTTTTCTGCAGCTAGTAACATATAAGAAATATTTTTCATAATTTTAAATGTTTAAAAAATCAGTCCAATTGTACATCACATTTTAATGTATCTGTACTGTTAGATGCTCAAACTGTTGACAGATTCTGTTTTGCTTTTGCTAATTGTTAATACTGTATATCTATGACATAACTTTCTTAGTTTTGGTTACTTAAGATCTTAGAAATTACATTGTTGGGAGTCGGGCTGTAGCGCAGCGGGTTAAGCGCAGGTGGCGCTAAGCTCAAGGACCGGCGTCAGGATCCTGGTTCGAGCCCCCGGCTCCCCACCTGCAGGCAGGTCCCTTCACAGGCGGTGAAGCAGGTCTGCAGGTGTCTGTCTTTCTCTCCCCCTCTCTGTCTTCCCCTCCTCTCTCCATTTCTCTCTGTCCTATCCAACAACAATGACATCAATAATAACTACAACAATAAAACAACAAGGGCAACAAAAGGGAATAAATAAATAAAATAAAATAAATAAAATAAAAAAAAGAAATTACATTGTTGAGTCAAACAGAATGAATGTTCTGAAAGTGCTTGACACATATTAAGAAAAAAGCCTCTTGTATGATTATTTAAATTGAGCCTCTGACAGTTGTGTATAGAATTATTTGTGACTGACTATAGAATGTTCAGTGGTCTTGATGAAATAATTTTAGAATTAGGGTTATAATTCAAAATAGTCTTGATGAGGGAATTTTTTGGTTGAGATAATTTAAATTTAATAGAATAAATGAATGCAGGATTTATGTGGGAGGTAAAAATTGCCAAAACTACTGTTTGTGGAATGCATTTAAGAGAATCTTGGGTAATAGGAATGTGACTAAGTTTTTTTTCCCATAGACCTGTGGGGTATTTTGCCAGGGTAAAGACTGTTCCCATAAGCAGAGAAAAAGTCATCTGTACTAATATAGTATTCTAAATAGACTGTTAAACTTTTATATTTTCCGCTATTAAGAATTCAAAGACACTAACTACCTTCTTGGGGAACATTAAATGTTCATTTTAATTATTTACTATAATTATCTGGGCATAAATTGAATTAAAGAAAGGCTTTTGGAAAGTTAGTGCTGATCTTTTCTCAATTAAACAGAGGATAATTTTAGACAGCTGAGCTCTTTTTCCATGAAATTGTCAGGAAAATAAAATAACCTTTACTTTGCAGTGGCATTTTGAGTATGGGAAAGCTATGTGAACATTAACATGGCCTATGAGAGGCAGGCTGTGAGTGTGGATCAACCTATCAAAGCCCACATTCAGCAGGGAAGCAATTACAGAAACCAAACCTTCCACCTGCTGCACCCCATAATGACCATGGGCCCTTACTCCTAGAGGGATAAAGAATATGAAAGCTACCAAGGGAGGGGATGGGATATGGAGTTCTGGTGGTGGGAATTATGTGGAGTTGTACCCCGCTTATCCTATGGTTTTGTTTAAGCGTTCCTTTTTTTTTTTTTTTTAACCAGAACACTGTTCAGCTCTGGCTTATGGTGGTGCGGGGGATTGAACCTGGGACTTTGGAGCCTCAGACATGAGAGTGTTTGCATAACCATTATGCTATTTACCTTCCATCCACCTTTTTATATATTTAAGAAAAAAGACACATACTTGAAACCACAAATAAAAATTTTAAAGGACTTGGTTCTGTCTTGCTGTAAGTTATAATTCTAAGTCTCTTCTGAGTTTTGCGTGTAATTTATACCATAGAAATCTGTACTTACACTATTTCTATTCATTTGTGGTTCAGTTCTGCTTAATACAATTCTGATTAGTCCTCAGATGATATGATCAGAAGGACTTTATAATTTTTGAATGTGACAAGTTTCTGTTGACTGTTCTTATGATTTCAAGGCTATTAAAAGTTACATTTGAAGGTTTATAATTAAAAAAATTAATTAGTAAGCTCCTTTAAGTCGATTAATTGAATAAGTATACAAAATGACAATGGTTTTACTATGTCTATTTTTTAAATACACTTATTTTAGTGAGAGAGATACAGAGGAAAAGACTCAGAGAGAAAGAGAATGATAAAAGAAGTAATCAGCTCTGGTTTGTGGGCGTTGGAGATTGAATCTAGGACCATGGAGCCTCAGGCATGAAATCATTTCCATAGCCATTATGCTAACTCCCAACCCAACTGTTTATCTCCTTTCCTCTCCCTCCCCTCCCCTCTTCTCCTCTCTCCCCTCCCCTCCTCTTTCTTCTTTTTTTTCTTTCATTTATTTATTTATTTATTTATTTATTTATTTATTTATTTTTACCAGGGTTATGACTAGGGCCCTGTGCCTGCATGATTTCACAGCTCCTGGTAGACTCCCCCCACCTTTGCCTCCAGGTTTTTTGCGGGGACCTGGGCCTGCACTAGGAATCCACTGCTCTTGGAGGCCATTTTTTTCCACTGTTGCCCTTGTTGTTGTCGTTATTGTTAATGTTGCCATTAATATCGTTGTTATTGGATAGGACAGAGAGAAATTGAGAGAGGAGAGGAAGACAGAGAGGGGGAGAGAAAGACACCTGGAGATCTGCTTAACTATTTGTGAAGTGATACTCCCCCCCCTCCCCCACCCCACAGGTGGGTTTCTGGGGCTCTAATGGGGATCCTTACTCTGGTCCTTGTGCTTTGCACCATGTGCGCTTAACCCACTGCACTACCATCCCAGACTTTCTCTTTTTAAGAGAAGGTTGTGAGAGAATAAGAAGAGAGTCATAGGGAAAGAGACAGACAGAGAGAGAGAGAGAGAGAGAGAGAGAGAGAAGGGAGGGGAAAGTAGGAGATCCCACAACACCACTCACTTTACCTACTCCTGAAATTTCCGCTTACAGGTGCTTCTATGTGATAGTCTGGGGACCTGACACACATCATGGAGCAAGGTAATGTGTATCTACCAGATGAACTATCTCCCTGCCCATATGTTTTTATTTCCCAAGGAACTTTACCTCTTGTATGAATGAATAGACTTTATTTTTTTCAGCTTAAGATTCTTACTGTTCATAATTGAAGTCTGATCCTTTTCAAGACGAAAGAAAGATTACTTATTACTTACTATGGTTGTTCTTACTCTTGGTAAAGAAGGAAACTTCTTTAGAAAGGACCATCATGTGTCTCTGTGGGGGTGCTTCTCTGAAACAGAGGCAGAGTCTATTGCTTCCATTGCTGGAAGAACAGATGGAAAATGAAGCCGCCAAGTGAAATGGCCGCTACAGAAGCTAAAATAAGCGGAGCTATAATTCAAAGTAGTTTGTCTATCTGAACAGGAGCCAGTTCTGCTGTGTTCTACAGCTGTGCGAGTTCTTAAAAAAAAAATGGCAGCTGTACTTTTACTTTTGGAAATGTAATCTTTATAATTATTTTTTCTGATTATAATTTTACATGTACATATTGCAGAAATTTTAGGGAAGTATAAATTAGAAAACTAAACAGAAAGAATTACCAACATTTGTACAGTAGAGATAAATCCTATATACATTTGTTTTATATGGCTTACTTTTTATACAGTTGGGATCCAGCTTTACATGCAATTTCATGTCTTCACTTTCTTTTTTATTTTATTGTTTTTTAATTTTTTTTTTTTTTTTAGATAGAGATGGCTAGATATAGTGGGAGAGAGTGAAAGAGGCCACAGAACTCAAAGCTTCCTTCGAATGTGGTAAGGGCCTGGCTCGAACCTGGGTCACAAAGACGGCAAAGCAGAACACTATCCGAGTGAGTTATTTGCCAGCCTATGCCCTCACATATTTTTCAGAGGATTGGAAAAGAGATTGATTCATTTAATATGAGATAGATTCTGCACATGCCTTACAGGGGATTAAACCTGAGGCTTCATACATCCTGTCTTATACTCTCTCACTTTACCTGACCACACTGTCGTCACTATTTTCCCCCCACTCTGCATATTTCTTATGCTATCAAGAAAGATTAAAATTATCTGAAGGCCAAGTAGGGCACATGATTTGCCACTTTCACAGCCCAGATCTGAGCCTGTGACATTGAAAGAAGCCCAGTACTGGGGTCTCTCTCCCTCTCTCTCTGAAGTAGGAGGAAAAACAAATGGCCTAGGAGCAGTGAAACCATTCATGTGTCCAACCCCAAAGTCACACACATACATATCAGGCTCTGAAAACCTAATTGTTTGGCTATGCAGGGCTTCACCATTCTGGGCTGACGTTTTTCACACAGAAGGAGAGATAGAGGGAAAGAGACTATAGTACCGAAACTTCTGTTCTTGCAGTGGGGATGGGAGCAGACTTCCACCTGGGTTTCATTTATGGCAAAGTAAATGATGAAAGTATTTTATTCTTCTATGACTGTTGTTTCCAGAGTTATTCTGTGGTGGTCCCTGCACTACAAATCCATAGCTGTAGACAGACTGGTTGCACATCTGGTTGAGTACACACGTTGTTACAACCTCACAGTTCGTGGGGACCATTTCCCCCCTTCTTTTCTCTCTTTTTTTATTTATTTGATAGGACAGAGAAAGATTGAGATGAAAGGGGAGATAGAAAGAGAGATACTTGCAGACTGTCTTACCTCTTGTGAAGCTTTTCCCTGCAGGTGGGGCCAGGGACTTGAATCTGATTCTTTGAGCATGGTTATTGTGTACACTCAACTGGGTAAGCCATTGCCCAGCCCCTACCCGATGAAAGTATTTTAAAGATTGTTCTTAGTTTAATACCTTCAGCTCTATCCTAGAGTTGCTGACTCAGAATATTAGAGGAATGTGACCAGATGTATGTATTACAAACCTTCCTCAGAGATTTTGAGTGTCTGACTGGAAACCAAGAAGTGAATTAATATATGCTTTTTCCACGTGAAGAACTTGTCATATTTTTGACCTACTGTTTTGAATATTTAAAAAAAAATTTTTTAAAAAATATTTATTTATTTTCCCTTTTGTTGCCCTTGTTGTTTTTTATTGTTGTTATTGATGTTGTCATTGTTAGATAGGACAGAGAGAAATGGAGAGAGGAGGGGAAGACAGAGAGGGGGAGAGAAAGACAGGCAGACACCTGCAGATCTGTTTCACTGCCTGTGAAGCGACTCCCCTGCAGGTGAGGAGCCGGGGGATCAAACCAGGATCCTTACGCCAGTCCTTGTGCTTTGCTCCATGTGCGCTTAACCCACTGCGCTACCACTGGACTCCCTGTTTTGAATCTTAATATCCTTAATATGCATGTGTATGCATTTGTCTCTTGCATATTTTTCATACTGTTTTCAGTTTCCTGAGAAACATTTTTTTTTCTGTTACTGAGTGTCAAGTTGTACTATAAACATTAATTAGTGTTGCTTTGCAAAATCAATTTTGAGCAAATGAAATGTACTGAGAAACTTAAAAGAAATTTCTATACCCCCCCCCCCCGTTTTTTTTTCTTTTTCCTTAATGATAGGAGCAAAAGCCAGGATGGATGATCAAACATGGCAGTTGAAAACTACTAAGTTGGCTTTGGCCTTGGCAATTATCCACTCAAAACCAGCAAACCGAAGCAGCAGAGAGTACACAGAGCACCTTGCAAGGGTGGTGTCCGAGCAGGAGTCAAAGTGGAAATCAAAAGTTGAAACCTTGGAAGCTGAAGTTCTGCAGTTACGTCAGAAGCTTCTTCTCAACAGTATTTGCTCAGGATCATTTAAGAATGGTGAGTGTATGAAAGGGCCTTTTGGTAACGTAACCTATGCGTATGTTTTCCGTAAGAGTCATTGCTGTTTTGCAGTTTATTACCAAAACACCCAATTATTTGGTTTTTTCAGGCCAGACTTCTTTCCCTTCAGGATCCCCCCCCCCCCTTCTCCTTCTCCCTCTCCTTCTCCTTCCCTTTTCCTCTCTCTTCTCTCTCCCTCCTTCTCCTTCTTATTTATTGGATAGAGACAGCTAGAATTGAGAGGAAGGGGAAATAGAGAAGGAGAGAGAGAGAGAGACAGACAGACCTGCTTCAGCACTTGTGAAGCTCCCCTCCCTCACTGACGGTGGGGACCCAGTGCTTGAACCTGGGTCTTTGTGTAGTGCAATGTGAGCTCTACCAGGTGTGCCCAGCCCCTAGGATTTCCTTTTTGAACTTGTAGTCACCATTAAATACATATTATCACTTTCTAATGCATGGGATGATGTCAGACAGTGGTATGATGTTAGAGACTGTGAGTCATCTGGGTGTGAAGGCAACCATGGCTTAAGTTTACTAGAGAACTTGATTTTAACAATCTCTTGC
Source organism: Erinaceus europaeus (assembly GCF_950295315.1). NCBI lineage: Eukaryota > Metazoa > Chordata > Mammalia > Eulipotyphla > Erinaceidae > Erinaceus > Erinaceus europaeus. Next base: position 20,887,085 of record NC_080174.1, read on the forward strand.
GTATTATTCTAGCAATGAAATCAAACCTGTAAATAATTAACCCAGCGGTGACAAGTGCTATAATCCATACTGACCAAGAGGAGGAACCCATTCATCCTACCTGGCTTCATTCTAGCAGGTCTGGCCTTCAAGGACCAGCTATCGACTAGTCAATGAGCTGGTCTCTGAACATGTAGCAGGAGGAATGCATGTTAGTGAAGGCAGGACCTTGGTGAATATATGTGGCATTCAGGACGCTGCCAACACTACATCTCAAAGTAGCCAGAACACTATAAAATTGCAATGGAATGGGAAGAAGAGAACTGAGTTGCTACAAGGTCCACATGGGCCTTGAACATCAGCCTAAGGTGTATTCCCTATCTGTAAGTTGACTCTACATTTTGTTATTTCCCCTTACTTAACAGCTTTAGTGTACTTTTAGCAGTAGGTCTACCATTGAACTGGGTCTGGGAAACATAATTCTGATGATTATATAGTTATTTTATTTTTACATCAGTGTTATTGCTGGGGCTCTGTGTTTGCATGCTTTCATCACTCCCAGTGGGCGTTTCCTTATGTTTTTTTTTTCTTCCTTATATAGAGGGAGAGAGGAGGAAGGGAAACAGAGAGAAAGAGAGAGAGAGACATGAAGGAGAGACATTATAGCACCACTCCACTGCTCACAATGTTTCCCTCCAGCAGGCTTTCTTATATGGAAACCTGGTCACTGAGCACAAAAACATAGATTCTCTATTAGGTGAGCTATCTGCTGACCCCATGACGATTTTTGACAAAGTGCAAGGGAGACAAGAGCATTGTTCTATCACTTTATAAGGTGCTGGGAAATGAACCCAGGAGATCATCCACTCATCATGTATGCAAGACCACTGTTAAGCCGCGTCCTCATCTTAGTTCTTTTGGTTAGAAAATGTGAGTCAGATCACACAACTTTTTTTTTTTTTGCACCAAACCCTCCTCCCCTGGTGTCCTATTATGCTTTACATCAGTTGTGATTGTGGCCCAGAACTGTGGGTTATTCACCAGTACTTAATGTCTCCTGTCTCCCATGAACCCACTGTAAATTCATTTCCCTCTGTCATGACCATGAGTCCAGTTTTTGAGGGTTCTTATTGCCTTGAATGTTCACTATGCTCTTTTCTTTGACTCTTTGTGACCAACTTCTTCCTTTATTCTAAGTGATAGTTTCTTAATGATAAGTCCAGGGGCCGAATGGTGGCTCACCTGGTTGAACGCACATGTTAAGATGCACAAGGACCTGGGTTCGAGCCCCTGGTCCCCAGTCTACAATGGGAAAGCTTTGCAAGTGGTAATGCAGCATTGCAAGTGTCTTTCTCTCTTCCTCTCTGTCTCCCCCTTCCCTCTCGGTTTCTGGCTGTGTCTATTAAATAAATAAAGAAAGAAAGATAATAAAGAAAAAGTTAAAAAAAAAGTCTCTACATACACTTCCCTCAACACACACATGCACTAATTGTTCTTTCCTCACACTATACGCCGTATGGATTATTTATGTGTCTGTTTACTTGCTGTTTTATTAACTGTTGCTCTGAAGAATATTCAGGCTGTGATATAACTAAAAGATTTCTCTTTAAATCTAGGAATCATGATCTGGACCTATGACTGAGGGGTGGTTCTCTAGGGTCAGGGAGATCTGAGGTTATGTCATTTGTGGTGAAACTTTTGGATTTACCCTTTAGTCTATTTGTCTGTACCCCGTGGCCAAAGTCTTCAGGGATCGGTGGTTATGATCAACAGTGGCCTCTTGACAGTCACTGACAAATAAATAAAGCTCTTCCCTAAAAGTCCCAAGATGAGACATGAAGAGAACAGAGTATTTGACTCAGAATAGTTTCCAGACTTCTCAGCTAGTCTAGTTTATTGAGAAGAGGGCCTTTAGTTTGCTTGGCACCCTTATTTCAGTGCTTAACACATAGTCTGACATCAGGTTGCTACTAATGCCTCATACATAAGCAAAAATAGTGCTATGTGCTCTGTAGTTACATTTTAGTCTCTCTAAAAGTCTTTCTAGGCATTGACTTCCATGAGTATATCTGGTAAATAATGAACATAATTCATTTTATTATTATTTTTTTGTGAAGTAAGATGAGTAATGTTATGACACATATGTAAAGGTTTTTAGTAATCTAAGACTATCGTAAGCATCTGGAGTGTCAAAACTGTTGTTTACCTTCCAGAGTCTATTGACAACACCAATACAATGTTATGTTTTATTTGTTTGGTATATAAGTATGCCTAACAATGAGAATCTAGGTGGTAACTTATTCTTGCACTAAAAACTTTCACTTACAGTGCCGAAGACAGGAGGTTTCAGATTATCATACAGTTAAAATCAGTTTTACTGACGGCAGCAGTGACAGGTAAAGTGTTTCAGTGTAGATGTTTAAAAGTCATCTGTCTCTCCATCTGTGTGCTTAAACTTGGAAAACGAGGGATAAATGGATACATGAAGAGTGTTTCGCAGATACATACCATGGAGTGATGAGAGATTGTAGCCATGTGTCAGAAACTGTACTGTGAACCATTAACCCCCTAAAAAGCGATTCAGAAATAAAAAAATAAAATAAATAAATAAATAAATAAGTAAAATCAGCTTGGTTCTTGTGCCCTAGGAGATGGTACAGTGGATAAAATAGTAGACTCTCAAGTATGAGGTTTCAAGTTTGATCTCTGACATTACATATGGTATAGTCATGCCTTGATTCTCTCCTTTCTTCATTAATAAATAAATTTAAAAAAAGAAGAAGAAGCAAAACAAACAACAGCAACAACCAGAGTCATTGTTCAAGGTGAAAGAATACAATCTAGCAGAGTGGGACATTAGACTGATAGGAAGAAAAAGAAAGCAAAGCTGTCAAAGAAAGAATAACATACCTCACTTTAAGCAAACCCTGTACGTGAAAGCCACAACTTGGGGGGCCAGGTGATGGTGCACCTACTTAAGCACATGTATTATAGTGCACAAGGAGACAGGTTCAAGTCCCCGGTCCCCACCTACAAGGGGAAAGCTTGATGAGTGGCCAAGCAGGGCTGCAGGTGTTTCTCTTTTTTCTCCCTCTGTGCTTCTCCCCCTCTCCTCTCAATTTCTCTTTGTCTCTATCCAATAATAAAAATAAATAAAAATATTAGAAAACTAAAAAAAAAGAAAACCATATCTCTATGATAGTTGTACTTACAATATTAAACTTTTTTTTTTGTTTGGTAATTTTCAGGATAGCTTTACCCATGCAACTATTTTCAAGTGTTCACAGACAGCAGACCTTTAGTAAATGTTGAGTGGAATGGGTCTTGACAGCTTGAGAGGCTGGGGAACTTAATTTACAACATCAACTATCTATTGAAGTAACTGAGCAACCCAGAATTAAATAAAGCAGAGCTGAAATGGCAACATAAACAAATAAGGAAGTATGCTATAGTTTATATAGCATTTTAGGAGCTCAGCTCTTTTTTGTTTTATTCTGACTTATTTTTCTACATTCTCTTAAAAAGGAATATACTTCTTTATTGTTTTTATTAAGGCACTCTACAGGGAAAGGGTAAATAGAGTTTGCTCTTACAGTATGTCACATTTTGACCTTGAATGTAAGAGGAAAGAAGAAAGAGAAGGAGAAAATAAGGGGAAATGGATGAAGGAAATGCAGATAGCCAGTGTCACATTTCTTATTCTTTTGGGGATATATGGAAACCATAGTTATTTGTTTACTTAAGAGCTAGCTACTTTTTCCTTATTAAACACTCCAATTTTTTTTTTTTTTTTTGATAGAAATGTGCTTATACCCAGAGGGTTAATCCATAGAGGGTTTATTTTGTTTTGCCAGTATGGTTCTAAGGTTGGGCAGAAAAGCTAAGAAAAACTAAAAAGAAATCTTCTGAGCTTCTGATAAAGATGTGCTTCTTTATTTAAAAAATGAGTCTCATTCAAAAAAGAGACTGATTTTGTACCTCATCTGTGTGCTCCCATGTTCCCCACAGGCACATGGAAATATGATGCTATGTTGGAAGGACATTTCACTTGCTATGCCTTGTACTCGACTCAGGTTCCAACCTGGCCCTATCATGTCAGAGGAAGATTTGGTGCTGTGATATCTTTTCTTCTTTCTCTGTCTCTTTTTATATTATAAAATAAGTCAGTTCGGCGAAGTCAAACTCCACTGAGGACAAAGAAAAAAAAAGATTCCTTTAACTGTATAAATGCCACAGCTTTCTTAGACATTCATCTGTCGTTGGGCATCTGAGTTACTTCCAAGGAACATTTCTGGTTTAACCCAGAGTAGCTTCCTTTTTTTTAAAGTTTTTTTCCCCCATATTATCTTTATTTATTTATTGAATAGAGACAGCCAGAAATCAAGAGGGAAGTGGGTGATAGAGAGGGAGAAAGACAGAGAGGCACCTGCAACATTGCTTCACCACTTACAAAGCTTTCCCGTGCAAGTGGGGCCCGGGACCTCAAACCGTGGTCCTTGTGCATTGTAACAGGTGCGATCAACCAAGTGTGCCACCACCCGGCCACTGAATAGTTTTGATAAAGATGATCTTAGAATGTTGGCAGACTTTCCATCAAGCTCTGAGTAGGTGTATCAGGAGACCCAAGGGATGTGTCATTGGTTTATCTTTTTATGTGTGAAGATGAGGCCTTATCCATGTGTGATTTCACTGCCACTAGGCTGCTTTTTCATACAAATAGGGATAGGGACACCTAGAAAACACAGTACTGGAGTTTCCCCTGGTGCTGTGGTTCCCCACCTATGGCCCCCAGACTGGAACTTGGGTCATGTGCACTGTCTTCTAAGTTATCACTCTGGCCAACTTTGTCTATTCTTAAATTTGGATTAGGTGTTGAAAAGGATTCAGTGATCGAAGTAGACCCTTATTAGTCAGAAAATGACATAGAAATTTAAGAAGAGTTAGGACTAAAGTGAGTGAGAGAGAGAAAGAGAGAGAGAGAGAGAGAGAGAGAGAGAATATGAGCATGTGTGTATATGAGAAAGGAAAAGAAAACTTGATAGTATTATATGATTTGACATTCGCTGGGAAAGAGTCAGTGGATGAATTTCATACCCTCCCCCATACAATTTCATGGTGGGTGCTTTCATAAATAATAAATAAGTCATTAGAGGATTAGGCTGAAAATAAATTCAGAGGAAATCAGATCAAATTTATTTCTTTTAGGTGTTTTAGTTAATGTGAAATGACTACAGAGATCATGTGTAGAGTGCTTTAGGGGTGGGTGGGAGGTGGTATGCAGAGCTATCCCTTTAGGTTAAGGCTCAACTTTGCTCTTTCAGACTTTGAGTCCTGGGAATGAACTGATCCAACCAGATGACTCTAGGAGTCTTTTAGGTACATTGTTTAAGTTTGCATTCCCTTCTCCTCCTGTCCCCTGTATTGCTATGTAAGCTGAAAATCAGATACTCACTACTCCATTGGGTAGTTCAGAGTGTTACATCTTTTTTTTTTTTTTATTGTTGTAGTTATTATTGTTGTTGTCGTTGTTGGATAGGACAGAGAGAAATGGAGAGAGGAGGGGAAGACAGAGGGAAGGAGAGAAAGATAGACACCTGCAGACCTGCTTCACCGCCTGTGAAGCGACTCCCCTGCAGGTGGGGAGCCGGGGTTTGAACCGGGATCCTTATGCCGGTCCTTGTGCTTTGCGCCACCTGCGCTTAACCCGCTGCGCTACAGCCCGACTCCCAGAGTGTTACATCTTGTGTGCATTTAGAGTCAGGAATAGGCTGGTAGCTAGACTAGTGATGAAGAAATGTCAGAACTGGAGCTCGCTATCCTATCTCTGCCTCCCTGGGTGGAGCTTAATTTTAGCTCCTGACTGCTGTTTCTGGTCCAGGCCTCCCCAACCTCTGTTCCATTATCTCTGTTCCTTTTAACTTGTCCCATACTACATATGGAGAACATGTTGCAAGGAATTAAGAGTCACAGTTGTGGACCTCAGCACTTATGTGTTGGGGACATTCACTGCTTTGCAGTTGTTGAAAGATCAACAGATAAAAGCATCAGCTTTTCGTTCTCGGTTTTCATCCAAAATCTCATCGTCAAATATATAATACTGATGGACATTTTTTCACTTGCAGCTGCTTTAAAGCAAACAAGCACGTATGTTGTACGTACTCACCAGAGAATGTGCCTTTAGTATAATATCAGTTCTAATGAGAAGTTCCCAAATAATGAAAAGGAAACTTATTTTACATTGGACATTTTTACTCATGTACAACAATTCAATTGCTTATTTGCTGTTGGCATACAAGGAATTTTAAAGTTCTGATTAAGGAGGGTTTAATAGTGACATGGCAGTGATGTAGAAATGCAAACATCTTATGTATTTTTCTAATTTGCTATTTTCCTCCTTTTGTTACCCTTGTTGTTTTTATTGTTTTTGTAGTTATTATTATTGTTATTGCTGTTGATGCTGTCGTTGTTGGATAGGACAGAGAGAAATGGAGAGAGATGGGGAAGACAGAAAGGCGGAGAGAAAGATAGACACCTGCAGATCTGCTTCAAAGCCTGTGAAGCGGAAGCGACCTCTCCCCCTGCAGGTGGGGAGCCAGGAGCTTGAACCGATCCATAACACCTGTCCTTGAGCTTCTGGCCACATGTGCATAACCCGCTGTGCTACCACCCGACCCCCGCAAACACCTTAATTATTATAACTGGAGCTGTCTTTGGTTGGGATGGAGGACAGAGATAAGGAGTAAGAAAGAGCAAATGAGTATAGGCACATGGATCAGGCCAGAGCAAATGAGTATAGGCACATGGATCAGGCCAGAAAGAAGCTTGAGGCATCTGGCATCAGTGTGGGCAACTGACTTTCCTCAGTATACAGTGTTCCAGATGGGACTGAAACTCACCAGACCCCCTCCTCACACCAGCAAAACATCTTCTTTCTTTCAACTGGAGAGATGCCAGGAAGTAGTCTTGGGGGTCCAGGTAATCCCCTAGTGAGGCTGACTTTGCCCTGTATGTACCCTGAACTCTCCTTTCTTCTCTCCACTCTCGGTTTTTGTCTGATAAGTCCTGGACAGGCTTGATGCCTCTAATTGTATCCATTTTGAAATCTAGATTGCAGTTTAATTTTCTATCTTGTAATTTATTCTAAGATGAAACCCACAGGGACCTGTGAGGTAGCTCCGTGCCACACAGAGTATACCTTGAGTACCCCGGATTTGATCCTTTAGGCCATTTAAAAACAAGAAAGATGAAAACAAATAGAACTTTCATGATTATTATTAATTATTATTTTGACTGCAGGGTTATTGCTGGGGCTTGTGTCAGCACTACCAGTCCATTGCTCCTGACAGGCATTTTTACCTTGTATTTATTTGTTTATCTATACTTACTTATTTTTATTGAATAAGACGGTGATAAATTGAGAGAGGTAGGGGAGATAGAGAGGGAGAAAGATAGACACCTGCACACGTGCATCGCCAGCTGTGAAGCATCCCCCCTGCAGGTGGGGAGCAGGGGTTTGAACCCAGGTCCTTGCTTGGGTCCTTGCACTTAGTATTATGTACACTTAACCAGGTGTGCCATCACCCCAGCCCTCATAAATAGAACTTCATAAATGGGAGTGTGGGGCTCTGATACAGTGTACTTCAGGGGAAAATGGATGGAACTAGAGATGATTATGCTTAGGAAAGACATGGAAGACACTACTGCATGATTCCACTCATGTGGACTCCAGAGACTTTGAAACAAATGAGCAAAACCAGAAGCAAATAAATTGTTTCGAAGACTTTATGAGAACTCAGATGGTCGTTGTTGGGAGGGGTAGGGCATATTGCAGCCACTAAAACTAAACATGCATTACCTCATAAATAAGGTTTCATGGCATGTGTGTGGGAGTAGGAACACACATGTGTTAAAGTCTGGGACATTGAAAAGATGAAACTCACTAGCCTCAATATAAAGTGAATTGGAATGGACCTAAATGGAACATGGGGACAAAACACACGTATCAGGTTTTTAAAAATGCAGCATAGTGTTATGTTCTGGAGTGACTAAGCAGAAGAGGTGCCCAGATGTGGTGCCCATGTCAGTTCTGTTGTGATTTGTAGAGGAATATTATAAGGATGTCACTACACTTCTTAAAAAACATTTTATTAGAAGGCTAATGGATTACAGAAATTACCTATTGTTGACACATGGGTAATTTATCCCCATGGTAACTGTCTGCTTGGGACCTTTTCCATCATCATATATCAAGATCCCAAGACCATCTTCATTCCCTTGCATTCCCTCCTTCCTCACAGTCTTGCTTTGGTGCAGTATATCCCAAGCGGTCCAGATTTCTCTTTGTGTTTTCCCTTTTCCTTATACTTTTCTTATACTGCAGGTAAATGGTGGCATTTCCAGTGGTAGCTCCTATTTTAGAAACATCACATACATACATTTTAAAATCTAAACGGCTTATAAACATTTCTTAGAGTGAGTGGCTCACTTACATGCGGGGAGAGAATGCCTCTTCTTGGGGCTATCTGAGATGTGAAGGAGACAACTTGTGGGGGTTGGTGAGCTGTTCAGACACTGAAAAAAAATCCATTGTTTCTCATCAATTATAGTAAGCATGTGATAATTTTTCTTGTTTTCAGCCTCTCCCATTTCTCAGAAATATTGCTGATGTGCCTTTAGAACATTCAGTCAAGTTTTGTGTTTTGAAATAAACAAGAAAAAGATCGCTTCTAGAGAATGATGATGTTGATGCTTTTAGAAGCCTAGCTCTAAAAATTCCTCATTATTCTTTTTAATTAATACCTTACATGAAGAAGAAAAACTGAATTGCCTTTGTGCCCTCCTTGGGTACTTGATTCGGTGTAGCTCTTCAAATATTTTTTTCCTGGCTTCATATTTAAATTATTATCTGTTATTAGGCTTGTAAATATTTGTAGTTCAAATAATTTCTGTGAGCTAAGGTGGGATTTTTCCATGTAAAATGTAAGGCAGCAAATACAAACTGTTAATGTTTTATATTTTTTTAAAAAGTATTTGGTAAAAATGTAAATAGTGCTTCTGATTCTTCTGCATATATTTTTTTTATTGTATTAAAGTTTTCTTTTTCTTTTTTTGGATAGGACAGAGAGAAATCTAGAGAGGAGGGGAAGACAGAGATGGAGAGGGAAAGATAGACAACCGCAGACCTGCTTCACCACAGGTCAAGCGACTCCCCTGCAGGTAGAGCTGGGGGGCTCAAGCCGGTATCCGTATTCCGTTCCTTGTGCTTTGCACCATGTGTGCTTAACCGGCTGCACTACCGCCATGCCCCCTTAAAGTTTTCTTATGTATCAATCACATATGCAGGTTTTGGATAGCTCTCCTCCTTAACATTGTTGCGTCAATAGCATATATCTATCCCCCTCAACTTTGGTATAATTTGTCCATTCTTTATGCAAGGTGATTTTTTTTTTTGATAGGGTGACTTTGTTTGTAAGCCCATGTTATACAAATTAGACGACATGTTGGATATTTTAATAACTAAGCTTGCTAAAAATCATGCCTTTAATAACTCCAACCATATTCTTACCTGTGAATTTTATGGGACATTTATCCTCATCTGATTATATTTTTGTCCTGTGATCCACAAGGCATCTCATCATACCTGTAATTTCCAAGCAGGAGGCAGTCCAAAGTAGGCCAAGTCTAGGCTGGTGGGCTGCTTTGTATGGCTGCTTGGCTCTCTGATGTTTGCCTGCCTGAGACATACAGCAGGATTTGGTCTGAGTGATCTGTACTTTTGCAGTCCCTCTGAAGCTGCTCTTTAAAAGTAGCACATCATCCACGCCTCAGCATCGAGATGATGAACACAGTGATGATGAGCTTCTGTTCTGTTCACTTGTCTTTTGAATAAAACATCGTAAGATGCTAAATCTTTTTTTTTCTTTTCCTTTTTGTGGCTGTGCAAAATCTGAATGAAAAAAGGAAAATTTTCAATCATGGACTAGTAGGATTGGCTTCTTAGATCGTGCAAGTGCTTTGTCATGGGCATGATCCAGGTTTGAACACGGTCCTCACTGTACTAGGGAAGCTTTTGTGCTGGGGTGACTTTTTTCTCTGTCTCACTATCCTTATCTGTCTTTCAGTATGAAAAAAAGCCAGCCAGTGATGAGCAAAGCCAAAAAAAAAAAAAAAAAAAAAAAGCTCCCTTTAGAGAGATTTTCAACTTTTAAGTTCATTTCCTAAAATGATCTCCTGGAAGTTTTTGCTCTTTACAATTGGAGACTTAAGGCTCAAGGTCCAGGTAATGACCTTCAGCTTTGCCTGTGTCTTAGAATCACTTGTGCACCTGTGCTGTCTGTCTTAGGGTTTAAGAAGACAATAGATAGTGATTGCTATAATTGTTTGCCAGTTGGGTTAACTTTGAAATAGCCCTTTGTTAGGATTTGCTGCATCATATACACCATCACCATATTTTATGTCCTTTGACATTATTTGTCTATAGCTATGCCACCGGTTGCTTCTGTTCTCCCTGGACTAAGCTTTTAAGAGGGTCAACATATCAAAGACTCAGCATATGTATTAAAAAGACTCGGTCTGTGATTTAAAAAGTTTGAGATATTCAGTCAGTTTTTCCCCTCTCATATTACTTAAATAGTGATTTATATGACCACAAATTATAGGAGTGTACATAAACACCATTCCCACCACCAGAAGACTGTGTCCTATCCCCTTCTTCTCTCCCCCTCCATGCCCCATGCCCCATGAAGCTGAACATCCACCTTCACCCTCAACCCTGGGTTTTTACTTTGATGCCCTACTCCAAATTCATTCTGATCCTGCTTTGAGTTTCCCTTTCTGTTCTTCTTTCTCAACTTCTGTTTATGAGTGGGGTCATCCCATACTTATCATCTTTATCTTTCTGACTTAGCTCACTTAACAGAATTCCTTCTAGCTCCACTATGTGCTCAGTGTATTTAAGCGCACATAGTGCAAAGCTCAAGGACAGGTATAAGGATCCCGGTTCGAGACTCCTGCTCCCCACCTGCAGGGGAGTCCCTTCACAGATGGTGAAGCAGGTTTGCAGGTGTCTGTCTTTCTCTCCCCTTTTCTGTTTCTCCTCTCTCCATTTCTCTCTGGCCTATCCAGCAACAACAACAATGACAACAATAATAACAACAACAATGATAAACAACACGGGCAACAAAAGGGAAAGAATGGCCTCCAGGAGCAGTGGATTCGTAGTGCAGGCACTGAGGCCCAGCAATAACCCTGGAGGCAAAAATGAAAGAAAGAAAGAAAGAAAGAAAGAAAGAAAGAAAGAAAGAAAGAAAGAAAGAAAGAAAGAGACAGGCTGGTAGAGGCTGGTAGAGGCTGGTAGAGGGAAGGAAACCAGGGCATCTAAGCTTCCCCCAGTGTAGTGGAATCAGTTTACATATGACAAAGCAGGTGCCTTCCAGGGAGAGCTATCTTGCTGCAGGGCAATATAATGCCTTGTTGAAGAATTTGGGTATGCTTTTCTTTCTTTCTTTTAAATTTCTGTTCATTTATTTAATAGGGCAAAGAGAAATAGAGAGGGAAAGGGAAGAGGGAAAGGGAAAGAGACAGAGAGACAGACACCTGCAGCACTGCATTACCACTCATGAAACTTTCTCCCAGCAAGTAGGGACTAGGAGCTTGAACCCAGATCCTTGTACATTGTAACATGTACACTGAACCAGGTGTACTACTACCCAGACCTGTGGATATGTTTATAACAAATCTTAATTATTGATATAATTGCTGTACTGTTCAGGGTTCTTGAATTAGTAATGGTACTTAGCAACTCATGAGTTACATTTTTTTATTTTTTATTTATAAACAGGAAATATTGACAAAACCATAGGATAAGAGAGGTACAACTCCAAATAATTCCCACCACCATAACTCCGTATCCCATGCCCTCCCCTGATAGCTTTCCTATTATTTTTATTATTATTATTTATTTATAAAAAGGAAACATTGACAAAACCATAGGATAAGAGGGGTACAACCCCACACAGTTCCAACCACCAGAACTCTGTATCCCATCCCCTCCCTTGATTGCTTTCCTATTCTTTAACCCTCTGGGAGTGTATGGACCCAAGGTCATTGTGGGATGAAGAAGGTGGAAGGTCTGGCTTCTGTAATTGCTTCCCTGCTGAACACAGGTGTTGACAGGTCAATCCATACTCCCAGCCTGCCTCTCTCTTTCCCTAGTGGGGTGGGGTTCTGGGGAATCAGAGCCCCAGGACACATTGGTGGGGTTGTCTGTACAGGGAAGTCTGGTTGGCATCATGCTAGCATCTGGAACTTGGTGGCTGAAAAGAGAGTCAACATAGAAAGCCAACCAAATTGTTGACTAAACATGAACCTAAAGGCTGGAGTAGTGCAGATGAAGAGTTTTTTTTTTTGGGGGGGGTGTCTCCAGTAGATAGCTGGTAGGCATATTTTAGTTATATTCCAAAAGGCCTGTGGCTATACTACTTTTTTTTTCCCTGAACCTGAAATCTGATATGCAGGTGGATCCTAGTTATTGTCTGGGGAAATGATGTCATGGCTGGAAAAAGGACCAGAAAGCTGGATCAGGGAAGAGAGTAGCTCCCAAATATGGGAAAGGGGTATAAATATTGTTGACTGTAAACCCCATAGATTTGATCTGATCTGGGGCCCATATTCAGCTTAGGAGCCTATGTGACCTCGGCATCCCTGTAGATCCGAGATCACATTCTCGGGTCATGAATAGGAACATTCCAAGCTGCCCGAATTTCAGGACCCATCTTCCTCAGGTGTAGCATAGAGTATGTTGTCCATCTTCCCTTCAGAGGATGGAACATTCTCTACCATTTTTGATCCAACTTGAGGGCAAGGTCCTATGGGGGCCCACGAAGGGGTCTATTTTGTTGTTCCTGATAGAGATGACTGGTAACACTGGAGAGAGGGATTTATTTGAGGTCTAGGCCCATCATGTCTGTTTGGGAATCTCAGGACTCCCTGACTAGGACCCCAGCTGAGAGGGTGGCCTAATAGTGATTAAAGAGTCATCGTTAAAAGTATGCCAGTCTCTTGCCCTTATTCAGCTTTTGCAGTCCTTGCTTTGATAAGGATAGCTTGGGAGTGAGTGAGGGAAGTATAATAGGAAATAGGTGTGGAGGGTGTCTAAGTAGACACTATTTCATTATGAACTTCATATTGACTCACTGTAGATTATTGTATACTTTTGATTTCAGGTATATATTTTGCCCTAATTTGTGGATACATGTGAACATATGCTCTATCTCATGGGACTTGGTCTATATCTAGGTTGGAGCTTTCCTATTCTTTATCTCTCTGGAAGTATAGACTCAGAGTCACTATAGGGTGCAGAAAGTAGAAGGTCTGGCTTCTGTAATTTCTTCCTAGCTGAACATGGGTGTTGACAGGTAGATTTATACTCCCAGCCTGTTTCTTTCCCTAGTGGGGTAGGCTCTGGGGAAACGGGGCTCCAAGACACATTGTTGGGGTTGTCTGTCCAGGGAAGTCTGGTTGGCATCATGTTAGCATCTGGAATCTGGTGACTGAAAAGAGTTAACATATAAAGCCAAAAAAATTGTTGACTAATCATGAACCTAAAGGCTGGAGTAGTGCAGATGAAAAGTTGAGGGGGGATATCTCCATTTTGTAGATAGCTGCCATTCTCTTGCCCTTATTCAGCTTTTGCAGTCCTTGCTTTGATAAGGTTAGCTTTGGAGTGATTGAGGGAAGTGTAATAGGAAGTAGGTGAGGAGGGTATCTAAGTCTAAGTAGACACTATTTCATTAGGAACTTTATACTGATTCACTGCAGACTATTGTGCACTTTTGCTTTCAGGTATATATTTTGCCCTAATTTATGGATACATGTGAACATATGCTTTATCTCACAGGACTTGGTCTATATCTAGGTTTTGGGACTTTGTTAGGAAGTGAACCACCTGAAATGGAATTAGAGAATCCTATGAAAGGAAAGGTTTCACCCGAGTAATGAGGCTGAAGGGTTGATTTTCCATGCCTGAGGTCTCTGGACACAGTCTGAAGTGAAGCATGTTGAGGTGGTACTCCTTGCACTGATTACATTGGGATCAGCAGTTGAGATATCATTTGGTATGAATTGAGAAGCATGCAGGACAGTGAGCCCCACCCTAGAGCTTCCAGGATGGGGAAATATAGGCTATATAGAGGACTCAGGAGGTTCCTGCTCTCTTAGGGTTTACGAAGGCAATAGATAGTTATTGCTATAATCATATTATTTTGCAGTTGGGTTAACTTTGAAAAATCCTGGGCCTGTTGGTGGCTCCCTTGGTTGAGCGCACATATTACAATGCGCAAGGGCCGGGGTTGGAGCCCCTGTCCCCACCTGTAGGAGTAAAGCTTTTCGAGTGGTGAAACAGTGCTACGGGTGTCTCTCTGTCTCTCTCCCTGTCATTCCCTTCCCTCTTGATTTCTGGCTGTCTCTATCAAATAAATAAAGATAATAAAAAAAAGAAAAATCCCTTTGTTAGGATTTGCTGTATCATACACAACATCACCATAATTTATATCCTTTGACATTATATTACGGTGCCACCGGTTGCTTCTGTTCTCCCTGGTCTAGGCTTTTGAGAGAGGCAGCATATCAAAGACTCAGCCTATGGTCTGTACATTAAAAGTCTGAGACATTCAATCAATTTTTCCGCTCTCATATTAATTAAATAGTGATTTATATTAATAGGAGTATACGTAAACACCATTCCCACCAACAAAAGACTGTGTCCCATCCCATTCCCCCCACCCCAGTGAAACGGAGCTTCTGCCCTCACCCTCAACCCAGAGATTTTTACTTTGATGCCCTACTCCAAATTCAGTCAGATCCTGCTTTTTGAGTTTCCCTTTCTGTTCTTCTTTCTCAATTTCTGTTTATGAGTGGGATCATCCCATACTCATCTTTGTCTTTCTGACTTAGCTCACATAACATACTTCCTTGTAGCTCCATCCAAGATGGGTCAGAGAAGGTGGGTTCATTTTTCTTAATAGCTAGCTGCATAGTATTCCATTGTGCAAATATACCACAGCTTTCTCAGCCACTTTTCTATTGTTGGGCACCTGAGTTGCTTCCAGGTTTTAGCTATTAGGAATTCTGCTGCTATGAGCATAGGTGTACACATATCTTTTTGGTTGGGTGTTATGGAGTACTTGGGGTATATCTGCAGGAAAAGAATTACTGGGTCATATGGAAGGCCCTTGTTTAGCCTTGTGAGAGTTCTCCAGACTGCTATCCACAGAGGGTAGACCAATTTAAATTCCCACCAGCAGTGCAGAAGTGTTTCTTTGTCCCCACAGCCTCTCCAGCATTTGTTGCTGCTGTCCTCTTTGATGTATGCCATTCTCACAGGGGTGAGGTGGTATCTCAGTGTTGTCTTTATTTGCATTTCTCTGACAACCAGTGACCTGGAGCAATTTTTCAAGTGTTTGTTAGCCTTTTGGATATGTTCTGTTCATAGCCTCTGCCCATTTTTGGATGGGGTCATTTTGTTGTTGTTGTTGTTGCTAAGCTTGCTGAGCCTTTGTATATTTTTGGTTATCAGTCACTTGTCTGATGTATGGCATGTGAAGATCCTCTCCCATTCTGTGAGGGGTCTTTTTGTTTGTGTGATGGTATCTTTGGCTGTGCAGAAGCTTTTCAATTTGATGTAGTCCCATTGGTTTGTTTCTGTTTTATTCTTCCTTGCAATTGAGTTTGTATCATGGAAGATGCCCTTGAGGTTTAGGTGGGAAAGTTTTCCTCCAATGTTTTCCTCTAAGTATTTGATAGTTTCTGGTCCAACATCCAGGTCCTTGATCCATTTGGAATTGACTTTTGCTTCTGGTGAGATAAATTTTATTAGAAGGAGAGGAGCGAGTCTCAGCCTTTCTTTCAAGTAATACTACAGATGACTTCCCAAATAAGCTGGCTATGAAATCTTGTCAATTTTTAGGAATACTTTTAAGAAACTCTATGTAAACTAATAGATAATTTATAAATAAATATTTATGTAAAATACTTAATAAGCCTTCACACCACTCCATGGTGGTTAAGAATACACTAAAATGTGTATTCTTGGACTTAATTCATGGATTCTGAAGTTAATGCTCCTAGCAGATTTACCAAGAATTCTCAGCTGCAAAAATGATTCCATAATTTGAATACTACCTTTGAGGTTGCTCTGTGGTATATACTTCCCCCCACCCCCAGAGGTTTTTGTTTTTTTAATTTTTGTAGAAAGTACAGGCTCAATTTTTAATGTAGCTTTATTCTTATACAATGTTGAGGTGCCAGCCAAGACCTTCCACTTGCAAGGCATGCTTTCTTCCTCTGAACGATTCCCTACATCCATATATTATGTGATTATTTTATGGAGGGAGGGCAAGCAATACACTGCATATATATATATATATATCCCCAGGGTTATTGCTGGGGCTAGGTGCCTGCACTAGGAATCCACTGCTCCTGGAGGCTATTTTTTTCCCTTTTGTTGTCCTTGTTGTTTATCGTTGTTGTTACTATTATTGTTGTTATTGCTGTCATTGTTGGATAGGACAGAGAGAATTGGAGAGAAGAAGCGAAGACAGGGCAACGATGGGGAGAGAAAGATAGACACCTGCATACCTGCTTCACCGCTTGTGAAGCTAGCCCTTTGCAGGTGGGGAGCGGGGGCTCAAACTAGGATCCTTACTCCATTCCTTGTGCTTTAAGCCATGTGCGCTTAACCCGCTGCGCTACTGCCGGACCCCCTAGCTTTCCTATTCTTTATCCCTCTGGGAGTATGAGCCAAAATTCTTTATGGGGAGATGACGCGCCAGATGCTGTTGCTCTGATTGTGGGGTGTGAGGCTGATGACATGTCTGTGATCCAGTACAGGCTCTTGAGTGTCTCCAGGCCCTGGGTGAAGTGGACCGCACCCAGACGCTAGTGGAACAGCGGCACCAGTGTGGTCTGAGGCCGTGGCTCTGTGAGGTCCCTGCACCTTCCTTGCTTTATTCTTGAGTCACATCCCTGACCCCCTTTTAATGACACGAATATCATGAAATTATATGTTCTGCCGAGGGCATCTTTGAAGTCAATAGAAATGTTTTCATTGTAGTGTCCATTCTGAGAAGTGTGAATCAGTCAAGTAATAAAGGCCAATGACTAGGGCTGAAGAGATAGCATAATAGTTGTGCAAAAGACTCTCATGTCTGAGACTCTGAGGTCCCAGGTTCAATCTGCAGCACCACCATAAGCCAGAGCTGAGCAATGTTTTGGCCTGCCTGCCTCTCTCACTTTGTCTCTCCTTGTTTCATTCTCTTATTAAAATAAAATAAAATAAAAGTTTAAGAAAAGGGCAGTGACAAAGCACCACGCTTCATCATGGAAACAATCTGATGCTTTTGACGAATACATTATTAATCACTTAAGGTGCTTATTTAATTAAGTTAATAATACCCAGTGATTAATTTAGGAGTGAACATGCACAAACGAATGAAAAAAGAACCAGCAGGCGAAGAGGAGATATTATTGATGGAATGATTTGCTGGTGACAAACTGAAAGCAAGTGTTTACTGGAAAGATCTTTGGTTTTGGAGTAAAATGTATCAGAGTGAAAAATCCCAGTTCCAGCAATGCCAGTTAAGTTCTTTTAAGCAATGAGACTCTATTCCTCTGTAAAACAGGGGTGGCAATGAGGAGGATAATAACAGTCCATATTGAAATTTAAGGGAAATGCTTGACACCAAGTTTCCAGACACTCAGACAAAAATATAAATACTGATTTCCTTTCTCCCTGGCCTTGAGAGTCTGATGGGAATTGTTATTGATTTCTTAGCAACATCAGACCCCATTATTTTTTTTTTCTTTGAGAATTTTATTGCTTAATTTTTGTTGTACAAAGACCTAGATCTAAGTACTTGAAGGAAAGGAACAAAGGTTTAAGGAGATGTGTGAGTTTTCTTCTAGTTGTAAAACTGAGTGATTGACCTCATTGTTACCATTTCTGTTCCAGTGCGGTAATGAAGTGCATGGACCTCAGTGAACTGTTTGGAAATTTGTGTACAGATTCAGCTGTTCCAAATAGGAAGGTGACACAGCAGTTAGAGAACGGGTCTTGCATGTATGAGACCCTGTGACATATGTTCGAGCAGTGCTCTGCTCACTCTCTCCACCTCTCTCTCTCATTACATTAGTAAATCTTTTAAAGAAGATTTTGCTTAAGAATTCTGCTTAACACTATTCTAATTTTGGGGGGTTGATTTTTTTTTATATTTTTTTATTAGTGATTTAATAATGATCTGTAAGATTGTGGGATAAGAGGAGTACAATTCCATACAATTCCCACCACCAGAGTTTCATATCCCATACCCTCCATTGGAAGGTTCCCTATTCTTTATCGCCTTGGCAGTATGGACCAAAGATTTTTATGGGGAGCAGAGACAGAAGGTCTGGCTTCTGTAATTCCTTCTTTGCTGGGTCTGGTCATTGGTGCATTGATCTATATCCCCAGCCTGTTTCTATCTTTCCCTCATGAGGGAGGTGGTGTTCTAGGACACATTGGTGAGATCATCTGCCCAGGGAAGTCAGGTTGGTATCATGTTCGCATCTGCAACTTGGTGGCTGAAAAGCAGTAGGATATAAAGCAGAACAAATAGTTTAGTAATCAGGAAGCTAAAGGTAAGAATATGGCAGATGAAATTTGGGGCCTTCATGTTGGAAGAAGCTAGGAACTCTGTTGTTAAAATTCGGAGGCTCCAGCTGGCCGGGCTAGCTTCACGGGCGGGTAACAGAGACGCGGAGACAACGGCTGGGCAGGGAAGCTGTATTTCTTTATTCAGGAACAACGATTCATAAACTAACCCAAACTAATCACCAAACAGAATTCTGCTGCCTCTTTCCCCCGCGGCGGCACCAAGCACTCTCGAACTCTGCCACTCTCCAACTCTCCAACTCTGGAACTCTGGAACCCTCTCGGGGTTCTTTGGGGCGGGGCCAAGCGGGCCCGCGAAACTAGCAGGACTGATCCAAATTTTCTTGGCAGGGGGAGAGCTAGAACAACCCAATGTAAAGCATACAACAGAACTCTATTTTAGTTATATTCCATGGGACCCATGACTTTACTAATTTTTGCCTGAGCCCAACAGCTAACATGTAGATGGGCTAAAAGTATTGTCTGGGAAGCTGATGTCAGAGTTGGGAATAGGGCTAGAAAGCTAGCTGAATCAGGGCAGAGAATAGCTTCCAAATATAGGAAAAGTTTAAAGTACCGTTAACTATAAACCCTATCGACCTGACCTAGGGCCTATGTCTATTCATATATAGGAGCCTGTGTAACCTCTGTATTCCTGTTGGTCTGAGCTTGCATTCCATGGTCTTAGCTAGAAACATTCTAGGCTCCACTCATTTCAAAGCCAGTCTTCCTCGAATAGCAGAGTTTTTTTTTTTTTTTTTAAACAGGATTAGATTTTTTATTTATTGACCTTTCTCTGGATTATTATGAAAAGCTCTTATCATATTTCTATTTTTTATCAATTATAATTTTCACTGTTTCTCTGCAGCTAGCCAATTTCTTTCCTGCAAGGGCTTTATATAAGACATAGTGAAGTTCATCTTGTAAACAAGGAGTAGCTTACCACTGTCTAAGAATGAATTTGATTCAAATTTTATCCCCAAATTCTTTCCTTTCTATATCCTACTCTCTCCATGCCTCTGCATTTTCTCTGCCTTTATTCCTTGTCTACCGCTTCCTAGTTTTAAAACCCCTGTAGTGAAAATTATGTGATCCAGGGCCCAGTGGTGGTGCACGTGGTTAAGCACTCACATCACAGTGCACAAAGACCCAGATTCAAGCCCCTGGTCCCCACCTACATGGGGAAGGTTGTAGTGGTGAAGCAGCGCTGCAGGTGTCTCCCTGTCTCTCCCTATCACCCCCTTCTCCCTCAATTTCTGGCTGTCTCTGTCTAATAACCAAATAAGTAAAGATAATAATAAAAAATTAGGCGATCCTATAGCACTCCCACTCCCTGAAATTACTCTGGCTTTTCTTCAGTATGAACCAGTTCTTTTGTGGTTGTTGAGAAGCTCACCTGTACCTCTGCGAAGCATTAATAATGCCCTTTTGCCATGTAATAAAAAGAGTTAGCTCTAAGCTTACCTTTTTCTTTGTTCTTTTTGGGTAGAAAACCATGCCTTATTTACCATTTGAGTCCTTTCCATTCTTTTTTTAAAAATATTTATTTATTTATTCCCTTTTGTTGCCTTGTTGTTTCATTGTTGTAGTTATTGTTGTTACTGATGTCATTGTTGTTGGATAGGACAGAAAGAAATGGAGAGAGGAGGGGAAGACAGAGAAGGGGAGAGAAAGACAGATACCTGCACACCTGCTTCACCACCCGTGAAGCAACCCACCTGCAGGTGGGGAGCCAGGAGCTGGAACCGAACCGGGATCCTCATGCTGATCCTTGCACTTTGCGTCACCTGCACTGAACTCACTGCGCTACGGCCTGACTCCCTGAGTCCTTTTCATTCTTATCCGTAGCCTGTACCTTGTGTCCCCCAATACAATGAATTACACTGAATGCTTTGTACAAGCTGTGAAATCTATCTGTCAAGGCAAAATATATATAGCTAGTTTTATTTTCCCCCTGAAAAATGTGGGTTAATTTCATCTTTTGATAGTAGGAGACTATGATGCTCTTTTGCTCAAATTTATTTAATTTCCTAGACCACTGGTTTTTGCGATGAGTGGTAGATGACTGAACCGTAGGACTAAAGCTGTGCTACACTGCTTTATAACTCAGCCTTACAAATTATGAAAACCAGAACCCTTGAGAAAGGGACTTTATTTTCAGAATTATCACAATGATAAAAATGAGTAGAAATGAGTTCTGCTTGGTTAGCAATAAAATATTTGCAGGAAAAAAATGACTTTGAGCTCTCCTTTTCTGCTACTCAAAGTATGTGTTAATCATAATGACTATGGTCTTGTTTCTGGCTCCTCTTTTTTTCAGATTTAAGTATATTTTCACTCTGTGTCTGTGTGTTAGAGAACTGACTCTACAGAATCAAATATGCGACCTTTGACCAGATGCATATGTTCTTACAGAGTTGTCATTTAGACTGTTCCTGTAAGATAGACCACACTTGTAGAAATAGTATTAGATGTGAAAAAGTCATGTTTCTTTGGAGTGCGGCATGTGAATGATTCTTGGTTTTCCTAAGAAACCTACAATTATTTTATATACTTAAGACATGGTATTATATCATCTTTCAAATATTTTATTCCATGGTGACATGAAAGGCATCTAACTCCTAGCTTCAAAATTGGTCAGTTACCATATTTTTCTATTTTTGGATTGTCTGTCACTTAAGGGTGTTACCAATATTTTCAGAGTCTCTTGAGATATATTTTTTAAGGACTTAAGTTATATGATTCCTTAAGGCAATATTCCTTTCACATTAGGTTTTCACAGTCCTTTTTCTTGTGATGTTGTTGTAGCATTTCATTTAGTACAAGTTGCTGAGCACCCTCCCTGTGCTTGGTAATATGCTTAGGAAAAGGACAAGATGAATATGGCACCATCTCTTTGGACTTCACATCCAAAGGCAGAAGACTGTTAACATGTTCAGTGGACGCCAATTTCAGAGCAATCAGATTTGATCTACTGGGCTGTCGGGAAAGTTATGAGGTAATTTTGCATAGAACAGCATAGAACATTATGTCATGACTTTTCCAACTCAGAGAAGCTCTTCCTAAGGAAGGACATTTGAATGGACACATAAAACTGGGATATTGGTAAATTAGGATAAGTGGGCTTGGAAGGAAAGGAAAAAATGTATATGTTTTAGAAATGATAATACAGAAATGTGGTATAAATAAGATTAGAGGGATGGTTTTCAACTTTTGCTGTCCATTTTACTTCATCTGTAGTGTTCTAGAAAGCTCAGTGCTGAGATTCTTTTGAGAAAGATGGTGGGGCCAGGTGGTGGCACACCTGGTTAAGCACACACATTACAGAGAAAGATGGTGAGAACTTGGAAAATCAATACTGAGGTACTGTTAACAGGTGGGTGATACAGTAAGATTCATGACTGACAAGGTCACTAGATTCCAATTTGAGATAGACTGGAGATGGATGAGCCAGGATTTACGAAGGCCAATTAAGAGGTATTACAGAGAATTGGGCAAGATAAATAAATAAATAAATAAATAAATAAATAAAGGAGCAACTTGAACAGGCAGGTGTTACTCAGAGTGACAGACAATGTTGAGGTATAAAAGTTGATACCTTAGTCTATTTGGGCTGCTCTTGCAAAGAGACACAGACTGGGTGCTTATAAACAACAGAAATTTGGTTGGGGGGGGCAGGCGGTGGCACACCTGGTTAGGTACACATGTTACAGTGGTAATGGTCCCCCACTGGTCCCCACCTATGGGGGGAAAGCTTCATGTGTGGTGAAACAGGACTGCAGGTATCTCTCTGCTCCTTTCCCTCTCATTATCTCTCCCACCATGCTCAATTTCTTTCTGTCTTTATTCAATAACAAATAAATAAAAAGAATTTATTTATTTAAGAAAGGAGACATTAAGAAAACCATAGAATGAGAGGGGAACAATTCTGCACAATTCTCATAACCTGATCTCCACATCCCACCCCCTCCCCTGATAGCCTTCCTATTCTCTATCTCTCCAGGAGTATGGATCCAGGGTCGTTGTGGGTTGCAGAGGGTGGAAGGTCTGGCTTCTGTAATTGCTTGCCCACTGAACATGGGCGTTGACTGGTTGATCCATACTCCCAGTCTGTCTCTCTCTTTGCCTAGTAGGGTGTGGCTCTGAGGAAGTGGCGCTCCAGTACACATTGATGGGGTCGTCTGTCCAGGGAAGTCTGGTCAGCATCCAGAACCTGGTGGATGTTAACATACAAAGCCAGAGAGATTGTTGAACAATCATGGACCTAAAGACTGGAATAGTGCAGATGAAGTGTTGAGGGTATTCTCTGCATGCTCTTGTGTACTTTTGCTTTCAGGTATATATTTTTCACCTAGTTTATGGGCACGGATGAACCTATGCTCTGTCTCAGGGGACCTGGACTAAATCTAGGTTTGGGGACTTTATTGGGGAGTGGAACACCTGGAATGGAATTAGAGAATACTATGAAAGGAAAGGTCTCACCTGAGTGATGAAGCTGAAGGGTTGTCATGCCACACCTGAAGTCTCTGATCACATCTCTGAAGTGGGGTGGCACTTGTTGTGTTGATTAGGTTGCAATCCACGAATGCAATATTATTTGATTTGAATTGAGAGCAGTATGCAGAAAAGTGGGCCCCACCCTAAGGTTCCAGGACTGGGGGAAATATAGGCTCTATAGTGGAAATGTGGGGTTCCTGTTGTCTTAGGGTTCAAGAAGACAATGGATAGTTATTGTTATCATTTGTTATTGTTATTCAATAACAAATAAATAAAAAAGAATTTTTTAAAAAACACAGAAATTTAGGTCATATGACTGGCTCAAGAATCTTGGAAGTCCTAGATTCCAGCCTGCTGACAGTGTTCAGTGAGGACAACTTTCTGTTTAATAGACAGGATCTTAGCATGTGTGTTCACATGGAGAAAGGGGTGAGGGATCACTTTAGTAAGGTCGCTGACCTTATTCATGAGGACTATACACTCATGACTGAGTTAAGTCACCTCCCAAAGGCTTACCATAGTATATAATACCATTGCCTAGGAATTTAGAAATTGACCATAAGCAGTTTAGGAGAGGAAATACAAGCTTTTTGACCATAGTAGTCAGCTAAGTAAAAGAAAACAAAGTTTAATTTGATAGGAGGCAACCCTGTCTAAATGAGTAGCATATATATAAAGCAAATAACAACAGTTTATTATTTTGTCAATGAGAAAGACTGTGAGATGAATGTCAAGCAAAACAGAAACTATTGACTATTTAATCATTGACCAGGTGGTCATTTGATCAATTGCAACTTGTCCGAGAGAAGTAGAAAAAGTTAGGAGATAGAACAAATACATAAATAAGTTTTGATGAAATTTCAAGGGAAGGTAACCGTGAGTATGTGGTAAGGAATTTTTTAAAACAAATACCAGGGAGCCTTAAAGATGCAAGGATCTTTAATAAAGGAGGGTGGGAAGAAGGGAACATTATCTTACCCTTTGGGTGTGGTGTGTGTAGGAGCAGAGGATATGGCTGAAACTCTTATTTGAACTTTATTTTTAGTAGTGAGGAAATACCAAAATATTATGGGGCCAGCAAGATAGTTCGTTTGAAGAGTAAGCTTACTTTGTCATAGACATCAACCAGATTTGAGCCCATCACACTAGAAAAGCTTCAGAGCTTTGATGCCTCTCTGTCTCTGTCTTAACATCGAACAAGTTGGTCTGGAGTAGTAAGGCTCCAGTGACAACAACAACAACAAAAAGATCATGTGCAAGAACTCAGTGTGTAAATTCTAAAAACTATCTGGCTGCCCCAAAGTGGTTCACTTTGACAAAGTATCAAATCACTTACTAGCGACAGAGAGAGAAGGGAAGGGGAGACCTCAAAGGGGACTAAAATTTTTTGAAAACCGGTGATTTGCAGAAAGAACTTGTTATCTAATGGCAGTGTATTTATATATGATTGAGTTAATTGATTATGTTGCCATGACATTTCACTTAAGGGGCCACTTCTTGGCATACCTGGTATAGTGCACAAGGAACCAGGTTCAAACCCTTGGTTCCCAAAGGCCAGGGGAAGCTTCAAGAGTGGTGAAACAATGTTGCAGGTAAACTGACTCTCCCTCTCTATCTCCCCTTTCCCTCTCAATTTCTTTCCATATACAAAATGAATAAATCAGTTAAATATTTTTTAAATGTTTTACTTCTGAGATTTGGACAATGGCACATCTAGTGAAGTGCACATATTAATAATGTACAAGGACCCCAGCGTTAGACTCCTGCAAGGAGGAGTCTTCACGAGTGGTGAAGTAGTACTGCAGGCGTCTTTCTCTTTTCTCTCTTTATCTCAATTTGTTTCAGTCTCCAATCAAAGTAAATAAATAAAACAAAAAATAGTAAGTAAAAATCACTCTGGGGAGTGGTAAGAGATATACTGTGTCGTAAGTAAGCCAGCATTTGATCATGTCTTGTTACTATCGGCAAGAGCTATTATTTAAACCCCCTTTGAAGTGAGATATGCTTAGATAAAGGAGAATATCTCTAAGATGAGAAGGGTGCCATTGGAGTTCAGCAGCATCAGTGAACTCAGTGTTCAGGCTTCCTTTCAAAGGGGCCATCCAAATTTATGGGGGACTCACAGGACCTTTGAGGAATAATATGTTAAAAACCAAGTTTTTGTAAGGCACTTGTAAGGAAGTTTAGTGTGTCAGACGAAGTGTAGAATAATCTTCACTACTAGGGAGAAAAATTAACTTTAGTCATCAAAACTGACGATTAGGTGGCTATATGTGGGTTTATTTTGGGTTTTTTTATTTGGTTTCATTGGTTCAAGTGTCTACTTTTTTATTCCAGTAGCACATTATTTTAATTACTATTACTCTGTAGCATAAATTGAAATTGAGAAGTGTGCTATTTCCAAAAGCCTTTTCAACAAATGGTGTTGGAAAACTGGACAGTCACATAAAGAAAAATGAATCAAGGCTACTATTTAATGCTATACACCAAAATTAGCTCAAAATGGATCAAAGACATAGATATTAGACATTAGATCTGAAACTATAAAATATATAGAAAAAAAGGTGAAACACTTCAGGACCTAACATCAAAGATGTATTTGGAGACTCAATACCACAAGGCTTCAGAAATGAATACGAGATTAAAAAATGGGACTGCATCAAGCTAAAAAGCTTCTACACATGAAAAGCAAACTACACAAGGATAAAAAGGCAACCGAGTAAAAGGGAGAAGATATTTGCACATCACTCATCTAACAAGAAACTGATATGAATCATCTATAAAGAACTCATACAACTCAACTAAAGAAAAATAAATAGCCCGATAAAATGTGGGCCAATTAACTGAATAGTTTTCTAAAGAAGAGATACACATAGCCCATGGGCATCTGAAGAAATATTTCATATCGCATATCATTAGAGAAATGCAAATTAACACTACATTGAGATTCCGTCTCACATTTGTGAGAATGGCTTACATGACCAAAACCAGAAATTTCAGGTGTTGTGGAGAAAAAAAAGGACTCTGTTATATTGTTGGTATAAATGCAGACTGGTGTAGCCCCTTTGGAAGACTCTATGAAGAGATTTTAAGCAAATAAAAATGTAATTATCTTATGATTTAGCAATAACACTTAGGCATTTATCCAATGGACATGCAAACACTAATTTGAAAGGACATATTCACTTCTATGACCATAGCTGTATTCACAACAGTCAAAGATTAGAAGCAGCCTAAATGCCCATCAATAAATAACTAGATAAAGAATTTATGGGCTATGACTCCATGGAATACTACTCTGAAATCAAAAAAGATCATATTTTATCCTTTGGGATAAAGTAGATGAAATTGAAATTGTGTTTAATGAGATAAGAGGGAAAAGACAAGTACTGGATGGTTTCACTCATATGTGGAGTCTAGAGAACTGAAACACATGAACTTGCATTAAACCAACCAGTCAACAAACAAACAAAAAAGTATAGGATGTCTCTAAGACTTTGTGAGAACTGAGGTGATTATCTTATCATTGAAGATGGGGCTACAGAATTTTTGATGGTTGGTGCAATGTGGAACCCTGTAATCTTATAATATTGTAAGCCATTATTAATCACAAAAGAAAAATGACTGAAAAAAGGACTGAAGATTAAAGAGATTTTATGAATGTTTTGTGTATCCTATGACTGTAAAAGTGGGGATAAGGCCTGAGAGAAGCCTACATTATTTGAAGGTAAATGTTTGTTACCTGAGTATAGACTGAGCTATTTTAAATTTTGCAATAAATAAGATGTAGCATAGATAACTACGGGCAGAAATAAAACCATATTTTAATTGATACTAATAGAAAAATCGTGACTGCTGAATTTTCTTTTTTCTTTCCTGTATTTCTAAGCAGTCACCTTAGTATCTGTAATGTTCAGTAAGCCTTTAAAAGAAGAAAAAAAATCTGAGTCTCTCATACAGACAGCTTTTTAACAAAGCCTAGATTCTGTGGACCAGTTTTGATATGGCAAATGTGAAAACCAAAAACCAAACAAAACCTTGAAACCAGAACTCATAGCTAGAAGCCTAACTAAACAGACACGAAAATGTGTTCTACTCAGAGGGAGGCCCCCTCCCTCCAGGTTCAGCTCAGGTTGGGCAACTGCATAGCAGTTTCCTCATTGAGATCTCTGTCTGCTCTAACAGATGGAGATCAGGTTAGACAAAAGTGTGCTTGGCTTTAGATCAGGCAAATCAACAACCACATAGAGACAAAACCTGCACTTGTAGATTTATTTCTGAGGTGCACAGTAGCTAAAACGATGATTCTAATTTAGAGAGTGAAATTGAAAGTTGAATGAATGAGAAAGCAAATTAAAGTTAGAGACTTCTTATTGTGCTTGTTCAATTGTGAGAGGATGAGCATACAATTGAGGCAGATGTTTGTGATCAGGAGGATTACAAGTAACTAAAAGTTAACTTTTTTTTTTCAGTATAATACTGAGTATCTTCTACAGTAGACAAATTAATCTGCAAACACTGAAATACATAGTTAGATTTTTTTTTTTCAAAACTGTGCTTGACTTTGATGCTTGGACAAAATGAAAACATTTATTTGCTACTCATTATGAGCTTGTGGGCTGGTTTTCAGTAAGCTCTCCTGAGTAAACATACAATATATGATGCATACAGTTTTGTTTGGGAGCCGCAGTCACTGATGCTCACTTGCTTCTCAATTAATTGATTCGCTTATTTTTTTGACAAGAAACTTATTTCAATTTTACCACTGGAGTTCCAGTGATAAAAAGATAGAATTAGGTTCCTTTTTAAAATAATGTTTTCTATTTATTTATTTATTTATTATTCCATAAGGATAGACAGAAATTGAGAGGGAGAGGGGTAGAGAGAAAGGGAGGGAAATGGAGAGACACCTACAGCCCTGTTTCACCACCTGTGAAGCTTTCCCCCTGCAGGTGAGGACCAGGGCCTTGAACCTTTGTCCTTGCACTGTAATGTGTACGCTTAACCAGGTGTATCACCACCTGGCCCTGATACATAGATTTCTTTAGAGCAACAGACTTACTAGAAATTGATTCTGAACATTTTTTAGTAGTGATTTAATGATGATCTAATTCCATACAGTTCCCACCACCAGACTTTTGTATCCTGTCACCTCTGTTGGAAGGTTCACCATTCTTTATCCCTCTGGGAGTATGGACCAAAATTCTTTATGGGGTGCAGAAGGTGAAAGGTCTGGCTTCTGTAGTTGCTTCTCTGCTGAGCATGGACATTGGCAGGTCAATCCATATCTTCATCCTGTTTCTATCTTTCCCCAGTGGCATAGATTCTGAACATGTTTAGTACACTTTTATTTTTATGGAGAAGACAGATAATAACAAGTAAACCAATAACCAAGACTAATTCTGAGTGTTAAAAACTGAATCAAATCGACCAAGTTGGTACAGGTGATTTGAAGATCTTGCTTTGGCTGCTACAAATAATAAATTATAGGTAGTAGGAGGAATTGAATGACTGGATAGGTGTGAGAGGCTGTGAAATTAATATAAAAGAAATTATAAAGTAAGAAAGAGACAAGTAGTAAATACAATGCAAGTTCTTGAGACTTCACTGGTTATGTTACTCTTTTTAATTTACTTATTTTCCCTTTTGTTGAGCTTGTTTTTTTATTGTTGTAGTTATTATTGTTGTTATTGATATCGTCGATGTTGGATAGGACAAAGAGAAATGAAGAGAGATGGGGAAGAAAGAGAGGGGGAGAGAAAAATAGACACCTGCAGACCTGTTTCACCACCTGTGAAGCGACTTCCCTGCAGGTAGGGAGCCAGGAGCTCGAACCAGGATCCTTATGCTGGTCATTGCGCTTCACACTACGTGGGCTTCACCCACTGTGCTACCGCCTGACTCCCTGGTTATGTTACTCTTTTGAAATGTTTATTTACAATGTATGTTCCTGGAAACAGTGATTACATCTGTCTAGGAATACTTATTTTAGTGTGAATTCATTTGCGGTGATGTAGACTGGAGAAATATTGCACAGTGTAAAGGATCTCAGTGCATCTGAATTTTGATAAAGAGAATGAATTCCTGGAGCCTTCCCCTGGAAACACCGATTACCTCTGTCTAAGAATCCTTTTTTTAGTGTGAATTCATTTATGGTGATGTAGACTGGAGAAACATTGCACAGTGTAAAGGATCTCATTGCATCTGAATTCTGATAAAGCGAATGAAGTGAACACATCCCATAGAGAGGAATATCTGTTCACTTATTCAACCTTGAGAGGCATGGGGCCCCAAGCTGCCTCACAGGAAATATCTCAACAGTGTAGACTTGAACAGTTAATTGTGGCCTAGAGCTAAGGTTGAACAGTTAACTTGAATGGCTGGGGTGGGAAACAAATTTGGGCAAGTTGTCTTGGTTAAGAGGCTTGGTCAGGGAGATCTGTGGGATCTCTGGAAAGCTAGGTTGCGGAGATTAGTATATTTCCTGGTGTTTACTATATCGGGAAGCTAATGAATGTAGTATATACAAGACTTAAGTAATTATGCCATTTAACTAATTCTTTATGGTATTTGTGACATTACACTTGATGATGAAAGTTACATAAGTGGCTTCAGTCATTGACTTGCTTGGTCGCAGGCTATCTTCCTGGTTTTGATGTTAATTATAGGTTTGTGCTGTTGGAATCACGTTGTAACTACATCATCTCTCAATCTAACACTGCCCATTTGTTAGGAAAGAGAACTAAAGCCAAGCTTTTAAATCTAAACTGCACATCTTTGCTCCTTAATTGACTGGCTTCAAAGAGAGATTATTTCTTTTTATTGGCTTCAAATTTTGTCCTAGTCTCCCATTGCCTTTAGAGAAATTCTTTTTTATTTTTTACTTACTCAGTTCCCTTTTATTCTCTATTAAGTACAAACAATGTGAAAATGCAAGGTCTAATCCCTGTCTGTAGAATCCCATAGTCTTTTGGGAACAGAAATCACATCACTGGTAACAGCCAGTGAGACCGTGGCTCAAAGAAAGAAATTGATTTTCAGAGAGAAGAGAGTGATTATTTTGCTTTAGAGAACAGAACTTTGAAAAGTCTTTATGGAGTAAGTTGCTGACCTTGAAGGATGGGTAAAATTTTGAAAGTGGTGGTAGTGAGGTATTTCAGGCAAGAGGGAACAGTGTAAAATACGGACACAGGAATCTATTGGCAGATAGTTTAATTAGACTGTGGCGTACAGAGCATAAAGGGGAGTTCTGGAAAAATAGCATGAAATACTTGGTTGGACCCTATTAAGAAGAGGTGTGACAGCCAGTAGAAAACCTGCTTTATTCTGTAGACAGCAAGGAGCCTTTAGAGACTTTCCATCAGGGAAAATAGAAGGGAACTAACATTTATTGGGTATATGCTATGTATGTGTCAAGCAGTATGTTTCTGAAAGTGATTTTTTTTTTTTTTGCCTCCAAGGTCATTTCTGGGACTCAGTGCTTGTACTATGAATCTACTGCTCCTGGCAGCCATCTTTTCCATTGTTGTTGTTGTTGCTATTGTTGGATAGGATAGAAAGAAATTGAGAGAGGAGGGGAAGACAGAGGGGAGAGAAAGATAGACCTGCTTCATCACTTGCAAAGCAACCCCCCTGCAGGATTCAGGAGTTCAAACTGGGATCCTTGCTTTGTCCTTGTGCTTCGTACCAAGTGCACTTAACCCAGTGAGTCTACTGCCTGCCTCCCTGAATGTGATTTCTTTAGGTGATCTGAGGGAAAAGGTTCTTTTGGCAAAGTAACAGGGCAGTTGTATTTAGAATTATTTGGGAGAGGGAAGAGGTTGGAGATTAAGACATCATTTTCATAGCCTAGTTACATATATTTGTATTGGCATTGTTTTTTAAAAGAGGTAATGATATAAAATATTTTATTTTTTCTATTAATTTTGTCTGATATAAATGTTCATTTAGTAGCTTTATTTTAAAAATATTTTATTTATTTATTGGGTATAGACAGAAGTTGAGAAGGGAGGGATGGATAGAGAGGAAGAGACATATATCTGCAGCACTGCAGGTGAAAGGACTGAAGGCTTGAACCTGGGTCCTTGTTCTTGTAGCATGTACACTCAACTGAGTGTGCCACTGTCTGCCCCATTCCCACATAATTTTAAATTTTCTTCTCCATTTCAGAGTCATCTTGTTAGGGTGGGGGGGTGTCGATTTAGCAGGATTATTGTTGTGAGGAGGGTGTATTTCCAGATTCCCTCAGGTAGGTGTCAGTGTATTCCACTCTCTGTTCCACCATAGGACCATAGATCTTATTTGTTAGGAAAGGGAATTAGGACCAAGCTTTAATCTATACTGCATACTAGGGAACTACAGAATGTCATAGTTGGGAGGTAAGGAACTAACCAGTAAAATTAAGATTTGAGTGCCTGAAGACAGGAAGAATTAAGCTGTCAAGTAGACCTGAACCAAGTTGACACATAAAAAGTGGTTTGTGATCCTCATACAGTAAAGACAATGCAGTCAAAGGAAATATCCCAGTAGTTTGTAATCTGGAATATTGGAATCTGCTTTCTTCATTTAGAGTGGTCAGAGTTAGAATTGTGATACAGACTACTAGGCTGGGATTAAATGGTCAGCATTGCTCAGACAAGTTTTGCAGTATTGAGTGTAGGGCGGTAGTGCAGTGGGTTAAGCGCACATGGCGCAAAGGGCAAGGACCCGAGTAAGGATCTTGGTTTGAGGCCCCCGGCTCCCCACCTGCAGGGGGGGGTCGCTTCACAAGTGGTGAAGCAGGTTAGCAGGTGTCTACCTTTCTCTCCCACTCTGTCTTCCTCTCCTCTCTCCATTTCTCTTTGTCCTATCCAACAACGACGACATCAATAACAACAATAACGACTACAACAATAAAACAACAAGGGCAACAAAAGGGAAGTAAATAAATAAAAAAAATTAAAAAAAAATTTTTGCAGTATCATTCCAAAGGAAGAAGATAATTTTCTTAAGTGAAGCACTCCCATATCAGAAAACTTTGTGAAATACTTTAAACTTAGTATATCCAGTTTGACCACCAGATGGCATAAACATTACTTTTAAATGGTTCAATGCAGTGGTAGATATGAATGATCATTATTAATATTAAGAAACCATAGTTGGTAGTGATGAACTTGATGTACGCCTTGATGGCATTTCAGCATATCTGAAAAGGTGTTTTTTTATTTATTTGTTTGTTTGTTATTGTTTTCTGTTGTTTTTTTTTAGTAACAAACTGGGTATCTAGTGGCATTTCAGTGAATTTCAAGAGGCATTTTTATTTTTTGTTTATGTATAGTATATAATGATATACAAAATTCAAATGCATTTACATAAAAACATATTTATATGTGTGTATGTATACTTGTATATTTTCTATAACGAGTATTGAGACTATTAAGAAGGTGAGTATGTATATCCGGCAACAACAAATATTCAAGTTAGGGGGCAGAGTAGTAGCACGGCAGGTTAAGTGAATATGATATGAAGCACAAGGACTGGCATAAGGATCCTGGTTCGAGCCCACCCGGCTCTCCACCTGCAGGGGGAGTCGATTCACAAGCTGTGAAGCAGGTCTGCAGGTGTCTATCTTCCTCTCCCCCACTCTGTCTTTCCTTCCTCTCTCAATTTTTCTCTGTCCTAACAACAACGACAGCAATAACAACAGTGACAATAAGGACAACAACAAGGGCAACAAAATGGAAAAAAAAAAAGGCCTCCGAGAGCAGTGGATTCATAGTGCAGGCACTGAGCCCCAGCTATAACCCTGGAGGCAAAATATGTATCCAAATTAATAAATTCTGCCATCTGGAATCTCTCCGTTTGAATAGATGGTCACCATTACATTCAAAAGAGTTTGATGACCCAGTAGTAGAATTATGTGTAAGGAACAAAATAGACCAGATGGGGAATGGTTTCTTCTGCCAATGGAAAACAAAGAAGGAATGGAAACACAGAGGACTTGAAGCAGGTTTTGAAGGATGATTCTGTCTCTGGGTTATGCTGTATCTACACACCTGATGGTAAGAACAGCTCATCAAATTGAATGTAGGAAACATCGTGCTGTGTTTTGGTAGTTTCTAAGTTGCTTAATATTGTTTGCTCATGGATAAGGGAAGGACAGAAGTCTGGAAAGTGAGCAGGGGGCTGGCCAGACAGAACACAACTATAGGCCAGACTGAGCAACTTGGAGAACTCTTACCTTGTAAGTTTTGGGAAGCCATTGGAATGGTAGATGGCAGTCCTGCAATCAAACAAGGACTTTGAAAACAGGATAACGCTCAGGCTAGTTGAGAATGTGACCCAAGCAAATGAAAGCATTGCTTTAATCAGATTAAGAGATGATGATATTGTCAACTAAAACAGTAGAAGAGGCTAGGAAGGACGGACTCAGACACATCCCGTGATCATTTTTCTGCTAAAACTTGGTTGCCTCAGACATTTAATTAAGTACTGTGGACATGTCTGTAAGGGTGTTTTAGATGAGACTAACATTTGAATCAGTAGTCTGAGTTTGGTAGATTACCCTCCTTAATGTAGATGGGCTTCACCTAATTACTAGTATTACTGAATTGGAACAAAGAACTTTAATCAGAGTACTTAACCAGGTAAATCACCACCTGGCCCTAGAACAAAAGACTGAATAAGTTAGTGTTTCCTCTACTCTGCTAGCCCTTCCACTGGAATGTTGTCTTTTTTTTTTTTTTTTTTTTGCCTATGGATTTGAGTTGAAACAATTCATCTGGAGTGTCCGTCCAGTCTCCTGGTATTTACACTTACATTATCAGCTCTCCAGGCTATCAAACCTTTGTAGTTAGATTATGGATGCACCAGTTTGCTGACTGCAGGTCTTGGTGGATTCATCTCTCTCAAGTTTTTAATTACTCTCTCTCATTCTCTCTTGCTGTCTCTAGCTTTCTTGGTAGAGCCAGGAGATAGAATCAGCATACTGTGGTAAGAAAAAGGAGTCCAGGATAGTCAATTGTCTGGGCTTGGTGACTGGGGAAAGTGGTCTTGCTATCAGGTAGGATAGGCAAACATACAGGACAAAACAGAAATTATGTGTTAGTGTGTGGGGAATCTGTTCAGTTTTATAAGCAAACTTTATGAAATTTATAGGGTGTGTAAAAAATGCCTTCTAGACAGTTGATTCTAAAGGTCTAAGTTTATAAATGAGACTAAAAGATTGTGGAGGTGGAAAAGGCATTAACACAATAAAATCATACATAAAATAGAATTTATGTATTGATAGATATGAATAATCTGAGAGACACCTCCTATCTAAAAGAAAAAAAGAAAAATGTGGTTACTGGAAATAGTAGATTCATGGAGGCACTGGGTCCAAGTGAAAGAAAAAAAAGTTTAGGGATACTGATACCTACTGTCTCCCATCACCAAAGTTCTGTGTTGTCCACCCCACTGATAAACACTGAATTTCTCATGAAATCTGTACTCTACACATGAACAAAACTATCTAGTAGTGGTTTATTCTTTCTTTCTTTATGAAGCATAATCACTCCCATCTCCATCCATTTTATCCAAAAGGATACAATGTTGTATGGCATGTATTTTCAGTGGACTACTACACTGCAATTATAAAATATAGGATACAATTTTATGTGTGGATTTTAAAATTTGGCTTAAATTAGATTTGGATATAACTATCTAATAAAAATCTACTTATCGAGCAGTTGGTATGTATTAGTTTGTGTGTAGTTTATTCTCTTTCAAAACTCAATGACAGATATGTTAGATACTGTCCAATGTCTAGAAAGGTGTCCCTCCAAGTGAGTGCTCTAAACCTACTCAAGAACTAAATTAAAAAAAAAGAAGAAAACAACTATTTACTTCTTTTTTTAAAATTTATAATCTTTATTTATTGGATAAAGACAGCCAGAAATTGAGAGAGTAGAAGGAGATAGAAAGGAAGAGAGAGAGAGAGAGAGAGAGAGAGAGAGAGAGAGAGAGAGAGACCTGCAGCACTGCTTCACTATTTGCAAAGCTTTCCCCCTGTAGATGAGGATTGGGAGTTTGAACCCGGATCCTTGCAGATTGTAACATGTGTGCTCAACTAGGTGTGCCACTACCTGGTCCCTAACTTTTGTTTTTTACTTCTCAATTTAGTATTCTCTTCTCAAGTTCTTATTTTTTGAATATTTCCAGAAATAGTCATCATCCACAAAGTTCTATTTGCCATACTGGAAAGTTGAGTAGGTTAATAAAATAAGTTTCTGTTAACTTTCTCAGGGAAGAACCATTTTGAATTCCATGAAATAAGACCAGAAGTATCTACTTGAATAATTACCAGTGGTCCCCGCCATTTATTTTTGTGGAGAGTAATGTGAATATCTTAAGACGCTCTTTTAAATGTTTATCCCTTTTCATTAGGAAAAGAGTACCTGCTGCCTGGAAATGATGTCAGCCTTTCTGAGTATAGAAATAGTCATGTGCAGTTAAACAATTTGCTGGTAGTTCCTACGCTAGGTATCACTATGCTGGTGAACTTACCCCACCCACTATGTGTCTAACTTGAAGTACAGATATTATAGTGATAATTAGCAGACACAATTTTTTAAAAATTTATTATTTATAAAAAGGAAACATTGACTAAACCATAGGATAAGAGGGGTACAACTTCACACAATTCCCACCACCAGAACTCTGTATCCCATCCCCTCCCCTGATAGGTTTCCTGTTCTTTAACTCTCTGGGCATATGGACCCAAGGTCATTGTGGGATGCAGAAGGTAGAAGGTCTGGCTTCTGTAATTGCTTCCCCATTGAACATGGGTACATGGGTGTTGACAGGTCAATCCGTACTCCCAGCCTGAGCAGACACATTTGTAGTGGTTATAGTAGGTGATTGTTAAATGCATGACATAATTTAGACTACAATCCCCTATCTCATCTACTTCTAATTTTATCCAGGATAAAAGAGCAAGAAATTAGATAGATCTCCAAGTATATGATGGAGAAAACGGAATATGGTCATGTTCACTATTCTTATTGCTTGTTCACTAGCATCCCTGTCTCAATCTTTAAAAAAGAAAAAAAAGAAAACTATCTTATGAATAAAAACTCTTTTAACTTCCTGCCTTCCAGGGTTGGTTTTTGTTGTTGTTGTTGTTTGTTTGTTTTTTACCCCTATAACATCCTCTTTCCCTTTAGCCTGAATAGAAAAAAATCGCTTCTGTAAGAGCACAGCCAATCCAATGGAATCCTTAGATTAGCCTCCTTGTCCTTTTGGTCAACACCATGTTCCACCTGCCATGTTTGTTTTTGTTCATATGTCTAATTTTTGTTTCTCTTTTTAATTTTTAAAATATTTTTGGTCTATAATTGCTTATGTTTCTCCAGATTTGCCATGCCACATTCTTCTGTGCTTTCTCTCCACTTTCACTCTTCTCATCAAAGTCCTCAGAAGCATTGGCTGTTCTTCATTTTCTTTCTTTCCCATTTACTCTTTGGTCCATTGTACCCAGACTTCTGAAGTTCACCACACTGACCAAACTGCCACAGATGTAATCATATGGTGATTTTTATCATTGGGTAATTTTAACATATGCTCCACTTTTTACTATGTTGGAATTCTCTATTACATACAACATTTCTTACAGTTCTCCTTGACTTTTGTAATACAGTTCTTCACTATCTCCTTAATGATCTTTCTCTACTTAGCCTATAAATATTAAGTCTTTTTAGGGACTTTTTTTGACCTTGGTTGGCTTCTAGTCACTGCTCATTTCTTCTCTGTTGGTATGCTTCTAGTTCTGCTTCTGGGATCCATTCTGTTACATTGCTCGATGTTGTGGTCTATTTACATGGTCATTCTGTTACATTGGCTTGGTTTCTCTCCCCCTGCCTCCGGGAGATTTTGGTTTAGTCATTGCTAGCTTCGCGCTTCTTCCTTCTCCCTGCCCCCTATCCTACGTACTTCCTTGGTTCCTGACACTGCCGCCAGAGGAGAGAGATGGAGGAGCACATTGTGTGGTGATTAGGTTGTTGGACTGCTTGCCCGCTCGTGAACAAAGATTCAACGGCGTTCTCAGCTCAGCCATGTGTCCCTGGTCGTCTGTTACCCCAGCACTTCTCCACATGGTCATGATGATCATTTTTATTGTTTGCTACATGACCATTTACATACTGCCTAGAATTTTCTCTTACTCTCCGGCTTAAATAATCAATTCTCAGGGGAAGAATTTGCTACAAAGTCCTCCATTTGCTTCACCTTTTACTTGTTGAAACCTGAACTTCTTAACATGTTTCTTAAGTTAGTTCTTCTGTCTTTTAGCCACCGCAGTGGATGATACCATTATGTAGTCACCTAGGTCAGAGTCATGGAATGTATTTATTCATACTTTCCTTTCCCCCACTTTATTGGGGTGGGAGGGTGCTGATAGTTTCTTGTATAAGGCAGTTGTTGACACTCACAGACAGCCTCTCGTCTCCCCATAACTAATATTTGCAAGACAGTCTCCCAACTTTGGTCCTTTTCCCACCATCATACATTTCATCCTTCCCCTCTTTCTCCATCTTTTTTTTTGGTACAACACATCACACCCAATCCAAGTAAAACATCCTGTTTCCCTTACTGTCTTTGCATCTAAGGTCTCACCTATGAGAGATCATTTGGCATTTGTCCTTCTCTTCCTGGCTCATCTTACTCAATATGATTCATTCATGTTCTGCCCAACATATGGCAAAAGGGATAATTGCCATTTTTAATGGCTGCATAGTACTCCATAATGTACCTATACCACCAACTTTCTTAGCCGCTTAGCCACTTATCTGTTCTTGAGAAGAACTCTCCTATCCATCAGGTGGGACTATAAATTGGTCTACCCCCTCTGAAAAACATCTTGGAAACTCATCAAAATGCTAGAAATAGATCTACCCTACAACCTAGCATTTCTTCTCCCATGGATTTATCCAAAGTAAGCAAAGATTCCCATCTAAATAAACTTATATACACTCGTGTTTATAGCAACATAACTTGTAATATAGCAGCATAATACTTGGGAACAGTTCTACATTTTTTAAATTGGGGTATGGTTAATGGTTTATAGTATAGACTTTTAACATATTGGCACGACCTCTCATCTCCCCTTGATAGGTGTGTGTGAGACACTTGCTCTCCCCACCTAGGACCTCATCCGTCTTCACACACCAGGTCCCCAACTTCAACCCATTTCTTAAACTTATGTTATTATCAGCACAGTTTGTTATAGCCCAAACTTGGATGCAACCCAGATGCTCAACAGATGAGTGGCTAGGAAATTCGTGGTACATAATCACAGTAGGATACTATGTGGCTGTTTAAAATGATAAGGCCACCTCGTTTGACATACATTAATCAGAACTTGTTGAGGGAAGCAAGCCAGAAAAAGAGAAAGACTAATATCAGATGATCTCATAGGTGGTATTTAATCATGCAATTACTTAACTGGTTTCCAGATTGACTTTTCACATCTCCTGTCTATTTCCTTTATCTCCCTCTGCTTTTTGGCTTCTACAGTAACTGCTTGGCTCATAGTCCTGACCCTCTGATAGAGGCACCATCTAGCTACATTTTCCCTGTCTCCTTGTGTCTTCAATTCTGCCTTTCACAGTGTCAGGATAATGTTGCATGGAATGAAACTAAGATCATTTGTCCTTCCTGAACAATATACTTTAGTGCTTGATTTATGCTCCCACTGTGGACAGCAATTATTTCTCAAACTTACTGCCATTGATAGATACGTGCATTTCAGACAAACTGAGTGCTGTCAATAGATACGTGCATTTCAGATATTCAGTGTGAATTTCTGCTTGGAGTGTACGGTTTACTGATAGTCACTTAATGTCATCACTGTGCAAGTTACACCTTGACTGCCATATTTTCTCAACCAATGTTAGAAGATTCTAGAGGTTATAGAGCTTAGTGATATATGCATGTGTATTTATGTGTATAAATGTATGTTTGTATATTACACTTACATGTACACATATATAAAGATACACATATATGCTACACACATATATTGATAAAGTATACTTGTATAATCATAAGTTCCTATGCATGTGTAAATGATTTATATATACTTACATTTGTGTATCAGGTATGTTTGTGTGTTAGTAAATCCCTTTTTAAAGGGATCTTACTTTATTCGAATCTGAGTTACAGTCACTTTACAAACTCTATGATTTTTGTTTGTTTATATGCCTTTTAAGAATATATATGTATATGTATATATTTATTTTTAATGACATAGAAAGATAAAGAGATGATAGAGATAGACCATGTCATAATTCATCTCTGGATTATGGTGGTGCTAGAGATTAAACCTTGGGACCTCAGAGGCATGAAAGTCTTTTGCAGAACGATTATGTTGGTGTGTCCTTACCCCATGTTTACATGACTTATAAGATCTTCTATGCTCTGACATCTACACAGTTCTTCATATTGAATTTCCTGCTTTATATTTTATCTAAGGGAGTATCAGACTACTTGTGTATCCTTAAATAAACAGTGTTTTCTTCTTATTATTAAGTCTGTGATTGTGTTCGACTTCTTTGGCATATGGAATTTTCTTGTCTTCTTCTATTCCCCTGATTTTGATTTATACTCAGGTTTTAAGAATTATTATCATCATCATCTATTCCAGCATGAGTTTATCTAACCAGGGTAGGCAAGACACATTACCCAGAGTAAAATTCTCTTTCTAGATAAGCCTGTTGCTTTGTGGTTGCTTACCTGTTGGACTTTATACCAGATATTGAACCACTGAAAGTTCTGCAATTTCTTCTCCATATCTTTCCAACATAACTTGTAACTGAAGGAGAAAATGATTCAATTTTGCTTTTTGTTCTATATACATTTTTATCTATTATTGAATATAGACAAAGAGAAACCGAGAGGGGAATGGGAGATAGAAAGGGAGAGAGACAAAAAAGACATTTGCAGCTTTACTTCCTCACTCATAAAGCTTTTCCCCTGCAGTTGGGAACCAGGGACTTGACCCTGGGTCTTTCCGCATTGTAATGTGAGCTATTAACCAGGTATGCCACCTCCTGGCTCCTCAGTTTTATTTTTCCCAATGAAGCTAAGGGACTTTGTAGCAGTTTGCCAAAGCAGTTTCTTTTATAGCCTTTTCTCTGTTCAGTTTTTGTGCTACTATTTTTAAATGTTATATATATATATATATATTTGCATCCTTTATTTAGTATTTAAAGTGAGAAAAACGACTATCTGGATTTTATGTGAAGAAATTTTAACTACAGAAAGTTAACACTTCTATTCCTTTGTATCTTAGGAGATTCATCTTTCCAGTTGCAGACTCAGGAGCCTAAAAGTTCTGAGAACACATTAAGTATGCAGGAAGATTCTGGGTGCGATTTATCAAATGAGCAGAGGATGGAACCTGCAGAGATACCCCAGCACTTTGTGCAGAGCTGTGCTCCCACACTCTTTCCACCACTCCCCATCATGAAAAGGCATAGCAGGACTCCAGGAAATCCTCTGTCATCTCACATGCAATTTCTGCAACATCTGCTTGAACTGAAATGCTTGACAGAATCTGGAAGTCTGAAAACAGACTTAAGCCAATTTGAAAATAACTTTTCCACAGTATCTGATTCTGTTCTTCAGTTGCTAGATGGCTTGATCACTTTTTACCATAAACCCAAATTTCCTTCCTCAAGCTTTTGGACAGAAGCTGTTGATACTTTAGCTAAACTGGTCAATGACTGTAACTTGTCTGATCATATTCTTAAAAAGTGTTACAAGAAGTTTGAGGAATTTGAGAAAACACTATTACAAGCTATTCTAAGGAACAGTCATATAAACCGGGTAAGTGATAAAGCTCTTCCATTCATGAAATAATGCCAGTAATTTTGGAGAACATTCCTGTTAGATAGTATTTATTTTGGTGTCTTGGATTTCCTAGTTGGATTTTTCTTGCTGCCACCAGCAACTCTTTTTTTTTAAAAAGATTTTCTTTCTTTTTTTTTAAATTTATTTTATTTTATTTATTTATTCCCTTTTATTGCCCTTGTTGTTTTATTGTTGTAGTTATTATTGTCGTTGTCATCGTTGTTGGATAGGACAGAGAGAAATGGAGAGAGGAGGGGAAGACAGAGAGGAGGAGAGAAAGATAGACACCTGCAGACCTGCTTCACCGCCTGTGAAGCGACTCCCCTGCAGCTGGGGAGCCGGGGCTCGAACCGGGATCCTTATGCCGGTCCTTGTGCTTTGTGCCACCTGCGCTTAACCTGCTGCTACAGCCCGACTCCCCACCAGCAACTCTTATGCCTCCTGTGTTCCCACCTTTGTTCTGTGATTATTATAAATGGGTCTCTACATATGTGTTTGTTTCAAATTTGAGTCTCTTCTTTGAATTACCTTCCAAATTTTATTTTTAAAATTTTATTTTATTAGTGATTTAATAATGATTGACATGATTGTGGGATAAAAGGGGTTTACTTCCATACAATTCCCACCACCAGATTCCTGTATCTCTTACCTCCATTGGAAGGTTCTCTATTCTTTATCCCCCTCGCAATATGGATCAAAGTTCTTTATGGGGTGCAGAAGGTGGGAGATCTGACTTCTGAAATTACTTCTGTGCTGGATATTGGCATTGGCAGGTCAATCTGTACCCCCCCCCCCAGCCTGTTTCTATCTTTCCCTAGTGCGGGAGGGCGCCTGGGAGGTTATGTTCCAGAACATATTGGTGAATTTGTCTGCCTAGGGAATTCAGGTTGGCGTCATGGTAGCATCTGCAACATGGGGGCTGAAAAGCATTAAGATACAAAGCAGAAAAAAATGTTTAATAATTAGGAACCTAAAGGTAAGCGTATTATAACACCTGACCAATTTCAGTTGGCATCTTTCTTTTCTCCTCCTCTCTTGCTTTCTCCCACCCTCATTACTTCTTATTGCTTAAGAACCTCAATATTTTTCAAGTAGCCACCAATACTTGTAAACTCTCAATTTATTACTACTATTTGTTAATTTATTTTATGATGAATTGCCTGTATTAAATCAAATCTGCTTTTATTCTGGTATTGATTATCAAATGCCTGGAGGCCAAAGAGTATTTTTTGTTTCTCTTTCATAATTTCTCTTATGGGTGGCATAATACCCAAAGACCCCACCTGCAGATGCAGGATAATTGAATAAAGTCGCTGAAGAATACATAAAATATTGTTTTGGGGTTAAGCACACATGGCTCAAAGCGCAAGGATCGGCTTAAGGATACTGGTATGAAGTTCCAGAGGTGGGGCTATGGAGAAGCAGCAGCTGTGATTCCCTCCTCTCCTCTTCCTGTTCATTGAGGAATACCAAAGGAGATCATTTGGGACTGCAACAAGACAGGAATAGAATGACTTTAGGAACCCATCAAATCACCAGCAAGTGCAGACACGTGTGGCTTATGGACAGAAAGGAACCCAGAGAGAGATTAAGTGGCTGGTAACAGTTTGGCAGTCTACCAGTTGAGACACCACCTCCAGTCTGTTTCACCAACAAGGAGACTATTGAAGGGAGAAGAGGACTCCCCTAAGGCTCACCAAATGCAGCTGTGGTTCTCCATTGCTACTGCCCTCAGAAGCTGGAGCAGCAGTGGGGAGGCCCTGTGCTGACACCAGGGGACAAAGAACTAATGAAGAAATTCAGGAGAAGATTTATATCTCAGTGGCCTAGCAGTGGGGCTGTGAGAGTCTCGTAGCATAACCATTGGAATATCTCTTCCCCATCCTGATTTATCTCTTGGTCAGCTGTGGGAGATTAAGCTAAGAAGCCTAATTATAGTTTAAAAGCCCACAGGCTCCCATAGACTACAGGGAAGGAAAAGAACAAAAGAAGCATTTAAAGCCACTGTGCTCCAACTGAGGGATTAAAATAATATTGAAACTACTGTCAATTTCCACAACTGTGAACCCTTTAATTACATTACTTAGACACAAGTCAATCCAGGCAAGAGTGATCAGTAATTTGAAAAGTAGTGAGAGGGGAGCCTCATAATATATTATATAGAATGGTTAAAACAACAAGAAGAAATATTGGAAAAATAAACCAGGACAAGAGTTCAGCTAAAAGCCGCCCAATGGTTGAACCACAAAATAATGTGGTCAACTTCCAAATAATAGTCAAGGAAATAATCACAGGAGTGAGTAAAGAGTTTGAAAGAATTGTCATCAGAAATGCAGAAACAACCAATGAGACTCTGGAAGAAACCACTACTTATCTCAAGGTTATTAGAGTGCTGAAAGCTGAAATAGCTGAGCTAAAAACACAACTAGATGAACAAGCTAAAATAGTATCAGACCTGGGTAACAAAATAGATGAACTCCAGAATACAGTATAGGGGAGAGAGAATAGAATAACTGAGGCTGAAGACAGAATTAGTAAGATCTGTTGTTCAGACTAGATGGAGGCATAAAAACCTTCTCAGACAAGCAATAGTTGAAAGAATCAACTATCACCAACCCTGCCCTGAAAGAAGTTCTAAAAGTTCTCCTATAAAGAGTCAGACCACCATAAACATTCCATATATAAGAACACTCTAAAAATTTACAAGAATGGCATTAAAATATCTTCAGTCTTTGATATCAATAAATGTCAGTGGCCTGACTTCACCTATTAAAAGGCACAGAGTAGGAAGATGGATCAGAAAACACAACCTAACAATATAGTGTCTACAGGAAACCCACCTAACTCAACAAGACAAACACAGACTCAAAGTGAAAAGATGGAAAACTATCATACAGTCCAATGGCCCACAAAAAAGTGCAGGAATAGCTATCCTTATATCTGACATGATAGACTTTAAAATCAATAAAATTAAAAAAGATAGAGATGGACACTAATTGCTTTGAGGATCAGTCAATCAAAAGAACTTAATAATTATTAGTATCTATGCACCCAGTGAGAAGCCATCTAAATACATCAAACATCTACTGAAAGACCTACAGCAGTATATTGACAGCAACACAGTCATACTAGGGAACTTCAACACCCCACTCTCTCAACTTAACAGATCACCCAGGCAGAAAATCAATAAATAAATGAGGGAGCTAAATAAGGAGATAGATACACTAGAAATATTGGACATTTTCAGAGTCATTCATCCCAAGAAACTGGAATACACATTTTACTCAAGTCCACATGGATCATTCTCAAGGCTAGAACATATGTTAGGCCACAAAGACAGCATCAGCAAATTCAAGAGCATTGAAATTATCCCAAGCATCTTCTCAGACCACAGTGGAATTAAACTAACACTTAACAATCAACAAAAGATTAGTAAGAGTCCCAAAATGTGGAAGCTCAACAGTGCACGACTTAACAACTACTGGGTCAAAGAGGAAATAAAGGAAGAAATCAAAATGTTTTGAAAGTCCAATGAAAATGAAGACAGAAGCCTATCAAAATATGTGGGACACAGCTAAGGCAGTACTGAGAGGGAAGTTCATAGCCATACAAGCACACATTAGAAAACAATAAAAAGCACAAATAAACAGCCTGATTGCACATCTTAAAGACCTAGAAGAAGAAGAACAAAGGAAGCCTAACACAACCAGAAGGACAGAATCACTAAAGTTAGGGC
This sequence comes from Erinaceus europaeus, assembly GCF_950295315.1. Lineage (NCBI taxonomy): Eukaryota > Metazoa > Chordata > Mammalia > Eulipotyphla > Erinaceidae > Erinaceus > Erinaceus europaeus. The sequence continues at coordinate 20,931,850 of NC_080174.1, forward strand.
AGAAATCAGTAACATTGAAAATAAGAAAACCATACAAAAGATCAATGAAAGTAAATGTTGGTTCTTCGATAGAGTGAACAAAATCGACCAACCTTTAGCCAGAGTCACAAAATAAAAAAGGGAGAAGACCCAAATAAATCAGATAGTAAATGAAAGAGGAGATATCACAACAGACACTGCAGAAATTCAGCATATCATGCGGGACTTCTATAAACAACTATATGCCACCAAGCTAGAGAACTTGGAAGAAGTGGATGATTTCCTAGATACCTACGAAGTTCCAAAATTAAGTAAACAGGAACTAGGTAGCATGAACAGGCCCATTACAGCTAATGAAATTGAAACATTTATCAAAAACCTTCCCAAAAATAAAAGTCCTGAACCAGATGGTTTAAGAATTGAATTCTACAAAACCTTCAAAGAATAACTAATACCTCTACTTTTATTTTTTTTTATTTTTTTTATTTAAGAAAGTATTAATTAACAAAACCATAGGGTAGGAGGGGTACAATTCCAAACAATTCCCACCACCCTCTACTTTTAAAAGTCTTCCAGAAGATTGAAGACACTGGAATATTCCTTTCCAGCTTCTATGAAGCCAACATCACTTTGATACCAAAGCAGACAGGGACACAACCAAAAAAGAAAACTATAGACCAATATATCTGATGAACATAGATGGAAAAATATTGAGCAAATTTCTAGCCAACAGGATACAGCATTACATTAAAAAGATTGTTCATCATGACCAAGTGGGGTTTATCCCAGGGATGCAAGGTTGGTGTAATATACGTAAATCAATCAACGTGATCTACCACATCACTAAAAGCAAGGCCAAAAACCACATGGTCATATCAATAGACGCAGAGAAAGCCTTTGACAAAATACAACATCCCTTTATGATCAAAACACTACAAAAAATGGGAATAGATGGAAAATTCCTGAAGATAGTGGAGTCTATATATAGCAAACCTATAGCCAACATCATACTCAATGGTGAAAAACTGGAAGCATTTCCCCTCAGATCAGGTACTAGACAAGGCTGTCCACTATCACCATTACTATTCAACATAGTGTTAGAAGTTCTTGCCATAGCAATCAGGCAGGAGCAAGGAATTAAAGACATACAGATTGGAAGAGAAGAAGTCAAACTCTCCCTATTTTCAGATGACATAATAGTATACATAGAAAAACCTAAGGAATCCAGCAAGAACTTTTTTGAAATCATCAGGCAGTACAGTAAGGTGTCAGGCTACAAAATTAACATTCAAAAGTCAGTGGCATTCCTGTCTGCAAACACTAAGAAGTTGAAACCAATTACTTTTACTACAGCAACAAAACAATAAAATATCTAGGAATAAACCTAACCAAAGAAGTGAAAGATTTGTAAACTGGAAATTATGAGTCACGACTCAAGGAGGCATCACAATCCCAGCTCTCAAATTGTATTATTCTCATCAAAATTTCTTGGTACTGAACATGAATAGACACACTGACCAGTGGAATAGAATTGAGAGCCCAGAATTAAGCTCCCACACCTATGGACATGTAATCTTTGACAAAGGTGTCCAGACTATTAAATGGGGAAAGTAGAGTCTCTTCAACAAATGGTGTTGGAAAAAATGGGTTGAAATATGCAGAAGAATGAAACTGAACCACTATATTTCACCAAAAACAAAAGTAAATTCCAAGTGGATAAAGGGCTTGGATGTTAGGCCAGAAACTATCAGATACTTAGAGGAAACTATTGACAAAAATCTTTTACGCATAAATTTTAAAGACATCTTCAATGAAACGAATCCAATTACAAAGAAGACTAAAGCAAGCACAAACCTATTGGTCTACATCAAATTAAAAAGCTTCTGCACAGTAAAGGAAACCACTACTCAAACTGAGTGACCCCTCACAGAATGGGAGAAGATCTTTACATGTCATACATCAGATAAGAGTTTACAAACCAAAGTATATAAAGAGCTTGCCAAACTCAACAACAAGAAAACTAATAACCCCATCCAAAAATGGGGAGAGGACATGGACAGAATATTCACCACAGAAGAGATCCAAAAGCCAAGAAACACATGAAAAGATGTTCCACGTCTTTGCTTGTCAGAGAAATGCAAATAAAGACAACAATGAGATGCCACTTCACTCCTGTGAGAATGTCATGCATCTGAAAAGGTAGTAGCCAAAAGTATCAGCAAATGCTGGAGAGGTTGTGGGGTCAAAAGAACCCTCCTGTACTGCTGGTGGTAATGTAAATTGGTCCAACTTTTGCAGAGAACAACCTGTAGAACTCTCAGGAGGCTAGAAATGGACCTACCCTATGATCCTGCAATTCCTCTCCTGGGGATATATCCTAAGGAACCCAACACACCCATCCAAAAAGATCTGTGTACACATACGTTCTTAGCAGTACAATTTGTATTAGCCAAAATCTGGAAGCAACCCAGGTGACCAACAACAGATGAGTGGCTGAGCAAGTTGTGGTCTATATACATAATGGAATACTACTCAGCTATTAAAAACGGTGACTTCACTGTTTTCAGCGGATCTTGGATGGACCTTGAGAAATTCATGTTAAGTGAAATAAGTCAGAAACGGAAGGATGAATATGGGATGACCTCACTCTCTGGCAGATGTTGAAAAACAAGATCAGAAGCGAAAACACAAGTAGAACCTGAACTGGAATTGGCGTATTGCACCAAAGTAAAAGACTCTCGAGTGGGTGTGGGGGAGCATACAGGTCCAAAAAGGATGACAGAGGACTAGTGGGGGTTGTATTGTTATATGGAAAACTGGGAAATGTTATGTATGTACAAACTATTGTGTTTACTGTCAAATGTAAAACATTAATTCCCCAATAAAGGAATTAAAAAAAAATAATGGTTTTATTCTGCCCTTTTATATTTGTGTAACGTGACCCAGAAAAGCTGACTTAGAGATTCTTTTTTCCTTTTACCAGAGACTTTGAGGTAACTTGATGTTATTTTGTCCTTTGGCTCTTCAGACTTAATGGGAGATTTCTTTATTGTACTACTTTTTTTTTTTTAATCATCCTCACTATCTGATCTTTTGTAAGACTTTACACTTTCATCCTTTTTAATTGTCTACTAAAAATATCACAGAGGAGAATAAAAGGTCTGCTTAACTTATTAACTGTATTTCACAGTAGGGAAAATTCTATTGATCCTTGTTCCTTTTGATATATCAATGTTGAATCTCTGTCTTCAGTGTCATTACCTAGTGCTCAACATTTATATATGGTATTTCAAATTTCAAAACCAACAGAATTTTAACTAATAACCTAGTTGTTTGTACATACATCTCTTCTTTCCTACTCTAATGGTATTATTTGATCAATATTATTGAAAACTTTAGTCAGAAAGCTTTCAATAATACTACTAAAGCTTTCAATAATATTGATACTGGTATTTGTAAAAGTTACTGCATTTCCTGTGTAGAATACTGAAATCTGTTTTCTAACGAATTAGGTACTAATTGTAGTAACAAAGAGATAAGATGTATTTCTAAAAGATCAATGCATCTCTTAAGTACTTGGTATCCCCCAAACTTTCTGTATGTTTCTATTTTATTTATTTCTTTAAAATTCTTTTAAACAAATATTCTGTGAATTAGAAGCTCCCAGACACTGACATTCTGTCTCATTCAAGGACTAAATGAAGATGACACAAAAGTACTTTAACAACTGCATGGAAGCAGGAGTGTCTAGAAACTTATGATAATACAGATGGATCTGAAATAATATGTTTCATGCTATTTGTCTTGGTAGCAGCCATTGTTGACTAACTGGTAAATAGTGAAAGAAGGAGTGCAAACTACCTTTAGTCTTCTTGGATAGGTAATTGTTGCATTACGAGGAAGTAGAATCATAAATTGCCCGCTTCATCTACTGTCAGGATGATGATCTTTTTTTTTTTTTTTCATTTTTATTTATAAAAAGGAAACACTGACAAAAAAAAAAACATAGGATAAGAGGGGTACAACTCCATACAATTCCCACCACCAGAACTCCGTATCCCATGATTCTTAAGTAAGTTTAAGTGACATTCTCTCTGGGAGTCATTTTTTTCCTCATCAACAGAAGGATCTTAGACTAAGTCATTCGGCTGTTTCTGTTGTCAGCATCAGCATCTTTGTTGCTAACAGTATTCTCTTTTAGATATGTTCATACTGCTTAATTACTTATTGAAGGATAATTATTATTTCAAAAGCAATTCTAAGCAACACTGTAGTAGAACCTAAACCTTTCAGAATTGCCTCATTATGCATTAACATTTGTATATACCACATTAATGTCACCATTACAAGTTAAATTCTCCCCACTTACCAGATTAAACCATACTTTAACCCTTCTTTTCTGGTAGTTGGTAATTTGGTGTTATAGTCTAAAAGTTCATTTGTTTGTCATGACTTCTATGTACCATATATAAATAATACAATGCTGCTTTTTCTGCTCGCGGATTGAGTTAGCATAATGCTCTTTAGGTCTAGACATTAGTTGTAGATCGCAGAACTTCATCTTTTTATAACTGAATAGTTATCCACTATGTATATATGTTGTATTTAACTAAAAAAAGGGGGGGTTGGTGGGAGCTGGGAACTGGGAACTGGTTTAAACAATACAAGGTTTTTAGGGTGAAACAAGTAAAGGGCAAAATAAGCACTTATCATCAAGGGTTAAGAGTACACTAGGTCTATAAAGTCTGAATATCCCATAAGATAAGCAATTACCAATTCTGGTAAAGGTTGCTCATGGCAGTAGAGAGGTCTAAAAGTTTACCAGCTAGTAGAGTCACACACATTCAGTTCCCAGGGGGAGTAGCCATGGCTGGGAGCTATTCTGGGATGCTTCTGACCAGGAGAAGAAGCAGCAGCCAGAAAAAGCCACGTGCTTTTCCTTGCTTTTATACATTTTATACATTATTTATACATTTTATACATTTATACATTTTATACATTTTATACATTTGCTTTTATACATTTTATACATTTTCCTTGCTTTTATACATTCCCTTCTCTGAAGCACTTCCTTAGGGTGAGGTCATTTGTATGTTAATAGTCCCAAACTCCTGCTGGGGTCACCCCATATATATACCACATCTTCTTTATTAGGCCTTTTGTTCATGAACACAAAGTGGGTTGACATTTTTGGCTAGTGAAAATAATGCTACAGTGAACACCAGAAGTCTCTATTTATTCAATTTAGTGATTTTTATAATCTTCAGGTAGATACTGAGATACAGGGTAAGTGGATTGTATAAAATTACTGTTTTCAGTTTTTGGTTTTTGGTTTTTTTTTTTTAAAGAATCTCCATGCTTTTCTAGCAATTGACTGTTGCAATTTACATTCTTACCAAACAAGTACAAAGATCTCTCACTTCTTTCTTTTTTTTAAACCACTTTATGTTATTGTAAATCGCTGGATATGATTAACAGGATAGCTAGTGACACATGGGGACAGTCTCAGATCTGTCATAGGTATCTACATCTCTCCCACTTTCTACACATTCTCTAACATTTTTTTAATGAGTCATAGCATTTTCTGAGGTCTCCATGTTGGAAGAAACTAGGAAGTCTATTTTAGGTTTATTCCAAGGAGCCTACTTCCTGACACTATGTTTTTGAAGGTTCTTTTCTCCATTGCATACTCTTGGCTCCATTGTTATAATCTTGTTGTCTATATATGTGTGAACGTTCATCTGGGTTCTCAATCCTGAGTCATTTACCTCTGTTATTTTATTCCAATACCATGCTGTTTTAATTAATATTATGGTCTCCTTTGAAGTCAGAAAAAAATGCAGCAATGACTATGGATTACATTCCCATTTCTTTATGTCTTGTTCTATTTCATTCAACAATCTCAGTTTTCAGTGTCTTTCACCACTTAAGGCAAGTGTATTCTAAGATACTTATTATTATTTTTTTAGTATTATATTTGTGATTAATAGTGGGTTACAAGACTGTTAAGATTACAGTATATAGTTCTTTTTTTAAAAAATTATTTATAAAATGGAAACACTGACAATACCATAGGGTAAGAGGGGTACAACTCCACACAATTCCCACCACCCGAACTTCATATCCCATACCCTTCACTGATAGCTTTTCTATACTTTAACCCTCTGGGAGTTTGGACCCAGGGTCATTATGGGGTGCAGAAGGTTGAAGGTCTGGCTTCTGTAATTGCTTCCCTGCTGAACATGGGCATTGGCAAGTCGATGCATACTCCCAGCCTGTCTCTCTCTTTCTCTGGTGGGGCGGGGCTCTGGGAAATGGGGCACCAAGATACATTGGTGAGGTTGTCTGCCCTGGGAAGTCTGGTTGGTATCATGGTTGCGCCTGGAACCTGGTGGCTGAAAAAGAGTTAAGATATAAAGCAGAACAAATTATTGACTAATCATGAAACTAAAGGCTGGAGTATTGCAGATGAAGATTTGGGGGTCTCCTTTTTGGAAATAGCTAATAGGTCTGTTTTAGTTATAATCCAAAGGGCCCATGACTTTACTAGTTTTTGCCTGAGTCTCACAACTTATGTATGGGGAGATTATGTCATAGTTGGAAAAAAGAATAGAAAGCTGGTTCAGGGAGGAGAGTAGCTCCGAAATATGGGAAAAGTATATAAATATTGTTGACTCTCATCCCCATCGATTTGATCTGGGGCCCATATTCAGCACATGAGCCTATGTAACCTCTGTATCCCTATAGGTCGAAGTTTAACAGTGGGCTCAAATTATTAATATATTTCTAATAATGACTTGGTCTTTGAAATGTTGACTCTCCTAAAAGCTTAGACCAGGGAGAAAAGAAGCAACCAGTGGCATTACTTTATAAGATACAACTATATATAAATAACATCAAAGGACATAAATTATGGTGAAGTCATGTATAATACAGCAAATACTAAAAACGGGATATTCAAAGTTAACCCGCTTGCCAAGTAATTTGATTATAGCTGTAGCTATCTATTGTCTTCATAAGCCCTAAGACTGCAGGAACCTCCCTCTATAAAACCCATATTTCTCCCAGTCCTGGAACCTCTGGGTGGGACTCATTTTTTAAAAATTTTTATTTATAAAAAGGAAACACTGGCAAAAACCATAGTATAAGAAGGGTACAACAACACACAATTCCCACCACCAGAAATCTGTATCCCATCCCATCCCCTAGTAGCTTTCCTATTCTTTATTCCTCTGGGAGTATGGACCCAGGGTCATTATGGGGTGCAGAAGGTGGAAGGTCTGGCTTCTGTAAGTGCTTCCCCACTGAACTTGGGCTTTGACAGGTCAATCTATACTTTCAGCCTGTCTCTCTCTTTCCCTGTGTGGTGAGGTTCTGGGGAATCGGAGCTCCAGGACACATTGGTGGAGTTGGCTATTCAGGGAAGTCTGGTTGGCATCATGGTAGCCTCTGGAACCTGTGGCTGAAAAGAGAGTTAACATACAAGCCAAACAAATTGTTTATTAATCATGGACCTTAAAGGCTGGAATAGTGCAGATGAAGAGTTGGGGGGGGGTCTCCATTTTGTTTTGTAGATAGCTACCAGGCATATTTTAGTTATATCCCAAAGGGCCTGTGGCTATACTAGTTATTTTTTTTCCCCTGAGTCTGAAATCTGATATGCAGGTGGAATCAAGTTATTGTCTAGGGAGATGATGTCATGGCTGGAAAAAGGACCAGAAAGCTGGATCAAGGAAGAGAGTATCCCCCAAATATAAAAGATGTATACATATTGTTGATTGTGAACCCCATCAATCTGATCTGATCTGAGGCCCATATTCAGCTTAGGGGTATATATGACCTCTACATCCCTCTAGATCTGAGTTCATATTCTATGGTCATGAATAGGAATATTCCAAGCTGCCTCAGTTTCATGACCCATCTTTTTCAGGAGGAATATAGAGTATGTTGTCCAGCCTCCATTTGGAGGATGGAACATTCTCTACAGTTGTTGATCCAAGTTGAGGGCAAGGTCCTATGGGGGCCCACAAAGGGGTCTATTGTGTTGTTCCTGATAGAGATAACCAGTAACAATGGAGAGAAGGATTTATTTAAGTTCTAGGGCCATCATTTCTGTTTGGGAATCTCAGGACTCCCCGACTAGGGTCCCAGCTGATGGGGTGGCCTGATAGTGACTAAAGAGTCATCGTTAACGTATGCCAGTCTCTCACCCTTATTCACCCTTTGCAGTCCTTGCTTTGATAAGGTTAGCTTTGGAGTGAGGGAAGTATAATAGGAAGTAGGTGAGGAGTATATCTAATTCTAAGTAGACACTATTTCATTAGGAACTTTATGGTGTCTTTTTAGGTGTTTCTGCTGCTTGCTGCATGTACTGACTCACTGCAGACTATTGTGTACTTTTGCTTTCAGGTATATATTTTGCCCTAATTTATGGATACATGTGAACATATGCCCTATCTCATGGGACCTGGTCTATATCTAGGTTTTGGGACTTTGTTAAGAAGTGAACTACCTGAAATGGAATTAGAGAATCCTATGAAAGGAAAGGTCTTACCAGAGTAATGAGTCTGAAGGGTTGGCATTCCACTCCTGACGTCTCTGGACACAGTCTGAAGTGAAGCATGCTGAGGTGGTAATTGCTGCGTTGATTAGGTTGGGATCAGCAGATGCAGTATCAGTTGGTATGAATTGAGAGTAGCATGCAGGAACGTGAGCCCCACCCACTTAGTAGGTAGGTATCTCAGTGTAGTTTTAATTTGCATTCTCCTACAGATATTTAAATTGAAGCACTTCTTCATGGGCCTGTGAGCATGTGTAGCTCTTCTTTAGAAAACTGTTTAATTCTTTGGCCTACTTACTTTATTGGGTTTTATTTTGTTGTTATGGCTTTTGTTGAGTTGTGGAATTCTATATAGATGTTTGCTATCAGTCACTGTGATGTACATATATCTTCTATTTATTGGGCTGCCTTATTACGTTTGTGTAGTTCTATTTATTTTACTTATTTATTTATTTTTCCTTTTATTTCATTGGATATGACAATGAAATTAAGAAGGGAGGGTGAAGATAGGGAGAGAGACACAGCAACATCTTCAGTACTTGGTTCATTGCTCATGAAGTTTCCCCTTTGCAGATCGGGAGCAGGGGCTGGAACTCCTGTCCTTGCCCTTGCTGCTAACATGTGCACCATTGCCTGGCCCCCTACACGTAGTTTGCTTCCTACATGTAGCTTTTTAGTTTGATGTAATACCATTTATTACTCTTCAGCCTTTCTTCGGGTTGTATGTTTCCTGGAAACAGAATAAATGGACCTTGCTCTTTAGTCAATTCCGTCATTATACATATTTTAGTTTGTAAATTTAAGCCATTCATTTTTAGTGTGATTATTGATGTGTCGTTTACTTATAGACATTCTGATTTCTGTTTTGCATTCTTATTCTATCTTTTCCCGTTTGTTTTTACTTGTTACTTTGTGTGGATAGTTTTTTATATTGGTCTTGCTTACGGTGTATATGTTTCCTTTGTTTTTTTTTTTTTTTTGGTTATGTCTTATTTTCTTTCACCTGGATAATTTCTTGTTTTCCCTGTTTCACCTCACTGATTATTTTCATAATGCTATCACTATTAATTACTTATTGAGTTCTTAACATCTTAACTCTGTTAACATTTTATTGAAAACTTCATGGGTTCAAGTCCCCATCTCCCACTTGCAGGGAGGATGCTTCATGAGCCCGAAACAGGTCTACAGGTGCCTATTTCTCTCCTTTTTAATCTCCCCCCTCCTTTCTCAATTTCTCTCTGTCACATCCAATAAAATGGAAAAAAAAAAAGATAACTACTGGGAGCAGTTGATTCGTAGTATCATCATGGAGCCTCAGGGATCCTGGAGGCAAAGACCCCCCCCCCCCAGAAAAAACACATAAAATTTCAATTTGTAGCATTTGTGGGAGTGTCTTGGAGAACAGAACAAGTTTATTGCTTGTATTGGGTCCTATATTTGATCAGTAACATTGCTTTTGATGGCGTGATGTGCCAGTACCTCATAAAATAAAGAAATGCAAGTTAAATCTCTACCTTCTCTTCTTGAGCTCCTTGATTTGCTTATCTGAGTGTTTTTCATATCTCTTTGAGTTCCTGAATGATAATCATTTTGAATTCTCTATCCTTTAAGATATAACCTTTTATGTCTCTTTGGGGAGATTTATCTTTCTTTCTTTGTGATGTCATTATTACTTTGCTTGCTTGTTTGTTTTCTGTTACCCATTTGGAAATCAGCAATAGGGCTGAGCTGCCTTGTTTTTACTTTTACAGCAGGTGGTGCCATAGTTTTATTAGTATTTATCTTTTGATGACTTCTGGCTGCTCTATATAGTCAGGAAATTAATAGCTGCTGTTGGGTCAGCAAGGTGGGGAAATTCACAGAGGAGTTAATTTACTGTCCAAAGGTGTTGAAAGGGTGTAGTCTGGCTTCTTTGTGTGACATCTCTGGTAACTTTCCTCTTTAGGGTACTATATATGGGGCTCTCGTCTATGTCCATTGTAAGTAAAGTTCACAATACATGTATACATTTTTGAATTATGATCTAAATTTTGTATTGGCTAGAATCAGAGAGAAATAAGAGGAGAAAGGGGGAGGCAGATATATATATAGACAGACACCCGCAGTACCGTTTCACCACTTGTGAAACTTCCCCTCTGCAGATGAGGACCAGGGGTTTGAACTCAGGCTATTGTGCATGGTAACATGTGCCCTCAACCAGGTGTGCCACTGCCCACCCCTTTCTATCCTTTAAAAATTCATACTCTGGTGGTGAAGTGGATGGACTAAAGAAGTTTCAGATGAATCAGCAATCTGATAAGAGGCTACGACGAGAAGCCAGACAGGGAGTGACAGGTATATAAACCACAACAAAATAAGTTTTATCTGCACATATCCTAGGATCTGGGCCAGTTTGTGCCACATCTGATGATTTGGGAGGTAAAGAAAGATGAGGGCATGTTTCTCCGGCCTCCTCCTTCTCATCTAGAGTTTGGAAATGCTAATGACAGCCATGCCATTCTCAGTAATAGTGTAAAAAAAAATGCTGAGTGCTTTGGAGCATTCTAACGGATTTACAGGACAGTACACATTCTTCACTATAGGCCTTAAGTCTTGTTTCTGTCTAGCCCCTATCCACTCACTTGGCATTCTCTTCTTCCATTCCCATCAGACAGCATGATTTGTAGATTTCCAAGTGCTCTCATTCCTCCCCTCAGTGTCTCAGTACAGGTAAGACAGTTCCTAGGCCTAGAATATGCATTTGCCATTCGGCTAATGTTGCTTCTCCATACAACCTGAGCTCTAGGATTTGCTCTTCCAAGGAGGCTTCTTTCCTACCTAATTTCTGCCCCCATTTCCCTTTTCTTTTCTTTTCTTTTCTTTTCTTTTCTTTTCTTTTCTTTTCTTTTCTTTCCTTTCCTTTCCTTTTCTTTTCTTTCCTTTTCTTCCTTTCTTCCTTTCTTTCTTTCTTTCTTTTATTTTTTTTTTGCCTTCGGGGTTGTTGCTAGGGTGTGGTGCCTGCACTACCAATCCACTGCTCCTGGAGGCCATTTTTTCCCTTTTGTTGCCCTTGTTGTTTATTGTTGCTATAACTATTATTATTGTCATTGTTGTTGGAAAAGACAGAGAGAAATTGAGAGAGGAGGGGAAGACAGAGGGGGGAGAGAAAGATAGACACCTGCAGACCTGCTTTACCACTTGTGAAGTGACTACCCTGCAGGTGGAGATCCGCGGCTCAAACTGAGGTCCTTAGCCTGGTCCTTGACCTTTGTGCCATGCCACTTGCACCTAATCCGCTGTGCTACCACCCGCCTCCCCCCCCCCATTTCCTTTTTCTAATTGACTCACCCTTCAGTAAATTCACACAGTACACATCCCCTATAAGGTAGCTATGGACATACCTTCATCTTCCACTAGAATCCATTCTCTTTTTTGTGGTTATATACTTGCTGGAATCAATTTAGATCCGTAGTGCTCAAGGCAGTGCTCACAGATGTGCAGGGCAGCATCTCATTCTAGACTGGTGAGGGTGAATATCCTGGCTTCTACTTGACTTTTGTTTGTTTGGGTGGAGTGGGCCATATTTTGTCCAGTGATTGTTTGAGTATGTTTGATTGTGTTGGAGAAGTTACCTTTTTAGAAGCATTCTCCTTCCTTTTTCTGGGCAGTGGGAGGGGTTAATGAATTAATGGTACAGTCGTTAACATTCCAGGAAATCTCTCATCTTTCCTTGCTAGATGTCTGAAAAAGTGAAAACACAGTGTAAACTTGGATGAGTTTGGTGAATTACCATAAAGCAAAGGACACTGGGGAGGGAGGAGAGAGGAGGAAGCTTGGGGGATGGGCTTTGGGATCTAGGCACATGATGATGGGGGAAGAAAACCAAAACAATTAGATGGTGAGAATCTTTTGCAGGCACATTTTAGGAGTTTTCTTTTCAGAGGCCAGGCAGTTAAGTGCACAGGCTATGATGAGCAAGCACCCAGCCAGGTTCAGGCACCCAGTCCCTACCTGCAGGGCAGAAGCCAGGTGAGCAGTGAAACAGGGCTGAAGGTGTTTCCCTGTTTTTTTGTTTTTTTTTTTCTCTCTCTCTTTATTTTCCCTTTCCTGTCCACTTCTCTCTGTCCTATCAAACAAAAGAAAGAATTAAAAAAGGGCCTCCTGGAATGATGGATTTGTCATGCCAGCTCCAAACCCAAGAGATAACCCTGGAGGCAGTAAAATAAATAAACAAACAAATAACTGAAAGCCCAATTTTTTTAAAAAGTTTTTCTGTTCTGTTATGCTGAGTCTTTAGCATCTTGTCTGGAGAGAGCAGGCTTTAGTTGTTGGACTTGTTTTCATTTTTGTCTGTACTTAACTGGCATATTTCATGGCTGGTGATTTTATTTAGCACCTAATATTTCTTTTGGTCTCTAGGCCTTTACCTGGTCCATCTGCCTATCTTTTTCAGGTTTGTACTTATAGGAAGAATGAAGCCAACTTCCTGAAAGTAGGAACCTATGAATACACTTTTAAAACTTCAGTACAGGGAGTTGGGTGGTAGTGCACGTGGCTCAAAGTGCAAAGACTGGCTTAAGGATCCTGGTTCGAGCCCCAGCTCCCTACCTGCAGGTGAGTTACTTCACAGGCGGTGAAGCAGGTCTGCAGGTATCTTTCTTTCTCTCCCTTTCTTTGTCTTCCCCTCCTCTCTCCATTTCTCTCTGTCCTCTCCAACAACGATGACATCAATAACTATAAAAATAAAAAAAAAACACAACTTCAGTACAATCCCTGCCACACACTGATGAGCTCAGTACCACCCCTCAGGAACCACCATTATTGCCACATCTTTACTCTGGGTTTCCCATCCATTTAGCATGTTTAAAATTCAGTGTCATATAAAAAAGCTACATGCCTATTTTTTCTTTTTAGGATTTCCTGGAAGATAAGAATTATTGTCTTAGGTAGTTAGATTTCTTCTATTAGTACTCCAGAGATATAAGACATTTTGTTCAAACAAGTATTACACACAAGTACTTAATCCTATGTGTGTGTCTTCAGACCCATTAGACATGTAATATATATAAATATACAGTCATGGTTTCATTTCTTTTATAAATAATTTTCTTTTTTGTTCTTTTAAAAATTGTCTGTTTATTATTAGATGGAGACAGAGAGAAATTGAGAAAAGGGGTGATAGAGAAGGAGAGAAACAGAGAGACACCCGCAGCACTGCTTCAACTCTCAGGAAGCTTTCCCCCTATAGATGGGGACCAGGAGCTTGAACCCGGGTCCTTGTTTACTGTAATGTGTACCAGGTGTGCCACTGCCTGGCCCCATGGTTTTTTTTTTTTTTTTTTTGTACAGCATTTTTGTAGTTTTCTACATGCTTTTGATTCCTTTGTGAGATACTTTGACAGGGTTGTGAACATCCTGTCAGTATTGTCAAGTCAGTTATCAGTTCAATCTTTCTTTTCATATATATTTCTTTTTGGATACATCTTTTGGAGCCCTGTTTCTCCTTATTTAAACATAAACCAAAGTTCCATATATCCGCTGCTCAGCTTTGCTCCAGAGATCTCTTTGCTTTTTTGAGTCAACAAACCTTTTGGTGTTTTTTTTTTGCACTGTGTCTCATATTCCCTGAATCTCATTTATTCCTTTTCTTCATTTACAGTTTTATTTAGATGATAAATACATGTTTTAAAATTTTTCTTTGTTTATTTTTATCTTGGGAGGGCAGAGGGAAATTGGGGGGGAGGTATAGGGTGGGAGAGAGAAAGCTGCAACTTGCTTCATCTCTGCTGAAGCTTCACTCCTACCAGTGGGAAGCCAGGTCTTAGGCATGGTAATGTGTGCACTAAACCAGATGTTTCACTGTCCAGCCCCTTGATGGTGCATATTCTTTATTAGCTCATTTTGAAAGGGTTCACAGGATATAAACTTTAAATATATATATATATATATATATATATATATGCATATATGTATTTAATTTTCCCTTTTGCTGCCCTTGTTGTGGTTATTGATGTTGTTGTTGTTGGATAGGACAGAGAGAAATGGAGAGAGGAGAAGAAGACAGAGAGGGGGAGAGAAAGACAGATACCTGCAGACCTGCTTCACCGCCTGTGAAGGGACTCCCCTGCAGGTGGGGAGCCAGGGACTCTACCGGGATCCTTACACAGTTCCTGGTCCTTACACTTGGTGCCACATGCATTTAACCAGCAGCGCCACCACCTGACTCCTTTAAATATATTTTTTATCCGCAATAAGTTATCCACACTATAAATTATATTGATGAGATTTGAAATCCAGGTGCAAAATAACTTTTCCATAAATCTTCATAATTATTTATTCTATTTTGCATTTCTGTGCCACTAGTGAGAATTTTTTACCATCAGGGTTATTGCTGATGCTCTGTGCTTGTATGGTGAATGGATCACTTCCAGTATCTGCCTTTCTTTCTTTTCTTATCTTTCTTTCTTTCTTTCCTTCTTTCTTCATTTTTCCTTTCTCTTATTTGACAGGATGAAGAGAAATTGATAATTTAGGGGAAGGTAGAGAGGGAAAGAAGAAGGGAGACACCTGCAGCACTGCTCTTGAAGCCGCTCACCTCCCTCCCACCCCACCCCCCACCCCCCCGCAGATGGGGGTTGGTGGACTGAACCAGGTCCTTGCATATGTTAACCTGTGAGCTCAATCTACTGTGCCATTGTGTGCCTTCCACTCCCCCATTAACTTTTAAATTTAATTTTAAATATATTTTATTTATTTATTATTGGATAGAGACAGAGAAATTGAGGGAGGAGAGGAATATAGAAAAGGAGAGAGATGGCGTCGGATGGTGGTGCACTTGGTTGAGCACCAAAGATTGGGGTTCAAACCCTTAGTCGCCACTTGCAGGTGGGAAGCTGCTGGTCCCTCTCTCTCTGTCCCTTCTCAATTTCTGGCTGTCTCTATCCAATAAATAAAGATAATAAAACCATTATTTAAAAAGAAAAGAAAAAAAGAGACAGATTGAGAGACACCTGCATCTCTGCTTCATCATTTGTGAAGCTTTCCTCCTGCAGCTGGGGACCAGGGGCTTGAACTGGAGTCCTTGTGCACTGTAATGTGTGAGTTTAACCAGGTGCATCACTGCCTAGCCCCACTTATATTTAATTTTTCCAAGTGAAGCATTTGTTATATTTTTTGGCTGTCAGAATATCAGTTTAGTAATAACATAGGTTTCTTTTTTTCCTGTGCTGACTTTCAAGAAAACCTTATCTACTGCTCTTTTAATTATCGGTACTGATCAATTTCTTAAGATTTACCTTATAGATTTCTAGGGCTATTCATAGTTAACTTGTCTATTATATATTTCTAGGGAAATAAACTGGAGTCTAAAGACTCCATGTCTGTCTTATTTCATCCTTGTGTAGAACTATATTATCATTGTTATTTTAAAAGAGCTTCATTATTGTTATTTTAAAAGAACGCTCTGGACAAAGGTTCCTGAACTTTTATTTTTATTTGATAAGAAATATTGTTACTGGGACTAGGTGGTAGCGCACCTGGTTGAGCATACATGTTACAGTGCACAAGGGCCCGGATTCAAGCCCCCGGCCCCCACCTGCAGAAGGAAAGCTTTGCAAGTGGTGAAGCAGGGCTGCTGGTGTCTCTCTTTCTCTCTCCCTCTCTATCTCCCCTACCTTCTCTATTTCTGACTATTTCTATTTCTATTTCTATTTCTACCTTTCTGACTATTTCTATTTCTTCTCCCCTACTATTTCTTCTCCCCTACCTTCTCTATTTCTGACTATCTCTATCCAATAAAGATAATAAAAAAAATTTAAAAAAGAAATATTGTTACTACAATCTTACTGTTCATTTTATCATGTACCAATCTATAAATTAAGCATTTTCAAAGCATTATTTAGTTTTTAGTGTTCTCGCAAAAGGAGGGATAGACTTTTTTTCCCATTTACATTCAACATATATTCATTACAACTTCTCTGCTAAGATAGTAAACAGCATCCTACCTTTTGTTCTCACAAAAGGAGGGATAGACTTTTTTTCCCATTTACATTCAACATATATTCCTCATTACAACTTCTCTGCTAAGATAGTAAACAACATCCTACCTTGACACTATACTTAATAGTTTGTAAAGCATTTCACTTGGAGTCTACTAGCTCTTCTGACAACACTGTCATGGTTATTACTATATACATAAAAAATGAAGAGAAATAGGCTAAATTACTTACTGAAAGAATTTATTTAACCAATCATGGAAGAGCTAAGTTTTAAACCTACTTATTACTATAATGTATCTCATTTTCATTATTAATTTATAAATCACCCATATATTTATGCCCTCAACACAAAATAAATAAACTGCCTTTAATGAATTAAAGTATTTCATTGGAGGATTTTCAGAGGTGTGGCTATGGAGTAGGGGCCCTTTTCGATGGTGCTTCTGATAAACTAAAAACAAACAAAAAGGAAAAATCACAGGAAGACTCACCAAAATACAACTAGGATCTCTCCAGAAATCACTAAGCCACAGACACCAAGCTACAGATGCTACTACAATTTTGTCTTGAACCCTCCACCTCATCAGTATGTCCCAGAACCTTACCTCTCAGGAGCCCTACCTCACTAGGGAAAGATAGAAATAGCCTGGGATCAACCTGCCAAGGCCACTGGCCATCAGAGAAGCCATTAGAGGAGCCAGAACTCTCACCTTCTGCACCCCAAAAAGGAGTCTTGGTCCATACTTCCAGAGGGAAATTTTGTGGAGTTGTACCCCTCTTTTCCTATGGTTTTGTTAGTGTCTCCTTTTTAAAATAAATTTTAAAAAGTGCAAAGGTGATTCTGTATTGTAACACAAAGTAATTGTTTCCTGCTTTCGTACACATGAATTTTTGCACAGAATAAAATGCATCAATGTATTCAAGTAAACTATAAATATTATCTTCATAAAATTAGGAGTAATGTAAAAGCATTTGAGTTCTGGAGGCAATAAGTCTGAGACAGAGGTATTGACTTGTCTGTGCTCAATCAAATGCTAGCTGAGATAATTTGTTCTTTTGTCACTTAGAGCTTCCGGTATTTCTTTTGCCCCATTTCTGTCTGTTGTCTCCTCTTTTCCTTACCTTCTTCATTGTGTGCCCAAAGCCTTTCTCTTTCTTGTAAGGATGCTTATAATGGTTTTGGGAACTACCTGCATAAGTCAGGGTTAACCATTCACAGATTCTTAAACATCTTTGAAAAGGGTTTTTTGTTTTTTTTTAATAGAGAAAATGGTGACATTACTGGTTTCAGGCCCTGAAATTTAGCATCTTTTAATGTCTATTTTCCAACCTGCCATACCTACCCAGAATTCATTTTTACTTTTAGTAGCTTTTGCTGTTCTCTGTTTCTCCACATAGGCCATGAACCCATGCCGAAAAATCTTTGACCTAAAAATAATTCTAATTTCACCTTTCTTGCCAGAATGGTCTGACATGCATTGCAGATCAGTGCTTCCATGGAATTTCTCGGAAAGTTTCTCTTCATTTTCTAGGAGATTTCCAGACACAATTATCTGGCTACTGTCTGATAAAGATGTAAGGTTTGCAGGTGTCTAGCTGCCATCTGAAGGGCAAAACAGCTACATAACAAAGGCTAAAACCTGGAGAATCACAGTAAATCCAAGTTAGAGCTGAGTTAAATCAACCCCGAAGCCTGTTCAGTCTCTGGATTTATAATCATAGGAGACAGTGCAGTTTATTAGTGGTTAAGATGATCTGAGTTGGGTTTTATGCAGTTTATAGCCCAAAACATCTTTTGGATATGCAGTCTCAAGGATTTTGAATGTCACTGATACATAATGGGCAGCCATTGCTTTAGATTTGAAAACCTTGCTTTAAATATCATTGTCACGGTAGATGAGAGGGGTGAAAGTTGAGAATCTATTTAAACTATGTAATAGTCTGGGTGAAAGTTCTTTAAACTAGGGTGGTAGGTATATATACAGATAGTTAAAATATAAGCTGAAAAAAATAGCACATTGCTTGATAGAAGATTAAACTTGGATATTGAGAAGAGACATTTTATTTGGTTCCTACCATGAAAAGTGTTAGTACTGGGCATTTTTAAAAACATAAATATGTAGGGAAAAGTGCTACCAGAATATAGCAACAAAACATTGGGCACAAGGACTGGCGTAAAGATCCTGGTTCGAGCCCCTGACTCCCCAGACCTGCAGGGGAGTCGCTTCACAGGTTATGAAGCAGGTCTGCAGGTATCTATCTTTCTCTCCCCCTCTGTCTTCCTCTCTTCTCTCCATTTCTCTCTGTCCTATATAACAACAACATCAATAGCAACAATAATAATTACAACAACAATAAAAAACAAGGCCAACAAAAGGGAAAATAAATATAAAAAATTTGTTTTAAACTTTGAAAACTAGGGAGAACTTGGACAATAAGTAAATATTTTAGAAGATCCAAGAAAACAGAATCACAAAGGAACACTTGAAAGCTATCATATAAACTAAATTAAATAGTAAATCTTCCACTGACTTAGAAATTAGTTCCACTAGTTACTTTGGGAAGAGGGAATGAAAGCCAGGTGCTAGAGTATAAAGTAGTGAACTTGGCTAAACGTGAGCTTTGGAAACACTTTGAATACCATTTTAGGTAGGGTTATGACCAGCCTACAACCAGGAAAGATTGGACATTTGTGTCTGGAAACAAAATAATAATTATTGAAGCTATTTCATTGGGGGAAGTTCGAGTTGAGAGTGAACACACTATGTTTAAAATAGACTGAATACAAGTGTACAATTCTGACACTTTTCCAATCTGTACTCTCATTCGATTCCATAACACTGACACCAAGACATCTAACCCCAGATAGAAGGGAATTTGAGCACCTAAAGAGGAAAAACATGAATGCACTTTTCCAAATGGAAATGACCAGGTTATCCTTTAGTGAAGATTAGAATGCGTTTGTTCTACTCACAAACCAGGTCAGATTCTGATCCTTGACTCTATAGTGTAGGATTAACAAATTCCTGAGAGATTTATTGAATTTGGAAGTTAGATTATGAAAACAACTTGTTGGGAGCAGAGGGCAGGAAGAACTCTAAAAATTAAAGTAAAACAATGTACATGCTCATGCATGTACACACACACTTTGTTTTTTTTTTAATTTTTTATACTTATTTATTCCCTTTCATTGCCCTTGTTTTATTGTTGTAGTTATTATTGTTGTTATTGATGTCGTTGTTGGATAGGACAGAGAGAAGTCGAGAGAGGAGGGGAAGACAGAGAGGAGGGAGAGAAAGACAGACACCTGCAGACCTGCATCACCACCTGTGAAGTGACTCCCCTGGAGGTGGGGAGCTGAGGGCTGGAACCGGGATCTTTATGCCAGTCTTTGCGCTTTTCACCAGGTGCGCTTAACTCGCTCTGCTATTGCCTGACTCCCCACTTTGCTTTTTTTTAAAAAAATTATTGGGAGATTAATGGTTTACAGTAAACAGTAAAATATAATAATTTGTACATGTGTAACATTTCTCAGTTTTCCACATTTCCATTCAGCCCCCACTAGGTCTTTCTCTGCCATCATGTTCTAGGATCTGAACCCTTCCACCCACCCCAGAGTCTTTTACTTCATTGTAATACACCAAACCCAATCCAAGTTCTACTCTGTGTTTTCCTGTTGTATTTTCCTGTTTTTATTTTTTCAACTTCTGTCCATGAGTGAGATCATCCCATATTCTTCCTTCTCTTTCTGGCTAATGTCACTTAACAGGATTCGTTCAAGCTCCAGCCAGACAGGTGAAGAAGGTGTAGAAGGTGAAATCACCATTTTTAAATAGCTGAGTAGTGTTCCATTGTGTATCTATCACCACAACTTATTCTTCAACTAGATATAAAGGAAAATTATGCACTACAATAAACACTTAAGGTGCATTTGGTGGCATAACTGGTAAAGTGTCCAAGGTACCATGAATAAAGGACGTGAGTTTGAGCCCTCAGTCTTCACATGCAGAGGGGAAGTGTCACGAGTGGTGAAGCAGTGCTGCAAGTATCTTTCTTGCTCTCTGTCCATGTCTTGCCACATTTCTCTTTATCCCTGTCATAACTTAAAAAGAAGAAAAGGAAAACCATGGCCTCTGGGAACCGTGGAATATTCATGCAGGCACCAAGCCTCAACAATAATCTTAGTAGTAATAAATAATTATTTAAAGAAAGAAAAAACACTTTTTAAGGACATGATAGTGAAAGTACATAAGCAAAGGTTTAAATGTTTAGGTAGGAAAATTTTCCATAAAGTAGATGGGAAATACATAGACTATATCAGAGCAAAATAGAACTAGAGGGTCAAGTGTTGGGATTCTAACATTTGAATGGTAGGAACTCCAGAAAGAGAACTGAAGAAAATAGAAGTGGAAATGATTTAACACACTTGAACAAAAAAATCTAGAAATAAAAGTTCTGCTATTAGATGAAAAGCCTACCAAATGCTCTGTGCCTGGCTGAAAGTAGACATATTTTGAGGCCCTCCATATGAAGTCCAAAGGACCAGGACAGAGACAAGATATTTTATACCTTAAGGAATAAGGGGAAAAAGGTATAGTTCACCAACAAATTCTCAGTAATGCATTTTTTTCTTTCAAAAACAAATTTGGAAGAATTGGAGACAATATACCCCCTCCCTGCCAATAATAGTAATAATAATAATCAGGTAATTTATTTCCAGCCCAGAATTTTGTACTCAATCAAATAATCACTCAAAATGTAAGGATAAATGAAAATATTTTCAGGGATGTTAGATTTCAGAATACGCCTCCCGTGTTCCTTTCCTTGGGACACATTTGAATGGTATTTTATGACAAAGTAAACTAGGAAAAAGTTACATCAGATATCTCAGAAATATGAAAGATCAAAATACAAAGGGTCATAAGAGACTATTGCCTTGAGAATCTATATGCCACCAAAATGAGAGGTGAAAATGCGGCTAGCAGAAATGGGTACAAATTCTTGAGGCATTCACTATTACAAAACCTAATAAATAGGTAACTTAAACAGACTAAAATTGAGTAAAGTCAGATTAATCAAAAGTCTTCCTCAAAGTAAAAGCCCAGGACTGACAGCTTCACAAGTGAATTGTGCCAAACTTTCACCAAAGTTGTAATGCATATCTTGCTCTAATTCTTTCAAACATTTGAGGAGGAATGAATATTACCATGTACATTTTATGATGCCAACATTTAAATGATTTCAAAATCAGACAAGGACAGCAAAGTACATTCACACACAAGAGAGGCAGGCCAGTGATGAAGAAAGATAGAAAAATCCTCATCAAAACCTTGTTAAATGTCAAACCCACAGTTAACATATTCATGGTGCAAAATGCAAACCAGATGTAAGAAAAGTATGTTCAGTCTGACAGCTGTTATTAAATAATATAATTGTAGAATCCCTAGCATGAGCAATTTGGCAAAGGTAAAAGATCTGAAAGAAATTAAAATTGGAAAAGAACTATCATTGAAATTCTATTGGTTCCACTAAAATTCTGCTAGAGACAATAAGTATAATCAAGTGTCAGAAATGAAAATCAATACCAAAAATCTTTTACCTTTCTGTATACAATGATTTAGAAGAAGGTGAAATAAAAAGAATATTTAAAATTACATCCAAAATTGATGTATTTGAGTATACATCAATTTTAAAAGGTGAATATACATTAATTTGTAGGATGTATACTCAGTGGAGCACAACCAGCCATTAAAAGATATCAGCATGACTTTTAGCAAAATAGGCTGGAATCAGAGGATAATGCTGAGTAACTTACTTAAGGAGGTTAAAGGCAATTACCAGATAGTTGCAGTCATTAGTAGAAAACAAATATCTAACACCAACAAACTTAACAAAGAAATAACAAAAATAACTTTTAGATTCTAAACTTGCATTCTCTGGTAGTTACTAGAGAGAAGGAAGAATGAATGTACCAGTAGAAGAGTGGCTTTCAGGTAATGGCATTGGAAATTTAGTGAGACAGATTCTTACATGTAATTATATAAAATTATATCCATCAAATTGTATAGTGTTTTAAGCCAATGATAAATGATAAGTCAGTGAACTAAAGCAAAATTATGTCAAGAAATCTAAAATACTCAGGAATAAATAAATTTACAGAGGTTTTTTTTTTAACAAAGTAATTAAAGGCATATGTATTAAAAACTGTAGGGCAGTGCTAAAATAGAAGCTAATGCAAAATAATGTAGAAGTACTTTTCTGTGACTAAATTATAATTCAGATGTCTATAGAGTGTATTTCCTACCCTTTGTTTTGTTGTTTGTCACACTCCTATGATCTAGCAACTTCAACACAGTTAGATTTTTCAAATATTGCTGTTTTCCCCCATAGTACATGAACATTTGTTTCTATGAGCGTAAAAGTTATTTTATTTAAAATGTGGTCGAGGGATCTAGAAGCCCATTAGAAAGGCAGAATAGCAAACGTTATTTATGATTTATGGAGTCTGATTAAGCATTTTAACAAAATCTCCACATAATTTACGTATACACCAAACTTCAAGAATTATAAAAAATTTTGATTGTAACTCCCAACAAATTAAGGCAAATGTTTATTGAATTCTCGCTAAATACTTGGCATTGATTATTTTGTTTAATTATTTTAACAGCTCAGGAAAGGTATTTGTATCATCCTCACTTTATAGATGGAATAGTTGAGTCATAAGGATGATTTTTTTTAAATAAGCATATGTAGGAATACCTTGGAGATAACTCACTCAGTCCTACCAAGAAACTCTGCTCTTAGACACCTGTATTCTGAATTTTATAAACTCGGGTTCCCTTCTTCTCAGATCTTACTGGCCCAGCATGCTTTTCTTCACCAATAAGGTGTTTCTAAGTGTAGGGTTAGGGTTAGGGTTAGGGTTAGGGTTAGGGTTAGGGTTAGGGTTAGGGTTAGCAACTTCAACACAGAGTTTTCAAATATTGCTGTGTTCCCCCATAGCACATGTACATTTGTTTCTATGAACGTAAAACTTATTTTATTTAAAATGTGGTCCAGGGATCTAGAAACCCATTAGAAATGCAGAATATCAAATGTTATTTATGATTTTCTAGATTTATCATCTTCTAGGACCAGATAATATCTGTCTTCTCTAAAGGGAAAAGTCTTCATGAATTCATTAGCTTTCTGTCTAAGGATATTAGAGACACATGAATTGTATGTCTCTGTGTTAGCCCTGAGGAATCACTGGCCACTTGGGAATGAAGAGAGGAAGGGAAATATTATGAATATGTCTGGATACTGGTGTGAAGAATTCACCTAGGAAATAAAAGTTAGACTGCTATATTAAGAGACTGATGAGAAGAGAAAAATCCCTATTGGTCTAGGTAGCTTGAAATGATGAACTGGATGAGTTTTGTATTTTCTAGTGGTTTTTTTTTTGTTTGTTTTTTTAGTTTCTTTCTTGGGGATTAATGGTTTACAGTCACTAGTAAAATACAATAGTTTGTACATGCATAACTTTTCTACACAACAATACAACTCCCACTAGGTCCTTCTCAGCCATCATGATCCTGGACCTGAACCCGACCCCCTTCCCCAGAGTCTTTTACTTTGGTGTAATACACCAAATCCAGTCCAAATTCCGCTTAGAGTTTTCCCTTCTGATCTTTTCAACTTCTGCCTACCCCCCTATCCCAGAGTCCTTTACTTTGGGGCAATACACCAGATCCAGACCAAGTTCTGCTTTGTGTTTATTGTTCACCTTTTTTTAATTTAATTAGATTCATTTCATTGAGGGTTTCTTTAAAATTAAGATAGAAAAGAGTTCTGCCAATATTTTCCTCTAAGTAAATAGTTATAAAAACATTCTGGGAGTCGGGCTGTAGCGCAGCGGGTTAAGTGCAGGTGGCGCAAAGCACAAGGACCGGCATAAGGATCCCGGTTCGAACCCCGGCTCCCCACCTGCAGGGGAGTCACTTCACAGGCGGTGAAGCAGGTCTGCAGGTGTCTGTCTTTCTCTCCTCCTCTCTGTCTTCCCCTCCTCTCTCCATTTCTCTCTGTCCTATCCAACAACAACGACTACAACAATAAAAAAAAACAACAAGGGCAACAAAAGGGAATAAATAAATAAAATAAAATATTTAAAAAAAATAAAATAAAAAAAAAATAAATAAAAACAGATAGCTGGGATTCGGGCAGTAGTGCAGCAGGTTAAGTGCAGGTGGCGCAAAGTGGAAGGTCTGGTGTAAGGATCCTGGTTCGTGCCCCCGGCTCCCCACTGCAGAGGAGTTGCTTCACAAGTGGTGAAGCAGGTCTGCAGGTGTCTTATCTTTCTTTCTCCTTCTCTTTCTTCTCCTCCTCTCTCCATTTCTCTCTGTCCCATCCAACAACAACAACAATAATAATAGCTACAACAATAAAGCAAGGCCAACAAAAGGGAATAAATAAATATTTTTAAAAAACATAGTTTCTGGTCTATTGTCCAAGGGGTGTTGAAAACCCCTACTATTACTGTATTTCCATTAATTTATTGCTGTAAACCTGTCAGTAGATGTTTGATATATTTAGATGATCTCTCCTTAGGTGCATAGATGTTAATAATCATTAAGACCTCTCTATTGACTGATCCTCTGAGCCTTAAGTAATGTAGAAAGATGGAACAGAAAACACAATCTAACTATATGCTGTCTGCAGGAATCTCACCTAACTCAGAAACAAACAAACAAACAAAAAAACACAGATTTAAAGTCAAAGGATGGAAAACTACCATACAAGCCAATGGACCAGACAAAAATGCAGGAGCAGCTATCTTTCTTAAATTTTCTTGGGTACTATTATTTATTTATTTATTTATTTTTATATTACAGAATTACATGTCAACAGAGGTTTGAATCCACACCATCCCCACCATCAGAGTTCTGAATATTCAGTCTCCCCACTGCAATCCATCACAGCTCCCCTAAGGTTGTAAATAAGGGCCAATCATCATCTCTACAACTGTCTACATTTATACATAGTTGTCCTCCTTTTTTTTCCTGATTCAATCCTCTCTTCCCTTCCCAGCCACTCATGACAACATAGCTACCTCCAAATGTCTCTCTCCTTTCCCTTTTCTCTCTGGGTGCTTATGGAACTGGAGTTCAGAGCCTTCTTATCTTCACCCTATCACTTCTCCCTGCTGGGAGTATGGATCAGAGTTGTTTTTGGGGAGCAGAAGGTAGGAGTTCTGGCTTCTGTAATTGTTTCTCTGCTGAATGTGGGTGTCCACAGGTCGATCCATACCCCAGCCTGTTATTATCTTCCCCTAGTGGACCGTAGTTCTATAGATGCGAGGGTCCAGGACACATTGGTGAGGTTGTCTGCCCAGAGAAGTTGAGATGGAGTCATGGTAGTATCTGTAATTGGTGTCTGGAAGGTGGCATGACCTACGTTAAGACAAAATGGTTATTCTCAATCTGACACGACAGACCTAAAACAAGTAAAATTTTACAAGATAGGGAAGTGGATGAATTTTTAACGTAAGTCTAAGTATCATCAGCCTTTAAGTGTAAGAAAAAGAAATTCCAGAATAGAAAGAAAAGAAAAAGCCTCATCTTCATCTACTTGTTTTTAAGAAATTTGTGAGTTATAAAAATAAACCATAAATGACCTCCAGGAGCAGTGGATTCATGGTGTAGGCACTGAGCCCCAGCAATAACCCTAGAGGCAAAAAAAAAAAAAGCAGGATGTTGTTATAAGGAGGTATGAGTGAACTGGAAGCAGGATTGTTGTTCATACATCCTTTGCGTATAAGCGTAATGGTTTAAATATGAATTTTAATAAATACCTTCCTGAATACATGCAAATTGGCTTACAATTTTTAATGAAAGTTTCAGAAACTTCAGATGCACAACACTTTTATAACTGAGAATACAACCCAGTAAAGTTCCCTTTTGAACTTGTTTCTCTTTAGGGCATCCACCTGCAATCAGAAGGGGCCATTATATTTCCTGGTGTATCTGCTGTTTTCTCCCCACCTCTTGCGTTTTCGGTTGGAGTTTTGCACTTTTAAGAGAAACTGTGCAGGGATGTAGGAATTGAGCTTTCCTACACCAGTGATCACTAATAGATGAGAGTTCCCCTACCTACCTTTTAAGCTAGTCATTTTTGTAAATAGTTTTTTACTTTAGGTGAACTTTGTCTTGGGCTGGAGAGAGGTCATATAAGGTAAGGTGTACACCTTACTTTGCATGCAGCTCAGGCTCAAGCCCGCTCAGCACCATATGGGAAGTGCTACTGGGCATCCTATGCTGGTTGTTTCTACAACTATTAGATTGGCATAACCTGACTTAGCAACCAGAAGAGGATTTTTTTTTGGTTCATGGAGAAATGTTATTTAAAAATAGACTAATGCATCGGCTTGGTGCCTTTCAAATCTAAGAACATGAGGCTTCCTTCTCCATGAATTAATTAAATACCAAGAGAATTAAAATTTAAAAAAATTAGTACATCCTTAGATGCAAGAATGTCAATTAAAGTTGGCAGTGCAACAATTCAATCACAGGGGTTATTAAAGAAGCACTTTAAAATTTGCAATCTAGTAAATAACAGCAAATGACTGGATGCTGAGCATTGTTAAATGTAAATGTCAAATTAAATTGACTTGCTCTAGGTTGGGTTTTCAGAGTACCATATTTACTGGCATAATTTCTCCTTTTATACCCCATGATAAATCTAGGATAAAATATAACCAACCACCAGCTCCTATTTAGTTACCATCCTAAGCAACTCTTATTAATCTTATTTCTCCTTCTAAGTTTCTTGTTTGTTTCTTATTTTTATTTATAAAAAAGAAATATTGACAAAACCATAGGATAAGAGTGGTACAACTCCACACAATTCCCACCACCAGAATTCCGTATCCCATTGCCTCCCTTGATAGCTTTCCTATTCTTTAACCCTCTGGGAGTATGAACCCAAGGTCATACTCATTGTGGGATGCAGAAGGTGAAAGATCAGGCTTCTTTAATTGCTTCCTTGTTGAACATGGGCGTTGACAGGTGGATCCATACTCGCAGCCTGCCTCTCTCATTCCCTAGTAGGGTGGGGCTCTGGGGAAGCAGGGCTCCAGGACACATTGGTGGGGTTGTCTGTCCAGGGAAATCTGGTCGGCATCATGCTAGCATCTGGAACCTAGTGGCTGAAAACAGAGTTAACATATAAAGACAAACAAATTGTTGAACTATCATGGACCTAAAGGCTGGAATAGTGCAGATGAAGTGTTGGGGTGGGAGGTACTCCATTTTGTAGATAGCTAGTAGGCATATTTTAGTTATATTCCAAAGGACCTGTGGCTATACTAGTTTTATTTTTTTCCCTGAGCCTTAAATCTGATATGCAGGTGGATCCAAGTTATTGTCTGGGGAGATGATGTCATGGCTGGAAAAGGGACATAAAGCTGGATCAGGGAAGAGAGTAGCTCCCTAATATAGGAAAGGGGTATACATATTGTTGACTGTAAACCCCATCAATTTGATTTGGTCTGGAGCCCATATTCAGCTTAGGAGCCTGTGTGTCCTCTGCATCCCTGTAGATCTGAGCTTACATTCTGTGGTCATGAATAGGAATGTTACATGCTGCCCCAATATCGACCCATCTTCCTCAGGTGTAGCATAGAGTATATTGTCCATCCTCCCTTCGGAGGATGGAACATTCTCTACCATTGTTGATCAACGTTGAGGGCAAGGTCCTATGGGGTCCTTCTAACTTTCTAATGAGCTACTTGTCCAGAGTTTCTAAGAAATTAGTGATAGTGCACACTGCTTCCTCGAGGTTGATGAGAAGTTTTACATACCTCTCCTTTTATAAATAATGCAGTAGGTATAGATATTCTGAATACATATATATGGTGAAGATGTATGTTTTGTAAATTAGATAAATCCATGCATGATTCTTACACTAAGAACTCAACCTACTTCTGATACTGGAGGCTTAAGTGACCCAGTAATGTATCTGTCTCTACAGAAAACACATTTAAATTTGATAAAAAAAAAAAATTTGACTTGCCCAGAGAAACACCACAAATCTTCAGGTTAGAATGTATCTCCCAAGCTAAGAGACAAATTTTTAATGTAACAGTATTGACTGTGTGTGTAGTGTATTGCACCAAAGGAAAAGACTTTGGAGAAGGAGGGAAAAGGAGTGGGCAGAGAATGTGTTGAGATCGTGGTGCGTGATACTGGAAATGGAAATGGACCTAAGTGGGGGTGGGGGAGCTATATTGTGTCCAGTATGCCTGACAGGCATTGATTGTCTTACAGTAATTTTAAAGTTAGCAATGAACCAAAAATAGCTTCAACTTAGCAGAACTGTCTAAGGAGCACTAAGCTTTACAAGTTGAGACCTAAGTTGAAGATTTAATATTTATACTCTTCTGAAACATCAAAGTCATGTTTGTTCCCTAACATAAAAAGTTTTGGTAAATATAAAATTATAGAGCCCATACTTAGGAGAATAGTTGAAGATCATATTACTTCTCATTATAATGGTTATTTGCTATAGACTGTTGATTAGAATTTCAATTTTATTATAATTCTAATGTTAGGTTTTCACATCAGACAGCATTCGACATTAATGTTTGTAAATAAATCAATAGTCTTCACTTTAAATTTTTACCTTTGTAAAAGTTAAACGTTTGTATTGTCTCTTTATCTTTGGACAGTTTATGTTAGCTGAAGTAGAAGTAAGTAACACTGAGGTTCTCAAATGAAGTCTGTGGATATGTACATATGTGAACTTCTGTTCTTCAGAAACCCCATTATATTTTTATTATAGTGTTAAAAAAAGAAGTGATATAGATAATCCAAAAAAAGGAAACAAAGTAACCCTATTAAAAATTGAGTAAGAAAAAATAGTTCTCTAACAAAGATATACATTACATATTGCCCAAAGATCTGTTAAGAACTACTACAGTCCACTTATTAGAGAAAGACAAGTTAAAACCACACTGAGATTTCAGTTCACATTAGTGAGAGTAGCCTACATCAGCAATAAAAGGAAGCTTCAAATACAGAACGAAGAACAACTGATGGCGAATGTCCGAGTTCTAAGGGTTATGTAACTCAAGGTTGAACAAAATGTTTAGGTTATGGGAAATTGGTAGAGTCCAAATATTGGAATGTAGAAAGGAAAAGAAAAATAAAAGCAATAAATCATATGATTTGCAAGGCAGAAAAGCTGTTAGTAATTATTGACAACCTTATTTTCTCATTTATCTATTTAGCTAATTAACTTCCAGTTTTACTTGATTTTAAAGTGGGCTTCTCATTCTTGAACTTGCCGTAAGACGAGGGATTTGCCAGTTCAGTGCATGCTAAATACAAAAGTCAGGTTTTTGTTTTCTTCCTCATTTACCATCTTCATTTTATATAAGTCCGTTTGGTCTCAGTAGGAAACATCCAGTCTTCTCAGGACCATTGCTCTGGCCCTGCCAAAATAATTTCAGGTGGGACTCAAAATTAAGTAACTGTAGGATCTTTTCTTTTTTTTTTTTTCATAGCAATATAAAGGCTATTTTTTTAAGTTGACAGTTTGGTATGACCTGTGACTGATACCCAAATGGCTACTGACAGAACAAAGTTTTCCCACCCCTCCTGTAGGTCCATCAGTGGCTTCTATCTCTACCTGTGTGTTATAGTTATTTGGCCCCGTCTTAATCAGGTTCATGTCTGTAGCAAGAGACAAATCAAAATAGGGGGTAGGGTTTAGTTTATCAATCTAGTTTAGAAGCTTTCCTGATGATTCTAAAAGGAGACTAAGCTGACAAGGAACTTATCTACACATCATCACTGTCTAGTCTAGTAAAATAAGAATTGCCTGTCAATTTTGCTTAATAGTTTTATTCACATGTATAATTACAAAATAGACGTATTTCTTAATTTTTGCTACAGCGTGCCAATCAAATGTATTCTGAGGCACTGACTTTTGCTCAGCAAGTTTTATCTGTACTTCCCGGTATCCTTATTAGACACTGTAACACTGCAATTTAAAACTTTTATATCAGTTTGAGCAACGCACTATTTGTAACTTTGTTACTACACAATCCAGTGTAATAATACAGTAAATATTTTGATATTAGACGAGAAGATATTATTATTCTGTTGAATGGGAAAAATATCCTTTTTAAATGTTTATTTACTTATGTTTTCCCTTTTGTTGCCCTTGTTGTAGTCATTATTGTTGTTATTGATA
Organism: Erinaceus europaeus; assembly: GCF_950295315.1. Classification (NCBI taxonomy): domain Eukaryota; kingdom Metazoa; phylum Chordata; class Mammalia; order Eulipotyphla; family Erinaceidae; genus Erinaceus; species Erinaceus europaeus. Next base: position 20,962,597 of record NC_080174.1, read on the forward strand.
TCGTCATTGTTAGATAGGACAGAGAGAAATGGAGAGGGGGGGAGAGAAAGACACCTGCAGACCTGTTTCACCACTTGCGAAGTGTCGTCCTTGCAGGTGGGGAGCACAGGCCTCAAACCGGGATCCTTATGCGTGTCCATGAGCTTTGCGTCAGGTGACTTAACCCGCTGCGCTACCGCCCGACTCTAGAAGGGAAAATATCTTATGGTTTGAAAGGTAGAAAATGATAACACCTGAAAATAAATAAGAGTTCTTTCTTCCTGCATCCCTCCAGACCTTCTGACTAAATTAAACAGTAGTGCTTTGAATATGAATGAAATAACATTCTGTGAATGATCACCATTCTATGCTGTATGTTTTTCTTGCTCAAGGTGAATCATTAAGATTTCATGAGCTTTCTGACCTCCACTTTAGATAATGCTGTGTTCATTTATTTTTCAATTAGGTTTTATTCCCTAAAAATGGATATTTTGAGAAATCTGTATCTACAATAAAGTTAAAATATGTATTTGAGGACTTTATTGCTCGAGGGCTAAACAAAACATGAGTTGAATTTTAAATTTGAATTTCTATTTTCCATTTAAATGATCACTAAAATTTTGAATTTTGATAAATATTTTTATTTTTATAAGGAAAAGAGAGCCAGTAAGGCAGTTCAATATTACTAGCTTAGATCAGAAAAAAAAAATTTTATTTAAGTTGCAAATACATGACCGTTAGAAAGCAGAATTATGGCTTCAAAAATGAAAATTATAAAAGAACGAGGGCAGGTGGGTTAAGGATATCTCAGAAAGTTTTTAAACATTTCTCAAACTCATACACAAGTAATCAGTTCTGTTTGCCTCCTCCTCCTCCTGAGAATAGGACAAGAAAAAGCTCATTTTATCCTTTAGCATTAAGGACTTACAGAGATTGTTTCCTGACAGAGAAATTTGTTAAGTATTAGAACAGATTACCAGAAAAGGTTGTAAAATTGCTTTCTATTGAGAGAGATAAAAATAAAATAATTTCTCTTTTACCTGGTATTTTAAGAATACTTCTCCCTAAGAGAAGAGGGATACAGTTCCGTACCCTGAAATCTATCTGTCCATTTCATCCCTCCTTTTTCAGGTTCTTGTGCATAAACAGAAACTATAGCCAGAAACCATGTTAGGATCTTGGATAAACCAAATGAATACTAAAAGACTAGAACAAAAATTCTGCTTAAATTGCACATGAATCATGCTGTTAATCTACTGCATATATATTGCTTTGGATTTTAAGCAAAAAGAAATAAGGGGAAAAGGGTGTTGGCACAACTGGGTAAGCACACATAATACTAAGTGCAAAGGAACCTGGGTTGTAGCCCATGACTCTTCACCTACAGGGAGTGGGGAGTGGGTGGAGGGTGGGGGGCATCGCTTGACAAGCAGTGAAGCAGAATTGCAGGTGTCTATCTTTCTCTCATTCTCTCTATTTCCCCTTCTTCTCTCAACTTCTGTCTGGCCTACCCAGTATAATAAATAAATAGATAAATAAAAGCCACCAGGAGAAGTGGATTTGTAGTGATGATAATCCACTGATAACCCTGTAGGCAAAATAATAAATAAATAAGGCTGGAGCCAGGTGGTGGTGCACCTAGCTAAGTGCACATATTACAGTGCACAAAGTCCCGGGTTCAAGCCCCTGATCTCTACTTGCAGGCAGGAAGCTTCATGAGTGGTGAAGTAGGGTTGTGGGTGTCTCTTTGTCCTTCTCACTCTGCCCTTCCTTCTCAATTTCTTGCTGTCTCTATCCAATAAATAAATATAAATAAAAAATAAAATAAGGCTCGATGTTATCACTATCATTCAGTTCTCTTTTTTCTAGAAAATATATGGGTGGTAGCACAGCAGGTTAAGTACAAGTGGCGCAAAGTGCAATGACTGGCACAAGAATCCCCGTTCGAGCCCCCCGCTCTCCACCTGCAGGGAAGCCGCTTCACAGGCGGTGAATCAGGTCTCTCCCCCACTGTGTCTTCCCCTCCTCTCTCCATTTCTCTCTGTCCTATCCAACAATGAAGGCAACAAGAATAACTACAACAGTACAGCAACTAGGGAAACAATAGGGAATAAATAAATAATATTTTAAAAAATTAAAAAAAGAAAAATCTAGAAATTGATCCCTTATACTATAACAGTAAAAATAAAGTATTTAAGAATACAATTTTCAGAACAGGTGAACGATTTCTGAAAATAGGAATCACTACTCAAGGAACTAGTGATACAAAGAAATAAAAATATATCCCATGCTCATGGATTGAAATAATTAACATTGTAAAATGACCATCCTACCCAGATCCTTATACATAGTTAATGTAATTCCTATCAATATCTCACCAAATTTATTTAAGGGAATGGAATAACAGCTACAAAGGTTTATATGGAACCAGAAAGTACCAACAGTCATAGTCATAAAAGCAGTTTTGAGAACAAAGGACAAGACTGAATGCATAATACTTTCTGACCTCAAACTATATACCACAGTGCTACTGTAATCAAAACTGCCTAGTATTGGCACCCGAAAAGACAGACTAGTTGAATAAAACTGGTGTGAGGTAATGAAAATATTCATTAGGATACATCAGCATATGTTAAAAAAATCAAGAAGTTATAGGGCATAGGAATTCTTCTGCACTGCTGATGGGAATGTAAATTTAATTCCTGTAAAGAGCAGTCTGGAGTACTCTCAGAATGCTAGAAGTGGACCTGCCTCTGCTGGGGATATATCCCAAGGAGCCAAACATACCCATCCAAAAAGATCTATGTAAACCTATGTTCATAGCAGCAAAATAGTAATAATCAAAACCTAGAAGCAACCCAGGTGCCCAACAACAAATGAGTGACTGAGCAAGTTGTGGTATATGTACACAATGGAATACTGTAAGCAGGCTTCTTAGCTTAGTCACTGACTCCTGACCAAGAGATAAAGCAGGGTGGGGCAGAGATAATCCAGTGGTTATGCAAAGAGACTCTCACAGCCCCACTGCTAGGTCACCAGGGTAGAGATGTTCTCCTGAGTTTCCTGGATAGTTCTATGTTCCTTGATGTCAGCACAGGGCCTCCCTGCTGCTGCTCCAGATTCTGAGGGCAGTAGCAATGGAGACTCACAGTTGCATTTGGTGAGTCTCAGGGGAGTCCTCTCCTCCCTTCAGCTGTCTCCTTGTTGGGGAAACAGACTGGAGGTGGTGTCTCAACTGGTAAACTGTAGGACTGTTACCAGCCACCCAGTTTCTCTCTAGGCTCCTCTCTCTTCATGAGCTACACATATTTGCACTCACCGGTGATTTGGTGGATTCCTGAAGTCGTTCTAGTCCTGTCTTGTTGTAGTCCCAGGTGGTCTCCTTTGGTATTCCTAGTTGATCCAGAGAGGAGCGGAGAGAAACACAGCTGCTGCTGCTCTGTAGCCCCGCTTCCATTGAAGAGTAGTATTCCCACAACGGAATACTACTCAGCTATTGAAAATGGTGACTTCATCTTCTTCACTTCATCTTGGATGGAGCTTGAAGGAATTGTGTTAAGTGAGATAAGTCAGAAAGAGAAGGATAAGTATGGAATAATCCTACTCACAGACAAAAGTTGAAAAAGAAGAACAGAAAGGAAAACACAAAATAGAAATTGGACTGGATTTGATATGTTGTACCAAAGTAAAGGTGGTGGGGAGTGTTCAGATCCTGGGACATGATGATGGAGGAGAACCTAGATGGGGGTTAGAGTTGTTATGTGGAAAATGAGAATTGTTACACATGTACAAATTAATGTATTTTACTGTGGAAAGCTATTGATACCCCCAATAAAAATTTAATTTGTTTGAGTAAGAGATAATAAAGTCCTTAAATAAACTGTCATCAATACATTGATTAGAACAATACATTGGAACATTCCTAAATTGTACTAATGCTCATGCCATTAAACACTCCCACTAAATGTGGTCCACAGTAAGATGGAACATGACTTTGGGTGAGGTGGCATTCTGCAGTTAAGGCATTATCTTGACAGGGACAATATTTGAAGGGTATCTAGAAACTGAAGCATATGCTTTATGGATGGTGGTCTGGGTGGCCTATCACAGCGCCTGCCATGGAGGACAAGTTGGGTGAGAAGTAATAAATGATCTTTATTTATTTACTGATTCTTCTTCTTCTATCATTTGCCCTTCTTCCGTAGCCAGTCAACAGCGTCAGGTTGAGCCTGATATAAAGTTTCGAGACCTCCTTTGAATCTGGAGAGGTGGCAGTCGTTGACTATGTGGGTCATAGTCTGTCTGTAGCCGCAGGGGCAGTTCGGGTCGTCTCTGGCTCCCCAGCGATGGAACATAGCTGCGCACCGGCCATGGCCTGTTCGATAGCGATTGAGGAGGGCCCAATCATAACGTGCTAGGTCAAAGCCGGGTTGACGCTTGCAGGGGTCTGTGATGAGGTGTTTGTTCTTTACCTCAGCTGACTGCCAGCTCTGTTTCCAAGAGTCTGGAACAGAGAAGTTCAGTGTAGGCGTAGGGGACCAGATTAGGTGACGAGACCTCAAGCGTTGGACAGGGTGGGCGAAGATATCCGCGTATATTGGCAGGTCCGGTCGAGCGTAGACGTGGGAAATGAACTTAGATGATGCCGCATCCCTACGAATATCTGGCGGGGTGATGTTGCTAAGAACTGGCAGCCATGGAACCGGGGTGGAACGGATGGTTCCAGAAATTATCCTCATGAAGGAATATAATTTGCTGATAAAATGGGTTTATAACCTACATTATGCCAGATAGTGACCTAAGTGCTGGTGGCTAAGTATGTAAAGTAATCATTACATTTTGTAATATGTACTATGAATTAAATGCAAAGTTAAATAATCAAAAATACAGGGATGGGGCTTGATTTATTTATTTAAGAAAACTGCTGTGTTTTTTTAAAATACTACTTTAGTACTTTGCTGTCTCCATAATGCATACATTATATATTTTCTTTTTTTTTTATTTTTTTTATTTAAGAAAGGATTAATTAACAAAACCATAGGGTAGGAGGGGTACAACTCCACACAATTCCCACCACCCAATCTCCATATCCCACCCCCTCCCCCGATAGCTTTCCCATTCTCTATCCCTCTGGGAGCATGGACCCAGGGTCATTGATGGTTGCAGAAGGTAGAAGGTCTGACTTCTGTAATTGCTTCCCCGCTGAACATGGGCATTGACTGGTCTGTCCATGCTCCCAGTCTGCCTCTCTCTTTCCCTAGTAGGGTGTGTCTCTGGGGAAGCTGAGCTCCAGGACACATTGGTGGGGTCTTCAATCCAGGGAAGCCTGGCCAGCATCCTGATGGCATCTGGAACCTGGTGATTGAAAAGAGAGTTAACATACAAAGCCAAACAAATTGTTGAGCAATCATGGACCCAAAGCTTGGAATAGTGGAGAGGAAGTGTTAGGGAGGTACTCACTGCAAACTCTAGTGTACTTCTGCTTTCAGGTATCTATTTTGCAGTAGTTTATGGATACGTGTGAACATAAGCTCTCTCTCACAGAAACTGGTGTATATCTAGGTTTTGGGACTTTGTTAGAAAGTGAACCACCTGAGATGAAATTAGAGTGTAGTATAAAAGGAAAGGTCTCACCCGAGTAATGAAGCTGAAGGGTTGTCATTCCACACGTGAAGTCTCTGGACACAGTCTGAGGTGAAGCATGTTGAGGTGGCAATCGTTGCGTTGGTTAGGTTGTGGTCGGTAGATGCAATATTATTTGATATGGATTGGGAGAGGCATACGGGAAAGTGGGCCCTATCCAAGGGTTCCAGGACTGGGTGAAGTAGGGGCTCTATAGTGGAGATGTGAGGTTCCTGCTGTCTTAGGGTTCAAAAAGACAATCTATAGTTAATGTTATCATCACATTATTTGGTAATTGGGTTAACTTTGAAAAGTCCTTTTGTTAGGGTTTGCTGTACAGTACCCAGTATCTTGTATATAGCTGTGCTATTGGATGCTTCTAATCTACTTGGTCTAGGCTTTTGAGAGAGTCTGCTTATCGAATACACAGCCTGTATATTAAAAAGATTCAAGTTTGTGTTTTGAAAAACTTTGAGACATACAATTGATTTTCCCCCTCTCATATTAATTAACTAGTGATTTATATGTCTACATGTTGGTATGCTTCTAAAAACCCCTTCTGTTTCATTTGGTTTAAATCCCCCCTGCTTAACACTGCATTCTATTTACATAACTACTGTATTCTATTTACATAACCACTGCAGGGCATTGGTTCAATCCCCACTGGTTCATGATATGTTTTTGCTCCGCCCCCTCTCCTTTTCATACCCTGATTTTCACCAGTCACTTTTCTCTCCACCCTCTCTGCGTCACATACTATTCTCACCCTACTGGGCTAGTATATTTATAAGGACAAGATTGTTTGTAGTTTTGAGTTTAGCTTAGCTTGGTATAGATTGCGCTGCGTCCTGCATGAATAAAGAGATACTGCGTACAACCCCAGCCATGAGTCCTGGGTTGTCTGTTATCCACCCATGAAGCCAGCCCGGCGAAAACAACATCTACATTTTGCTAGGAGTGTACATAAAACACCATTCCCACCACCAAAAGACTGTGACCCATCCCTCCCACCCACTCCCAACCCCCACTGGCCCAGGAAGCTGCATGTCTACCCCTCACCACAGGTCTTTTACTTTGGTGCCCTACTTACGATTTGGTCAGGTCCTGCTTTTAGTTTCCCTTTCGATCTTCTTAGTCAACTTCTGTTGATGAGTGGGATCATCCCATACTCATCTTTATCTTTCTGACTTAGCTCACTTAACATAATTCCTTCTAGCTCTGTCCAAGATGGGTCAGAGAAGGTGGGTTCATTGTTCTTGATAGCTGCACATTATATATTTTCATATATAACAAGATGATTCTTTAGTGGAATGAGAGGTAGAAACAGACTGGAATCACAGAGCAATGGATGTGATATTTAAAAAAAAAAAAGTTGTAAATGTTCTGCATGGAAAGAAAGCATAACCACTGTTCTAAATAATTGCTTAAAGTAATGATTCATGGTCAAGGTTCTCATACTTATTTTCTAGAGTTCTAACACTTTGGACTACTCAGTTGATTCTCACCCCTATAAGAATGAAGGGAAAAGTACTGTTTCCTTCATTTTATAAGGAGTAGTACCAGCGTTCATAGAGACTAGGGGCTAAGCCTAGAATCAGAGTCTGGGAGGATATGGACTAAGTCTGAGAAACCCTTCCATTATTATATACTGCACTAATCTTTTAGTTACACCAAGGTAACCTACTTTGTGGAGGTCTTCCATACCTACATAAAATGCAAATAATAATAATAGCAATAACAATGTTACATGTACTCAAATGAACTAAATTTTATTTTATTTTTTAATTTGCTAGTGTGGCTATTCTATTTATATCACAGGATGAGTTTTTTTTTTAATTTCTTTACAGTCTGTACCATAAAAATTAAGACTAACAAAAGAAGAAAGAATTCTCTGATAGCTTATATAGTTGGCCAACACTGGCAATATAAGACCTGCTAAGTATAGTAATTTTTATGGGTGGGCATGATTAAATGAGTGTAAGTTAAAATGAACAAAATCAACGCTTGCTGAGCAAGTCTGACTTTTATATGTTGCTTGCCATCAGATGTAGAATCTCATTAATGTTAATGTCCCCCTAAGTCTCCCTAGGTGAGAAGAGACATGATAAGATATTTTTAATGAGCTTAGAGGTGTATGTGGCAGATGGTCTGCCATTTTCTACTGCCAAGCAGCAGAAATTTTGTAGTTAACACTTGAATGGATCTCCAAATCCCTCTCTAAGCCACCTGTTGGGGGATTCTCACAGCCCTATTCTGGCCTCACAACAGTAATTGTTCCAGTAAAAAGAGGCAACAGGAACAGTTTGTTCCAGATTACCATGACTAGACACTGATCTCTAGACCAGTCGATTTCCAGAGAAGCCTTCTTTAAAAGTACACTCATAAAAAGAAATGAATTTAATAAGAAAATAATCGTAGTATTAAATTAAGATATTTTCCAATCACAAAAGTAAACATACCCAGCTGGAAAATTACAGATAAAATACTCAATCCTTAGTGATGTTAATTGGTAGATATTTGTACTTACTTCATTTGGTATTTTTTTCATTTCTATAACTTTTATTTATAAAATGGAAATATTGACAAGACCATAGGATAAGAGGGGTACAACTCCACACAGTTCCCGCCACCAGAATTTCCTATCCTACTCCCTCGCTTGAATGCTTTCCTATTCTTTATCTGGGAATATGAACTCAGGATCATTGTGGGGTGCAGAAGGTGGAAGGTCTGGTTTTTGTAACTGATTCTTTGCAGAACATACGTGTTAGCAGGTCGAGCCATACTCCCAGCCTGTCTCTCTCTTTCTCTAGCAGGCAGGATCTGGGAAGGTGGGACTCCAGAACACATTGATGGGAAGTCAGGTTGGCATCATGGTAGCATCTGGAACCTGGTGGCTGAAAAAAGATGTAAGATATAAAGCAGAACAAATTGTTGACCAGTCATGAACCTAAAGGCAAGAATATTGCAGATGAAGATTTGGGGTCTCCATTTTGGAAAAAGCTCAGAGGTCTATTTTAGGTATATTCCAAGAGGCCCATGGTTTTACTAATTTTTGCCTAAGACTGAAGTCTAATATGCAGGTAGACCCAGGTTATTGTTTGGGGAAATAGTGTCATAGTTGGAGAAAAGGATACAAATCTGGGTCAGGGAAGAGAGTAGCTCCCAAATATGAGGAAAGTATATAAATAACATTAAGTGTAAAACCCTATCAATTTGATCTGGGGCCCATGTTCGGCACAAGGGCTTATGTAATCTCTGCATCCCTGTAGGTCTGAGCTTGCATTCTGTGGTCATGGCTGTGAAAATTCCAGGCTGTACTAAATTCAGGACCCATCTTCCTCTCATATTAATTAACTAGTGATTTGTGAGACTGTAAGCTAATAGGAGTGCATATTAACACCATTCCCAACACCAAAGGTCTGTGCCCCTACCCCTCCCACCTCCCCCAGTGAAGCTGACCATCTATTCTCAACCTCTACCCAGAGATTTTTACGTTGGTGCCATACTCCAAACACAGATCCTGCTTTGAGTTTCCCTTTCTGTTCTTCTTTGTTAACTTCTGTTTATGAGTGGGATCATCCCATACTTGTCTTTGTATTTCTGACTTATCTCACTAAACATACTTCCTTCTAGCTCCATCCAAGATGGGTCAGAGAAGGTGGGTCCATTGTTCTTAATAGCTGCATAGTATTCCATTGTGTAAATTTACCACAGCTTTCTCAGCCGTTCATCTGTTATTGAACACCTGATTTGCTTCCAGGTTTTAGCTATTATGAATTGTGCTGCTATGCACATAGATGTATACATATTTTTTGGTTGGGTGTTACGGAATCCTTAGGATATATCCCTTGAGATAAATTATTTGGTCATATGTGAGGTCTACTTCTAGCCTTGGCGAGGGTTCTCCCTTCACAGAGGTTGGACCAATTTACATTCCCACCAGCAGTGTAGGAGAATTCCTTTGTCCCTGCAACCTCTTCAGCATTTGTCGCTGCTGTCATTTATGATTTATGTCATTCTTACAGGGGTGAGGTGCTATCTCTCTTTATTAATTTTATTAGTAATTTATTATTGATTTACAAAATTATGAGATAACGTGTATAATTCCACACCATTCCCACCACCAATTTTTTTTGTCACTATTCCCTCTACTGGAAACAAGAGCAGTTCTCCCAAGGTTACAGATATAGGTTGACTATTATTTCTATAGCTAGCTTTCTCTCTCTCTCCGTCTCTCTCTCTCTCTCTCTCTCTCTATATATATATATATATATATACATATATATGTGTGTATATAATGTGTATATATATGTATATATTTGTCAATTTTTCTATGGTCCTGCCTCTATTCCTTTCTTTTCTTCTTTTTTAATTTAATTTAATTTTATTTATAAAAAAGGAAATACTGACAAAACCGTAGGATAAGAGGTGTACAACTTAACACAATTCCCACCGCCAGAACTCTGTATCCCATCCCCTCCCCTGATAGCTTTCCTGTTCTTTAACCCACTGGGAGTATGGACCCAAGGTCATTGTGGGATGCAGAAGGTCGAAGGTCTGGCTTCTGTAATTGCTTCCTTGATGAACATGAGTGTTGACAGGTGGATCCATACTCCCAGCCTGCCTCTCTCTTTTCCTAGTGGGGCAGGGTTCTGGGAAATTGGAGCTCTAGTTAACATTGTAGAGGTTGTCTGTCCAGGGAAGTCTGGTTGGCATCATGCTAGCATTTGGAACATCTCTCCATTGTTACGGGTCATCTCTATCAGGAACAACAAAACAGACCGCTCTGTGGGCCCCCCATAGGACCTTGCCCTCAATGTGGATCAACAATGGTAGCGAATGTTCCATCCTCTGAAGGGAGGCTGGACAATATACTCTATGCTACACCTGAGGAAGATGGGTCCTGATATTGGGGCAGCTTGGAACGTTTCTTTTCTTTTTCTTAAATTTTATTTATAAAATAAAAAATAGAAAATATTGACAAAACCATAGAATAAGAGGGGCGAAATTCCACATATATCCCACTGCCAGAGTTCCATATCCCACCCCCTCCACTGGAAGCTTTCCTATTCTTTATCTCTCTGGGAATATGGACCTAGGATCATTATGGGGTGCAGAAGGTGGGAGGTCTGGTTTCTGTAATTGCTTCTCCAATGAACATGGGCATTGACAGGTTGATCCATACTCCCAGTCTGTCCCTATCTTTCCCTACTGGGCAGGGCTCTGGAGAGGTGGGGTTCAAGGGTGCATTGGTGAGGCTGTCTGTCCAGGTGAGTCAGGTTGACATCATGGTAGCTTCTGCAGCTTGGTGTTTGGAAGATGTATTCCTTTGCTTCCTCCTTTTTTTTTTGGGGGGGGGGGGGGTTGGTTCAATAGTTCTTGTAAGGTGGGATTGATTGTGGCAAATTCCTTTAGTTTTTGAATATTTGAGAAAACCTTTATTTCTCCCTCATATTTGAAGGATTATTCTGTAGGATACAATATTTATGACTAGATTTCCCTCTCCTTTAGAATTCGAATATGTCATCCCTCTCTCTCCTTGCCTTTAGAGTTTGTAAAGAGAAATCTGATAAAAGTCTTATAGTTCTGCATTTGTATGTAACTTCTTGGCCATATCTTCTAGATTGGAGATTATTTCTCCTGAATGTGTGGATCTATTTCCTAAGCCTTCTACCTGGGCATGCACTGACTGAAATTCTTTCAAGATTTGAAGATTCTTAGTGAACTCTGTTATAAGTTCCTCTCTTGTGTGTTTTGATTCCTTACTAACATGTTGCATCTTTTAATTCTTGCTTAAATTCTTGAAGTGTCTTCATAATGAGCTCCGTGTAGTCTCTCTCTGAGAGTGTCTCTAAATCTGTAATTCTGTGGATTTCCTCTGTTTCATTTCTGTCTGACTGATACAGCACAGTGGGCTGTTTATTTCTGTTTCTCTGCTTGCACATTGTGTGTGTGTGTGTGTGTGTGTGTGTCTGTGTGTGTGTGTGCTGATTACTGATGGCCAGCAAGTAGTGCTAGGTTTCTCTTGATCTGCGGTAAATGGGATGGGATTGGGGGGGGGGGGGGTTGCTTTGGGCTGTCTTGTGGTCACAAATGCCCTGTTTATATTGTGTCGTTGCCTTAAATCCAGAAGGCTGAACCTCCTGTGTCAAAGACTGAAAGGTTTTAAGCCCCTGTCTCTTTTCTTCTGGCACTAAGATGAATGTTATTTGCTTGCTGTGCTTAGAGTGAAATCACCAGAATGGCACAACTCAGCTCCTGCACCACCGCCCAGAGCACTGATTTGACTTTGCTGTTCTTCAGCCCGTGCCCACGTCCATTTTCACTCCAACTGCATGAGAACTCCCACCTGACGCTGCAGAACTTCCAGCTGTAAATTATGACTTCAGTTGGGTTTCTTGTATTTATTTGTTTTTTGGGATGAGAGGCAATTTGGTCCCAGTTATTCCATGGCCACGCCTCCTGGAAGCTAGTGAGGCGACATCTCAAAATTGTCTTTATTTGCATTTTTCTGAGAACCAGTGATGAGGAGCAAATTTTCATATACTTGTTGGCCTTTTGGATCTCTTCATTATTGAATATTATGTTCATATCCTCCACCCATTTTTGGATGGAGTCATTTGCTTTTCTGTTGCTAAGTTTGGTGAGCTATTTACATATTTTGGCTATTAGTCTCTTGTCTGATGTATGACATGTGAGGATCTCCCAGTCTGTGAGGGGTCTCTTTGTTTGAGTGATGGTTTCTTTTGCTGTAAAGAAGCTTTTCAATTTGATGTAGTCCCATTGATTTATTATTGCTTTATATTTATTTTTTATTTGCTCTTCCTTGGATTTGTATCATCAAAGATGTCCTTGAGGTTTAGGTGGGAAAGTGTTCCACCAATGTTTTCCTCTAAGTACTTGATAGGTTCTGGTCTAAAATCCAGGTCCTTGATGCATTTGGAGTTGACTTTTGTTTCTGATGAGATAAAGTGGTTCAGTTTCATTCTTCTGCATGTTTCAATCCAGTTTTCCCAGCACCATTTATAGAAGAGAGCCTCCTTCCTCCATTTAATGCCTCCATTTCTGTTTCTTTTCCTCAAGATTGTTTTGGTGATTCTGGGTATTTTCTGGTTCCAGATAAATGATTGTAATTTTTTTCTATTCTTTTAAAGAAACTTGGTGGGACTTTGATGGGTAATGCATTGAATTTGTATATGGCTCTGGGTAGAAGATTCACTTTGATGATATTAATTCTTCCAGCCCATGGGCATGGAATATCTTTCCATTTCTGGGTATCATATTCTATTTCCTTGAATAATGACTCATATTTTTCAGTATTCAAGTCTTTCACTTCTTTGGTCAGGCTTATTTCTAGATGTTTTATTGATTTTGCTGCAACAGTAAATGGGAGTGGTTTCTGGATATCTTCTTCAGACTTAGTGTTTGCATAAAGAAATGCCACTGATGTTTGTACATTGATTTTGTAGCCTAACACCTTGATATATTGCCTAATGATTTCTAGTAGCTTCCTGCTGAATTTTTTAGGTTTTTCTATGTATACTCTCATATCATCTGCAAATAGAGCTTGACTTCTTCCCTTCCAATCTGTATTCCTTTGTTGATCTAAGTGTGAGTGTTAGGTGTTGAAGTCTCCTACTATTACTGTATCAATACTGATGTATTTCTCTAGCTCTTTCAGTAAGTGTTTGATGTATTTAGATGGGCACTCATTGGTGCATAGATGTTAATATTTGTTAAATATTATTGATTGATCCTCTGATCATTATTTAATGGCCTTGTCTATCTTTTATTACTTTATGTAATTCATAGTCTATTGTGTCAGAGATGAAAATAACTGCCCCTGCCCTTTTTTGTGGTGAATTAGTCTATATGATATTTTCCCATCCTACACTTTAAGTCTGTTTTTGTCTCGTGTCAGGTAGGATTCTTGCAAACAGCATATGGTTGGGCTGTGTTTTCAGATCCATCCTCGCACTTTTTGCCTTTTTATGGGTGAATTGAAACCATTGACATTTATTGATACTATGGATTAAAGGTATTGCAGTGCCATTATTCAACAACTTTTTATTTGCTCTGATATATGGCAAGTATTTTGGTGATGTTCTTGTTTATAGGAGTTCTTTTAGAACCTCTTTCAGGGCAGACTTGGTGATGATTGCCTCCTTTAACTGTTGCTTGTTTGAGAAGGTTTTGATCCCTCCATCTAGTCTGAATGAAACTCTATCAGGGTATTCTATCCTCAGTTGAAACCCTTTTTCATTGAGAGCTTGATATTGCCATTCTATTCTGGCTTTCAGAGTTTGAGTGGAGAAGTCTGCTGATAGTCTTATGGGTTTTCTCCTGTATATGACTTTTTGTTTTTCTCTTGCAGCCTTTAGAATTCTTTCTTTATCCTTACTTCTTTTCATTGTAACAGTGATGTCTTTGGTTTCTTCAGGTCTGGGTTGATTCTGTTCAGGACTTTCTGAGCCTCTTGAATCTTAATGTTCTTTCTGTTGTTTAGGGCTGGAAATTTTCCTTCTATTATTTCCTCTAGGTCGTTTTCTTCCCCTTCCTCTCTTTCTTCCTCTGGTAGGCCAGTTATATGAACTTTACTTCTTATGAGGTTATCTCATGTCTTTATTGTTTTTTCAATCTCTTTTACCTATTTATTTGTTTTTTTTTCTAAGTCATCCTCTGTCTGCCTAATTCTATCTTCTGCTTCCATTAATCTACTTTCCCTTCCCTCAGTTTTCTTCTTCAGTTCAGCTATTTTTTTTTTTACCTTGCTCAGTTACAGTGGTAGCTTGTTCTGCTAGTTGGCATTTTAAATTACCTACTTTAGCTTTTAGTTCTCTAATTACCTCGAGGTAGCTAGTAATTTCTTTGAGGGCCTTATCTGTTGTTTCCCTATTTCTGCTAGACTTTTCCTCAATAGTTTTCCTCATTTCTGTGTTTAATAGATCAATTATTGTTTGGATATTTTCCTTATTTATAGTTGCATCTGATTTACTTGGATTTTTTTTTTTTGGGGGGGGGGGCTCCTGTCCTGATTCATTGTGGTAGCAGTTTTATTTCTCTCAATTTTTTAATGGTGTTGTTTGTATTTTTCTGTCCTGTCATTCTTAAGTTGTTGTGTTGTGTGAGTATAAGCCACACTAAACTAAAGTTTTTTTTCACAAGTGAAGTCACAAACTTCAGAAAGTACAATAGCAACCAAATCAAAGAATAATGAAGTTCATCCAAAACCAGTTAACCAAGCAACATTTCCACTCCATAAATAAAACAAACAAAACAAAAAGAAAAAAGGAGAAGCAAGAATAAACAATTATGAAAATCAACTATAAACTATTAATTCTAGAGATAGTGGGAAGAGAAAAGGAAGGGTAAAAGAGAGAGAGAGAGAGAGAGAGAGAGAGAGAGAGAAATAGAGAAAACATTCCCAGTCAGACTTCTTCCACAAGATAATTCACTTACAAGTGCCAGTTAATACAGAAGGAAAAAGAGAAAAGAGAAAAAATAAAAGAAAAAGACAGCTAAAAGAAAGATTTTTTTTTTTTTAGATCAGCTAGGCGGAAAGAAACAGAAAAATGGAGAAGAGAGAAGCAAGTTCTTTCCACAATAGATAGCACAGCCAATTGCCTATCAATGGAAATAGCAACAACAGCTTATTTTGGTCAACCTGGAGAGGAGAGAAAAGAGACAAGCACATATAAGAATAATAATAAAAAAATAAAATAGAATAAAAAAAACCCTAACAGTCAGTCAGTCTGAAGATTTAACCAATCCAGATTGGCTTCATACAGCCTTGTTCCCTTCCTAAACCAAGAAGAAACAATTGCAAGAAACTACTGTCAAACAAGTTCAAGGGGTAGAGGGAAAGAAGACAGGTTATCTACTCAGGCAAGACCGAGGCCCTGATTGGTCAGATAATCTGTCACTCAGAGCTCCAGCCTGCTTAAAAAAAAAAAAAAAGACTTAACTTGGGGAAATATCCCCCTTCTTTGGATAACACCCTTGCTGATTCAGGGTTCTTGATAAAGAAATTAGCTCCAAAGGAGAGCTATCAGAAGTAGCAGCCTTGGGGGTTAGTTTTGTGGTGGGGGAGTATAGAGCGAAGTAGCAAAACCAAAGACTGAGCTGACTGAGTTTCTTCTGTCCTTTTCTGCCTCTGTTTCTCTGCCCATGGGTTAATTTTAGGGCTCTTCCTTGGTACCACCCTAACCCACCCCTGCCCCCATCCTCCAGCACTGGCCCAGAAATCCTACCCTCACCCAAACTTTCCAGGTTTAAAACCGCCTCCTTGCAGAGCTCACGCCAGGTGTTGTCTCCAAGTCGCCATCTTGGCTTTGCCTCTTTTTATATT
Source organism: Erinaceus europaeus (assembly GCF_950295315.1). NCBI lineage: Eukaryota > Metazoa > Chordata > Mammalia > Eulipotyphla > Erinaceidae > Erinaceus > Erinaceus europaeus. The sequence goes on from NC_080174.1 coordinate 20,978,546, forward strand.
TTTTTAAGGAATAGTTCTTCTTTTCTAGTTAGTATATATGTATATATGTAGATTTACTACTATAAAAAGACTGTTCAATAATATGCTCATAAAGATAAAACTTTGTGCACTCAACAAGAGGTTAAAAAGGCATGAAACCGGTTCAGTGTTTAAATGCAAATAAATGCTAATTAGTCAAGACATTTCACAAGTATGTATGTGAACTCTGATGTTTCTAAATCTTGTATTTGCCTCCTACGCTACTGTTTTTCTAATATAAAAACTTAGTAAAGCTCAAAACATGGGACCCTTTTCAGTATTAAAGCTTATTAATAGTCTCTCGCTGCTCTTAAAGAGAAAACAGATGTAATAGACACCCTAATTCTTAGCCAAAGGTTATACATAAACATGTCACAAAATATAGAAAACATTAATTAGGCATAAGATAAGATGAGTTAAATACAGTTTCTTAGGTATACAAAGAGCAGTATATATCCTTTTTTATGCTTAGAATGTTGTCATTGTTTCAATTTATATGGTAGGAATCCATAAACTGCCTCCAAATAAACACATTTGAATATATCTTCTTGATTAGAACTCTTGCTGTGAGTAGAAGGAAAAAAAATCTATCTACTTAAAATCAGACCTGCTTATATTGAAATTGATTGCATGATTGGATATTCAAGGGCATTTAAAGCTCTGTTGTGTTCTAATTTTCTTTTAACAATTTATTAAAGCTGTGTACATAAATATGTATCAGATAAATCATTCCATTGTTTATATTGGAAATGTATCTCCAGTAGTGCAAAACAAATTTGTTTAAGTATACACATGCATTTCGTAGTTTGTGTAGTTAAGAACACAGACGCTTGTATCATACTGTCTAATAGTCTGGATTGGATTCATGGTGTCACTATGCATTTACTGTGTGACTTTGAAAAATTCATTCTGCCTCTCTGAACTTTATATCCTAATCTTGTAGAAGAGAACAGATAATTGTAACTACTTTATAATGTGAAAATTAAAGCAGTTAATTTACAGAGGAGACTTAGAATGTTGTCTAGCATAAACGCTCTCATGTATTGATGATATCATTTATTCAGAAAACTTTTTTTACTATAAGTTTTATGACCTATTTAGATGAAATAATCTCAAAATATTCTATGAGAGAACACTAGAAATAGAACACTTTAGAAATAAATCCTCAATGTTAGGCATTAAATTTTTGATATATAATAGAAGGAAGTATTTGGTAAGAATAATTATGTAGTATTTTGAAAATGGTGTTCATCTATAAGTAACGTAAAGCTATAGAACAATTAGCATTTTTGCCAGTTTAGATATTCATAATTAACTATGTTTTACATGCTTGCTTTCTGACATATTTTACAAGCAAATAATTCATCCAGTATTTAGACTCTTTTACTTTAGGATTCTGAGAGGTGTACATGGAAATACGTCTTATTTTTAAGCCAGGAAAATAGTGTTTTCAACAGACTTTCATTACTGAGAACACAGGTTCAGTCCTTGGCACTACATTAGCCCAAAACAGTGTTCTTTTCTTTCTCTCCCTCTCTTTCTCTCTCTATCATAAAAGAATAAATCTTTAAATTAATAGATTAATAAAGATAGTGACTAATCATTGTGATGTCATAGCTAAAGCATGCAACTTGTAGTTTCTCTTTTTCTTTTTTCCCTTTAGAAGTTGCTTTTCAGTTTGGAGTTATAATTATCATTACTATTATTACTATTGCCTCCAATGATATCGCTGGGCACTCCTGGAGACCATTTTTTCCATTTTTGTTGCCCTTGTTGCTATTGTTAGTATTGCTACTGTTGTTGCCAAACATGACACTAAAATCAAGAGAAAACAGGAAGACAGAGAGGGGTAGAGAAAGATAGACAACTGCAGACCTGCTTCACAACTTGTGAAGCGAACCCCTGCAGGTGGGGAGCTGAAGGCTCCAACCAGGATCTTTATGCTGGTCCTTGCGCTTCAAGCTATGTGCACTTAACCCGCTCCCCTACTGCCTGGCCTCCTGGGGTTATTATTAATAAGTGATTCTTGAAAAAGTGAACATTAAAACGTATATTAAAAGTTACAAATCTATATTCTTGGGGAATCCACAAAAGCTCATTTCTAGATCTCTTACTGACCACATTTACAACTATGTACTTTGTATTATTAATACTGCTCAATGATCACTGGTAAATGGTAGGGCTTGGAAGGAGAAAAACAAAAAAGACATGCCAAATTACATGTACTGGTTATACCTTTTACAATTATGTTAGGACTGCCTCTGTTGATTCCACCTGCAGTTAGTGGTGGAAGAAAAATACGTACTGTTGGGGGTCCGGCGGTAGCGCAGCGCTGGCGTGAAGCTCAAGGACGAGCATAAAGATCCGGCTTGGAGTCCCGGCTTCCCACCTGCAGGTGGGGTCATTTCACAGGCAGTGAAGCAGGTCTGCAGGTCTCTTTTCTCTCCCCCTCTCTGTTTTCCCCCTCCTCTCTCCATTTCTCTCTGTCCTACCCAACAACAATGACATCAATGACAAGAATAATAATAACCACAGCAATTATTAAAAAAAAAAACTACTGTTTGGGCATGGTTATGCAAAAAGACCCTAATGACTAAGGTTCTGAAGTCCCAAGTTCAATCCTTGGCACCACTATGAACCAGAGCTATAAACCAGTGCTCTGGTAAAAACAGACAAACAACTGTTTGATAGATCATCTCAGGGTAGTTCAAAGTTAAACTTCCTAAAGGAGGAGGTTGAACTTAAAGGATGCAAGGTAAGGCCCATGAAGAGAAGACAGATCTGTGGTAATCTCCTCAGGACACCACAGAAGAGAGTCCCTTCTTGGGTACTCCTTGCATGGTGCATGTTCATTAGGAAAGCAGGCTAAATCGTTGGGATGCTGATACCCACTTCCCTAAAATACTGCCAAAAAAGAAAAAAATCAGTTGACAAAGTGAAACTAAGTTAATACAATAACCCCCTTGGCAAAGTGGTTATGGTATTTCTAAACGGGAACACTAGAAAGGATATTTATAGAATTTCAAGGTCAGGGCTTAGTGATATTCCAGTAGGTTTTTATAATAAGTCTTAACTGATAGGAATTGGGAGGATTTAAAAAGTATTTCATCTTATTGTCTTTTTTATTAATGATTTGTAAAATTACAAAATAACAGTGGTATAATCCCACACCATTCTCACTATCAGAGTTCTGTGTCCCCATTCCCATCACTGGAAACAGCAGCAGTTAATCCTGAGGTGACAGATATAGGTTGACTACTATTTCTGTAGCTGTTTGTCTATCTCTATATAGTTCCCCATGTTTTTCTTTTTTTTTATTAGTGATTTAATAATGATCAATAAGATTGTTGGATAAGAAGGATGCAATTCCATACATTTCCCACCACCAGAATGCCATGTCATGCCCCCTCCATTGGAAGCTTCCCTATTCTTTATCCCTCTGGGATTAAGGACCAAAGATCTTATGGGATGCAGAAGGTGGGATGTCTGGTTTCTGTAATTGCTTCTCTGCTGGACATGGATGTTGGCAGATGGATCCATATCCTTTAGAGTTTTTAACCACTAGTGTTAGTAAACTGTGGCTGATCCCAGTACCAATATGGCAAGCAACATCATCTAACTAACTGGCTTCAGTGATGTTATTCTTTTTTTTTTTTAATCAAAATTTTTCTGTACTCTCTAATTCCTTTGAGATATCCTGCAGAGAAGGCTACACAGTCTTCAGAATCACCCTCTTCATCTGAGGGTGAGACAGTCACACAAACATGAGGTTTCAGACATGTCTTATATCTTTCATAATCTGTGTATAATTAAGCCTTGTTTGGTCAGTTCTTTGATGGTTGCTACTAAGTTACATCTTAAAACCATTCAGTCAGTCAGCCAAGTCAATCAATCAATTACAATACAGTAAGAATAACAAGGACTTTTAACATCACAACATATGCAGTGGTGGGTAGAGGGAATGCGTGTTGGTATCTGAAGTCTCTGGTTCAGTCCCTAGCACCACCATAAAACAGAACTGAGCAGTTTTATGTTACAGTATAGCCCGGGTGAGAGACCCGGAAATTTCTACCCTAGAGCATTACTGTAGTAGATTGAGATCAACCAAAAAAAAAAAAATTTCGATCAGCATGATGACACCGCTTACTTACTGAAATTTCCAGAATGAAAATAAGTGATTAGTTGTCTGCCAAAGTGAAAATCAAGGGCAAAACACACAAGATAACTAAGAAGTGAGAGCTGCTTAGTCTAAAGTGTCAATAAGAGAAGAAACAATAACCTTTCTTTGTTAATAAAAACGTCTTGGTCATAAAATATTAGCTCCATACCTCAAGTGTTCAAGAGAAGTGACATAAAAGGTATTACGAAGATGCCCGTAAGGGCTCTGAGCCAATGCTGTATATGGTGAGGGCACATTCAGAAATTAGTTTTGGCCTCTGGTGGGCAATAAATCTACCTTAGCTCAGTAGGAATCAGACCATAGAAAAGTGAAGACCCAGATGAGAAGAAACAAAATCAAATAAAGTCTCAAGAGTCAGAGGAAATGATTTCTAGGCATCCCCTCACCACTCTCCTGACAGCCTCCCAGACATTCTCTGCTGGTTACTGTTCCACACACTGCATATGCTCCTGACCCCAGACTGTGACTTTGCTGCCTGCTTCATGCATAAAAGGAGCCACTGACACTTCAGAGAAGATAACACTACTTCTTCTTCCTCTAATCACTCTCTTTTCTTCCCCCTCAACTGTAGAAGGAAAGGGATCCTATCCAAGGAGTGCTGATAAAAGGTAGGCTCTAACAAGTTAGAGCCAGACCTTGAGCCAGCTGTAAACTAATTTTAGTACCTGCCCCTCTCTGTGTGGTAGGGACAACAGAATATCTAGGTCAAATGTGGGGAATGTCTGACCTGCAGTCCCAGGGAATCATCTTCTCTAGCCCTGCTTAGTCATCCTAAGCTTCATTATTAGAAACATCAGTGCTCATTTATTTTAAGACACAGAGAAAGAGAGACAGCACAGGTCTGCAGGTTTCTTCAAGAGTGATTAAACCTGAGTCTGAACATGGCAAAGTATCATACTATCAAAGTGAGTTTTTGCTAGTCATAAGTGCTGATTTTTAAGTTGATGATTGTGTGTCGGATTGTGTCCAGGGGGAGAGAACTCCACGGGAGTCAACCTGGGCTACTGCTTACTCAGCAACGCAGGAGAGGAACCAGGAGCTCATGGCTTAGTGGGAACACAATGTAATAATGCCTTTGTTGATCAGAAAAAAACTGCCTTTATATCTTATGAGACAGAAGTGGCAGGTTGGAAAAGGAAATGGCTAGGAGAGGGGGTGGTGAGAAAATAAAAGAGCTCGAAGGTAGCAAGATTCTATCTAACCAGTGGGGATTAAACCAATGCCCTGCAGGCAGGGCGGGTCTCAGGCAAAGCAATGATTATGTAAATAGACCACAGCATCAAGCAATGCAGCATGGAGCAGGGGGAGCTGGCATAATGCCCAACAATTGTGTATTGCCCACAAGTGATGCTACAAAGATCTAAATTTTCCTTAACCAAAGAATAGCTCCCCACTCATGATCTAGTCAAAACAACAGTAAAAAACACATTTCAGATTTAAACGGAGGCCAGAATTTGTTGCCTGTATCACTTCCTCCCTTCCCAAAAAAAAAAAATTCTAAAAATCCCTTTAAGCCTCAGATCTGTTCCTATTTCCTGTACATATCTTTCCCATATTATTTCCTACTTGATGTTACTCCTAGACAGAATTCCAATTTTCATTTTCCTCATTGAAATAACTCTTAGCATTGCCTTACAAGGAACTGCACTGGTGAAATTGCTGAACCTGGGCATTCTAGTGAAATTCTTATAAATGTGTGATCTCGACTGACCCACACATTCCTAGGTTCAACTTCTGTCATTTCCTCTTGTATTTGCAAGAGTATGATAACATCATTACTGATTTTTCACAGGTATTCAATGCAAAATGTTTTATATAGAGAAGTGCTTAGTTTTACACATTCACAAGCCATAGGATCACATTCTATGAAATGGGAGGTAATACCCACATAACCAATAACCCCTAGGTCAGAAAATAAAACAACCATGGTCGATACTTTTTTTTCGTTCTGCTATTTTATCTTTTATGTTTCTTAACAAAAACAAACAAAACTCTTGTTTCCAGTGACCTTTCTTTTCTTTCTGTCTTTCTTTCTTTTTTCTTCCTTTTTTTTTTTTTTTTGATAGAAGGTAAGGCAGGGAAAGATAGAGGTAAAGAAAGAGAAGGAGAGACACCGGTAGCATGGCAAAAACTGTTTTTCTAGTATATAGTTACATATTGCTTTTTCAGTCCTTTCTCTATGTATATTTGTTTGCTGAAGTACTATTGTACTTTGTAAGGTGGTATGCTTTAGGGTTACGATTTCACACCTCTCCCTAATACATGAAGCCACACTGCTTCTATCACCAGAACCAGTATCCGTCCACTAAAGTCTACTATTCCCATTGCCCCCATACAATCCTCATACTTCTTGCCCTTTAATGAATTTACTTCTACAGTCATAATCTATGGACTTATTTGACTTTTTAGCCTTTCAATCTTTTTATATCCCATATAAGTGATTTATCCTTGTCTTGAGTTATTTCAGTTAGCATGTGCCTCTCTAGTTCCATACCTGTTGTACCACGGAGAATATTTCACCTTTTCTCATAGGTGGATAGTATTTTCTCATAGGTGGATGTAACCCTTATGCTAATATCTCTCAGACCCTAAAATAGAATAATCTTAGACATTATGGTAACATTCATTTATAACGTATTAACCAGTGTTTCTAATTTAGTAACTTTCCAGTATTCTTTTTTAAAATTAACACTTAAATGCCCACCTATACTTTACCCTCCTTAATGATATAAATATACCACTGCCCTGTGTTCATTCTAAATTTGCATGAGAATCACGTTTTTAACTTTTTGGAGAAGTACCTTTTCACATCGGGATCAAGTTAGACTGCATGTTGATAGCCTTTAAAGTATCTTGCCTACTGTAACCAGAAGTAACTACTGAAGCAAAAGTAATCTTACTTTTCTGCATTGGATTCTGCCTGATAATATGACTAGCTCAGACACTGGCACATGGACTCCATGTAGTCAATATTTGTTAGAAAGAATGAATGAACATATCGCCACTTATGAGTGTTATAGCTTCAGACCTGTTGTGTTCCATTTAGTGGATCTTTTTGTGAATAATCCATGCTTTTAAGATCACAGTATGAAATCAATTGTGGTGATGATGTTTCCGAACTATGTAATGTGTTTCTTCTTTTGGTAGTATTCATTTTAGTTTTGGGAGAGAAAATGACCATCTCTCAGTTCTGGTTTATGGTGCTAGAGATTGAACTGACCTCAGACATGGAAATCCTGTGCTCCTCTGTACACATTGAATTTTTGAAATTATTTCATGTGACTCCCAACTGATTTACTGTTGTTTACCTTCATTTTATTTTAAATACTTTCTTTATTTGTTTTAATTAGAGAGATATACAGATAGAATGGCCAGAATACCACTAAGTTCTCTTTTCTAGTGGGCTAAGGATTGAATCCAGAACTCAGACCTCCAGGCATGAAAGGATTTTTGCATCACCACTATACTATCTCACCACCTCATTTACATTCACTGTGAATGCGCTCAAGTTTTTTTTTAATATACTTATTTTTTGTGATTTTTTTCTTATTTTTTTATTATTTATTCCCTTTTGTTGCCCTTTTTACTGTTGGTATTACTGTTGTCGTTGGATAAGACAGAGAGAAATAGAGGAGGGGAAGACAGAGAGGGGGAGAGAAAGATAGACACCTGCAGACCTGCTTTACCGCCTGTGAAGCGACTCCCCTGCAGGTGGGGAGCAGGGGGCTCGAACCAGGATCCTTACTCTGTGTCACCTGCGCTTAACCCGCTGTGCTACCGCCTTGACTCCCGCGCTCAATTTTTAAGATCTTTGTGAAACAGCTTTTGTTCTGTAATTCCGATTGGTTGATCCTGGATGACTATGAGACGGCATGCCAGCTCACTCATGCTGGATTGCTTAAGCTTTTATTACTTTAGGAAGGCAACTCTGGACAGTCCTGTCTTTTAATGTCTTGTTCACTGTGGCTACCTACATGTTAATACACTCGATTTATATTCATAGGCAAGATAAAAGTTCTACAATCATGGTTGTGGCACAATTGGTGAAATGGTTTTATTCCTGTTTATTTTCCCCAGCTTTACAAAAATAATAGCCTCTTTCCCCTTGATTTGAGTTTGCTTTTATTGCTTTATATAATTAACACATGTTAATTGCAGAAAAACAGGAGAAAATTGGATGGAATATAAATTAGAGACTTCAGAAAGTTAGAAAAACTTATGAATGAGTCATCTATCCAAATTTATGACTGGCACTGTCTGTTTCCCTGTATTTGCCTATCTTTTCCTCTGCTACTCAGTTTGCTGGTTTTGTTAATAGAAACTGATGATAGGCAAAGTAGCAGTTGTGTTTCTATCATTCAGTGCAGTCATTAATATTCATTCTTAGGAAAATCTGGTAAGTACTTGAATATTTTCCAGGAATGTTCCCTGTGGTCTTTCAGAGGTTTTTTGGCTACGTAAGTACGTGGAATATATGACTCTGAGTATATACTCATTAAAAACCTGAGATAATATGCATATCATCTAAATTTACACACAATTAGTCCTGTCTCTAACACCTTAATCTATGTATTTAGACTGAGGTTATGCCCCCCCATATAGTTGATAGACGGATTAAGATATATAATATATAAATGCTAAGCACTGTACATAATAAAGAATAAAATTATAGTGCATTTATATTGGCATTTTCTATTTCTCTTTGGTCATTTGCCACAATGTTCTATAAGATCTTTATAGTTTACTTTATAGGAGAGATAACAGGCATTCAAGCTTATATATATATGTGTCAGAATGTAGCATTCAATTCTGTTACTTACTATGTGACCTTATTTTTCTGATTCACAATTATTTCACTTTTAAAAATGTAGAATGTCATCATCAATTTTGTTGGGCTGAAAGATAAAACATCCCAACTCTTTTACCTAAATTCTCAGGTTGGAGAAAGCCTTCTGCTGTTTCAGTAGTCAGTTTTAGTCAGTTTAACTTGGTTTCACTTATTACTGAAGTTATAAAGTTTTATATATAATGCTCTTTTTTAAATTTAACAGTATTAATCTGTGAACTACTTTTTTATTTTTAAAATTTTTTATTTATAAAAAGGAAACATTAACTAAAACATAGGATAAGAGGGGTACAACTCCACACAATTCCCACCACCAGAACTCTGTATCCCATCCCCTCCCCTGATAGCTTTCTTATTCTTTAACCCTCTGGGAGTATGGACCCACGGTCATTGTGGAATGCAGAAGGTGGAAGGTCTGGCTTCTGTAATTGCTTCCCCACTGAACATGGGCATTGACAGATCAATCCATACTCCCAGCCTGTCTCTCTCTTTCCCTAGTGAGGAAGGGCTCTGGGGAAGCGATCTCCAGGACACATTGGTGGGGTTGTCTGTTCAGGGAAGTCTGGTCAGCATCAGGCTAGCTACCATCAGGAACCTGAGTAATGAGGGTGAAGGGTTGACATTCCATGCCTGATGTCTCTGGACACAGTCTGAAGTGAAGCATGTTGAGGTGGTACTCCTTGTGCTGATTAGGTTGGGATCAGCGGATGCAATATCATTTGGTATGATTTGAGAGAAGCATGCAGGAAAGTGAGCCCCACCCTAGAGGTTCCAGGACTGGGGGAATATAGGCTCTATAGAGGAAGGGGGAGGTTCCTGCTGTTTTAGGATTTAAGAAGACAATAGATAGTTATTGCTATAATCACATTATTGGGCATTTGGGTTACCTTTGAAATATCCCTTTGTTAGGATTTGCTGCTTCATACACAGCATCACCATAATTGATGTCTTTTGACATTATTTGTATATATATAGATGTGCCACTAATTACTTCTGTTCTCCCTGGTCTAAGCTTTTAAGAGTGTCAATATAGCAAAGACTCAGCCTATGTATTAAAAAGATTCAGTCTGTGCATTAAAAAGTGTGAGACAGTCAATCAATTTTCCCCTTATATTAATTAAATACTGATTCATATGGCTACAAATTAATAGGAGTGTACATAAACACCATTCCCACCACCAAAAGACTGTGTCCCATCCCATCCTATCTCCTGCGCCCCATGAAGCCGAACATCCACTCTCACCCTCAACTCAGGGTCTTTTTTTTATTTTTTAATTATCTTTATTTATTGGATAGAGTCAGCCAGAAATCAAGAGGGAAGGGGGTGATAGAGAGGGGGAGAGGAAGAGAGACACTTGCAGCATTGCTTCAACACTTGCAAAGCTTTTCCCCTGCAGGTGGGCACCAGGCGCTTGAACCTGGGTTCTTGCACAATGTAACATGTGCGCTCAACCAGGTGTGCCACCACCCGGCCCCTCAACCCAGGGTTTTTACTTGGGTGCTCTACTCCAAATTTAGTCACATCCTGCTTTTAGTTTTCCTTTCTGTTATTCTTTCTCATCTTCTGTTTATGAGTGGGATCATCCCATACTCATCTTTATCTTGAACTTCTAAGTATCACTTCCTATATTCATCACATCTTGTGGAGTCCAGTTTGATGAAGTGAATACTGACAATAAATTTGCTTTTTTTTTTTTTTTTTTTGCCTCTAAGGTTATTACTGGGACTCAATGAATCCACTGCTCCTGGAGGCTCTTTTTTCCCCTTTTGTTGCCCTTGGTTTTTCTCTCTCTTTTTTTTTTTTTGGTTTTTCTTTTATTTTATTGTTGTTGTGATTATTATTGTTGTTGATGATGGATAGGACAGAGAGAAATGGAGAGAGGAGGAGGAGGTAGTGAGGGGGAAAGATAGACACCTGCAGACCTGCTTCACCACATGTGAAGCGACCCCCCTGCAGGTGGGGAACCAGGGGCTTGAACCGGGATCCTTCCACCTGTTTTTGCACTTTGTGCCATGTGCGCTTAATCTGCTGCGCTACCGCCCAACCCCCTATGTACATCTTTAAAATGTCCTTGACTCAAGCATACAAATTATGTTGAGTTTTAAGAAAGAATAGTTTCTACCAATCCTCCTGTGCATGTGAATACATCAAGTGTCATTTTATTATTATTATTGACTATTGATTCTCATTCATATGTATTGTTGTTCCAGATTAAGAAATCAAGTTTTGTTATGCTAACCTGAAGCCTTTGTAAAAATTGTCATAAATGAGCAAACTCTACTTTGCATGGGGAGACGGCTGTTTTAAAGTTTGGGTTAGAGTTTAAGACTTTTTAGTTACTCAGCAGAGTCATGCTGCTTTAAATATGTCACTTCTGAAAGTGCCTTCGTCTGCAGAAATCACAAGGTGCCACTGGACATTTTGGGAAATGTCTGATTTTTTCCCCCCTAGAAAATAATATTCCCCTGTAGCAATGAAAATAATTTAAAGAAAGTGGCAGTGGAAAATTTACATATCCATAATTAGAATTATTGCATTTAACAGGCTGTAGATATTTAAATAGAAAGACATTCAAGTACATTTATTTCTTTTGCATTTCACTAATGTTTTGACTAGTTATTGTAACTTAAAGAGTTCACTTGAATTTTGAGTTCACTGCCACAACTCTAGCTTTCCCAGAAGTGAGATAGTTTACATTTTGATTTGCAAGATCTGGTTCAAATTATTCATTAAAAATGTGACCATGGAGTCAACTACTCTGGCATGTTATTAAAGGACCACCAACAGTTAAAATCCACAGTCGTTACGTACAGTTTGTTCACCCAGCCAAAAAATCATGTGGCTCTTAATACTCTCAAAACAAACCCTAGAGGCCTGCTGAGAAGTCTTGCTAAAAATCAATGCATCTCTATCTGTGACTCCTTTGTTACTGAGCATAGCAATCTTGGCATATCAGACAAGAATTAAGGTTACTGAGACTGATTTTATTTTACTGATGCACTTTCCCAATGGACCTTAGTTTGTATGCTCTTTTTAGCTCTCCCAAATTTTCTGCATAGGGATGGATTATAGAGTTGTCCCAGAATCCAAATATTATTCTGTCAATTGAGAGACCTACTTTAAGACTATTTTCAAATCTATACATCATGTGCCTATCTGTATTCTTATAGTGCCATTTGTGTATTTCTCTCTGATTATCATGAATGTATTTTCTTTTTTAAAAATATTTATTTTATTTATTTATTCCCTTTTGTTGCCCTTTTTTATTGTTGTAGTTAGTATTGTTGTCGTTGTTGTTGGATAGAACAGAGAGAAATGGAGAGAGGAAGGGAAGACATAGAGGGGGAGAGAAAGATAGACACCTGCAGACCTGCTTCACTACCTGTGAAGTGACACCCTTGCTGGTGGGGAGCCGGAGGCTTGAACCAGGGTCCTTATGCTAGTCCTTGTGCTTTGGGCCACGTGCGCTTACCCCGCTGCGCTTCTGCCCAACTACCCATGAATGTATTTTCAACCACATTCACAAGAACCTTGCATCCTTTAGGATAAAGTCCTTGAAACTTTGAGTTCATTTCAAGTACCTAGGTTTTCATGTATTCATCACCGAATTTAAATCTCTAATTCATCTTTATTTTATCTTTTACTTGTACTACTTTATTATATTCAGATATAAGGTCATTCCTCTGAATGGGAAAATTTAGAAGAAAATAATTGTTCTCTCCTTAGCATTTAGTAATGCTATACTAACATTTTTTAGTAATGAGACTTTCTATTTCTCCTACTCCTCTGAACTTAAAAATATATTTGCCCTTGGTTATTTTTCTCATTTCATTAGTGGGTTAGTGGCTTAAAATACAGTTGTATATGCATGGTTACAATTTCTCATATTCCTATGATAGGTATCTACAAAACTGAGACCTTGATATTTTTACCTTAACAGATGCATTTTTTTTTCTTCAGTTGGGGGGGATGAATGGTTTACAGTAAGTACAGTTGTTGGTAAATGTGTAAAATTTCTGTTTTGTGCAAAACACTCTCACCCCCAACCTAGGTCCTCCTCTACCATCATGCACCAGGACCTGAAGAACCCCCACCCCTCCCCACAGAGTTCTTTACTTTGGTGCAATAGATCAAGCCCAGACCAAGTTCTGCTTTGTGTTTCCCCTTCTGTTCATATTTCTCAACTTCTGTTTATGAATGAGATCATCCCATATTCCTCTTTCTCTTTCTGGCTTATCTCAGCTAGCATGATTCCTTCAATCTCCATCAAAAATGAGGTGGAGAAAGTGAATTTGTTATTCTTAATAGCTGAGTAATATTCCAACCCAAACCTTCAAACCTAGGTGATGTGACAAAACAAGTGTCCACTCAGGTGAGTTGTCTTCCTAGCCAACATATCAGACCTTAACTGGTCATGCAGTTTGAGGAGAAGGACTTCTTTTTCTTCAAACTCAGCCAGTGAGAACTTTATATACTACCAACTGATTAATTTATACTCATTGGGAGAAAGCAAAAAAGTATCACATGGAAATGTGCCTAAGATATATCAGGGAAAGGGTTCACTACACCAAGAATAATAACACAATGTAATTAGAAAAAACCATGTGATTGTATTTATGATAGCTCACCACCATTCCATAAGATCCTTCTATCTTTTGCATAGGCCAAATAGGCAGATCTGCTGGGCACGTGAAAGGAATTTTCACCCTTGTATATTTTGAGACATTAATGCAGCACTGAGCTCTGTAAATATCATTGGGACAGGAGGGAAATGCCTAGAGAAAAAGACCTTTGGAAGTACTGAGTTTAGAGAAGTGACTCCGTAAAAGTACTAGGTCATCAAATCATCTCCTGTTTCTACCTAGAATAAGAACTCAAATACAAAGGAAGCCTCTGAACAAACAAGAAGCCAGAAGCATGTCTATCACCTTTGCCAGATCTTCATATACAAAGTATAAGATCGGGGCAGGGGTAGATAGCATAATGGTTATGCAAAGAAACTCTCATGCCTGAGGCTCTGAAGCCCTAGGTTCAATCCCCCACACCACCATAAGGCATAAGCTGTGCAGTGCTCTGATATTTCTCTCTGTGTCTTTCTCTCAAAAATAAAAATAAATAAAATACTTTAAAAAAAGAAAGCTTCAAGCCATGCAGCAGGCACACCTTTAAAAAAATTATATATATATATATATATATGATCTACTTCTTTCCTTCATTATGTACTTCTCTTATAATTATTATCATTTATATTTATATTTATTTATTTATTTTACCAGAGCACTGCTCAGCTCCAATTTATGCGGGGGATTGAACCTGGGACTTCACAGCCTTGGGCCCCTACCCTATTATGTACTTCTTTTTTTTAAATTTTTTTAAATATTTTATTTTATTTATTCCCTTTTGTTGCCCTTGTTGTTTTATTGTTGTAGTTATTATTGTCATCGTTGTTGGATAAGAGAGAAACGGAGAGAGGAGGGGAAGACAGAGAGGAGGAGAGAAAGATAGATACCTGCAGACCTGCTTCACCGCCTGTGAAGCGACTCCCCTGCAGGTGGGGAGCCGGGGTTCGAACCAGGATCCTTATGCCGGTCCTTGTGTTTTGCGCCACCTGCGCTTAACCCGCTGTGCTACAGCCCGACTCCCACCCTATTATGTACTTCTAAGTAAAGGCCTCAAATTAACACTTCTGATTGGCAGATTCCCAAATTATATCCAAAATCCTTAATGCAGAGGAATTTAAGAAAACCTAGGTCTATCTCTCCAGTTCCTGAAATGCAGGACATGATAGAATAGAAAAAGGATAACATGGATGTTAAGTCCTTCCAAATTTCTATTTTTTTATTATTTATTTTGGATAGCAACAGAGAGAAATGAAGCAGGAAGGAGGAGACAGAGAGGAAGGGCAAGAGAGAGAGAGGGAGAGGGTGAGGGAGAGAAAGAGAGAGAGAGAGAGAGTGTGAGAGAGAGAGACATGCAGCACTGCTTCCTCACTTATGAAGCTCCCCCCACCCCCACAGATGGGGACTGGGAACTTGAACCTGAGACCTTGCGCACTGTAATGTGTGCCACCACCCAGCCCCATCCTTTTTTTTTAAATTAGTCCATCTAAATTTCTACCACAATAATTTTATGTGTAATATTGCTGTCAGTTCTGTCCTCCACATCAGCTTCCCTAAAATGCTCTACTGTGCTTATAAAAGGACAAGTGTCAATTCAAATGTAAGAAAGGATTAAGGCCATTCTTATAATAAAGTCACAGATTTTTAAGCCACCTAAATGGATACATACTTAATCATTGATGTCCTATAAATGTGACTCCCATTGGTGAGATAACAATTGTACATACATTCATCATGGTGAAGCTCTTTTTAACGAAAAAGTTTCAGCATTGTCCTTTTTTTTTCTTCCATGGTTATTGCTGGGGCTCTGTGCCTGCACTTGAAATCCACTGCACCTGAAGGCTATTTTTCCCTTGTTTGTTTATTGTTTATTGTTGTTGTTATTGTTGGATAGGGCAGAGAGAAACCGAGAGGAGGGGAAGAGAAAGATAGACAACTGCAGACCTGCTTCACCACTTGTGAAGCGACCTCCTGCAGGTAAGAAGCCAATGGCTCAAACCAGGATCCTTGCTCCATTTTTTAAAAAAATTATCTTTATTTATTTATTGGATAGAGGCAGCCAGAAATTGAGAGGAAGCGGGAGATAGAGAGAGACAGAGAGACACCTGCAGTACTGCTTCACCACTCCTGAAGCTGTCCGCCTTGCAGGTGGGGACCAGTGGCTTGAACTCTGGTCCTTGTGCATTGTAACACGTGCACTCAATCAGGTGTGCCACCATCCGGCCCCCTTTTGCTCCAGTTCTTGAGCTGTGCACCACGTCTGCTTAAGCCGCTACACTACCACCCGAACCCTTAGCATAGTCCTTTAATAGGATTTTATTAATTAATAGAAATTAGATTTTATTTCTAGCAAAATTTACTCTTCTAGTAGACTTTCAAGGGTCACTACATTAATCTTTTGTAACAATTAATGTTTTTATATTATCATCCCACATAATAATGCCTAACACTGATCACTTATTCTACACATGACACCGTGTTATAGCATTTTTACTATAGGATAGACGAAGCAAGTCTATGAAGTATTATTGGGATTTGATTAAATTACTACTAGTTAGCAGAATGGAATTTGTAACTTAACCCTGTCACTACCTAAACACTTTTATTCTCTCTCTCTAAAGTTCATCTTACTTTATGAGATGGTTTTCTTTGTTTAAAGTCATCTCCTATTTTGTGAGAGAAGGTAAGTAAAGAAAACAACAGTGAGTGCCCAATAGAAGTATTGCTTTTGTGTTTTTAAAACTTAAATAATAAGGCAAAAAAGAGAAGAATGAATACAGATGGTCTCACACATATAGGCAGAACTTAAAAAACAAGGACAAAGATTTTCCTCTGCATCTCTTGAGATAATCATGTGCTTTTTTTTTTTTTTTTGATGTGGTGGATCACATTTATTGACTTACATATATTGCACCAGCACACTGTCTCCATTACTAGTCAGTATAGTGTTGGAAATTCTTGCCATAGCAATCAGGCAAGAGCAAGGAATTAAAGGGATACAGATCAGAAGACAAGAAGTCAAAATGTCACTAATTGAAGATGATCTCATAGTACACATATAATAGTACCCAGAGAATCAAGCAGAGGGATAGGTAGTGGCACTTGGTTAAATGCACATATAACTAAGTGCTAGAAACTGTATTCAAGCCCCGTTACCCACCTACAGGGGATCCGATTCAAGAATGGTGAAACAGTTTTACAGTTGTCTTTCTCCACCACTCTGTGTCTCCCCATCCTTTCTCAGTTTCTGTCCGATCTAATAAACTTTAGAAAGGTAAGAAAGAAAGAAAGAAAGAAAGAAAGAAAGAAAGAAAGAAAGAAAGAAAGAAAGAAAGAAGCCCAGCAGGAAATACCTTGAAATTATTAGGACATATAGTAAGGTGTTAGGCTACAAAATTAACATACATGCAAACACTAAAGTAAAAGAAGAAATTCAGAAGTCAGTCCCATTCATTATAGTAGCAAAAATAGTAAAATATATAGGAATAAGTCTAACAAATAAGTGAAACCTATGAGTCACTATTCAAGGAAATAGGAAGACACAAAGAAGTAGAAAGAAATTCCATGGTCATAAATTGAAAGAATTAACATTATCAAAATGAATATTCTACCTGGAGCCATATAAAATTTAATGAAATCCCAGTCAAGGTCCAACCAATTTATTTTAAGAGAATAGAACAAATGCTACCAATGTTTATCTGGAAGTAGAAAATACCTAGAATTTCCAAAATAATCTTGAGGAAAAGAATAAAATTGGAGGCATCACAATCCCAGATCTCAAACTATATTTTAGGGATATTGTAATCAAAAATGCTTGTTACAGAAATAATAAAAGACACACTGACAAGTGGAATAAAATTAGGAGCTGAGAAATAAGCCCCCACATGTATGAACAACTGATTTTTAATTGTTAAATGGGGAAAGGAGAGTCTCTTTAACAAATAGTGTTGGGAAAGATTGGGTTGAAACATGCAGAAGGATGAAACTGAAATACTACATTTCACCACATACTAAAGTAAATTCAAAATGCATCAAGGACTTGGATGTTAGGCCAGAAACTATCAAATACTTACAGGAAAATATTGGCAGCAACTTTTTCCATCTAAATTTTATAGGCATCTGATACAAATCCAATTTCAAGGAAGACTAAAACAAAAATAAACTAAAGAAACTATATCAAATTTAAAACCTTCAGCAAATCAAAAGAAATCACCAGCCAGGGGAGCCAGGCTGTAGTGAGTGCAGTGAGTTAAGCACATGTGGCGCAAAGTGCAAGGACCAGCATAAGGATCCTGGTTCGAGCCCCCGGCTCCCCACCATCAGGGGAGTTGCTTCACAAGTGGTGAAGCAGGTTTGCAGGTGTCTTTCTCTCCCCCCTCTGTCTTCTCCTCCTCTCTCCATTTCTCTCTGTCCTATCCAACAACGACGACATCAATAACAACAACAATAATAACTGTAACAGAACAGCAACAAGGGCAACAAAAGGGAAAATAAATAAATATTAAAAAAAAAAAAAGAAAAGAAAAACAAATGAGCCATTCAATAAATGGAGATGGGATATGAACAAAATATTTATCAAAGAGATCCAAAAGGCCAACAGACATGAAAAAAATGCTCCAAGTGATTGATAGAGAAATGCAAATAAAGGCAAGGAGATAACACTTCACCACAGTAAGAGTGTCATACATCAGAAAGGATAATAACAACAAATGCTGGAGAGGTTGTAGTGGCAAAGGAACCATCCTGCTTTGATGAGGGGAATGTAAATTTGTCCATCCCCTGTGGAGAGCAGTCTGGGGAACTCTCAAAAGGCTAGAAGTGGACCAACCCTATGACCCTGCAGTTCTTCTTCTGGGGATATATCCTAAGGAGCCAAACATATCCATCCAAAAAGTTCTGTATATGCCTGTGCTCATAACAGCACAATTTGTAATAGCCAAAACCTGGAAGCAATCCAGATGTCTAACAATAGATAAGTGCTGAGTAAGTTGTGGTCTATATACACAATGGAACACTACTCAGCGATTAAAAATGGCCATTTCACCTTTTTCACCTCATCTTGGATGGAGCTTGAAGGAATCATGTTGAGACAAGTCAGAAAGAGGATATACATGGTTCTTCTTCTTCTAGCGTTTGCCCTTCTTCCGTAGCCAGTCAACAGCGTCAGGTTGAGCCTGATGTAAAGTTTCGAGACCTCCTTTGAATCTGGAGAGGTGGCAGCCGTTGACTATGTGGGTCATAGTCTGTCTGTAGCCGCAGGGGCAGTTCGGGTCGTCTCTGGCTCCCCAGCGATGGAACATAGCAGCGCACCGGACATGGCCTGTGTGATATATATGGTATGATCATCTCACTCACAGACAGAAGTTGAAAAATAAGAACAGAAGAGGAAGCTCAAAGCAGAACGTGGACTGAATTGGTGCATTAAATCAAAGTAAAGTTCTTTGGGGGGAGGGTGACTTTCAGGTACTGGAGCATAATGTCTAAGGAGGACCTAGGAGGAGGGTTAGCGTGTTTTGTAGATAATTGAGAAATTGTGTACATGTGTCAACAACTATAATTACTATTGACTGTAAACCATTAATCCCCCAACTGGGAAAAAAAAATAAGTAAAGAAAAGAAACAAAGGCAATCAGGTAACAGGTTAAGTGCACATGGCCCAAAGCATGAGAGCCGGCTAGGGATCCCGGTTCCAGCCCCTGGCTCCCCACCTGCTGGGGTGTCACTTCATAGGTGGTGAAACAGGTCTGCAGGTGTCTGTCTTTCTCTCCCCCCTCTGTCTTCTTCTCCTCTCTCCATTTCTCTCTGTCTTCTCCAACAACAATGATGACATCAATAACAACAATAATAAACATATAAAAATATGAAACTTCCTATGATGTATTATTCCTGTCAGAATTTCCAGAAACTCCCCCCCCCCAAAAAAAAAAAAAACCAACTTGTTTTAGTTTTTAGATTTCTACTTGTAGTTTTGGACTGATTTTAGTATTAGCAGCACCAGACAGTCCCCCTTCTCCAAAGTCTGAGTCCAGTTCTCTTTCAGCATCTAGGTTCTGTTATCTAAATGATCCCCCCTTTTTGGGAGTGGGGCGGTAGTGCAGCAGGTTAAGCAAGAAGTGCAAGGACTGACATAAGGATCCCAGTTCACTCCCAGATCCCCACCTGCAGGGGAGGTCTCTTCATAAGCGGTAAAGCAGGTCTGCAGGTGTATTTTTCTCCAGTTCTCTGTCTTCCCCTCCTCTCTCCATTTCTCTCTGTCCTATCCAATTACAACATCAATGGCAACAATAACAACAACAAGAAGGACAACAACAAGGGCAACAAAATGGGAAAAATATGGCCTCCAGGAGCAATGGATTCATAGTGCAGGCAAATCTTGTGACAAAACTCTTACTCATTCTGCATGTAATCTAGCTAATCTGAGCAATCATCATTTGATACTTCAGCTAAAACTTCTGTTTTGGCACCCTGCCACACATTTCCAAACATTGACTGCCATGGAAATGTCTGATTACCTTTGTTACTATAATTTACTAGCTTGATGGTTTTCCTTCACACTAACTTAGAATTTTTGACACCTTTTGTACTCCTTTCTCAACTTTATAAGAGGCTCGGTAAATACATTTTGACCTGACTTGAAAGAAAGTAAAATCTTCTCATCTTTATCTACAGTTTCAGGTACAGCATTATGTCTCTCAGAGTCTCGTAACCCTGGGAAGTTGCAGCTCATTGAGGAAATCTATAATATCTCTGCTTCTATCAGAAGTAAACAGCTTTGCTGATGACCTGGGTACCATCAATCAGGTACATACAACTTAAGCTATAATTCTCATTTATAGTTCAAGTACTATATGCATTTCTTTACTTCCCCCCCTCTTCTTTTCCTGCCAGGCTTATATTTTAGTTAATAGCTCTTTCTCTATGATATGTGAGTACTATTACTGGCTACTGAAACTATAGAAAGGTATTTTCAGAAAATAGTTTTCAAAATAAAGCTATGTTATCATCCTTATTTATATATGTGTCAGAGGTGCCATTGGTAATGGGATAAGAATGCACAGATGAATGGCCTTAAGTCCAAGTAGGCAGCATGTTTCTAAAGGAAAGCAGTGAGTCAAAGTGGATAGGAGTGAATGCTAAAAGGAGAACAGCCTGCGACCAGTGATTCCTAGCCCTAATCATTTATAATAAGAATCACCCAGCTAACTTTTAAATGTCCCATTGCCACACCATATGCCAATCCAATTAAATGGAGGCCTTTGGGGTTATAATGCAGGAGGTATTGTTAAAGCTCTCTAGGTGGTTCCAATGTGTGTCCAAGGTTGAAACCAGTGTCCTTACCCTTTTAGTCTTTGTAAAGTCCCATCTATCACAGCTGAAAACAAGCCCCATATATCATTGCTAAAATAAGTGTCTAGGCAACAAAAGTCATTCTCATGTTTTAGTGTTGACAGTGTCCTATTACATATTTAGTTTATCACTTTACTTAATAATATAAAAGTTACTGGCTCTGTTAGAATTAAAAAGCATGTGTTAGGGCTGGGGAGATAGCATAGTGCTTATGCAAAAGGCTTTTCATGCTGGAAGCACCAAAGTTTTCAGGTTTAATCCCTAGCACCAGCATAGACCAGACCTGAGCAGTGCTCTGGGGAAGAAAGAAAAATAATAATAAGATGAAGCAATAAATAAATAAATAAATAAAAAAGCATGGTTTAGGAAAATCAGAGATGGACAGAAATGTTTTGCTAATTAGAAAACAACTATGTATATATAATTTTAAATATAACAAATAATCCTTAAGTCCTCTATAACTAATAATGTTTTAACACATATAACCTAGTAGAATTTAATGTATGGGATAATAAGTTCTCTAAGCAACAATTTTTCAACCAGCCTGTAAAGTATTATTTAATACTTAAGCATATAAGGAAATAAATTAGAAGTTATCAGTTGTGTTGAGGTGAAGATACACAGGAATGTGATGTAGATTCTGTTCTATGAAGAAAATAAAATTAAGGCAAAACTGAGGGTATGTGCCAAGTAAGATCTGAGAAGCAGAAAGAGAGAATTAAAAAAGTAGACAATATAACAATGTAATTTCTGTGCAGAACTAGTCTTAGTCCTGTAAAATAACCACTGGCACTTCTTCACAAACTCTTGATTGGATTGTCAAATTGAATTATATTAATCAAGGAGATTTTAATATTGATAATAATATTTATATTTAATATTTTATAATTTTAATATTTATATTTAATAATATATTGAATTATATTAATCAAGGAGATTTTAATATTTATTTTGCTAGGGGATGGGCGGTAGGGTGGGTTCATTATTCCTAATAGCTGTGTAGTATTCCATTGTGTAAATATACCATAGCTTTCTCAGCCATTCATGTACTTTTGGGCATCTGGTTTGCTTCCCAGTTTTAGCTACTACAAATTGTGCTGCTATGAACATAGGTGTACACATATCTTTTTGTTTGGGTGTTATGGAGTCCTTGGGGAATATCCCTAGGAGAGGAATTACGGGGTCATATGGAAGTTCCATTTCTAGCCTTGTGAGGGTTCTCTAGACTGCTCTCCACAGAGGTTGGACCAATTTACATTGCCACCAGCATTGCAGAAGGGTTCTTTTGTCCCCACAGCCTCTCCAGCATTTGTTGCTGCTGTCCATTTTGATGTATGCCATTCTCACAGAGGTGAGGTAGTATCTGAGTGTTGTCTTTATTTGCATTTCTCTGACAATCAGTGACCTGGAACAATTTTTCATGTGTTTGCTAGCCTTTTGGATCTCTTCTGTAATGAATATTCTGTTCATATCCTCTTCCCATTTTTGGATGGGGTCATTTGTTTTTTTTGTTGTTGTTGTTGCTAAATTTGGTGACCTCTTTGTATATTTCGGGCATTAGCCTCCTCTCTGATGTATGTCATGTGAAGATCTCCCATACTGTGAGGGGTCTCTCTGTTTGGGTGATGGTTTCTTTGGTTGTGCAGAAACTTTTCAGTTTTAGTCTCATTGATTTGTTTTTGTTATATTCTTCCTTGCAGTCGGTTTTGTATCATCAAAGATGCCCTTGAGTACTGTTCAGCTCTGGTTTATAATGGTGTGGGGGATTGAACCTGGGACTTTTTTGCCTCAGGCATGAGGGTTCCTTTGAATAACCATTATGTTATCCCTACTATTTACCAGTTTTATAAAATATTCATGCAGGAGCTAGGTAATGGTTCATTTAGTAGAGTCTAGAATAAAAATAGAGTTAAGTCTCTTCTGTGTCTCTGTCTCTTCTCTCCCTCTCTCTCTCTGTCTTCCTCTCCCTTTCTTTCTCCATCTCTCTCTCCCTCTATCTAAGAAAAAGAAAAAAAGGGAAGGGTGGCGGGGAATGTACATGAGGGAGGGTGAAGTCATGTTGGCTACAAATAAACCTGATGCCCAAACAAAAGAAGAAGGAAGGAAGGAAGGAAAGAAGGAAGGAAAAGTATAATGTACAAAATAGTTTTCATGTATGCACACTTGGACCATTTTTAAAGATTTTTATTTATAAAAAGGAACATTGACAAAACCATAGGATAAGAGGGGTACAACTCCACACAATTCCCACTACCAGAGCTGCATATCCCTTCCCCTCTCATGATAGCTTTCCAATTCTTTATCCCACTGGGAGTATGGATTCAGGGTCATTATGAAGTGCAGAAAGTGGAAGGTCTTCTGTAATTGGTGAGCATGGGCGTTGGCAAGTCGATCCATACTCCCAGCCTGTCTCTCTCTTTCCCTAGTGGGTCAGATCTCGGGGGAAGTGGGGTTCCATGATACTTTGGTGGGGTTGTCTGCCCAAGGAAGTCCGATTGGCATCATTGTAGCCTCTGGAACCTGGTGAAAAAAAGTTAACATATAGAGCGAAACAAATTGTTGACTAATCATGAACCTAATAGTTAGTAGGCCTATTGTAGTTATATTCCAAAGGGCCTATGACTATACTAGTTTGTGTTTGTTTTTTTTTTCCTGAGTCTGACATCTGATATGCAGGTGGTTCCAAGTTATCCTCTGGAGAGATGATGTCATGGCTGAAAAAAGGATCAGAAAGCTGGATCAGGGAAGAGAGTAGCTCCAAATATGGGAAAGGTGTATAAATATTGTTTACTGTAAACCCCATCAATTTGATCTGATCTCAGGCTTATATTCAGATTAGGAGCCTATGTGACCTCTGCATCCTTATAGATCTAGGCTCACATTCTGTGGTCATGAGTAGGAACGTCCCAAACTGCCCCAATTTCAGGACTCATCTTCCTCAGGTGGAACATAGAGTATGTTGTCCAGCCTCCCTTTGGAGGATGGAACATTCTCTATCATTGTTGGTCCAAGATGAGGGCAAGGTCCTATGGGGGCCCACAAAGGGGGCTATAGTGTTGTTTCTGTTAGAAATGACCAGTAACAATGGAGAGAGGGATTTTTTCAAGGTCTTAGGCCCATCATATCTGTTTGGGAATCTCAGGACTCCCTGACTAGGGTCCCAGCTGATGGGGTGGCCTGATAGTGACTGAAGAGTCATTACTGACGTATGCCAGTCTCTTGCCCTTATTCAGCTTTTGCAGTCCTTACTTTGCTAAGGTTAGCTTTGGAGTGACTGAGGGAAGTGTAATAGGAAGTAGGTGAGGAGGGTAACTAAGTCTAAGTAGAAACTATTTCATTAGGAGACCAATTTTTAATACATTGATTTATTGGCTTTTTTACAGATTCTTGTGCAATCCAGAATCTGAGGTAACATGAGAATATTAGTGCTTATTGAATACATAAAGTATATGTTCTTTGGTATCAGAAATATATTAACTTAAAATGAAACCTCTGTCATTTATTGACTTCTCAGTTATTACTGTTTTTCACCTTAGATGCTGTTCATACCTTGATCTAATCAGTATGTAATTTTTGGTACAGTAGCCAAGATATTAAAATCAAGTAATACTTTTAGAATATTGAAAATATGTGTGACCTCTGGATTTTAATATTAAACACATACTCAGATATCTCAAAAAGTTAGCATTTACAAAGTAAATGAAGGTTATACTTGAAATAGTTCTTTTAAAATGATATAATAGCTTATTAGGAGAAAATAACTCTGGCGCTGATATCAGAAAGCATTTTCAGATGTCTATTTATATGTTAAATAAAATAAAAGGTAAGCAACTCATTTAGAAAAAGTAGAACAAGCACATGAAAGATTCTAAACCTGGAGCTAGTTTATATAAATTTTCTCCAAAGTAAAATGAGGTTTTTTGTTTTGTTTTGTTTTTTTAATTAGGACAAAATATAGCAACAAAACTAAGTGTCTTTAATAAGCTAAAAACAATCATCTATGGAAGAAACAGCTGACCTATTTCACTTGAGAAAGGAAACATTATTTTCTGAAATTATGTAGATCTTGATCATATTTAAGATCTAGGAAGCATGACTAGATCAGGGATATTACATTTTTTTTGATGTTTGAAAAATATTTTTATTACTTTATTGAGGTGGGGGTGTAATGATTTACAGTACAGTTGTTGACACTGGCTATAATTTCTCATTTCCTCATGATTGGGCCATACAAAACATTCCCACCCTCAACTGATGCGTGCAGTAATCATGCATCAGGGCCCCAAAGCACTACCAAGCCCCTTGCTGCTATCCTTTTCCCAGAATCCTTTACTTTGGTGCAATATGCCATACCCTGTCCAAATTTTACGTTATGTTTTTACTTTCAGTCCTGGTTGCTTAAGTTCGAGCTGTAAGTGAAGTCATCCTGTATCCATCCTTCTCTTTTGACTTACCTCACATAGCACAATTCCTTTAAGCTCAATACAAGATGAAGCAAAGTTGAGATATATTTTTCCTTTTTTATTTTACTTATTTATTTATAAAATGGCAACACTGACAAGACCATAGGATAAGAGGGGTACAGTCCCCACCACCAGAGCCCCATATCCCATCCCCTCCTCTGATAGCTTTCCTATTCATTATGGACCCAGGGAGATGTATTTCTGTGTCACAAATTTCTTTGCCACTCATCTGTCCTTGAACATTTAGGTTGCTTCTATGTTTTGGGCTATTCGAAATTATACTGCTATGAACATAGGTATACAGAGATCTCTTTGGATAATTATGTTTCCTTTGAATATAACCCCAGGGGAAGAATTGCCAGGTCGTAGGGCAGATCCATTTCTAGTTGTTCAGGAGTTCTCCAGACTGCTTTCCACGTGGATTGGACCAACTTGAATTTTCAATAGCAGCGTAGAAGGTTTCCTTTTTTCCCAGAACCTTTCCAACATTTGTTATTACTTTCATTTTTAATATATGACATTTTGACAGGTGTAAAGTGTTATTTCATTATTATTATTATTTTTATTTCCATTTCTCTGATACTCAAAGCTTACAATTTCCATCACATGGATAGTGTGGAAATGAGATGGGATTCTTGGGATTTTCTGTTTTGATTGTTTAACATGAATTTAGAAGGACGTCTTGATAATGAACTCTCTTTTAGAGGTGTGTAATGTTTCTTTTTTATTTTATTTATTTATGTATTGGTTACAGACAGCCAGAAATCAAGAGGGTAGAGGGAGACAGAGAGAGACACCTGCAGCCCTGCTTCAGCACTCGCAAAGCTTTTCCCCTGAAGGTGGGGACCGGGGACTCAAACCTGGGTCCTTGAGCATTTTAACATGTATGCTCAACCAGGTGTGCCACCACCCAGCCCATGTAATGTTTCTATTACTGATGTTTGTATTCAAATAATTAAATATGGGACAGGAGCTAGATAGCATAATGGTTATGCATAAAGACTCATGCTTAAAACTCTAAAGTCCCAGGTTCAATCCCCAAAAGCCAGAGCTGAGCAGTGCTCTGATAAAAAGAAAAGAAAAGAAAAGCAAGGGAAGGAGAGGGGAGGGGAAGGGTAATTAAATATTAGGTAAGAATGAAACAAGGTTTAAAATGCCCTCAAACTATCCGCCAACCTCATGTTTCTGACATTGCTAAATGTCATTTTGAAGCTATTACTTGTTAAGAAAAACTTATTTCTAGAGCTCAGTTGATGATAGATAAAAGTTGAAAGGGGAATACTGGGAATAGCATAATGGTTATGCAAAAACAAGTAGCACATATAGTCAAAATTCTGAAAGAAATCTAGGCCTTTGGCAAATAAAGTTTAAAAAAGAAATTCAGGGGGGTGAGGGTAGGTACAGACATAAACTCTGATCTTCGTTTGTTTTATAGAAGTGTCTGTCTTAATTGCTAGGGGTGCAGTAATGCTGAGTGAAAAAGAATTAGCTTATTGAAAGCATGTTGATTTTTTAAACATTGTGCCTACTTATCAATAGATACATTTACTTGAAAGGGTAAGCAGCATATAAATGGTGACTTTAAAATATAGCACTATCTTAGTATTTCTCTTATCTTAACTTAATCTTATCTCTTAACTTCCACTGAATTGATTTTGTTGAGAACTGAACACTGGAAAAATAAATGAATGTTCTGTTTGATTTTTTTTTTTTATCTAAAAGTGAAATGGCCTTAAGGTCCATTAAAGATGTCTTATATTTCAAAAGTCTTCTCTATCACTATAATATTCTCATTAATGCTAATCTTAAATATCCTTCTTTGTTTGTTTCAATTGAAACCATAGTCCTGTTGAGAAAAACCAACCAAGAAGAAAATTATAAAGACTTCACTAGACTGTTCTTTTAAAAACCTTCTAAAGATTAAGTGGTTTGAAATAACCATTAAATAATCATTTAGCTCATGCTACTGGGCATAATCAGTGTTTAAAGACTGGGAAGATTTATAGCTAGAGAGCATATGTCACTATATATTTATAATAAACTCCACATTTTAATTCCAGAAGCTGTTATCTGTAGAGCCTGTGAGAGAGTGATACAAAATATAAAAATTGAATTTTTTAAAAAAAATGATGATTTGACATTTTGAATTTTTTTCATTCATTTTCTCATGATCTGATTATGAAGATGATGCAAGAGAATTGATAAAGTCTATTGAAAGAGACTAGATGCTCACTTGGAAGCTCTGACTTTTTAGCTTTACCAGCTAATTTAATGATAGGGAAATCCATTCCTTTCAGTCTACTTCTATAATCACATATTCATTGATATGATTTTTTTTTTCTCCTCAGGCAGTTGAGTTAAACACATTGAACAGTTACCAATCCACCATGTGGCTTAGGGATACTCTTCAAACAGATTGCATCATGATCACTCCACTTTTCTGGCCATTTTACTATTTTAGTTAGGAAAATGTCTCAAGGGTTATATAGAGCAGATGCCCACACAAAGTGTAGTTCCATTGCTGATGCTTGTTTGAATAACTCATGAATCTGTGTTTGTCTTTTTCTTGACACAAACATTATCCACAGCTTTTGGAATTATGGTATTGTAGTAGAGTTCAGGAACATAAAACATCCTAAAATTTAGATTTGGAATTCCTAAATATTTCTATGCCAATAAAAATAAAACTGTCTATCTACATTGCAAGAAAATATCTTTGGAACTATTAAAAGCATAACAAGTTTTTCAGGAATTCATAATTATATTGATCAATGATTCCATTCTCAAGAACTAGAGTAGTCTTTTCTCAGTGAATTAACCTGGTCTTGAAGCAATCTAAAATTCTGCTTATTAGTTCAGAAATTTATATTAACCATTTGTAGTCCGTATGTTAAAGAGGACAGGGTACATACAAAACTAAGTACAGAAAAATTAGTAGGTAGTGCAGCTGGTCAAGCACATGTGGTGCAAAGCGTAAGAACCAAGAACCGGTGGAAGGATCCCGGGTCAAGCTCCTGGCTCACCACCTGAAGGGGAGTCGTTTCACAAGTGGTGAAGCAGGTCTGCAGGTGTCTATCTTTCTCTCCCTCTCTCTGTCTTCCCCTTCTCTCTCCATTTCTCTATGTCCTATCCAACAACAACGACAGCAATAATAACTACAACAATAAAACAAGGAGGGCAACAAAAGGGAATAAATAATAAAGAAAAAAAAGAAAAATTAGTAATTTGGTAAATAGTTTTGCATCCAAAATTAAAGTTATTCACTTAATATGTAAAAGTACCTTTATTGTTTTATATACAACTGTCTTCATTGATCTGTTCCTCCTCTATTTGTTGCCACATATTGAGAGACGAAATTACAGGCAATGCTCTAACATTTCTTCATACACATGTATAATATATGGGTTCAATATAATTTTTATTCTTATTGTACATAAACAAACCCTTAGTCTATAACTACAGATCTGGAGTTATTAAGGAAGGAGGTAGCTAGCAGGGATCTCTGATGCGGAGAGATTGACTTATTATTATTTTGTTTTCATTTAGTCTGGTTTTTATTTTTGTTTGTTTGTTTCTTGTCTTTTTTTTCTTTCCCAGCAGATCTTCCCCCCCTTGCATTTAAGATACTCTTTCATTTCTTG
The DNA here is from genome assembly GCF_950295315.1 of Erinaceus europaeus. NCBI lineage: Eukaryota > Metazoa > Chordata > Mammalia > Eulipotyphla > Erinaceidae > Erinaceus > Erinaceus europaeus. The sequence continues at coordinate 21,007,661 of NC_080174.1, forward strand.
TGCCATTCACTGTTTCCCATCCATTGTTTAATTGCTTTTTTCTTTTATTTACTACTGGTATAGTTATCATTGGACAGACCGCCACTTTGTATCTCCATTGCCTAATCATCATGTATCTGTGTGCTAGTGAGGATCCCCACTTCACTCCTCTGCTGAAAAATATATTGTATCTTTTGTGGTTAGCAGTTTTCTAGGATATGTAGCTTGTTATGCCCACAGCCGAGGCTCTAACTCTGAAACCTCATGGAAGGTGTTGTCTTGTATCTGAATTAAGAATTAGCCTGGACGGCAGGGGGCATAATGGTTATGCAAAAAAAAAAAAAAAAAAGGAAGAAAGAAAGAAAGAAAAGAAAACTAAAGAAAAAACCCTTTTTTTGTACCTGAGGCTCCAAAGTTCCTGGTTCAGTCCCCTGTACCACCATTAAGTCAGAATTGACCAATACTCTGGGAGGTGAGGGTTGGGGCAGAGTGGGGGGATTCAACCTGGAGTGTAAAATGGTCCTGGCTCTGGAAAATGATCTAGAGATGATATCTTGGGAGTACAGGCGAGTTGGGAAAAGCTTGTAGATTATATCTCAATCGAGTTAGTTCAACTAGATTTCTGTTCTTTTTTTTCTCATCAATTTAAAAAATAATAATAAAACTTAAGAACTCTGCTGGGGATATATATATTTTTTTCAATGAGAACTCTGTGCTTTTTACTGGAATTTGATGGTAGGGAACACATTATTTTAGTGAACTAATGAAAAATGTGCTGAAATAAATTTGTTCTCTGCAAGTTCAGAAATGGTGTCTGGAGTCATGCACAGGTGCAAATAGTTGCAAAAGAACCTCATGTACAGTTGCAGTCAAAACAAATCTGTGTCTTTGATTATAATTAATTTAAGAGAAGCTTTGAGCCACGGAAGAAAAGGAGGCCAGTTATGTCCTCTGTATTTGGCTATGCTAGAAATGAAACGTCAATTACATATTACTTTTTCCATAAGTAAAAGAGTGATTACTACAGTTTTAATGATTGTTATGGTGAGGCATATCTATACTGAACAGAAATCATCAGAGGCATTTTCGTGTCATGAAACAGTTCCAAATGTATTTCTTTTTCTTTTCTTTTTAATTTCTTCATCGGACGATTAATGGTTTATAGCCTACAGCCAAATGTACTTCAATATCCTATCCGTTGCCATTATTATTTTAGCTTTATGCTAGTAGTCATATTTATTCAGAATAGATTTATGCTGTAGTTAATGCCAAATGCTCTTATTGTCTTCTCTAATCACCACAAAGAAGACACTCAGCTCTTTCCTTCTCCTATCTCTTTATGAGGATATCAACACATTTTTATTAGAAATAATTATAACACAGTATTGCTTACATGCCACTTCTTTGAGTATACTAAGGCTAGTGAAAATGACAGTTCATGTAGAACTGTTCACATGCATTTCCTTGAATGTATTAAGAATAACAAAAAGGTCTTCTCCATTGCTTTATGTAACTCTAATGTAGGGATGTTTGATTTTTATAACTAAGAAAAAAGTTTTACTGAACATTCTAGGCTGCACTAATTTCAGAGTCCATCTTTCTCGAATGGCAGTGGTAGAGTATGTTGTCCAAATTTCCTTTGGAGAATAGGGCTGTCCCTACCGTTGTTGATCCTCATAGAGGGAAAGGTCCTATAGGGGCCCACAAATGAGTCCATTACGTTGTTCCTGATAGAGATGACTGGTGACAGTGAAGATAGGGATCTGTTAGATGTCTAGACCCATTATATCTGTGTGGGGATCCCAGGATACCCAGACTAGGGCTCTGGGTGATGGGGTGGCCTGGTAGAAACCTAAAGAGCTCTCACTAAAGTATGCCAGTCGCTTGTCCTTATTCAGCTTTTCTAGTCTTTACTTGGTTTCTGACAAGGTTAGCCTTGGATTGAATGAGGGAAGTGAAATAGGAGGTAGGTGAGAAGGGTATCTAGATCTAAGTAGAAACTATTTGATTAGGGACTCTATGGTGTCTTTTTTTAGGTCTTTCTACTTGCTTGGTTCATCCATTGACTCACTGCACACTATTGTGCACTTTTACTTTAAGATATATGTTTTCCCCTAACTTAACTTATGGGTACATGTGTACGTATGCCCTATCTCATGGGCCCTGGTTCTATGGCTTTGTGAACTGCATCACCCGAAATGCAATTAAAGAGTTCTATGATCTAAGTTTTTGTAGTTCTTCCTGGTTTAGTTTTGGAAGGATATATGCTTCTAAAAATTCTTTCATTTCTTCTAGGTTCTGTATTTTGGTGACATAAAATTATTCATAGAAGCTTCGCCTGATTTGTTGGACTTCTATGGTGTCTGTTGTGATATCTCTATCATTTACAGTTCTATGTAATCTATGTATTTGAGTCTTTTTTTTTTTTTTTTTTTGGTGAGTCTGGGTATTTTTTTTTTTCAATTTTGTTTAATTTTTCAAAGAACCAACACTTGGCTGTGCTGAACTTTTTGTATGGTTCTCTTATTTTCAATGTTGTTTATTTCTGCCCTACTTTTAATGATTTCAGTCTTTCTGTTTGCTTTAGGGTTCTTTCTTTTTTTTTTAGATTTATTTATTTAAAAAAGGAGACATTAACAGAACCATAGGATAAGAGGGGTACAACTCCACACAATTCCCACCATCAGATCTCTGTATCCCATCCCCTCCCCTGATAGCTCTCCTATTCTTGATCCCTCTGGGAGTATGGACCCAAGGTCATTGTGGGATGCAGAACGTGGAAGGTCTGGTTTCTGCAGTTGATTCCCTACTGAACATGGGCATTGACTGGTCAATCCATACTCCCAGTCTGCCTCTGTCTTTCCCTAGTAGGTTGGGGATTTGGGGAAGCGGATCTCCAGGACACATTGGTAGGGTCGTCTGTCCAAGGAAGTCTGGTTTTCATCATGCTAGCATCTGGAACCTGGTGACTAAAAAGAGAGTTAACATACGAAGCCAAACAAATTATTGAACAGTGATGGATCTAAAGGCTGGAATAGTGCATTTGAAGTGTTGGGGGGGTCCTCCATTTTGTAGATAGCTAGTGGTCATATTTTAGTTATATTTCAAAGGGCCTGTAGCTATACTAGTGTTTTTTTTTTTTCTCTGAGCCTTAAATCTGATATGCAGGTGCATCCAAGTTATTGTCAGGGGAGTTGATGTCATCTGTAGCTGGGGGGCAGTACAGAGGGATAAAAGGAAACTCACAGTAGCTCCATATCTGGTATCCTATTGTTCACTTTCAAGCTGGTTGACAGTCCATATATGACTTGTGATTCTCTTCCTTGGTTGTACTTTGACCCCTCCTATATATTTCCTCCACCACTGGCCTGGAAATCTTGCCCTCACTCAGAATTCTCAGGTTTTAAGTAGCTTCTTTACAGAGGGAAAGTCAGGAGTTGTCTTCAAGCTGCCATCTTGTCTCCACCCCTCTAAAAATATAAATTCTAAAATGGATAGAGTTATATGAACAATGTGGGTGAGCCAAGGCCAATGTCAAAAGGCCACATATTAGAACAGAAACTCTAAATCCCAATCTTAGCATCAGCTTGCTTGAAACCTGAAGGAAAAATGTTGTATAGGATGAGTCAGGAATACTGGTTGACTACACACATAGGTACAACTGGAGAGACAGTCAGAGAGGGAGAACACAGGGTGAAACCTGGACTGGGAGAGGGGTACTGCACCAAAGCAAGGAGCCTGAGGAAGGAGTGGAAGAAGGAGAGTTGGGGGGAGGGTCTTAGACTGGGGGTGAGTGTATGTTACAGACATCCATGACGTGAAGCTGGGGATGGGAACACATGTGTAGACAGTTGTGCTATAAACCATTAAACTCCAAGTAAAATGAATAAACAAATAAAAGTAAGTTCTGCCATTTGTGATAACAAGAATGAATGCTGAGAACATTAAACAAAATAAGTCAGGTAGAGAAAGACAAATACAGCATGTTCTCATTTGTTTGTGTATTACTGGGGGGAAGCCCTGTAGAAACATAACACGTATTTGTGGTTGACAGAGATAAGGAATTAAAGTGAGGATAAATATGTGCAGTTGCTTAAGATGTCTAAATTTCTAATTACAAGCAAACTCTGGGGATGTAATACATAGTGTGGTGATTATTGTTATAGCTATATTGTATATTTAAAAGTTACTTAAAGAGTAGATATTAAAAAATCTTATAAGAAAAACAGAACCAAGCATGCAGTATATATTAAACTTACTATGATCTACCAAATTTTATATGGTACTCATTAAATTAAAACAGATTACATACTAAATATGGATCGATAAAACTAGAAAGAAAAAACAAAAACAACTAGAAAGCATAGTTAGAGAGATTTTTGTGGTTGACCTAGGTGTGTCAGGTGATAAATTCAGTGAGTAACAGAAACAGAAGAATAAAAACTGTATCCAGAGTGTGGAAGTTTGCAGTTTAAGACTTTAGAATCAGACCATTTCTAGGTGTCATTTTAGAGCAGGTGTGAACTTCACTGCAGTGGAGTAGATCAGACAATAATTGAGCAAGGTCTCTTAAGGTGCTTTGTTTTAGGAGCACGGGAATCATTCAAGCTGACAGTGGCATGACAGAAAGCAAGAAGACTAAGAAACAGGCACCTGACACTTTCTTAGGGTGCTAAACACTGAGTATGTAAGAGTGCTAGACACTGAGTATGTCAGTAAGTAAAACAATGAAAACTCTTGAGGTGAATTGTTAAGGACCCTGTTGTGGGTGATGGACTCCATTCTGCAGAACTCCAGAAAGGTGGTCTTGCTAGCTGTGTTTTCCCATCCTCAACTCTTCTGTTTGTCGTCCCACCTACTTCCCACCTAGATTGCCAACTTCTGTTTTCCTCTCTGATTGGGATTCTGTATTTGCCAAGCTCAATGTAAAGCCAAATCTCTATGTTGTCACAGAGGCAGAAGTTAGTCTGATCTCACTTATCGACCCTTATGGTTAGGGATGCAAATGGATTCTTTCAAAGTTATGTGACTATCCATTATTATTAAACAGGTATTTGTTTTGTTCTTGCCCACAGTGAGCATGACACTAAATGTCCTGGTGCAATGGCACATGGGACATTTACTTTAATTGTGAAGAGATGCTTGCTGCAACATCCCAGTCAAAGTATAGCACCAAAAAGAATCTGGTATGAATAGTTGCATAAAATATGTTTTGAAGAATAGTGTCTCTATATTATTTAACCTTATATTAATATTTGGGCTGATTCGTGAGAATGCTATTATCTTGTGTTATTATTAGTGTAGACTGCACTTAAAAAGAATTCAAGAAAAAAAATGTGGGTGAGCACTCCTTAACAATCTCACAAAAGGGAAAGAATTAAGTCTAGGGGGACCAGGTGGTGGCACACCTGGCTGAGAGCACAGGCTACAGTGCTCAAGGACTTGAATTCAAACCCTCGGCCCACAAGCAAGGGGGAAACATTTTGAGCGGTGAAGCAGTATTGCAGGTGTCTGTCTTCCTCTCTGTCACCCCCTTCCCTCTCAATTTCAGACAGTCTCTATTCAATAACTAAAGATAATGCCAAAAAAGTTTTTAAGAATTTAGTCTAGGTAAGAGTAGGTGTGTAATTTAGGAAATAATTGTCAGCAAAGGATCCTGGCAATATTAACTAGGTGCCTCTAGATATTGAGAAGAGTAGATGGGTAAGATCAGGACTCATTCCTTTTCACTCTGAAAAACATTACATTCAATACTTTTTTAAAAAAAATGTTTTTCTTGGAATTTACAGTGTTAGCATAACCTATGATTTATGTGTGTTTTTTTAAACATAGTGTTAGGTTGGTTTTATGTATTATCTTTCACACCGGTCACCTGGGGAACATTGCTTAGATGTTCAGACAATGCAAATAGGAAATTATCCAAATAAACTGATGGAGGCAGTCCTCTTCCACACCCTGTCTCAGTGGCTATAGAGCTGTAGTGCTTAGTTCAAGGTAGACTAGGGATTTAGGCATGGCAGTGATTCTCTGTAGCTGTGCATGAAAGCCTCCATGATTCTCAGTTAGTGTATGCGTATTCCTTTTCCCCTCCCCTTTCTCTTTCTCTTTCTCTTTCTCTTTCTCTTTCTCTTTCTCTTTCCCTTTCCCTTTCCCTTTCCCTTTCCCTTTCCCTTTCCCTTCCCCTTCCCCTGTCCCTTCCCTTCCTTTCTCTTTATTCTTTTCTTTTCTCTTCTCTTCTTTCTTTCTTTCTCTCTCTCTCTTTCTCTCTCTGTCTTTCTTTCCTTTCCTTTTTTTTTTTTTTTAACCTCCCAGGTTATCATTGAGGCTCCATTCCTGCACTACAAATCCATTGCTCCTGGCAGCCATTTTTTCCATTTTGTTGTTGTTATTGTTGTTGGATAAGATAGAGAGAAACTGAGAGAGGAAGACAGAGACGGGGAGAGAAAGACAGACACCTGCAGACCTGCTTCACCGCTTGTGAAGTGACCCCCCATAATAGCAGTTTTATTTCTTTCACCTTGAACATGTGCAAAATTGCTAAATACCTTGTAGAAAGCTATATTACGTTCTTTATTTCATTTAATTTTTAAAAGACTAATTTGTTAGAACGGGCCTATAGAGGTTGAAAATAGTGATATAAAAGAGGAAAAAGTGATAGCTTTTGAAACATTGAACTTTTTTTTTTCCACTTTATAGTGGGATTACTCAGTTCAATATAGTTATTGACACACAGGTACAACTCTCATTTCTCCATGTTAAGGTATTCAAGACACTCTTCCCGACCCTAGGTCCCCTTCCACCATAATGCACCAGGACTCCAGTGTCCCTCTATCACAAAATGAGACATCACCATAACAGAAATTTCATATGCTATAGGAGAAGATTGCTACGTAACATATATCATCAGATAAAGGGCTAATAATCAAAATATATAAAGAACTCACCAAACTCATCATTAAAAAAAGGCAATCCTATTTGGAGAAAAGACAAAAAAGAAACGTAAAAGCATCCCTTCCTAAAAGTTTTATAGAATTAACTTCATTAGAATGATAGGAGAGAAAATAGAAGGTATTTGTAAACATGAATACATGAGTGAGGACAATAATGACAAGAATAAAAAGGAAGGATACTTTTTTTTCCTTTTCTTTCTTTTTTTTTTTTCTTTCTGGACATCATCTGATTTGAAACCCTAGCAGTGAACTTTGTATAGGACTCTGGGGAGGGAAGACAGGGAGAGGGGCTTGGCTGGGGGTGGGGCTTTGGGGTCCTGATGCATGATGTGAGGGAAAGGTAAGTTAGAGGTAAAATGTTTTTTTTGTTTGTTTGTTTTAATATTTATTTATTTATTTATTTCCTTTTGTTGCCCATGTTGTATTGTCGTAGTTATTATTGTTGTTGGATAGAACAGAGAAAAATGGAGAGAGGAGGAGAGAAAGATACACACCTGCAGACCTGCTTCACCACTTGTGAGGTGACTCCTTTGCAGGTGGGGAGCCGGGGGTTCAAACTGGGATCCTTCAGCCAGTCCTTGAGCTTAGTGTCACGTGCGCCCACTATGCTACCACCGGACTCCCGGTAAGAATGTTTTAAGGATGGAAACTATCGTGGGGAGATGAGAAATTATACCCATATATTAACAACTCTATTTTAAACCATTAATTCCCCCAATAAAATTTTAAAAAATAGCTTTTGTATAGCTTGCATTTTACCTATACTCTTCAAGTTCTTCCAAAAAAAAAAAAAGATACAGAAATACTTCCAAGTGCCAAATAGGGAGGAATGGGTAAAGTTATAGTATATATAAACATTATAAGATATATTTATGATATTATATTTCATTCATATGAATCATATATAGACAGAAAGCAGAATAGGTGAACTAAATCAAGCAATTACAATATTTTAGACTATGAGACCAGTAAATGATTATCGAAAAGAATGGGGAAGGCAAGTAAGTTTAGAGACATAATGCAGGACAAAGATATAAATGTTAAATTTCTACGATGTATTTCTGAAACATTTATTATACCATGTGTCCTATAATGATACTTAAACAAGGTGAAAAACATTCAATTTTTTTCTACTCAATTAATATTTTTGAAACTGGAACATAGTTATTGTAGTCTATATTTTTGCATTCTGTTCTTATGCTTCTGCTGATGAACTATGCCTAACTTTATAGCTTAAAGATTCTGCTGTGAAGCGCAAGAACTGGTGCAAAGATCCCGGTTCAAGCCCCCGGCTCCCCATCTGCAGGGGCGTCACTTCAGAGTCGTTCAAGCAGGTCTGCAGGTGTCTATCTTTCCACCTTTCTGTCTTCCCCTCCTCTCTCCATTTCTCTCTGTTCTATCCAACAACAATGACAGCAATAACAACAACAATAATAACTACAACAGTAAAAAAAAAGATTCTGCTGTGATTTGATGCTAAGATGCCTGTGAGTTTACCTACGATTGTTTTCACATAGTCAATGCAAATACTAATACAGTGAAAATGACAAAGTATTTCTTAGTTTTAATCTGTTTTATTCTCTGAAATGATCCCAACAGTGTGAGAACTACATTTGGAGAACTGTCTGTGTAGAAGATCAGTAAAGCCAATCAGAAAGATTAATGATGCCTTGAAAACAAGATACTCTAAAACTTCAGTGTTAGGAACCTAGAGAAAGTGTGGGATGGGAGCTATACCTGTGTCTGCTCTGTCTGTATGTGTTCATGATCTAGAGTGTTATAGCTATAAAATCATAGAGCTGCATGGAGAAGAATACATCACCTAGAATTATTCATGCATGATTCTAGTTTAAGAATTACCCCAAATAGGTTAATGAAAATCCTCACTCATTTTAACAATACCAAAAAATAAGACTGCTATATCATATTGGCAGTTTCAGGATTTTGTGACCTTAGGGGAAAAAAGTCATTTAATATTTATGAATCTCACTTTCTCTACTACAGATCAATGATAACAAAATACACCCTACCTAACTTAAAGGGATATGCAAACCATGTAAGACAAGTGCATCAGACTACTTTGAAAACTATTATTTGATCACAGTCTGGAGAAGGCTTTCTCTCAGTGAAAATTATTAACACTCAGTTTCTTCTAGAAGAGTTAAATCCAAAGCATGGCCTGAATCCATGCATGAATCTTTCATTAATTTCCAGTGTCAGGATATAAATTGGGTTCTGTTAGAAAAAAAAATACAAGGAAGGTAGGGGTAGGTAGCATAATGGTTATGTGAAATGTCTTTCATATCTGAGGCTCTGAAGTCACAGGTTCACTCCCCCACACTCCCATAATTCAGAGCTGAGTAGTGCTCTGGTTAAAAAAAAAAAAAGAAGAAGAAGAAGAAGAGGAGGAGGAGGAGGAGAAGGAGAAAGAGAAGAAGGAGGAGGAGAAAGGCAAGCAGACAGTGAAATAATGAAAGGCTTGCTTAGAAAGCACAATCTAATGATAACTGTGTTAGAGAAGATCCATTTTTGATGACTTTCATTCTTCAAAGACCACAATGTTTTATTGGTCTATCTATGTGAACAGCCTATTCTGGTTAATTGGATTCTAGCTTTAACTATGAGTTAGTGTACCTTAATCAAATATTTTCTAGGCAATTATGAATCATGGTGAGTGCAATGTTCTGAAAGTCAGTTCTCATTGGACTTCAGCTGCATAAAGAAAATCACATTAATAATTATTAAGTGTGACCATGAATTTATATATAAAAAAAGAAGAAAAATCTACTTTTTCAACTCTTATTTTTGTGTTTCTCCTAGAAGCACAACACAAGAAGGGGGGAAACAAGTTAATTGTGCATTTAAAGTCAGTTGGACTTTAATAAAGGATTTATTTATGAATTTTCTGGGCCAGGTGGTGGCATACTTGGTTGAGTGCACTCATTACAATGTGCCAAAACTCAGGTTCAAGCCCCCAGTCACCACCTACACTAGGGAAAAGTTATGGACTGTGAAATAATCTCTCTCTCGCTCTCTCTCTTCCTCTACTTCCCCCTTCCCTCTCAATTTCTCTGTCTCTATCCAAAAATAAGTAAATATATAAAAAAGAATTTGGTCTATTAAAAAGCATGCTATTGGGGGTTGGGCGGTAGCACAGTGGGTTAAGCTTACATGGCGCAAAGCGTAAGGACCAGAATATGGATCCCGGTTCGAGCCCTTGGCTCCCCACCTCCAGGGGAGTTGCTTCACAGGCCATGAAGCAGGCTTGCAGGTGTCTATCTCTCCTCCTCTCTGTCTTCCCCTCTTCTCTCCATTTCTCTCTGTCCTATCCAACAACAATGGCATCTATAACAACAACAATAATAACCAGAACATGGGCAATAAAGGCAGGGGGAAGCATGCTATTAGTTTTATGCTTTGAACAGAAATAAGAGAAAGTGTTCCTTGCATCAACAACAGTTTAACTTGATGTTTAAGATTAAAGAATGTGTATCAGGTGCTCTGATTTACATGTACCGTGTATAGGTGTGCAATTATACCCATGAAATCGTATAATTTTGTGAATCATTATTAATCAATATTAATAAAATTATAAAAGAAATAACACAGTCAAATAAAAAGATTAAAGAGGTTACCATTGTTTTCAATGTAAGTTTCATGTCTGGATATATTTTTCTTTAAAAGGTGCAATTCCTACCAGCAGTGCAGAAGGGTTCATCTGTCCCCACAGCCTCTCCAGCATTTCTTGCTGCTGTCCTTTTTGATGTATGCCATTCTCACAGGGGTGAGGTGGTATCTCAGTGTTGTCTTTATTTGCATTTCTATGACAGTGAGTGACCTGGAGCAATTTTTCATGTGGTTGTTAGCCTTTTAGATCTCTTCTGTAGTTCTGTTAGATCTCTTCATGTTCTGTTCATATACTCTGCCCATTTTTGGATGGGGTCATTTGCTTTTTTGGTGCTAAATTTGCTGAGCTCTTTGTATATTTTGGTGATTAGTCTCTTGTCTGATGTATGACATGTGAAGATCTTCTCCCATTCTGTGAGAAAACATTTAAAGAAATTATTTTATCTACATAATACTCTAACTTCCTACGTCCCCCAACTTCCTACGTCCCCCTACACCATCATGTTCCAAGACCTGAAAGCTCCTTACTGCCCCAGAGTCCATTATTTTGGTTCAACACACCAAATTCAGTCCAAGTTCTACTTTGCGTTTTCTCTTCTGTTCTTATTTTTCAAGTTATATCTATGAATGGGATCATCCCATATTCATCCTTCTTTTTCTCGATTCTTTCACTTACCATGATTCCTTCAAGCTCAGTCCAAGATGAGGCAAAGAAGGTGAATTCACCATTATTTTTTTAATTTTGTATTTATAAAAAGGAAACATTGACTAAACTATAAAATAAGAGGGTACAACTCCACACAATTCCACCTCCAGAACTCTGTATCCCATCCCCTCCTAGCTAAGTGTATTCCATTGTATATATAGAGCACAGCTTTCTCAGCTACTCATCTGTTGTTGGACACCTGGATTGCTTCCAGGTTTTGGATATTACAAATTGTGCTACTATGAACATTGGTATACACTGATCTTTTTGGATGGGTGTGTTTGTTTTTATAGGATATATCCCCAAGAGAGGAATTTCAGGGTCATAGGGTAAGTTCACTTCTAGCCATCTGAGTGTTCTTCAGACTGCTCTCCACAGGGGTTGGACCAATTTACATTCTCAGCAGCAGTGCAGGAGGGTTCCTTTGACCCCACAACCTCTCCAGCATTGTTGTCTTTATTTGCATCTCTTCTTTGGTGAATGTTCTGTACATATCCTCTTCCCATTTTTGGATGAAGTCATTTGTTTTTTGTTGCTGAGTTTGGTGAGATTTTTATATATTTTGAATATCAGCCTCTTGTCTGAAGTACGGCACGTAAATATCTTCTCCTATTCTGTAAACTATCTTTTCTGCTCTGCAGAAGCTTTTTAATTTGATGTAGTCCCAGAAAATGCCTATAAAATTAAAATGGAAAAGAGTTCTGCCAATATTTTCCTCTAAGTATTTGATAGTTTCTGGTTTAACATTCAAGTCCTTGATCCATTTGGGATTTACTTTTATATCTGGTGAAATGTAGTGGTTAAGTTTCATTCTTGTGCATATTTCAACCTACTTTTACCCATACCATTTATTGAAGAGACTCTCTTTTCCCTATTTAACAGTCTGGGTACCTTTGTTGAAGATTAAATGTTGGGCTGGGTGGTGGCACAACCGGTTAAGTGCACTTAGTACTGTGAGCAAGGACCCGTGCAAGGACCTGGGTTCAAGCCCCTGCTCCTCACAAATTGTGAAGCAGGTTTGCAGATGTCTTTCTCTCCCTCTCTCTATCGCCCGCTCCCCTCTTAGTATGTCCTCTTCCCTCTATTTATCTCCCCCTCTCCTCTCAATTTCTCTATCCTAGTGAATGAAAAGAAATAACAACAGCAACAATAACAACAAAAAACTCGAAGATTAAATATCCATGGTTGTGGGGTTGCTAACTGCTCATAAAACCTACATAAGATAATATATTTTAAATGTGGATACATTTTAATTTGGGGTGCTTTTCAGCAAGGAATTGGAAGGAGTGAAAAGTACGTACTGATCAGATCCTTTTGATTCCCCTATGAAATGGGCAGCAACTTTAAGGTATTTTTTATAATTTTGATAATAAACTCTTTCAAAGATTTTATGCCATAGTTTATCACTTTTTTTTTTCCATTAAAGTCTAAGAATTGAATGTATGGGCGCTGTTACTTTAACCCTTTTGGGTCATTTTGACATTATCATTTTGATGTTATCCATAAGGTCCATGCCAGCTTCAAAATTTATTAATATAAACTTCATTAAGATCTTTTTTCTTTTAAAACTTTATAGAACTGGTCTTTTTTGCTTTTCATGGAAATAATGAGCCAAGTGAAATTATTTTCTGGAATAGTTTAGAAATCCAACAGTTGGTGAATATATTTATGCAGTTATTGAAATGCAAAATATCCTCTGATAAAATCATGTTTATAGCCATATTTATGGAGTGAGCATTATGTACAAATTGGTGTTTAAGGTGCTGCTGATTAGACATAGTCTATATCACAGTAGCTACTAAATAAACTACATAAGGAATATCAACCTTTGTGTATATAACACATTTAACAATTTGATTTCATAATGTTATGTTTTCATATGTGTATATAACATCTAGAATTATGAAAGGAAGCACATTCAATTCACAGTAATCATATGTTTGTATTTATATTTCTTGAGTGTTTGTTTATAAAATTACTTCACTTATATGACAAAAACAATTTGTTTAGGAGTCTTATCCAGTGTAAAGATGGGTGAGATAAGCAGTGAATCTTCATGAACAAACAATCCAGGCCAAGTTTTTTTTTTTTTTATATTTATTTATTTATTTATTTATTTAATTTTTTTTATTTAAGAAAGTTGACATTAACGAAACCGTAGGATAAGAGGGGTATAGTTCCACACAATTCCCACGGCCGGATCTCCATATCCCCTCCCCTCCCCTGATAGCTTTCCCATTCTCTATCCCTCTGGGAGCATGGACCCAGGGTCCTTGTGGGTTGCAGAAGGTGAAAGGTCTGGCTTCTGTAATTGCTTCCCCGCTGAACATGGGCATTGACTGGTGGATCCATACTCCCAGTCTGCCTCTCTCTTTCCCTAGTAGGGTGGTCTCTGGGGAAGTGGAGCTCCAGTACACATTGGTGGGGTCATCTGTCCAGGGAAGTCTGGTTGGTATCCTGCTGGCATCTGGAACCTGGTGGCTGAAAAGAGAGTTAACATACAAAGCCAAACAAATTGTTGAAGGACTATGAACCTAAAGACTGGAATAGCGCAGATGAAGTGTTGGGGGGTATTCCCTGCAGGCTCTTGTGTACTTCAGCTTTCAGGTATATATTTTTCCCTAGCTTATGGGCACCTGTGAACCTATGCTCTATCTCAGGGGACCTGGACTATATCTAGGTTTGGGGACTTTATTGGGGAATGGAACACCTGGAATGGAATTAGAGAATACTATGAAAGGAAAGGTCTCACCCGAGTGATGAAGCTGAAGGGTTGTCATTCCACACCTGAAGTCTCTGGTCACAATCTGAAGTGAAGCATGCTGGGGTGGAACTCATTGCGTTGATTGGGTTATGATCTGCGGATGCAATATTATTTTATTTGGATTGAGAGAAGCATGCAGGAAAGTGGGCCCCACCCTAAGGTTCCAGGACTGGGGGAAATATAGGCTCTATTTTTATTATTTACTATCATATTTAAAGTAAGTTTACCAGTTTTTTAAATATTTCTCATATATATATGTACATATATTATATATTCTTCTATATGAATGGTAACAATTTAAACAGGGTAAATTTGAAATTTCTGGTAATCCTTTTCAATCAGTTGTTCTGGATACCTAAACACCTTTAATGGGAAATAGAATTTTAATACATATTGGCCTGGGAAGAGTTTTTTATTGGGTATTCCTCATAAAATGTTAAATAATTTAAATGAAGTAATCTCTTGATTTCAGGTAACTTACTGACCTCATATACTCAAAAGATTCATTTGAACTATAGGAGTAAGACTTCTGGGGGCCAGGTGGTGGCATATCTGGTTAAGTACGCACATTACAGTGCTCAAGGACCCCGGATCAAGCCTTTGGTCCCCATCTGCAAGGGGAAAGCTTCAGGAGTGGTGAAACAGTACTGCAGGTGTCTCTCTGTCTCTCTCCCTCTTTACCCCTTTCCCTCTCACTTTCTTTATGTCTCTATCCTATAATAAATTAAAAGACAAAAGAATCAGACAATCCCTGCAGAGATAACACAAAATTTAGAGACAAAGTCTTTGTGCTCATCTCCATGTTAGTAGCAGTCCCTCTGACTGATCATTATGTCATTAACCTGCCCTTGACCAGAAGCCAGTGCAAACCCTATAAGTATTCTGTATTGGCATGTTTTTTGACAAGTAGATTTTATTAAGTTACATAGAATTTCATTTACATTCAAAGTACAGTACTTGAATAATTCTTGACAGTTTTCACCCAGTTGAGCAGACCTGAAACCTAAGGGCAGCTGTAAAACAATATTTTTCAATCTTTTACAATTAGTGCCTTTTTTTTTTGCCTCCAGAGTTATTGCTAGGACTCAGTGTCTGCACTACTAATCCACTGTTCCTGGAGGCCTTCCCCCCCCCCCAATTTTTGTTGCCCTTGTTCTTATTGCTATTATTGTTGGATAGGACAGAGAGAAATTGAAAGGGGAGGGGAAGACAGAGAGGGGGAGAGAAAGATAGACACCTGCAGACCTGTATCACCTTTTGTGAAGAGACCACAGACCATCCCCCGTTGGTGGGAAGCAGGGGGCTGGGAACCAGGATCCTTGTGTGTGTATGTGTGTACTTGTGCTTTGCACCATGTGCACTTAACCCAGTGCACTACCGCCCGCCCCCCCCAGTGCATCTTTTTTTTTTTTAATTTTTTATTTATAAAAAGGAAACACTGACAAAAACCATAGGATAAGAGAGGTGCAACTCCATACAATTCCTACCGCCAGAACTCCGTATCCCATCCCCTCCCTTGATAGCTTCCCTATTTTTTAATCCCTCTGGGAGTATAGGCCCAAGTCATTATGGGGTGCAGAAGGTGGAAGGTCTGGTTTCTGTAATTGCTTCCCCGCTGAACATGGGTGTTGACAGGTCGATCCATACTCCCAGCCTCCCTCTCTCTCTTTCCATAGTTGGGCAGGGTTCTGAGGAGTCGGAGCTCTAGGACACACTGATGGGGTTGTCTCTCCAGGGAAATCTGGCTGACATCAAGCTAGCATCTAGAACCTGGTGGCTAAAAAGAAAGTTAACATATAAAGCCAAACAAAGTGTTGACTAATCATGAACCTAAAGGCTGGAAAAGTGCAGATGAAGAGTTGGGGGAGGGGGGTCTTTGTATTCCAAGGGGGCCATGACTATACTAGTTTTTTTTTTCCTGAGCCTGAAATCTGTTATGCAGGTGGATCCAAGTTATGGTCTGTGATGATGATGCCATGGCTGGAAAAAGGACCAGAAAGCTGGATCAGGGAAGAGAGTAGCTCCCAAATATGGGAAAGGTATATAAATACTGTTGACTGTAAACCGTATAGATTTGATCTGATTTGGGGCCTATATTCAGCTTAGGAGCCTATGTGACTTCTGTATCCCTGTAGATCTGAGCTCACATTCTGTGACTTACATTGCATTTAAGATCATTAAAATATCATCAAACCTATTATTTAACACTTGTGCTTTCAAGAAGCATACATTACAGAATAATCAAGTCTTGCATCTTGAAATTATTTTCATTCATTACCTAGTTTGCATTTCATAATAATGCTGTAGCATATAGACAGTCACTGAGGTTCTTGTTTTACAGTAGACTAAACTGAGCTTCAGGCAGCTTTATTAGTTAGAAGCAAACGTAATGTTGGATATGGATTTTCTGACCCTAACCTGCTAGTCTCTCTACTATAATACTTTATCTTGTGATTGTGAAAAATCTCTGAAATTGATTTCAATAGTCAGAATAAGAGAGTCAATAGAAACTTCTGTGTTTACCAAAAACTATTATTTAGCTTACTTGTTATTCCTGTAGAAAATAGATACCCCATTGTAGTTTAGAAAGATTCACAAGCATTCTGGTCAGTTTTTATTCACATTTAGATAAGTCCAACAGAGACTATTGAGATGAATTGAAATGCTATAAAATGGTTATTTCATAAAGAATATTTTAGTTATTCTTAATATTTGCTTTTATTTTATTGGCTAGAGACAGAGAGAAAGCAAGAGGCAAAGGAGAGAGGAGGAGAGAGACATCTGAAGCGCTGCTTTCCCTCTGCACTTAGTGACCAGGGCTTGAACACAGGTCCTTGAGCATAATAGCATTGTGTGTACTCAACCCGGTGCACCACTGCCTGGCCCCTCCCCTTCTGCTTATTAACTATCCTCATTTCTCACCACCAGTTTGTATTTTTCAGACGTTGAATTTATTAACATTACATCAAACCATTTATGAGACTCTTTTTTATCTTTTTATTGTGGGGATTAATAGTTTACAATGCAGTTGTTGGCATGGGGGTACAGTTTTGAGACTTTTTAATATATATATAGTCAACACCTTTAAAATATTGTGCAAAGCATTCCACATACCAGTCTCCTTTGTACCACTATAATAGATGCCACCATCTGTTGATTGAATTGAAAAAAAGTGTGTCTTAAGTGATATCATCATTTTCTCCCTCTTCACAGTGAATATTTTTTCTGTTTCTGTCTTGTGAATGTTCCTTGCATTTCTGCCTCAGAGTGCTTTTTTTATTATTTTCTGAGATGTAAATGCTGTCTCTTGGTGTTTTCAAGTCTGGCTGCCTCCTGTCTTTCTATCTTTGCCCTTATGATAGTATCACATTTTCAGAGGGCCATCCTTTCAGTAACATCTGATACATATCTTCCCCCCCTCACCCCCCCCACACACATAGAGCTTATCACAATCATCTTTTCCATGTAGTAATGTTTACTTTATCATCTGACTTACTCATTTGTCTGTCTTTCTCCATAGTTCCCTTTTGACTTGTTGCAAACGTACACGTAGTAAGGGAATTATTTGTTCCCTAAAGATTGACAAAACTGCCAAGATCAGCTTCTTTGATTGAAATCAACTGTTCTAATTTAAAAATGAGCTTACACTTTTTTAAGTCAGAAACTTTTATTTATTTAACATTTTTTATTTGTATGTTGTAAAATTGCTATATAACAATTGAAGCATATCTTTAATCTTGATAAATGTGTATGCCACACCATACTGACCACCAAAGTTTGAGTACCATTCAGCACTGCCAAATCACCCCCTCTTTAATTGTTCATCTTACTTTTTCTCATCTTCCTCTCTCTCTGGAAAACACCACTGTCTACTCAGACTCAGAGTTAATTTTGTTGGGCTGTCTTAGTTTGCTTTATGCATAGCCTACATCTGGGGAAACCAACTGTTGTCTTTCTTTCTTTTTATGATTTATTTAGCCTGGTTATTTATTTAAAAAAGAAAAAACAAAACTATGTATAGTAACATGGACAGGAAAAAGATCTTGAAAGCCAGCAAGATAGATCACCTGAATAGTACTGCTTTTTTTTTTTTTTTTTTTTTTTTTATCATGAACACAGCCTAGATTTCAAGCCTGGGCACAGCCTCATCAGAGGAAACTTTAGCGCCATGCCTCTTCTCCTGTCTCCCTCTGTCTCTATCTCAGAAAAGTTTTCTGGGCATTGTGAAGTCCTAGTGATGATAAGGAAAGAAAAAAAAAAGTCTTTGACAGCTTGATTTCAACAGCAAAGGGAAACAAAAGCAAAATAAATGGATGTATATCAAACTAAAATACCTTTGAAAATTCTTCTTCTAGCGTTTGCCCTTCTTCCGTAGCCAGTCAACAGCGTCAGGTTGAGCCTGATGTAAAGTTTCGAGACCTCCTTTGAATCTGGAGAGGTGGCAGTCGTTGACTATGTGGGTCATAGTCTGTCTGGAGCCGCAGGGGCAGTTCGGGTCGTCTCTGGCTCCCCAGCGATGGAACATAGCGGCGCACCCGCCATGGCCTGTTTGAAAATAATCTAGCATCAAAACTGAATGAGAAGGTATTTGTGCATCATAGGCCTGGCAAAGGTGTTAATGTCAAGATATATAAATAAGGACTTTATAAAACAAGAGTAAAACCAAGCAGCACCCAGACCTACTGTCAACTAATTTTTGACAAGGGAGCCCAAAACAATAAATAGAAAAAATAGAGCCTGTTCAACAAATGATGTTGGGGAAAATTGGGTGAAACATACAGAAATATGAAACTGGACCACCAAATATCATCATATACAAAAGTTAGCTCCAAATGGATCAAAGCTTTAGAAGTTAGGTTGTAAACCATTAAGTATTTAGCGGAAAACATAGTCAGAACTCTCTTCTATATAAGTGTTTGCATTATCTTCACTGATTTGAGTCCAATTGCTAAGAAAATGAAAACAAAAGCAGACCAGTGGGACTGCTTCAAACTGAAAGCTTTATGTGCCATACATAAATAAGACAGAGGACTGATAACCGGATATATATAAAACTCACCAAACTCAATAATAAAAAGACAAACAGTCCCATTGAAAAATGGGGAGAAGACATGGAGAGAATCATCTCCATAGAAGAGATCCAGAGGACCAACAGACATATGAACAAATGCTGAAAGTCAGGGAAATACAAATAAAAACCATGAGATATCACTTTATACCTGTTATTATATCACACATTAGAAAAGTCAGAAGCACCAATAGGTAGAGAGGCTGTGGGAAAAAGGGACTTTCCTGGGGAATTGGGCGGTAGTGCAGCGGGTTAAGCGCACGTGGTGCAAAGTTCAAGGACCAGTGTAAGGATCCTGATTAGAGCCCTTGGCTCCCTACCTGCAGGGGAGTCCACTTCACAGGCAGTAAAGCAGGTCTGTAGGTGTCTTTCTCTTCTCCTCTCTGTCTTCCCCTCCTCTCTCCATTTCTGTCTGCCCTGTCCAACAACAATGACACCAATAACAACAACAACAACAACAAACCAAGGGCAACAAAAGGGAAAATAAATAAATATTTGGGAAAGAAAGAAAGAAAAGGGACTTTCCTGTATTGCTGATGAGAATGTAACTTGGTCCAACCCCTGTGGAAAACAGGCTGGAAATTTATCAGAAATCTAGAAATGGACCTACCCTATGACCCAGCAATCCTTCTCCTAGGGATTTACACTGGTAAAACAAAAACTTGTATCCAAAAAGAGCTATGCACAAAAAGAGCTATGTGCACAGCAGTAGATCGTAATAGCTTAAATGTGGAGTCAACACACATGCCCAAGAACTGATTAATGGTTAAGGAATCATGGTACAGGTACACAGTGAAGTACTATCTAACTGTTAAAAATGATGAGGTCAGTTTCATCCCAATGTCATGATCAGAACTCAAAGGCATGATCATGTTAAGGAAGACAAGCCAAAAAGAGAAAGACCAATGGTCTCCCTTCTAGGTGGAATTCAAGAATAAAGAACAGTAAGGGAATGCACAAGATTAAATGTGGACTGGGTATGGCACCAAAGTAAAGAACTCTGGGAAAGGAGAGAATGGGACAGGATGAAGGGACCTTGGAGTCCTGTTGTTTCTCTTAGACACAAATCATGGGGAGATGTGAGGCTGTGCTGATGTGTTAAACGATATGCTGTAAATCATTAACCCCTCCCCAATAAATAAAAAAAAGAAAGAAACTGTTGTTTCTTTTTCATACCAACAAGAAACCACACACACACAATTTAAAATTTAATAGAGAATCTGGAAGACAGTCATTATTCCAAGTAAGATAAAGTAATGGCAAACACCCACATTTAAAAAAAAAAATGGGGGATCCGGGCAGTAACGCAGCGGGTTAAGTGCAGGTGGTGCAAAGCTCAAGGACCGGCCTAAGAATCCTGGTTCAAGTCCCCAGCTCCCCACCTGCAGGGGAGTCGCTTCACAGGCCATGAAGAAGGTCTGCAGGTGTCTATCTTTCTCTCCCCGCCTCTGTCTTCCCCTCCTCTCTCCATTTCTCTCTGTCCTATCCAACAACGATGACTTCAATGACAACAACAATAATAACTACAACAATATACAACAAGGGCAACTAAAGGGAATAAATAAATAAATAAATAACATCTTTTAAAAAATTATCATCTCCTTTTTCATGTATTGGATTTTTGTGTTTATTTGTTAACTTGAGTCAATTACATTTTCCTGGAAAAAGTTGACTCGTTGTAGTAGAGATTTCACTTCTATGACATTAAAAATGTTTTTACTATCCTTTTAAATGTTATTGTTATTTTATGACATCATTGTCTTCTCATTAGTAAGTGTAGGTATCTGTGTCATTTGAGAACCCACATGTATAGTCAGACAAGTTTGAATTCTGAAGTCGGGTAGACATGAGTCCAAAACTTGATGCAGACACTTAGGGATTGGGCAAAGTTAACCATGCTAACAAACTTATCTAAGATTCAGTTTCATCATCTATAATATAGGTATTGGCGTATTTATCATAAAGGTCTATTGTGAAAAAGGACGTAGCCCTATGTCTCATGCACAGTAAATTCTGTATGACAGCTAACTCTTGCATCATTACTGCTTTTTTTAGTACAAGTATTATTAATGAATGCTAATATATTAATGCTAATTATCATTCTTTTTATAATTAGACTATATGCTTGTTATCGTTGTGCATAGTTCAAAGATAGGTTGAGTCCTTAATATGTACAATGGTTTTCTCTCTAATTCCTTAGTACCTACTTTTAACTTTGTTGTTTTGTTTTTCCTTCTTGCCTAGATTATGTATCTTTTTGTTATTTTAAAAAACTATTTTTAAGTTTTTTTCTTGAAATTTTACTTCTAAGAGTTTGAGAAGGTATAGAAAGTTTTGATATAAGATAAACTGATTTCCAGTATAGGATTCATTTTAATAAGCTGGACAATTCACTTGATCTTTTTAAACTTCAAATACACAGAGAATAATAAAAAAAATACTACAAGATGTGTTTGTCAGCATTAAATTAATAAATACAGTGAAAATATCAGAAAATAAGATTTGCAGAAATTAACTCTTAATTATTTTTCTTATTTACATATCCCTTAAGTGTTACTATTTTCACTGTATTTATAGATGTGACTTACATCTTCTGTTTATGCTTATCTAATATATTAAGTCATATTATCAATATGGTCAGCTTTTTGTATATATTTAATAAATAATTGCATTGACTTTTTATAAGTCTAGAATTTTATTTTATTTTATTTTAAGATTTTTATTTATTTACTAATGAGAAAGATAGGAGAGAGAGAAATAACCAGACTTCACTTTCATACAAGTGCCACCGGGGATTAAATTCAGGACCTCATGCTTGAGAGTACAACGTTTTACCCACTGCACCACTTCCCAGGCCACTCAGTCTAGCATTTTATAATTATGAAAATAATAATAAAATGTTATGATACTCATGTTATCCAAATCTTTTTTTGGTTAATACTCATTAATACTATATCCTGGCTTGCCACCTACCTGATCTGACCTCTCCAAGCCTTGTAGCATCTATCATAAAACTTAGATAATGATTTTCTTTATTACTACTCACCAAGAAGAATATTCTAAGATCATTAGTATCTATGAATTTGTGTTATTGCTATTGTAGTTGTTGCTAGTATTCAAAATGTTGAGTTTATATCCAAGATACGCTGGCAAAACACATAATGCACGTAAAGTTTTGCTAGTGCATGTTATATACTTCTGACAATCAAACTGTAGGGTCTCTGTGAATAGTTCAGCATTATGACTGCATAATAAATTAAAAATATGAGTATGTCAAGTATTCCATGCCAAATATACTTTTTATTTTATACAAATAAGAGTTTGGATTCAGTTGGTGGCTCACCCAATATATGTACATATCTCTGCTCACCAAAAAACTGTTCTGACAATAAGCAAACCAACAACAATAACAAACAACAAAAGAATAATTTAGATCACTGAACAGTAAACTATCAATCTCCCTTTATTTTGCAAAGAAAAATGTTTTGTAACTTTTTTTCCTTTATTGGGGGATTAATGTTTTACAGTCGACAGTAAATACAGTAGTTTGTAGATGCATCACATTTCTCAGTTTTCCACATAACAATACAAACCCCACTAGGTCCTCTGTCATCCTTTTCCAGGACCTGTACTCTCCCCCCACCACCTACCCCCAGAGTCTTTGACTTTGGTGCAATACACCAACTCCAGTCCAGGTTCTGCTTAGTGTTTTCTCTTCTGGTCTTGTTTTTCAACTTCTGCCTGTGAGTGAGATCATCCCATATTCATCCTTCGGTTTCTGACTTACTACAATTAACATGATTTCTTCAAGCTCAATCCAAGATGGGCTGAAAATGGTGAAAATGTTATATAACTTATGTATTTTTTAATATTTAATTTAATGTATTAAATATTAAAATATTTAATATTGTACAGAGACAGAAAATAAGAGAGGAGGAGGAGTTAGAGAGGGAGAGACAGAGAGATACCTGCAGACCTGCTTCACCACCTGTGAAACTTTCCCGTGAAGGTGGGAACCAAGTGCTTGAACCTGGGTCATTTTGCACTGTAAAGCATGCACTCAGCCAGAATTTTATGTGTTTTAAGGATGGAAAAAATATAATATTGAGGTAAAAAACAACAACAACAACAACAAGAAAAAGATAAGAATCCACCTCTTAGGTTATTGTGCTTTATAGTTAAGTCAAAAGACAGGCACAGTTGTTGAGTGATGTTCTTCAATGTATAAAGTCAAGACTGGGTGAATAAGCTTTTACCTTTGCCTTGACATGTCCATTTGCCTTGATCATGTCCCAAATCCCAGACAACAGTGTGCAGAAGCAGCACACAGTGTTGGTCTGGCAAAGAAGATTGTCAACAAGAAAAAAAAAAAAAAAAAAAAACGCCTGCATTTCATGCAGAATGTTCCTTTTGGATGCATCTGGTACTTGGTCCTGTATGAACTTTACTGTGCCAAGGAGGTCTTCAGAAAAACAGATTCACTTGTTTAGCATTTATATACTGAATGTGCCAGAGACTGGTTTGCATGGTGGAACTAATTCAGTGAGGAAAAGCAAGTACTTCCTGAACCTAACCGTGAAGTGCTAGGAAATAAAGAGAAAACAGATACATGAGAAATATGGCCAAAAAAAAACTCTTTGAAGAAAAATTAGTCACACTGTGGAGACAGGATATCAAGGGGTCATATCTTTAGGTAAGGTGGTTATGATGGGCCTCCACAGAGGTGGCATTTGAATGTAAAGGAGTATTTGATGGAAAAAGATGTGTGTGTGTGTGTGTGTGTGTGTGTGTGTGTGTGTGTGTGTGTGTGTGTGTGTGTGTGTGTGTGTGTATCTGGAAGAGAGTAAAAGCAAAAGTCTTTTCACATTTTTCTGGGAATCTGGCTAGTCTCTGATCCACACTTTAGAATCTGCATTCTGAGTGTGCTTAGAACCTGAGTTGAATGGGTAGAAGTGGTACTTAGGAGTGCCCATTGAATTGGAAGATATGGAGAGAACTCAGCACTTTCCACCACTCCCTAAACACTCAGCTTTCTGAAAGACCGATGGCCGCAGAAACTTCTTAGGGCAACTTCTAACCCACTAGAGGAGAAATGCTGCATCATATACTAACATTTCAGGAAGAATAACAGATGGGCTTAGGAGAGACATGGTAAACTACTTCCATTCAGATGTAAACATTTTAATGATGTTCCACATTTTGAATGCCAGCGAGAACCAACAAAAGAACCGCCAATTCAGTTTGGATTGGGTTAAGCAGTACTGCTGAGATGTCACTTTACTTTGGAATGTGCAAAGTCCAAACTGTAAAGTTTAATGGATAGAGCTTTCGTTTGACTCTTTTAAATTCTGGAATGACTTTTTAAAGCATTTAACAGTAAGGCTCAGTGACTGTATTTGGAGAAAAGAGATAATTGCATGCCATTCAAACTGTTTACAAACATGGATGTTACAGAGCTGGCACAATTGTTCATTTTCAGTTCAATTTAATTCTGTAGGTAAACATACAGAAGTTACAGCATGCCATAAAAGGATATTTGCAAGCGCACGTGGCACAAAGCACAAGGGCCTGCATAAGGGTCCCAGTTCAAGACCTTGGCTCCCCACCTGCAGGGGAGTCGCTTCACAGGTAGTCTATCTTTCTCTTCCCTTATCTGTCTTCCCCTCCTCTCTCCATTTCTCTTTGTCCTATCCAACAACAACGACAGCAATGACAACAATGATAAACAACAAGGGCAACAAAAGGGAAAATAAATAAAATATAAAATAATAATAATAATAAGGTTATTTGCAGAATAAATATTCATGTAGGAAGGCATATTTGCCTTTGTGAGCCCTTAAAAGTGGTAGGAAGAGAGCTGGCAGACCATACCTATCTTCAATTTTCTGACTTCAAAAACCAAAAGAACAGCTAGAAAAGATGGGTTCAGCTTGTCAGAGGTATACATGGGAAAAGTCACAAGCCCTCTTTGTTTTACTCTGCAATGTGTTCTGTGGGCTTTTCTACACAAAGGTGACTTATCTGTAGGCCCCAATTGTCCTTGAAGATAGGTCCCTACCACTTGATTTGATCTACCATGATATTTTGTTTACTTCATAGTAACCAACAAAGTGTGTGGTGTTTTTTATTTTTGATGTCCTTTATCAAACCTTTATAGGCTCATTCTTCACATTACTGGTTCACTATATATAAAAACACTACATTTTATGTAGTGTATAGTAAGCAGTTAGGATGTGCATAGATGAATGAATGAGTGTGATAAGTGCAAAGGAGTTGCTGAGATCAAAGTGTAGTTTAACAAAGACTGGCATTTTGCTGTATTCTGCAGGACTGTAAAAGAGGGAGGACCTTTCAGTACAATTTAAATGTGTCTGAAATTGTGAACTTAAGTCTTTGAAAGGGTTTATAGTCTGAGACATTGTCAGTTTTTTGTGGGACTTCAAAGGAGCAGAAATCAATTAGCTTTCACTATTCTGTATTGTTTTTTGTTTGTTTTTTGCCTCTTGGGTTACTGCTAGGACTAGGAATCCACTGTTTCTAGAGGCCATTTTCCCCACTTTTGATGCCCTTGTTGTTATTGGATAGGACAGAGAGAAATCGAGAGAGGAGGGGAAGACAGAAAAAGGAAAACGAAAGATAGACACACCTGCAGACCTACTTCACCACTTGTGGGAAGCTGGGGATCAAACCAGGATTCTTGAGTTGGTCCCTGTGCTTCCCGCCATGTGCATTTAACCCACTGCACTATCACCTGGCCTCCTGTTTTATACTAAATGGACATTTTAAAGTACTTTTGTAGTAATCAAATTAACAAGGTTTAGGAATGTATAAGAGCCAAGAGTTGTGTTGAAATATGGAAAAAATGCATGTCACAATGCATGAGAGATGCTTATGCCACTTAAACTGGACCCTTCTTAGGGGTTTTTGTTCTTACAGATGTTCTGAAACCAAAGGATAAATGAGTTGGATTTCCAGTGTTTGTTTGTTTTAACAAAGAAAGTATAATCCAGAGATATTAGTCTCTTTTTTCTTCAAACCTTTTTTATAGAATGTGATAAAATAAGTTAATATATAACTGACTTCTATAAGGTCATACTACTAGACAGTGGGAAGGATTCAGGTAGGAAAGTCCGCAGGCTTCAGGACCATAGAGACCTAGAAAGAATCACAACTCTATAGTGACCTGAGGTCAGCTTTACTGCTTCTTTATAACTTATAACTATGAACTAACCCCTCCGCAAGTAAGAGTTATTATGTCAAATGCCCAGTACCGTGCCTGAACCATAGTTAGTTTTCAACAAGTGTTTGTTTCCTTTGTCTTCCCTTAAATGTTACCTCTCCTGACAAAATTCTAGTAATAATAACTAGAATAAGTAACTGCCAAAACAATCTGCTAATGATATTTTATCAGTTAAGGACATGATATATATTTCACTATAAATTTGGAAAATATAAAACAAAATAAAATTACAACTCAAGTGCTAAAATGATTCAGGGGTTGCTTCTCAAATAAGAAAGAGTATTAAAGAGAAGATGGATCAAAGAGAAAAAGAAAAGGGAAAGAAAATGAAAAAGAGAAAGAAAAAAAGGCAAATGCAGTAAGAAGAATTCAAATGATACACCCTTTAGATGAGGACTATTAATCTCATGTAAAGTAGATATAGTCTTTGTGAATCAGCCATTGGTTTAATGCTAAAGTATTTTTTGAACACTTATTAGAATTGGAGCTTTAAAAATGTATACTCATAGAAATTCTAGAAATTCCTACTTTGAATTTAACTATTTAAATATATATACACATATTCTGTGTGTATGATATATGTAAGATATGTTCATTTTATTTTTGTTTGAAGCAAATATAATATAATCACATTTAACCTACTGTGTATATAAGCAAAGATCTGTCTTTCCTTTGTAAATTTCTTATGATTGGTGTAAGTCATTTTATGCATTCGTTACCAGATGGTATTGCTCAGATTTCTGTGATCAAATATTCCAGAAAGTAATTTTTGACAATTGAATTGCCAGTTATTCACAAGAAAGAGAAATTGTGCCATTTTCTCTGCGTCAGCAGTTGGTTTCCTCACATACGTAGGTTTGTCAATATTTTTAGCTCATCTGTTATATTCAAGTAGATGGCAGCTAGTTCAAACTTGAATAACTATCTTAAATATTAATTATAGAAAATGTCAGCTCTGGACATTTGAAAAAATGAGTATTTGAAGAATATCAATTGCTATGACTGACAGAAACATTGATTCTGGCTGTACATTCTAAAGGTTTGGTTTGGAAAGGGTAAAATTTTGTGCTACAGAAGCCAAGTAATTATGTTTCTCAGAAAAGTCGCTGTATAAAGAGCATGAGTGGAGTCACTGGAAAATGGGAGAATGATTCTCCATCCTCTCAAAAATAGTTTAGTCTTCCTGAGACACAGTAAATAAAACGATTTAAGGGAGAACCAAAAATTCACCTTGAAAAATAATCTATGTATTTAATATAAAAATGTTTATTATAATACATTAGCAGTGAGATGTTTAAGAATTCCTTTATAGTGAACTTTTTCTTTTCCTCAGAGTCCTGCTCAGCTCTGGCATGTTAGTGCTAGGGACTGAACCTGCAACTCTGGTGTCTCTGATATTAAACCAAAGGGGGGGGGAGTTGGGCGGTAGTGCAACAATAATAATAACTAAAAAATAGCAAAGGCAACAAAAGGGAATAAATAAATATTTTAATAAAAAAGTTTAAAGAAAAGTTTGTTTTGCTGCTGAATGATTCACAGTGACCACTTTATAAAGACAGTTTTGACCATAGTTGAATGGTCCTTGAGGGTGGCATGGTGTCACTAGGGAAATGCTAATGTCCATGGGCTTTTGTATATATGTTTTATTTGGTATGGGTACACACACACACACACACACACACACACACACACATTCACTCACTCTTCAAGGATTAGTAATGAGTTAAATGAGCAAATAGCCCCATAATGTTAAAGTCTACATTTAGTTAACAAACTTGAGTCAATTAATAAATTTAATACCAGTGGTTGTCAGTATGCCAAACTTGAGCATTCAACAGGAACAAAGCACTTCATTTTTCTGGTGACTACTATAAATGTTCCGAATTGGAGTTTTTGCTAAAACGCACAATTAATAGATAGAAGATGAGCTTATAAATCTTCAACAATAAGATAAGTATAACAAGATTAAGGTTGTTAAGAAACATGGGGAAAACTTAGATGGCATTCATTTTAAAAGTCAGTTTGGGGCTGGGGACTTAATAGCTCAGTATTAGAAAAGAAGACATATGTCTGAGACCCCAGAGAGCCTAGCTTCATGCTTGGCACTATCATATGCCAGAGTTGAATGACAATCTGTCTCTCATTTTCTACTCTGACTCATAAAAATGAATAAATATTGCATGCAATGAAGTGTTGACCATTATATTCTTTAAAAAAAATTTTATATGTATTTTCCCTTTTGTCGACCTTGTTTTTTATTGTTGTTGTAGTTATTATTGTTGTTGTTATTGATGTTGTCATTGTTAGATAGGACAGAGAGAAATGGAGAGAGGAGGGGAAAATAGAGAGGGGGAGAGAAAGACACCTGTAGACCTCCTTCACCACCTGTGAAGCAACTACCCTGCAGGTGGGGAGCCCAGGCTCTAACCCGGATCCTTATGCCTGTCCTTGCACTTTGTGCCATGTGCACTTAACCCGCTGCGCTACCACCAGACTCCCCAGGAACCCCGTATCCCATCTCCTCCCCTGATAGCTTCCCTATTCTTCAACCCACTGGGAGTATGGACCCAGAGTCATTAAGGGATGCAGAAGGTGGAAGTTCTGGCTTCTGTAATTTCTTCCCCCTTGAACATGGGCGTTGACAGGTCGATCCATACTCCCAGCCTGCCTCTCTCTTTCCCTAGTGGGGTGGGGTTCTGGGGAATCAGAGCTTTAGGACACATTGGCGGGGTTGGCAACATGCTAGCATCTGGAACCTGGTGGCTGAAAAGAGAGTTAACATATAAAACCAAACAAATTGTTGACTAATCATGAACCTAAAGGCTGGACTAGTGCAAATGAAGAGTTGGGGGGGGGGGCGGTCCTCCATTTTGTAGATAGCTAGTAGGCATATTTTAGTTCTATTCTAAAGGGCTTGTGGCTACACTAGTTTTGTTTTGTTTTTTCTTTTCCTGAGCCTGAAATCTGATATGCAGGTGGATCCAAGTTATGGTCTGCTGTGATGATGCCATGGCTGGAAAAAGGACCAGAAAGCTGAATCTAGGAAGAGAGTAGCTCCTAAATATGGGAAAGATGTATAAATACTGTTGACTGTAAACCCCATCGATTTGATCTGATCTGGGGCCCATATTCCACTTAGGAGCTTATGTGACCTCTGCATCTCTGTAGATCTGAGCTCACATTCTGTGGCCATGGGTAGGAACGTTCCAAGCTGCCCAAATTTCAGGACCCATCTTCCTCAGGTGTAGCATAGAGTATGTTGTCCAGCATACCTTCAGAGGATGGAACATTCTCTATGGTTGTTGATCCAAGTTGAGTGCAAGGTCCTATGGGGGCCCACAAAGGGGCCTGTTTTGTTGTTCCTGATAGAGATGACTGGTAACAATGGAGAGAGGGATTTATTCCAGGTCTAGGCCCATCATGTCTGTTTGGGAATCTTAGGACTCCCCAACTAGCTCCCCAGCCGATGGGGTGGCCTGATAGTGATTAAAGAGTCATTAAAGTATGCCAGTCTCTTGCCCTTATTCAGCTTTTGCAGTCCTTGTTTTGATAAGGATAGCGTTGGAGTGAGTGAGGGAAGTATGATAGAAAGTAGGTGAGGAGGGTATTTAAGTCTAAGTAGACACTATTTCATTAGGAACTTTATACTGACTCGCTGCAGACTATTGTGTACTTTTGCTTTCAAGTATATATTTTGCCCTAATTAATGAATACATGTGAACATATACCCTATCTCATGGGACTATAGGGTGTATATCTAGGTTTTGGGACTTTGTTAGGATGTTAAACACATGGAATGGAATTAGAGAATCCTATGAAAGGAAAGATCACACCCTAGTAATGAGGCTGAAGGTTGGCATTCCATGCCTGACCTCTCTGGACACAGTCTGAAGTGAAGCATGATGAAGTGGTACTCCTTGCATTGATTAGGTTGTGATTGGCAGATGCAATATCATTTGGTATGAATTGACAGAAGCATGCAGGAAAGCATGCCCCACCCTAGAGGTTCCAGGACTGGGGGAAATATAGGCTCTATAGAGGAAGGGGGAGGTTCCTGCTGTCTTAGGGTTTAAGAAGACAATAGATAGTTACTGCTATAATCACATCATTTGGCAATTGGGTTACCTTTGAAAAATCCCTTTATTAGGATTTGCTGTATCATACACAACATCACCATAATATATGTCCTTTGACATTATTTGTATATAGCTGTGCCACCAGTTGCTTCTGTTCTCCCTGGTCTAAGCTTTTAAGAGAGTTAGCATATCAAAGACTCAGCCTGTAGTCTGTGCATTAAAAAGTTTGAGACATTCAATCAATTTTCCCCTCTCATTAATCAAATAGTGATTTATATGACTACAATTTAATAGGAGTGTACATAAACATCATTCCCACCACCAAAAGACTGTGTTGCATCCCACCCACCCACCCCCCAAAAAAAAGCCCTGTGAAGCTGAACATCCACCCTCACCCTCAGCCCAGGGTTTTTACTTTGGTGCTCTACTCCAAATTCAGTCAAATCCTACTTTGAGTTTCCCTTTCTGTTCTTCTTTCTCAACTTCTGTTTATGAGTGTGATCATCCCATACTCATCTTTATCTTTCTGACTTAGCTCACTTAACATAATTCCTTCTAGCTAAATCCAAGATGGGTCAAAGAAAGCTGATTTATTGTTCTTAATAGCTGTGTAGTATTCCATTGTGTATATATACCACAGCTTTCTCAGCCACTTATCTGTTGTTGAGCACCTGGGTTGCTTCCAGGTTTTAGCTGTTAGGAATTCTGCTGCTATGAACATAGGTGTACACTTATCTTTTTGGTTGGTTGTTATGGAGTCCTTGGGATATATCCCTAGGATAGGAATTACTGGGCCATTTGGAAGGTCCATGTCTAGTTTTGTGAGAGTTCTCCAGACTGCTCTCCACAGAGGCTGGACCAGTTTACATTCCCACCAGCAGTGCAGAAGGGTTCCTCTGTCCCCACACCCTCTCCAGCATTTCTTGCTGCTGTCCTTTTTGATGCAGGCCATTCTCACAGGGGTGACTTGGTATCTCAGTGTTGTCTTTATTTGCATTTCTGTGACAGTGAATGACCTGAAGCAATTTCTCATGTGTTTGTTAGCCTTTTGGATCACTTCTGTAGTGAATGTTCTGTTCATATCCTCTGCCTATTTTTGGATGGGGTCATTTGCTTTTTTGGTGCTAAGTTTGCTGATCTTGTTGTATATTTTGGTTATTAATCTCTTGTCTGATATGTGGCATGTGAAGATCTTCTCCCATTCTGTGAGGGGTCTCCTTGTCTGTGTGATAGTTTCTTTGGCTGTGCAGAAGCTTTTTTGATGTAGTCCCATTGATTTGTTTCTGTTTTAGTCTTCCTTTCAATTGGGTTTGTATCATCAAAGATGTCCTTGAGGTTTAGGTGGGCAAGTGTTCCACCAGTGTTTTCTTCTAAGTATTTGATAGTTTCTGGTCTAACATCCATATCCTTGATCCATTTGGAGTTGATTTTTGTTTCTGGTGAGATAAAGTGGTACAGTTTTAATTGTTAATTTTTAAGTTGATAATTTTGTATGGCCTGCTAATTATGTTACAAATATCCAAATGGCCTTTGGCAGAAAAAAAAATTCTCACCTATGTCTTAGATGGGTTGTATATAAGAACATGTCCAGATAAGAATAACCTACTGGACCTTGTAGGCTGTTTTCAGGAGTGTCCTTCCTTGAGCTTTATTCAGTTCACATTCAGTCTTTCAAATATCTAGAATAAAAGTAGAGCAAAGAAAATACAGTTTGTTATATGTACTAACCATCCTAGAATGAGCTGTTTTGACTAAGCGACTAAGTTTCAAACAGATATAAAGTTCATTACTGATGAAAAGCAGAAATCATAGAGATACAGGACAACAAAAGCCATGTGATTAAGTGAACTTCTCTCTTCTCATAAGGAAATCCGAATCTTCTCATCATTATGCTTAACACATTTGGAAAGTTAGATTATTTCCATCAATTACTCATGTAGTGTCCCATCTAGTTTGTTGGCAAGAATTGTACTTATGCTTTGGGGGGTGTTACTGTGGGTATTTTTTTAAATGACATTTACAATCTTGTATTTGTGCCATTTTGCAAAAAGTATGGTTTGTTGAAATTTTGCCTTTTGGGGGGACAGATATTCTGCCTTTACATAAAAGTGCAAACTTAAAGAAAAGAAAGTGTTTTTTTATTATTAGAGATTTAATATTGATTTACATAATTATGGGATAACAGAAGTATAAATACATACCGTTCCCACCAGCAGAGTTCCATGTCCCCATTCCTTCCTTTGGAAACCATAGTAGTTCTCCCAAGGTCACAGATATGGCTCAACTGTTATTTCAGTAACTATCTGCATATTCATATATATTTGCCCTTTTTTTTTCTAATACCCTGCCTTCTCTTTTTTTCTAAGTCACACCTACTGCTACTTCAGAATGTCCTTCCTTGTTTCCGTTTCACTTTCTGGGTCCTGATGGAGTTGGAGTTCAGAGCCCTTTCGTGATCTTCCCCTCACTTCTCTTTTTCTGGGAGTGTGGTCCAAGATTTTTCGGGGGGTAGAAAAGGTGGGAGTTCAGGTTTCTTTTTTTTATTTTTAAAAATATTTATTTTCCCTTTTGTTGCCCTTGTTGTTTTTTATTGTTGTTGTAGTTATTGTTGTTATTGATGTGGTCATTGTTAGATAGGACAAAGAGAAATGGAGAAAGGAGGAGAAATCAGAGATGGGGAGAGAAAGAGAGACATCTGCAGACCTGCTTCACTGCTTGTGAAGTGACTCCCCTGCAGGTGGGGAGCCAGGCTTGAACCTGAATCCTTATGCATGTCCTTTGTGCCATGTGCGTTTAACCCGCTGTGCTACCACCGGACTCCCAAGGGAGTTCAGGTTTCTATAATTGCTTCTCTACTGAACTGGCTATTGGAGGTCGATCTTTACCCCAAGTCTGTTTCTATCTTTCCCTAGTGGGGTAGCGCTCTGGAGGTGAGGTCCTGGAACACAACACAAGCTAGGAAGTCTATTTTAGAGGCCTATAACTTTTTTTTTCCTTTTCTGCTTACACTGAAAGAAACTGCAACAAACTTAGCTAAGTGTTCTTGACCTTCTGGGTGAGACTAGTTATGAAAGAAGGCACCACCCATCCTCCCTCTGCACATTTCAGAAAACAGCCTATTTGCAGAGGAATGCCAGTTTCTCTTTGAAACACAAGGAGAATGCTTGAAAGCTTGCTAATGGATTTTTCTCTTCAACAAAATGATTCTAGGAAAATGGATAGGAATTTTCGTTTATGATTTGTTTGCCTCAGTGAAGTGATCCTTTTGCCCTGGACCATGGAAATGCTAGATTTTACTTATAGAAAGTCATGTCAGTTTTAGGTGAAGTTGTCCACTAAAATTAAAATGTAACCCATAGTGGTAATATTTTTATTGGGGTAAATACATTTGTTGGTAGCATTTAAGTATAATCCTCTACTCTCTTCTTATGTTCTTAATGTTTGAAAATAGGTAACTTTCTTTTCTATTTCATTACTGTTTATTAAGCTTATGTTAGCCATTATGCTTATGTCAATGATGTGTTCTACAGAACATTAATTCTTATGAAAAATGCATATTATGTTTAATGTATAAGCCTGGATAATTTCCAAAACATTTTTATAGGAATAATAAATGCATTAGTAGGGGGAAGTATAGTATATACCAATTTCCATTTTCTTCAACCATAGGACTCTTTTTTTTTCTGAAAAAACTACCCACTTCTTCAATTTAACAATGAACATGAGACGAAACACACTAATTCTTTATTTCATTTTTTATTTTGTAAAATCATTTTAAGTGCAAGTTTGTTTTTCCTAATGTTGCTTCTATTAAGCATGTAAAAGCAGCAAATCAGGTCCCCAGTGTAGAGAATCCCAACTCTCATGCCTTCATATAATTTGCCTCGACTTTAAGACACAGGGCTTTATTGCATCTCACTCACTTCTGATGTCATCTTTTTAGAATTAGTATAGATGCCATTGGTTATTGCCCTGGGAGTAGGGCGGTAGTGCAGCGGGTTAAGCGCAGGTGGCGCAAAGCGCAGGGACCAGCATAAGGATCCCTGTTCCAGACCCCAGTTCCCTTCACAGGCAAGTCACTTCACAGGTTGGTGAAGCAGGTCTGAGGTGTCTTTCTCTCCCCTTCTCTGTCTTCCCCTCCTCTCTCCATTTCTCTGTGTCCTATCTAACAACGATGACATCAATAACAATAATAATGACTACAACAATAAAACAACAAGGTGAACAAAAGGGAATAAATAAATAAGTATTTTTTTTAAAAGGCATAGTTCCCAGGGAGTCCGGTGGTAGCACAACGGGTTAAGCGCAGGTGGCGCAAAACGCAAGGACCTGCATAAGGATCCGGTTCAAGCCCCAGCTCCCCACCTAAAGGGGCGTCGCTACACAGGCGGTGAAGCAGGTCTGCAGGTGTCTATCTTTCTCTCCCCCTCTCTGTCTCCCTCTCCTCTCTCTATTTCTCTCTGTCCTATTCAACAACAGCCATATCAAGAACAACAATAACTACAACAATAAAACAAGGACAACAAAAGGGAATAAATAAATAAATATTCTTTAAAAATAAAAAAAAGACGTAGTCCCCAACAAGACTACCTTCACTTTATACATCAGCCACAAGTTCAGCTGCTCCCACCTACCCACACCGAGACTAAATGCTTATAATATGTGAGGAGTCCCTACTTGCTCCTTCTGGCTCAGCACCTTAGTAGAATGATCCAGAGCACTCTGGAAAAAAAAAAAAACTGTTATACTTACTATAAAGGAAGCCAACCATGATCAGTGAGTTCTGGAAGCATCCTAAACACCTACGTGCACTTTCCCTATGGAACCCAGTGCATCATCTTTGTTATATCAGAGTAGCCACCAACCAGATGGCTCTAACAAACATCATTGTCCAGATTTTTTTTTTTACTGGAGATTTATTATATAGATATGATGGGCAGAATCATTGTTTAAATAATAGAATTCAATCTCTACTCCCCACTCCTCCCCAGAAGTCAGGCTGACTCGAAACCCCAATCATATGGTTGGTGGTATAGGTAGTCAGTCCCTATCCTAAATCATCTTGTTACCATGTTCTTATTATGAACCAAAGGCCCACTGTGAATAATACTGAAAACTAAATTTCTTTTCTGTTCTTTTTTTTTTCTTCTTCTTCTTTGATTGCCACCAGGATTACAGCTGGGCCTCTGTGCCTGCACAACAAAATCCACAGTTCCTGGCGGCCATTTTTCCTTTTAGTATTATTATTATTTATTTTGTAGACAGAGAGAAATTGAGAGGAGAGAGGAAGAGAGAGAGAGACATAGAGACACCTGCAGCACTTGTTTCATCATTCTGATGTGTCCACCCTGCTGGTGGAAAGCAGATGCTCAAACTCTGGTCCTTGAACATGGTAATGTGTGTATTCAATCAGGTATGCCACTGCAGGGCCCCCCAGGACATTTCTTTCATTTAGGAAATTCTGAAACATTGGAGGCCCTCTACAAGGAGCCAGGAACAAAGATCAGACAAATGTTTCACTATACAGTGGATATCTACTGAAATTTTTAATTTTGTTTCATGGAAAAGAATTCACCTTTAAGTCTGAGTTTTTATTCCACGGGGATTTGTTCAAGCATTTCTATAATTGTTTTAGGACTAAGTATATAAAAATTACTACTTCCATAATGTTAGACTTCTGGCCCATTAAATAAGTATTTATTATATAATAATTATGTATAATAGTGTAGCTTGTCCCCTGCCCCAAAGTAGAATATTTTACATGGAATTCTTTTTTTTTAAATATTTATTTTATTTATTTATTCCCTTTGTTGCCTTTGTTGTTTTATTGTTGTAGTTATTATTGTTGTTGTTATTGATGTCGTCATGGAGAGAGGAGGGGAAGACAGAGAGGGGGAGAGAAAGATAGACACTTACAGACCTGCTTCACCGCCTGTGAAGCGACTCCCCTGCAGGTGGGGAGCCGGGGTTCGAACCGGGATCCTTATGCCGGTCCTTGTGCTTTGCGCCACCTGCGCTTAACCTGCTGCGCTACAGCCCGACTCCCTTACATGTAATTCTGTCTCCTTCTCCTTACACATGAAACATGAATGATGGTACAAGATAGAACTTGGCTTTTTTTTCTGTCTTTTTTTTAATTTTTGAAAAATAGTGGGTTACAAGGTTGTAGACAATTACAAGGTATAGTTCGACACCACACCCACCACCAAAGTTCTGTATTTGCACCTTCCCAAAGATAACCACCATAGTTTACACAAGGTCTTAGAAATAGTTGGCTCCTGCTTTTTTTTTGCTTTTGCTTTTTGTTGCTTTTGCAAGTTCATGTATATCAGTTCTCTAGAGTCCACATATGAATGAAGCCACCGAGTACTTGTCTTTTATCTCTTTTCTTATTTCACTAAGCATAATCACCTCCATTTCTACCAAAGGACACAACATTAATATTGCCTTTTCTATTGCAAAGTAGTATTCATGGAATATATATATATATATATATATATATATATATATATATATATATCTTCTTTTTTATTTTTAATATTTTAATATTTATTTATTTTCCCTTTTTTGTTGCCCTTGTTTTTTTATTGTTGTTGTATTTATTATTGTTGTTGATGTCATCGTCGTTGGATAGGACAGAGAGAAATGGAGAGAGGAGGGGAAGACAGGGGGAGAGAAAGATAGACACCTGCAGACCTGCTTCACCGCTTGTGAAAGGACTCCCCTACAGGTGGGGAGTCGGGGGTTTGAACTGGGATCCTTATGCTGATCCTTGCACTTTGTGCCTCGTGTGCTTAACCCAATATAACTTCTTTATCCAGTCAACTGACCATAGGCATTCAGTTTGTTACCTCCTTTTTTAAAAGCTGAAAACTTTTCAAGTGGTAAAGCAGTTTTGCGGGTGTCTCTCTCCCTTCTCTATCATACACTTCCCTCTCAATTTCTAGCTGTCTCTATCCAATAAACATAAAGTTAACAAAAAAAGGCCAGGAAACACCCCCTTTTAAAAAAGCTGTTGTGAATAGTGCAACTAACCACACACCCCCATGTCAGGTCAAATGTAGAGCATTTTATAAGGAATTACATCTCCTTACACATGACATATAAATGGTATAAAATTGCATTTGAGTAAAACATTCTTCTTACTAAAGTTACTTTCACAAGGTACCAGATGGTGACACACCTAGTTGAACACACGCATTAACATGCCGAAGGACCCAGGTTCAAGTCCCCAGTCCTCACCCAGGAGGGGGAGGGTCAAGAGCAGTTAAACAAAGCTAAAGTTGTCATTTTCTCTCCCTTTACTTTTTCTGTTTCAAAATAAATGAATGAGTACACATTTGTTAAAGATAGTTTCACAAAGTATTTGAAGATTTGTATTATTCAAGTATCATTTTACTTAACACTTTTTACACCATTGTTAATAGACTCAGCCTAGCAGAATAATTTGGCTTCCAGAAAAGATCAAGTTTATTGCAGGCCTGCAGGGAAGGTACCTACAGTGCCAATGCAGGAAACCCAGGTTGAATCCTGGTAGCTACTTCATTGCGGGCAACTCCAGTGCTAAAGTAGCTCTCCCTGTGTGTATTTCACCTTGCCTTGCCTGCTTTCACCTTTGCCTTTCGTTTCTTATTTTCTCTCTATCTTTCCCTGTCTCTCTTTTTCTGTCTTTTTCTTTTGTTCCCCAAACCTTCTTTCCTCTTTCTTCCCTTCCCTTCCCTTCCCTTCCCTTCCCTTCCCTTCCCTTCCCTTCCCTTCCCTTCCCTTCCCTTCCCTTCCCTTCCCTTCCCTTCCCTTCCCTTCCCTTCCCTTCCCTTTCCTTCCCATTTCCTTTTCCTTCCTCCCTTATTCCCACCCTCCTTCCCTCTCTCCCTTCTTTCCTTCCTTCCTTCTTTTGTCCCTTCCTTCCTTTGTCCCTTCCTTCCTTCCTTCCTTCCTTCCTTCCTTCCTTCCTTCCTTCCACTCTTTCTTCTTTTATAAGAGTACTGCTCAACTCTGGCTTATCGTGACACGAGGAATTAAGCCTTGAACTTCTGGGGCCTCTGGCATGAATGACTATTGTGTAAGCCGCAATGCTATTGCCCTACACGTTTCTCTAAATATGAAAAAGTCAGCCCTGATCAGTGAAGTCCCAAAAATGACAGGGAAAAAAAAAAGGACAAAAACTGAAAAATAGACATACTTGCATTAAAACATGGCCAATGTTTATGAAAAGATTTTTCAAAATTATCCAATTTCAGTCAACCTTCTGGAAGCATTTTTGTTCTGCAAATCATTGCTTATAAAGCATATATCCATATGCATATAGTTTGCTAAATAGTTGCTTTCTTGTAAATGCAGTGTATCCTCAGACTGCTAGATTTTAGTTGTATAATATGTATCTGAGAACGATGAATCACGTTTGTAAATTATATATTAATATATTCATATTAAGTCATTCTACGTATTTCATTTTCAGTGCCGTTAGCATATGAATTCCCATACCATGTTAATTTTCCTTGTAAGTTATGGCTCGTTTAATACTCCCAAATTGTACCACTTAGAATTCTCATTTGCAATTTGCTGAGTGTTGTCTCTCAGGCTTTGTTTACTATAATTCATTCAGGGGCAGTGACATTGCAGAGATGACCCTCGTGCATTATATATTACATTCTACTGCCATTATGTACATACTGAACTTCACCTTGAACTGTGTAGCCTTTTACTATATAATTGTATAATGTAGCCTCCTTATTATATAATTCCTATCTCAGCAGTGTGTTTGGTGGCAACTTCTGAGGGCATGTTATTTGGAGAAAGGAACTAACAATATTTAAGTCTCCATCTGATTCTGTACTCCTACATTTTTTTAAAATTTGTTATCAGTTCATAGTTTTCACCAGTCAGTAGCATTAAATAAGAAAAAAGCTTTCTTCAGAGCCACTTAGAATTTTTATGACAAATTTTCCCAGTTTCTCAGCCTAAAGATAATGAAGAGAGTTAAACTAGGGTAGCTAACTCATCATAGTTTTACACCTACCTCATTTTCCTAAGTTTTCTGTATTATGTATGAAGCTTTTCTTAAAAAAAAAAATCCTAAAATATCATCAGGGGGCAAACTTTAGCAAAGTGAAAACACACTAAATGATATATATAGTAATCAACCAGATAAAAGGTAGCAAAACATTTTAAATGTGGGGGCGGGTGGTGACACATCTGGTTAAGCGCATGTATTACAATGCGCGAGGAGCCAGGTTCAAGCTCCTGGTCCCCACCTGCAGGGCCAACCTTTATGAGTGGTGTAGCAGGGCTGCAGGTGTCTCTCTGTCTCTCTCCCTCTCTGTCACCCCTTTCCCTCTTGATTTCTGGCTGTCTCTATCCAATAAATAAATATAATAAAAAAACTTAAAAAACATTTTAAATAATATAAAATAATATTACCTTGGTGTAACATGATTACTTGGAAAGTATTTATATTATGACCTATCTTAAAAGTCGTATATCAAATTCAAATAACTTAAGTATCTAGAAGGGATAAATCTTATTGTATTTCAGTTATACCACACAAAGGCTGTTTTTCTTTGAAAATGTAATGCTTGATTAAAAATAAAACTTCAGAAATGTATTACGCACTTTGCCCAGCTCCCAGTTTCAACTTCAGGAACAAGATAAAGTTCTTTTAGGTATTTATTCATTTTTATCTCATATATTTTAATAAGAGAAACGCAGGGGTAAGGGTGGAGAGACACCAGAACACTGCTCAACCCTGGCTTATAGTGGTACTGGAGAATAAACCTGTGACTTGCAGGGGGAACCTCAGGCATGAAAGTCTTTTGCATAACCATTATGCTACCTTCCCAGCCCAACAAGATAAAGTTTTCATGAGAACACATTTTAAAAATAATCTTTTTTTTGTTTATCAACCTTCCCATGTTATAAGTGTTAACCTAATATTAGAGTACAAGTTCTCATAAACTTATGTTATTAATTATGTTATTATGTTATGTTAATACATATTGAGACAGGAAGCAAAGGAGATGAATGTATTGGGTTTATTCATTTATTTATTTATTTATTTATTTCAGATAAAGACAAGAGAGAAATGGGGGGAGAGGATAGGGCAAGAGAAAGAGAAACACCCCTGCAGCACTGCTTCATTTGTGAAACTTCTTCCTTCCAGATGTACACTGGTGTCTTGAACCCTGGTCCTTGTGTATAGTAATGTGTGCACTCAACCAGATGTGCTACCACCCGGAAACCCCTGTGTTGGTTTTTAATTTTTGTGACTCCAGCCCTATTCAGCTTCCCAATGGGAGGTCATTAGTGTATTATCTGACGCCAGTCAAATTTGATTTCCAGTTTCTAAAGAACATTGTTAAGAAGGATCTGGTCACTTCTGAACCCATTCATTTGTTGTCACTCATCAGGACCTTTGGGTCCAGTGTAATTAAAAACTGTGTACATTTTCAGCAAACTTTGGCAAAGTTATCAAAGTTTAAGCTATGCAGCCTTTAGGAAACACCCTCTGGTTTTGGCCTGGCTGGGCATCAGTGATAATCCTTCAACAAACCTACCTCCAGCCTTCCATTTTAGCAGGCAAGTTTAGATGCTGACTTAGACAGTCTTTCTTCAGAGTCCAAAACGTAATGTTTTCTGTTGATTTTCTGCCCACTGACTAGTGAGATATTTGTTGATCATCTTTAATGGCCACTTATATGTCACGTCTATTTCTAATGCATACCAGGTATTTCACTAGCTTTGATTCTTCTCAAACTCTCTTTTAATTACATTGTGGGAATGTAACTTGGTGCATTCTCTCCCCAAAATACTACTGCCATGCTTTCTCTGATTCACTGTACCTTCCTTTAGAGAGATAAGCACTAAGCATTTAAGTGACCTGAGTTAATTAACCTCAGTTAATCAATGTGCATTTTTAAAGTTTTCTTAACTTAGAGAACTGACTTGATTCTTGCCTCTAGAATGAACTTAAACAAGTTGACCATGGGGCAAGGGATAGATAATACAGTTGGTTATTTAGATCACATCTTGTTGGGGTCTTGAAGATCTGGACTGAATTAAGTAGAACTCTGTAAAATTGTTCATATTACTCAAGACTCTGAATTCAAGCCACACTCAAAACTTTGGGACAATTTAATAGTAGAAGTTTTTAAAATAGCCACTTTTACAATTAGGGTCCTTCGTACCATCCTTCTCCCAAAATTAAATTCTCTGCTATATTCCTACTCTCTATGAAGATATTTCTTGATGGAAGAAAGTAGATAAAATGGCCTCCTCAGTTTCTTTTTCTTTTTTTTTTCTTTTTTAAATATCATCTCGAGGTATATAATTTATACTACTCTTAAACTGCTCCCAACAACTGAACACAATAATGTGTCTGAATAACCACAATAATCGGGGGTCGGGCAGTGGAGCACTGGGCTAAGCACACATAGTACAGCCCAAGGATTTGCACAAAGGTCCCGGTTCCCATCCTAGACTCTCCACCTTCAGAGGGGTCTCCACACAATTGATGAAGCTGGTCTGTAGGTGTCAGTCCTTCAGCCCCCCTCTCTGTCTTCCCCTTATCTCTCAATTTCTCTCTGTCCTACCCTAATAATCTTCTTCTTCTAACGTTTGCCCTTCTTCCGTAGCCAGTCAACAGCGTCAGGTTGAAAGCTGTCAGGAGCTGCTTGTTGCTGGCTTTGAAAGTGACTGGGATCCATGTGGATTCAGTCGGCTAGGAAGGATCGTCAGTTTCCCCAATGAATGGGTACTCACGGATGCACCACGAGAAGGTCAATCCAATGCAACCCTAATAATAATAATAATAAATAAATAACAGCAACAACAAAGTACCTTATGGGTAGGGATTGTATCTTTTGATGGTACTGATGATGATAGACAATATATATATATACATAAATATATATATATATATTTAATCAGAGCACTGCTGGGCTCTGGTTTATGGTGGTGGTGTTGGTGTTTGGGAATTGAATCTGGGATTTCAAAGCCTCAAGCTTGAGATTCTCTTTGCATACCATTATGCAATCTCCCCCTCCCCACCCAGCCCACTAAGATTCTTGTTCAAATTTCTGTTCCACGGCTGATCATTTTTTTATAGTTCTTTCATTTTATTATTGTCTTACATAAATTCATCCTCAACAAACAGATTTGTAAACAAGTGTAGGTAAGTTTCATGAAAATTTTGTGTATAAGCCTTACTTATTCAACTAATTTCTATTTTTTAAAAAGGGAAAATATCAAGATTCCAAATGCTAATGATTTTAATAGTTAAGAGCAGTTTAGAGCTTTTCATCTATGTTGCCTCCACAAATTAGATATATGTTCCTTAGAACCAGTCTAAGATTTAACATTTAAGGCCCAGAGCCATACCCTTATCTGTATAGAGCAAAATGGGTTAGTGTCTTTTGAATCATTATCATTCTTCTTTGCTGAGCAATTTCATCAAAAATGATTCACCTATCTATACCCCCACTCCCTGTGAACCGTGGCTCTCAATTCATCTCTGAGAAA
The DNA here is from genome assembly GCF_950295315.1 of Erinaceus europaeus. Classification (NCBI taxonomy): domain Eukaryota; kingdom Metazoa; phylum Chordata; class Mammalia; order Eulipotyphla; family Erinaceidae; genus Erinaceus; species Erinaceus europaeus. The sequence goes on from NC_080174.1 coordinate 21,050,587, forward strand.
TCTTCTCTAATTAACTATGCTCAGCTCTGATCAGCCTTTTGCTTTAAACTCCCTCAGTATGTGTCTGGTTTCCAGGGTGCAGAGAAAGTTAAAAAATATAAAGCAACCATCTTCCTAGGAGACACAGTTATAATGAATATTGATTTTAAGAGCAATCCCAAGTCCACTAGTATATAAAGAGTAACTGTATTACCACATATACCAGTAGCATGTGCATGCTATTTGTGCATAGTAAATATGTATGTGGTTCTTCTACTCTGTTCCCAGGCACATTACTAACATGATCACATGTGGCATTGCTTGTTCTAGGCTCCCAGGTAAAGTTGCTGTCTCCTGTGCTTAGAAGCCGCAAACTACTTAGTAAAGTAAATCGCAGCTAGAGACTTCATTTCATCCTTTCCCTGGCATCACCCCGCCCTATCCCCCCACAACTGAAATCTACTGAATTTTTTTCTGCTTTCTCATAGATAAGTTATTAAAAACTCAGGAGTAAGTTTCCTACTTAATTATCCTGGTGACAACTGACCTTTTCCTTTAAAGCCCTGTGTTGAATTCATTCTGTGTGAGACTACTAATTGTAGTTGTATCTTACTTATCGCTGCTGTCTAATAAAACCGGGCAGGTGAGATACCAAGCCAATGGCATGTTGTATTCAAGGAATATTTAATTTAAATTTAGCCATGTGCCGATACACTTTTCCACTATTTTCTGCTCTATCTCATTTTCTCCTTCACCTCTTGTGTGTGTAGTTAGAAGAGAAATGTCATGTTGTGTGTTCACCCCTTCTGTTACAGCAGGTTTATTTCTGAAAGTGCTGGGATCCACGTCTACATTGCCTTGCACCCATGAACTATCAAAATATTGGATTTAGTGAGCTACTACATTTTCACATTTTTCTGGCATTAAATATAAATATGCAAACTAGGAGTCACACACCACAGGTGCACTGTCTTTTGTTACATTATCTGCTGCCAAAAAAGTACTGGGGCTTATATCCTTTTTGGTGTCTCTGTCCTTTCTGTGTCAGAGACAGCAAAAGGCTGTCTTTACAAGGCTAAAGAAACTGAAGAGTTCCCTTTATGTCTATCTGGAGGCTTAAGATTCCAATTTTAAAAGACCAAAATGGAAGAGGAAACCTTTGTTAATCCATGGGTGACACTCATTCTCAGGCTAACAAGATGGTTGGATATGTATTTCCAAATAGGAACACAAGTAAAAAAAAAAAAAAAAAGGAAGGTAAAAGATGCATTCCAGAGCCAGAGAGAGAGAGAGATCACCAGGTAATATGTCTGGTGCCATGGTTTCTCTCCCTCTCTTCCTCTGTTTCTTTAAACAAATGAAAGAAAATTATTCCAGATGTAATGAAATCATGTGGCCCAAAGGTCCGAGATCCAATAAGCAAAAATATTCTACCAGATTTGACTATTGAATAAAGTCCTTTCTCAGAAATCTCATCCAGTTACTTACATTTACATCTTTTTGACCAGAACTAGCCTTAAGGAAGACTGAAAATATGCACATTTTTTGCTTACATATTCCCTTGAGAAAACCTGGAATTTTGTTGGTGAATAAGAAGGGAGAAAAAGAATAGACAGCAAAGAGTGCTGTCTACTTCAAAGAGAGTGTGTCTTATCAAGATTTCCACAGAAAATTATTTATTAATTTATACAGAATTTTGGACTATTGGTGTTGATTAGTGGGAAGACTTAAGCATTATTTAAAGATTTCTGACATAATCAAGTTAAATGTGAATTTTTTAAATTTGGAATAAGTAAAGTTTTTGGAAAATTTTAGTATTGAAAATTTCACTGCAATTTTGCATCAGCTAATAACCAATTTGTGTCCATAGTAATATATTTTTTTTTTAATTTTTTTAAATTTTTTATTTAAGAAAGGATTAGTGAACAAAAGGATAAGGTAGGAGGGGTACAACTCCACACAATTCCCAACACCCAATCCCCATAACCCACCCCCTCCCCTGATAGCTTTCCCATTCTCTATCCCTCTGGGAGCATGGACTCAGGGTCGTTGAGGGATGCAGAAGGTAGAAGGTCTGGCTTCTGTAATTGCTTCCCCGCTGAACATGGGCGTTGACTGGTCGGTCCATACCCCCAGTCTGCCTCTCTCTTTCCCTAGTAGGGTGTGACTCTGGGGAAGCTGAGCTCCAGGACACATTGGTGGGGTCTTCAATCCAGGGAAGCCTAGCCAGCATCCTGGTGGCATCTGGAACCCGAGTAATGAAGCTGAAGGGTTGTCATTCCACACGTGAAGTCTCTGGATACATTCTGGGGTGAAGCATGTTGAGGTAGCAATCGTTGCTTTGGTTAGTTTGTGATCGGCAGATGCAATGTTATTTGGTTTGGATTGGGAGATGCATACGGGAAAGTGGGCCCTATCCAAGGGTTCCAGGACTGGGGGAAGTAGGGGCTCTATAGTGAAGATGTGAGGTTCCTGCTGTCTTAGGGTTCAAAAAGACAACCGATAGTTAATATTATCATCACATTATTTGTTAATTGGGTTAACTTTGAAAAGTCCCTTTGTTATGGTTTCCTGGACAGTACCCAGTATCTTGTATATAGCTGTGCTATTGGAAGCTTCTAATCTACTTGGTCTAGGCTTTTGAGAGAGTCCGCATATCAAATACATAGCCTATATATTAAAAAGATTCAGTTTGTCTTTTGAGAAACTTTGAGACATACAATTGATTTCCCCCTCTCATATTAATTAACTACTGATTTATATGTCTACATTTTGCTAGGAGTGTACATAAACACCATTCCCACCACCAAAGGACTGTGACCCATCCCTCCCGCCCACTTCCACCCCCCACTGGCCCAGGAAGCTACATGCCTACCCCTCACCACTGGGTTTTTACTTTGGTGCCCTACTTACAATTTGATCAGGTCCTGCTTTTAGTTTCCCTTTCAGATCTTCTTAGTCAGCTTCTGTTGATGAGTGGGATCATCCCATACTCATCTTTATCTTCTGACTTAATTCACTTAACATAATTCCTTCTAGCTCTGTCCAAGATGGGTCAGAGAAGGTGGGTTCATTGTTCTTGATAGCTGCATAGTATTCCATTGTGTATATATACCACAGCTTTCTCAGCCACTCATCTGTTGTTGGGCACCTGGGTTGCTTCCAGGTTTTAGCTATTATGAATTGTGCTGCTATGAACATAGGAGTACACACCTCTTTTTGGTTGGGTGTTATGGAGTCCTTGGGGTATAAGCCCAGGAGAGGAATTACTGGATCATATGGAAGGTCCATGTCTAGCCTTCTGACAGTTTTCCAGACTGCTCTCCACAGAGGCTGTACCAATTTACATTCCCACCAGCAATGTAAAAGGGTTCCTCTGTCCCCACATCCTCTCCAGCATTTGTTGCTGCTGTCCTTTTTGATGTATGCCATTCTTACAGGAGTGAGGTGGTATCTTAGTGTTGTCTTGATTTGCATTTCTCTGATAATCAGTGACCTAGAGCAGTTTTTCATATGTTTGTTAGCCTTTTGGATCTCCTCTGTGGTGAATGTTTTGTTCATTTCCTCTGCCCATTTTTGGATGGGGTCATTTGCTTTTTTGCGGCTAAGTTTGCTGAGCTCTTTATATATTTTGGTGATTAGTTTCTTGTCTGATGTCTGGCATGTGAAGATCTTCTCCCATTCTGTGAGGGGTCTCTCTGTTTGTTTAATAGTTTCTTTGGATGTGCAGAAGCTTTTCAATTTGATGTAGTCCCATTGGTTTGTTTCTGCTTTGGTCTTCCTTGCAATTGGGTTTGATTCATCAAAGATGTCCTTGAGGTGTATGTGGGAAAGTGTTTTACCAATGTTTTCCTCTAAGTATTTGATTGTTTCTGGTCTGACATCTAGGTCTTTGATCCATTTGGAGTTGATTTTTGTTTCTGGTGAGATAAAGTGGTTCAATTTCATTCTTCTGCATGTTTCAACCCAGTTTTCCCAGCACCATTTATTGAAGAGAGCCTCCTTTTTCCATTTAATCCTTTGGGCCCCCTTATCAAAGATTAGATGCCCATAGGTGTTGGGATTTACTTCTGGGCTTTCAATTCTGTTCCACTGGTCTGTATGCCTATTTTTGTTCCAGTACCATGCTGTTTTGATGATGATGGCTTTATAATATAGTTTAAGGTATGGGAGTGTGATGCCTCCATTTCTGTTTCTTTTCCTTAAGATGGTTTTGGCAATTCTAGGTGTTTTCAGGTTCCAGATAAATGATTGTAGCGTTTGTTCTGTTCTCTTAAAGAAGCCTGGTGGAACTTTGATGGGTATTGCATTAAATTTGTATATGGCTCTGGGGAGAATATTCATTTTGATGATATTTATTCTTCCAATCCATGAGCATGGGATATCTTTCCATTTCTTGGTATCAGTTTCTATCTCCTTGAGTAGCGACTCATAGTTTTCAGTATACAAGTCTTTCACTTCTTTGGTCAACTTTATTCCTAGGTATTTGATTGATTTTGCTGAAACAGTAAATGGGAGTGATTTCTGGATGTCTTCTTCTTCAGATTTAGTGTTTGCATAAAGAAATGCCACTGATTTTTGTACATTGATTTTGTAGCCTGATACCTTGCTATATTGCCTAACAACTTCCAGTAATTTTCTACTGGATTCTTTAGGTCTTTCTATGTATACTATCATATCATCTGCAAATAGTGAGAGCTTGACTTCTTCCCTTCCAATCTGTATCCCTTTGATTTCTTTCTCTTGCCTGATTGCTATGGCAAGAACTTCCAATACTATGTTGAAGAGTAACGGTGACAGTGGACAGCCCTGTCTAGTCCCCGATCCGAGGGGGAATGCTTTCAGCTTCTCTCCATTGAGTATGATGTTGGCTGTAGGTTTGCTATATATAGACTCCACTATCTTGAGGAATTTCCCATCTATTCCCATTTTTTGTAGAGTTTTGAGCATGAATGGGTGTTGGATTTTGTCAAAGGCTTTCTCTGCATCTATTGAGATAATCATGTGGTTTTTGGCTTTGCTTTTATTGATGTGATGAATGACATTGATTGATTTACGGATGTTGAACCAGCCTTGCATTCCTGGGATGAATCCCACTTGGTCATGATGAACAATCTTTTTGATGTGTTGCTGTATCCGGTTGGCCAAGATCTTGTTTAATATTTTAGCATCTATGTTCATCAGAGATATTGGTCTGTAGTTTTCCTTTTTTGTTCTGTCCCTATCAGCTTTTGGTATCAGGGTGATGTTGGCTTCATAAAAGGTGGAAGGGAGTATTCCTGTTTCTTCAATCTTGTGGAATAGCTTAAGAAGTATGGGTATTAACTGTTTCCTGAAAGTTTTGTAGAATTCATTTGTGAAGCCATCTGGTCCAGGACTTTTGTTGTTGGGGAGATTCTTAATAACGGTTTCAATTTCTTTGGCTGTGATTGGTGCATTTAGATTTTGTAGTTCTTCTTGGTTCAGTTTTGGAAGTGCATAGGTTTCTAGGAATTGTTCCATTTCTTCCAGATTCTCTAGCTTGGTGGCATATAGTTCTTTATAGAAGTTTCGCAGAATTCTCTGGATTTCTGTGGTGTCAGTTGTGATATCTCCTGCATCGTTTACAATTCTATTAATTTGAGTCTTCTCTCTTTTTTGTTTGGTGAGTCTGGCTAGGGGTTTGTCAATTTTGTTTAATCTTTCGAAGAACCAACATTTGGCTTCATTGATCTTTTGTATGGTTCTTTTATTTTCGATGTTGTTTATTTCTGCTCTAACTTTAGTGATTTCTGTCCTTCTGGTTGCTTTAGGGTTCCTTTGTTCCTCTTCCTCTAAGTCCTTGAGGTGTCTAGTAAGGTCGTTCATTTGGGCTTCTTCTTGGTGTTTAATATGTGATTGTATGGCTATAAGTTTCCCTCTCAGTACTGCTTTCGCTGTGTCCCAAATATTTTGATAGGTTGTGTCTTCATTTTCATTAGTTTCCAGGAACATTTGAATTTCCTGTTTGAGTGAGTCTCTGACCCAGTGGTTCTTAAGGAGCATGTTGTTTAGTTTCCAAATTCTATGTCTTTTAATAATTTTCCGTTTGTTGTTAAAAGTTAGTTTTACTCCACTGTGGTCTGAGAAGATACTTGGGATGATTTCAATGCTCTTGAATTTATTGATGCTGTCTTTGTGGCCTAACATGTGGTCTATCCTTGAGTATGTGTTATGTGGATTTGAAAAGAAGGTGTATTCCAGTTTTTTGGGGTGGAGGAGTCTGAAAATGTCCAAGAGGTCTAGTCTGTCAATCTCTTCATTCAATTCTCTTGTATCTTTATTGGTTCTCTGCTTTGTTGATCTGTCTAAGTGCGAGAGTGGGGTATTGAAGTCTCCCACTATTATTGTATTACTATTGATGTATTTTTGAAATTCTTTCAGTAGGTGTTTAATGTATTTAGATGGTCCCTCGTTGGGTGCATAGATGTTAATAATTGTTAAGTCTTCTTGGCTGATTGATCCTCTAATCATTATTTAATGTCCTTGCCTATCTTTTATTACTTTATTTAATTTAAAATCTATCGTGTCTGAGATGAGAATGGCTGTTCCTGCCCTTTTTTGTGGACCGTTAGCCTGTATGATAGTTTTCCATCCTTTCACTTTAAGTCTGTGTTTACCTTGTTGTGACAGATGGGATTCTTGCAAGCAGCATATGGTTGGGTTATGTTTTCTGATCCATCCCCCCACCCTGTGCCTTTTGATGGGTGAGTTTAAGCCATTGACATTTATTGATATTATGGATTTAATGTATTGTAGTGCCATTGTTCTAAAAAACGATTTGTTTACTCTGATATATTACAAGTATTATAGTGATGTTCTTGTTTATAAGAGGTCTTTTAGTACCTCTTTCAGGGCCGGCTTGGTGATAGTTGCCTCCTTTAACTGTTGTTTGTCTAAGAAGGTTTTGATCCCTCCATCTAGCTTGAATGAAAGTCTAGCAGGATATATTATCCTTGGTTGAAACCCTTTTTCATTCAGGGCTCGATAGATATCTTGCCACTCCCTTCTGGCTTTTAGAGTTTGAGTGGAAAAATCTGCAGAAAGTCTTATGGGTTTTCCCCTGTATGTGACTTTTTGTTTCTCTCTTGCAGCCTTTAGGATCCTTTCTTTATCCTTACTTCTTCTCATTGTGACTATGATGTGTCTTGGTGTTTTCAGGTCTGGGTTGATTCTGTTTGGTACTCTCTGGGCCTCTTGCACCTTGATATCCTTTCTGTTATTCAGGTCTGGGAAATTTTCTTGTATTATTTCCTCTAGAATGTTTGCTTCCCCTTCCTCTCTTTCTTCCTCTGGCAGGCCAATTATACGAATGTTACTTCTTTTGAGATCATCCCATATGTCTCTGTTGTTGTTTTCAGTGTCTCTCAATCTCTTTTTAAGCTCTTTCACCTCTTTCTTAGTTTTCTCTAACTCATCCTCTGTCTGACTAATTCTGTTTTCTGCTTCTGTTAGTCTGCTTTCCCTTGCCTCAGCTTCTTTCTTCATTACAGCTATTTCAGCTTTCAGTTCTCTAATTGTCTCAAGATAATCAGTATTTTCCTTGGGTGTCTCAACTGTTGTTTCCCTAATACTGCCATTCCTTTCCTCCAATGTTGTTTTCATTTCTGTGATTAATAAGTTTATTATTGCTTGCATACTTTTCTTATCTATGGTTACTTCTGACTGATTTATGGTTTCTTCTGGGCTCTTGTCTTCATTCATTGGGGTAGCAGTTTTATTTGTTTTTAATCTACCCATTTTTGTTATTTATGTGTTTCTCTCTTTTTTTTTTTTAATGCTCTGTTGTTCCTCAGTTGTTGTGTTTTGAGCACAAGTAACACTGTACTAAATACCTTTATGACAATTGCACTCACCAACCTCCGGAATTACAGTAGCAACTGAAGTAAGTATTGAAGGAGTTTAATCATTACCAGTTAGCCAAACAATTTCTCCAGTCCGTGAAAAAATAGTAACCAAATCCCAGTGAAGAAAGAGAAAAGAAAGAGAGGATAGCAAGAATAGACAGTTATGAAAATCTACTATCCAGTGTATATTCTAGGGTAACAAGAGTGTAAAGGGAACTAGAGCAGAGATACACACATAGAGAGTCCACTCTGGGTCAGATTTCTTCCCCAAAGTAATTCACAAATTCAGAAAGGCAAAGAAGAAAGAAGTGTATGACAAGATAAAAAAATAATAATAATAATAAAAAATAAAAAAAGAGATAGAGAGAGATAAGAGAGAGAAAAGGGAGAATATAAGAAGAAGGGTTGTAATTAAAGAGCAGTGCGAGGAACTTCCCAAATGTGTTATCAGTGAGTTTAAAAAAAAAAAAAAAAAAAAAAAAACACAAAACAAAAAAAAAAACCCTGTTTGGTGGTATGGGGTATCCTGCTAGTAGCTGGTCCCAGGCACTGCTTATGGTGGGGGGGGGGGGGAGCGGCGGGAAGGATGTATGCTTGAAAATTAAAAGGAAGAAAAAAGAATTTTTTTCCCCTACTCTAATTCTTAACCCAAATTAAGTTATAGACAGCTCTTTGGTATGACTGCTGTGGCCCCTTATTGGCTGGCCTGCTAAAGGCAGAAAATCCTATTGTTTACACGAGATGTGTCCGGAGCTCAAAGGCTAGCCGCTTCTCATTTGTCCGCCATCTTCCGGGAAACCCCCCCCTCCAGACTTTTTTAAAGGATTTCTCAAAAATGAAAACTAGCTCCAAATCCTTTGATCCAATGAGAGCTATACTCAAGAAGTCTTTGGATCTGCTCTCAGGGTCACGGTGGACCCTGGATTCTCCCAAGAGGAAGCCCTCGAGCTAAAGTGCTCTCTCCGGGTCCTCTGCCCGCCGCGCTCTGCAACCGGCGGAGGAGCCGCCTTCCTGGGCGGGCGGAGGACAATGCCCGGCGCACTCTCCTTGCCCGGCGCCCTGGGAATTCTGGAGCCCCGCTAGTCCGTGTCACCTTTACTCTAATTCTTAACCCAAATTAAATTGTACCCACTCTTTGGTGTCACCCCTTATTAACTGGCCTGCTAAAGGCAGAAAATCCTACCGTTGCCGACGATGCGACGATGCCGTCAGAGCGCTCGCTGCCAGCAACTTCTCAGGCCGCCATCTTCCTCCGAGTCTCCCATAGTAATATATTTTAAATTATTACAGATCTTGTTTATTCAAAGCAAAGCACCAAGTATATGCTATGCTTTAGAAAAACATTATTCTAAAGTGTCTGTTACTTCCCTTGATATGATAATCTTATAAATAGGTCCAAACACAAATATAATTGCTTCAAGAAAATAGTTCACTTGAATAATGCTCATGCTCTGCATGTGCGTAATTCAGTTTTGAACATGGCCACCACTGCATTTGGAGGAAGCATCAGTGCTTTGGTGACTCTCCCTCTCTTTCACTAATATATATATTTGAAAATGTGTGCTCAGAACAGTGAAGCCCAGAAGATGAGAGCAGAGAGAGAGAGAACATGAGAGGGAGAGAGAAAGAAGTAAACCAGAATGTAAGTAAAAAAAATTGTTCGGATTTATAAATTAGTGTGGAAAGATCAGGATTGGAAGAGGATAAAGAATGCGTAGTTGGGAGTCGGGCAATAGCGCAGCGGGTTAAGCAAAGCACAAGGACGGGTGTAAGGATCCCAGTTCGAACCCCTGGTTCCCCACCTGCAGGGGAGTCGCTTCACAGGTGGTGAAGTAGGTGTGTAGGTGTCTATCTTTCTCTCCCCCTCTCTGTCTTCCCCTCCTCTCTCCATTTCTCTCTGTCCTATCTAACAATGATGCCATCAACAACAATAATAACTACAACAACAATGAAAAACAAAAAGGGAAAATAAATATTAAAAAAGAATGCATAGTGGCCATTTGATGTGGGTTTTTGTAATTGTAGATTGATGTTCATCCATTCTAGATGTAAAAGGTCAACATATAGGTATTACTGGTCTTCACATATAACTGTGTATTCCAATTTGGTAAGAGAGAAAGGTATGATATAATTGGATAGGTATGTCTTATTCTAAACCTTAACGAACAAGAATTTATTAGTATAATTTGCAATATATTAAATGATTTATCCATCTTCTCTGTGGATGAATGTTTCCCTAAAGAGATTGCCCTTTATTAATGTTTCTTCTGTCTTTGTTGCGCTGGGCAGATTTGATAAATGTTTCTCAGTAAGAAGGAGATAAAGTCATTTTCTATCTTTGCACTTACTACTTTATTCCCCCACGTTGTTCTTTCAGTTTTTCCCTTTTTAAGCCTCCCTTTTACTTCCTAGATACTTTGACTTGAATAGACTTAGGATGAGATCACCGTAATTTCTGTAGAAATTTTATGAAGATCCTATCCTCTAAGATCTTTACATTAACTTGGCAGCAATATCACACATAGGGAGTCTTTGACAGAATGTTAACTCCAACATACACTTGCTATATGCAACTCTTTGACAAGCATTTTAAAATTCCTCTGAATGATGAATTCAAATACCAGTACAGAGAAGATTTGGAGATTTGTGAACTGCCAAGACAAAAAAATCGTTCCCAGTGTTTCAGATACATTTTCTCCTTCCTTCCCCAATCAAAAAGGAACAGGAGGACTGAAGGTGTCAAGTAAATATTTATATTTTAACTCACAATTGAACATATTTTTAGTAGCTACCTGAACTAAGTTAAATACTTTTAAGAAGATTATTATTTGTTTGTAGGTGCAAACCAGCTATGATGTGACACGCTATGAAAATAGTTTCTCTCTATTCTGGATTCTGGAACAACTTCTACAAAAAGAAGCTGAAGAAGGCAGCACATCAAGTAAAGGGAATGATGACCAAGAAATCAAGAAATTTCTGCAGAAGCATGATGAAATTATTTTCCAACTCTCTGATACATTTCCTTTATTTACTTTTTATTTATGGAGACTAGGAGTTCTCTTGAACTCAGAAGAGACAAAGACTTGAAAACAACTTACTTCCTTAGTAATCTGCCAAGTGTTAGAAGCATATTAGCACTGCACAAATGAAGACCTTGTGTTTAAAATATTTCTGAAGCTAGTTTAAAATGAACATTTTTAAATGAATCTCTAAATATAATCATCAATTCAATATAAGTCTCAACTTGTATATGAAAGATGATTTTTATTATAATCATTTTCAGTTGAGAATGCCCTCCAGATCCCCATGTAACATTAGTTATATGTTACTCAATCTAGCTTAATTCTGTTATTCTCTGAAGCATTCAACATTTTAAAAGAATAATGTAATCAATGTAAAAGGTAACAGAAGAAATCTTAAAATACGTTGTTTTATCAACAGAATATTTAAAATAAGGGGATCTTAAGTGCAGTTTTTAGGGACGGGGAGGTGGCTTGTATTAGGGATAGAGTGCATATTTTATATGTGTAGGTATTTTGTACCTGTTCAATCCTTAGCAGCACATAAAATGCTAAGTGTTCTGTTCTTGCTTGCTTTCCTTCACATACATTCAAACTAGAAAAAGTTGAAATGCAGGTTTTGCACCTCCTTTTTTTTTCCCTTACATCATTTCACATATAAAATTGCCAATCATCTTAGAAGGGACTTTTATTTTTATTATTAAATCATTTTAGGGGAGAAAATAATGATTTACAAAATAATTGTCACCTGAGTGCCATATGTTACCTCCTCAAGATTGACATCTGCCCTTCATATTCATTACTGACACTGTCTTTCACCATTGTGCATGAAGCTGAACAAGTTTTTAACATTTGGGAACCTAATTGCTTTTTACAGTGCTAATTAGTTGTTTAAGACTCTCGGCCAAAACCCAAATTTAAATTATCTGTGTTATTTTTCAACAATATTAGTCTTGACTCTATTGATTACATATGATATTCCTGTTCCTGCCTAAATGTAGTTGTAATGTGTAATTAAGTCGTTTAAGAAAAAATTTCCAAATGCTTACATCTGTCCAGAAATATACTTTATACTTATTAAAAGGTCTGAATTCTCTAGTGACACAGCTTCATTGACTTTGTTTCAATTAGAAATACCATAACCAACTAGCTTAATAAGCACACATCATATACTTATGCAATTTGGAATACTACAAATGTGCCTTGTTAATTATGTGTGATATTATTTCATAAGTTAATTACCATTACTATCATTAGTATTTTAAGAAAAAATGGTAATTCTATTTAAAGTGTATACAGAAGTGGAATATTATCTGTCATGATTAATTTCTATGGAGCTTTGTGGTAGAGCAACTGGTTAAGTGTACAAGTCTGCACATGTCTAGCATTCTCTTTCCCTCTCTCTCTCCCCCTGTTCTCTCAGTTTCTCTTTCCTATCAAGTAAAAATTGAAAGAAAAAAAAAAAAAGGCTGCCAGGAGTGGTAGATTCATAGTGTTGGTACCAAGTTCCAGGGACAACCCTGGTAGGAAAAGAAAAAAAAAAAAGCTACTCAAACTCAGTGATGGCTTTGCATCAAGCATTGTTATGTAACAAAGAAACCATCAAATCTCAGTGGCATATAAGAAGTGCTTCTCAGATGTCTTGAGTTCACCTGCAGATAAGACCTCTTAACTGGGCCCTGGTAGAAAGCTTTACCCAGGGCACAGATCACAATGGGATAGATTACTTGCGGTAAATTTTGGATTTTGGTCTCTTACACATGTGCTTATTCTGGAGCTAGAACTGAAGGGAAAGAAGCTAATCAAGGAAAAGCTTTTCCCCTGACAAAGGAAAACTGACTAGAATAGAAGGACTTACTACGGAATGTTATACTGTTATTTCTACCTACCTACCTTGGCCAGATTAAAATAAATCAAATGGTGCAGTCCAAAGAAAATGTAAAAAATTTTACCCTCCACCTTGAGTGGGCAAACCTGTAAAGTGAGGTAGCAAAGAACAAGGGATGAGAGGTTAGAGAATTGGGTAAGTAATTTATTCCATAGCACATACCAGTTTAACACAAGAGGAATATCCCAGATTCTGAGTTAAATAGAAATTTTCCAGTAAATTGATTCCCAGGACACCTCTAAAGGCACTTAAATTAATAACAGTACACAAAATCCGCAATCCAGGATATATTCTTGTCATTCCCCCATCCCTCCCCTAATCATTATACAAGACTGGTAAACATATAAGCAAGAGAAATAACCCTTTCTTCCCACTGCAGGCAGTCAACATAATGATCCGAAGAAGCCATTTGTAACATAATAGATCTCTTTAATTTCAGTAGTCTTGAAAGCTTTGAGATTTGAAAATTAGCCTAGAAAATGTATTCATTATAGAAAAAAATTAAGCTAGGATCCTCATTAATCTACTGGGTAGAAATGCATTTTATTTCCAGTTGACATTATTGCATGTAAAAATTTAACTTTAGATAATTTCATGATACCTAACCCTTCATTATCCTATGTTTCGGTCTATAATTGTGTTATCTTTGTATTAAGTTCTAAATCCCCTACTGGTAAAAAACATGATAAATTGAGATACTTGTATCATTGTGTGTATGTAAAGCAGTGAAAGAGAACAAATACAACTTAGCAGTTTTGATTTGATTATTATCTACAATTTTAGGGATAAGAGTAACAGAAGGAATATAAACTAGGCAGCATGGAGACGAAAACAGGATGGAAAATAAAAAGCCAATAGCCAGTCCTAAAAATGAAAGAAATTATAAAAGTGATAAAGAACGCTAACACTCATACAGTATTTTGTATGTGTGTAAATATAAAATAAATGTCAAACACTGAATTAAGTATACCAAAAGTAAAGATGGAGGAAGTTATGAAAGTGAGGGTGAACACAGTATTTATGTATCTGTTTAAATATAAAATAGACATCAAACACTGATTTAAGTATATCAAAGTCAGTCTACTAAGATGCCAAGATATGCAGGTGATAACCATAGCAGACTATAATCTATAGAAAAATATTTGTTTTTCTCTCTGCCAACTGGGTGGAGCTTAGTGCCTGCACTATTCCGCCACTCCGATGGGCCTTTTTCTTTCTTCACTCTAGAGGATGAGAGATGAAGAGAGACAGAGAGATAAGGAAAGACACCTTAGCACCACAGCAGTGCCGCACCATTCATGAAGCTTCTCTCATGCAGGCACTCCCATGGAGTCCTCGCTGGGGCCTTAAGCTTGGGTTTTTATACATGGTCCTAAAGCATTGTTTCTCAAAAATAGTCCCTAGGACTGTAGTGTCAGCAACACATTTGAATCTGATAAAACGTAAATTGTAGGGCCCCACAGTTAATGTATTACAGCATTGGGAAATGTTGGGGCAGAGCTCAGCAGTCTGTATTTAATCAAGTCCTCTCCATGATTCTGAAGTCCATTCAAGTTTGAGAACCACTGTGGCAATCACTGTTTTCACTAAACAAGAGTCCTCAATTCTGGTAAACTCATGCAGAAAGTAAAAATTCAATGCTCTTCAATTACTTAATTGAATTTTTAAATTTCTTCCTGTGTCTCAAAATTCTGAAATACAGTTTTGGGGGAACTAAATCATTCAGAATTCACTTAAAATGACTAACAAGTATATAAACATATAGGCCAAGTAAAAACCAAACAAATGTTGTATCAGAGCCATAAAATAATTAACTTGGATAGTATGCTGTTTTGTTACGTAAGCCACAAAGTTTACATCTGTCCCTTATCACACTGAAAGAAGCTGTGGTTCTGTGGTTTCTTTCTCTCTCTGATTCTGTCTCTATCTGAAAAAGTTATCCCAGAGCGGTGAAGTTCAGAGATTAAAAAAAAAAAAAAAAGCTCTTGCATTGCTACATTTAGCTCTTAACTTCTTCCCAAAAATAATGTCTTTCTTCTGCTGGCATTTTTATTATTATACCTTGAGGTTAAGTGACATAATTGCCACTTTCTGCTTGAATTTTGGTATAGATTGATGAACATTACAGATAGAAGCAGAGATGATGTTGATTTGAAGTTGAAAAATGAAGGTATCATCAGAACATCCATCTTACTCCAAGACAATCTTTGCGCATGTGGTAAATAAAGCATGGTTACAAATATATTATTCTGTCTCTACCCTGGAGATGGAATTCTATTCTTTAAATCCTTCTAGAATGTAGTAAGCTATAAATAAGTGAGAATGAATAAATGGTTGCCTCTTTTTAACTGTCATGCTTAATGTATTTCTTATGTCTTTACCATTTGCCCTGTAAGCTTCAATCAGAGTCACCCAAGGACATCGTGAGAGAGAAGAGCTACCATCACTTTTAGTTTCAGTGACTTTAACTACTAAGTCATTTTCATGAATGATTAATCACTTCAGAAACATCAGAAATGACAGACAACAAATCGGCAGAGGAAGAGATGTATTTGTTCTGACTTCTCTCTTATACACACACTCAAATTCAACATCCATTTTATAAAAAGAGATTCAAATGCCTTGAAGTAAATTCCAAAGTTTAAAAAGGTAGGTTTCCATTTTAATATTTTACTTTGTGACCTTTAAGGGGTGATCCCACAAGCATTGGTTGTGGCATCTGTGCCCTTTCGCCCAAATGAGCAATGAGTGTGGCTCAGATATTGACATTGTGATGACAATGACCTTCTTCTAGAAGAGAACTCCAGAGCCAAGGCATGACTCTCATGGCCGTTTTGTGTGTGCATGTCCTCATCCACAGTCGATAAACAAGACATGAAGTGTTCCAGAGCTGACTTGGCACCTTATCTATCAAAATGATAAAGATCTTGAAAAGAGTTCCAAAGACTGAGCTGAGAGGATGTATATTATAAGCCAAACAGCAAGCAGAATGAGAGGCAGCATAGAACTCTGAGAATTCCCCGTACTTCAGTTGAATATAGTCATACTATTCCTGTGTAGAACTAAAAATCAATTTCTGATGCTAGTATGATCTTGGCTCATGACATATTGTTGTTTTAAATAGACTTCTTTCCACACATATCGAGTCCACATCCTTGCTACCACCATTTTGTGAAGGCATATGGCAACACCCAGAATATATTGCGCCTGATATGTGCTAGCACTTCACTAAGTCTTTAAAAACTATTGTTTTGTTTAATCCTTCAAATGATCTTATGAGATACATTATTACCCTGCTAGATGAAAAGCAAGTTCAAAACATGTAATAAGTAGTTTGTAAAGTTTTTTATTTCAATGTTGTATTTATTTCATGAGCTAGAAGGATGGAGGAGGGAGAGGCTAGAAAAAAGCACACTGTCATATGTAGTACTAGGAAATATCCTAGCTTTGCAAAAGTGGTAACTGGGCACAGTGTATAAAGTTACCCTAACAAAGAAATTCTAGCTTGCAATTTTTTTCCTGAGTGTTCTTTCTAGATATATGCAGTATGTATTTGTGATAAGCATTCTGTTGGGAAATTCATACTTTGATAAGGAAAAATGAAATGATTGAAATATTTCATTATATTTGGGGAAAATTGTAGTATAGTCTAAGAGATTTTCGATTGATAGCATTTATTTAAGTGAAATAGGTACTGAATTCTGCTCTAGCATCTGACTGCTTTGTAAGCTAGTATGAGTAACACTTTCTGAGGATAAAACAAGTTAAGTCTTTCAAAATGCAGGGATCAAGATCAGACAACCGTATATGGATTAGAGTTAATTCCTAAGTCTTAGAAATAAATAATGCATGTGCAGCATTGCTTCTCTGTGCCGGTTCACAAATCATACCTTTATTATTATTATTTTTTGGTAACAAATATAAAGAAAAATATCTGTTTTGTAATTAGAATTGATCATCATGATCTTGTTGACAGTATTTGATATTTGTAAAAAATATTTATTTATTCCCTTTTGTTGCCCTTGTTTTTTTATCGTTGTTGTTATTAATGTCATCGTCCTTGTTGGAAAGGACAGAGAGAAATGGAGAGAAGAGGGATGACAGAGAGGGGGAGAGAAAGATAGAAACCTGCAGACCTGCTTCACCGCTTGTGAAGCAACTCCCGTGCAGGTGGGGAGCTGGGGGCTCGAACCAGGATCCTTCAGCCTGCCCTTGCACCTTGCTCCATGTGCACTTAACCTGCTGTGCTACCACCCGACTCCCTTTGTATTTGACATTTCTAAACCATCTTATGAAATAGAAAGCAAAAAGTTTTATAACTCTTTATAGCACAGGGGAAAGACAAGAAAAGTGAATTATTTAAAGCACCTTAGTGATATTTCCTCCCCAACAAACAACATTTCAGGCAGCTCTTATTGACTCATTGTCCTTGGTTCTGGGAAAAAGAAAATTTAATGACTTTTCACTTATGCTCTGCCTTGTCATTCAGCAATATAATAACTGTTCAGATATTATATTCAAACAAGAGTAAAACTCAGGAAAGAACATGTAGAAAATACAGATGAGAGGGCAATGATGTCGGTTATGAAGGAACAAAGGAAAGAAAAGTGAACTGAGACCCATTATTGCTTAAGCCGCCTTGTAATTTAGGGCTACTAATTTAATAGATTTATTTTTCTCTTTATAGTATAGACATGATTTTTTTTTTAAGTTTTAATTTGTAAAGAGCAAGTTGTATCTGTGTTTCTCCTAGGAAAACATGTTTCTTCTGAATGTATCAATAAATGGTAAGACTAAAAATTCTACTTGTTTTAATCTCTTCTTGTCTTCATGGATAATGTTCCAAGATAGATATTTAAATGTTTAACAAAGTGTAGTACTTTGTTGAAGATGGAGGGTGATGTGTTACTCTATCATGTAAAATAAATCTTTTATTTCTTCACTGTTGACATGTTTAAGAAGATAATCTCACTGCATGATTATTTGTGTGGATGAAGCAAGATGATACATGTCAAAAGCAACTTGTGAGCTTTGAAGTGAAAATAATACTAAGATTCAGGAAGATGGCACAAGGGTTGTTCAATTTTTTCAGGTCTGAGGCTTAGGGGTTCCTGGCTTAATTACCTCTAGTATCATAAACCAGAGTTAAAAAGTGTTGTGGTTAAAAAGTGGTAGTGGGATCACATCAAATCGATGGGGTTTATAGCCAACAATATTTATACCCCTTTCCCTTATTTGGGAGCTACTCTCTTCCCTGATCCAGCTTTCTGGTCCTTTTTCCTGCCATGACATCATCTCCCCAGATAATAACTTGGATCCACCTGTGTATAAGATTTCAGGTTCAGGGGAAAAGAAAAAAAACTAGTATACTAGTATAGCCACAGGTCCTTTGGAATATAACTAAAATATGCCTACTAGCTATCTACAAAATGGAGGACCCCCCACCCTCAGCTCTTCATCTGCACTATTCCAGCCTTTAAGTTCATGATTGGTCAACAATTTGTTTGGCTTTGCATGTTAACTCTTTTCAGCCACCTGGTGGCAGATGCTACCATGATGCCGACCAGACTTCCCTGGACAGACAACCCCCTGATGTGTCCTGGAGCCCACTTCCCCAGAGTCTTTCTCCACTAGGGAAAGAGAGAGATAGGCTGGGAGTATGAATTGACCAGTCAACACCCATGTTCAGCGGGGAAGCAATTAACAGTAGCCAGACCTTCCACCTTCTGCATCCCACAATGACTTTGGGTCCATACTCCCAGAAGGTTAAAGAATAGGAAAGCTATCAGGTGAAGGGAAGGGATACAGAGTTCTGGTGGTAGGAGCTGTGTGGAGTTGTACCCCTCTTATCCTATGGTTTATTCAATGTTTCCTTTTTATAAATAAAAATTGTTTTAAAATAATAAAAATTAAATTAAAAAGTGGTAGTAGTGATAACATGATGATGATGTGCCAGTATTTTTGTACATATTATTATGTACCAGTCACTTTTCTAGACACTTAACATGTATTTTTCTCATTCAGTACTCTTAACAATCCAATATAAAGACAATGCCTTTATTTCCATCAGTACCATATTGTAGGCAAGAAAAAGCACAATTAAGTGCCTTAGCCAGAGTCACACAGAGAGAGACAAAAATGCTATTAGTATTTTATTACTCTTTCTTTCTTTTCCAACTATTTCATATCAGTTCTGCATGTACACGAAGAGTCATTCTGAAAGGTAATTCTTACTGTAATCTTCAACTTATATTTAATGATAGTTATGATGATAAGGAAATGTTAGTCATATGTTCTGTCTACTAGAAGCTATGTAGTATGCTTTTATGTAAATAAATGTACTGACTTTTTCATAGACTAGCCAGTCCCTAAGATTTTTTAATTCAGTGTATATTTAAAGGACCTCTTTCCTACCTATTGCAGAGCTCTGAATTTCATATGCCCACACACTGTGCAGAACATTCTCTGAGCATGGCTCACTTAGCAGATTTCTTTCTCTGGCTTCTGGTTTATAGTCTGGATGCTTACTAAGAACAGTAGATCTTATTAATTACTGTTCTTTTTACAGTTAACATTTTAATATCCTTTTGTGAGCTGTCTTGTCTCCTTCAGAACAGTCTTTCCTAATACCAAAAGAAAAAGAGAACACAATATCTTTTTTTTTTCTAGTATAAATATGTTTACATGAAACAATACAAACCATTTGGAAACAGCCTCTCAAAAATTTAGATTCTATGCAGAATCTCTCATTTAATTGTACCTCAAATATATGACAATTCACTGGTGAGACTGCTGAATTATTTTTGTGGCTAGACTCCTAGAGCTTCCTGCTATCTTTTTCTACACCTGACTCTTCATCTTTTCAGTTCAGTCTTTGAGCTACCAGGTATTCACTTCACTGCCTGTGTTAACCAGGAACTGTTTGTATAGATTAAAACTGCTGGTCTCTACCTAACAGAGCACGCTGAACTCTGCAGTTCTATTATATATATATAATTTATATATATATATATATATAATTTATATATATATATATATTTTCATTTATAAAATGGAAACACTGACAAGACCATAGGAGAAGAGGGGTACAATTACACACAATATGTCTTTGTTCTTATGAATACCCTCTATCATGACTGATTCATACTGCCAATAGTTTCCTTCTAGAATTCTCCCCAAATCCAGTGACACCTCAGTAACTTGCTGATATCTAATGCAACCCCAGCTTTCTTGTGAATTATACACTGTTAGTCACTTTGCACTAAATACCGCTACTCCTTGATGCATAAACTACCACACACCTGCCACCTCCCAGTCTGACCTGCCTAGACTGAACATAAATTCTGTACACTCACTGGCCCTTGTGGTTCCAAATACTGACAGTTTCATTAACTGACCATCATTTTTCTGTGGGCAAATGGTGAAATACCTCTTGTGAATCTCGCTATGTAAGAACATATGAAAATTTATGAAATGAGAAGTACATCATTTGTTACACTCAGTCATTGTGCACACTCACTTATTTTTATACTTTAAAATGTCCCCCTGAGAAGGTCAAGTGGTGGTGCATATGGTTAAGGATATACTACCATGCTCAAAGACACAGGTTCAAGCCCCTGCTTACCACCTACAAAGGATAGGGGAACACTTCACAAGTGATGAAGCAGGTTTGCAGGTATCTATCTTTATGTCTTCCTATCTCTCCTCTCTTCTCAATTTCTCTCTACCCTTTAAAATAAAATAGAAAGAGAAAAAGGGGGTTCCACTATATTTCACCAAATAAAAAGTAAATTCCAAGTGGATCATGGACTTGAATGTTAGACCAGAAACTATCAGATGCTTAGAGGGAAATATTTGCAGAACTCTTTTCCACATAAATTTTAAAGACATCTTCAATGAAATGAATCCAATTACAAAGAAGACTAAGGCTAGCATAAACTTATGGGACTATATCAAATTAAAAAGCTTCTGCACAGCAAAAGAAACCAAGAGACCCCTCACAGAATGGGAGAAGATCTTTTCATGCCATACACCAGACAAGAGTTTAATAACCAAAATATAGAAAGAGCGTGCCACACTCAACAACAAGAAAATAAATAACCCCATCCAAAAATGGGGGGAAGACATGGACAGAATATTCACCACAGATGAGATCCGAAAGGTTGAGAAACACATGAAAAAATGCTCCAAGTCTTTGACTGTCAGATAAAATGCAAATAAAGACAACAATGAAATACCACTTCACTCCTGTGAGAATGTCATACATCAGAAAAGGTAACAGCAGCAAATGCTAGAGAGGTTGTGGGGTCAAAGGAACCCTCCTGCACTACTGGTGGGAACGTAAATTGATCCAATCTCTGTGGAGAACAGTCTGGAGAACTCTCAGAAGGCTAGAAATGGACCTACCCTAGGATCCTGCAATTCCTCTCCTGGGGATATATCCTAAGGAACCCAACACACCCATCCAAAAAGATCTGTGTACACATATGTTCTTAGCAACACAATTTGTAATAGCCAAAACCTGGAAGCAACCAGGTTGCTGATGAGTGGCTGAGCCAGTTGTGGTCTATATACACAATGGAATACTACTCAGCTATTAAAAATGGTGACTTCACTGTTTTCAGCGGATCTTGGATGGACCTTGAAAAATTCACGTTAAGTGAAAAAAGTCAGAAAGAGAAGGTTGAATATGGGATGATCTCACTCTCAGGCAGAAGTTGAAAAACAAGATCAGAAGCGAAAACACAAGTAGAACCTGAACTGGAATTGGCATATTGCACCAAAGGTAAAGACTCTGTAGTGGGTATGGGAGAGAATGCGGGTCCACAAAGGATGACAGAAGAGCTAGTAGGGGTTGTATTGTTATATGGAAAACTGGGAAATGTTATGCATGTAGAAACTATTGCATTTACTATCAAATGTAAAACATTAATTCCCCAATAAAGAAATTTTTAAAAATTACTCCCAGAGAAGGATAAAGAATAAGGAAACTTCTAATGGAAGGGTTGGGACATGGAACTCTCATGGTGGAAACTTGATGGAATTATATTCCTGCTATCTTACAATCTTGTTAATCATTATTAAGTCACTAATTATTTTTTTTAATGTAAGCTTTCTGAATTCAAACTTAATTTTTTTCCCACTAATCTTTGTGAATTTGAACAGGTGTATTTTTTCCCCAAGTTTTGGTTTGTCTAGATGTTGTGGTGGTGAATGTCGTTATTATTACCATGAATAGATTTAGACAGAACTGTTTCTCGCTGTCCTGATTCAGATTGGTCACTGACCTCTGGCAGGCCACTGCCGTTGTCTGAGCAGGGCGCTTAGTTTTAGTTTCCAACCAGTTTTTTCTGCCTTTTCTGAGCTCAGCCTGTGTGTTCTGCTGTGTGACTATCAAATTGGTGCCACTTTTTCTAGCTGGCTCCTGACTTCTAGTTCAAACTGTTTTTGTCTTGACAGCTTTTTGTGCATCCTTTACCACAAACACATGCACCCTAATGAATTTCTTCAACCATTACAGCAGCAATCTTTGTGAAATTTTGGATTTTGTTTTTGTGTTGTCATTGCTTTTTCCTAAGGATGTTCCCAGGTATGATATTTCTATTTCTGCTACTTTATAACCACCCCTCCTCCAAGACATCTTTCAAATTTTTTTTTTAATTTAACATCTTGATACCACTACTCTCCATTAAAAGTGATGAAGAAATACATCTATAGGAACTGTAACTGTCATTAGTGGAGCAAGGGAAGCATAGCAACAAACATGATCAATTATGACAGAATGATGGCAGGATTTATTAGTAGTCTGAAGGCCTCTCATCAAGTCAAGCTGCTACTTAGAGGAAATATAGAAAGTCCATTAGAATGTCAGAATGTCAAAAAGCATTTTGTGAAAGCACTATTTACAAGTAGAATACATTGCTGAATAGACAATTACATAACAAGAAGTGGATTTGATACTGTTGCCAGAAGACTCAACATGATTTCATTTTGACTTTAACCAGATTCATGTTAAAAATTAAATTACTGGTTTCTTAGCAATTGTGAAAGTGATTAAATGGATATGGGTAATGCAAGTATACTTATTATAGCACAATTTGTAGAGAGTATTAAAAATATCAAAAACTTGGGAGTCGGGCAGTAGCCCAGCAAATTAAGAGCATGTGGTGTAAGGAGCCCCCTGCTCCCCACCTGCAGGGAGTCACTTCACAAGCGGTGAAGCAGGTCTGCAGGTGTTTATCTTTCTCTCCCCCTCTCTGTCTTCCCCTCCTCTCTCCATTTCTTTCTGTCCTATCTAACAACAATGACATCAATAATAACTACAAAAATAAAACAACAAGGGCAACAAATGGGAACAAATAAATAAATATTTAAAAATATTGAAAACTTAAAAGTTAATAAGACAAGCAGGGTGCAGTCATCAATACAGAGTTCTTCACTTAAAGTTAGTTTTTACAATGGAGTAAACACTGGAAATATTTCCAGATGTATTGACTTTTATGTATCTGTATATCACAATATACCTGCTAAGTGTTGGGGAATAGCTATGTCAATGTGACAACTTATAATTAAGATGATTTACTTCTTAGTGACTGCAAAGTAACATAGGGCATCATGACAAAATTACCTTTTCCAAATTAAAAAGAAATTGGACTGTATACTATTTTATTAAGTCTTCTAAAGAGGGACTATAGTTGATATTTTTTTCATAAAGCATTTTTGTCTCAGTCTGACTAAATGTCATTTGATTCCTCACATAAGAGTTAGATTAGATACTTTGGTTATAATGTGGAGCCTCTATCTGACCTATGAAGTGGTCATGGTCATGCTTACATTCTATTACTGGGAGTTAATAAACAAAGGATTTCTCTGGGCTTACAGGGGAAGTAAAACTAGTTCCATCAGATTTTCAGGTGCAATACAACTGAAGAAAAATAATTATACCCTGTAGTTAATGTTAAATAAATTGAGATTGCTTTGAAGCAGTTTTACAAAGCTAATTCCAATTCCCTTTATAGCTTTCTTGAATTATATGATGATTAACATAATATTTTATGGGGAGAAATGTTAATTCTATGTATATTTATTTGAAATTTTAGAAGTTAAGAAATTTTGTAACATTTTACATTTACCACCTTTATAATAATAATAAGTTGGACCCTCAGGAAGTGATTCAGTAGCCTGAGAACATGTTTGAGGTCTTGGGTTTGATACCTGGATCCACATGTGATCGCCAATGATAGAATGACATTTTACTGTTTCTTTCTCCCCCAAAACTGTATTCATTAAAGAACAAAAGATAAGCTTGCTTCTTCATGTAGAAAGTGATAAGGATACTTAATCCATCTGCTCTCTCCTTTAGCTTTAAACTTTCCCAAGTCTTCATACTACATACAAGTCAACAAATAAGTTCCCTTAGCTCCACATTTTCCAAATTTCATTATATGTTTCAACAAACTGGAATATTTGCCTATAGATCTACATTGTTTCTATGGAAACTATTTTCCTATTACCTTTACTGTTCTCAGTCCTCAATTCAGCTCAAGAAATACTACCTTTTTGATAGGCTTCTGAAGACAACTATTGTTATTCACCTATTGTTCTCTCAGGAGGATTCTATAAGCATGAATGCTCTTCTGGAAACACTCTATGAGTTCTTTGACAGGATGACCCAATACATAATGCTCTTTGAGTTATTTCCTACACTTCAGGTAGTATTTCTCTAACACCTCTTTATCCTGCTCTCTCGTTGCCTTTTCTTACTCCACCTGATAGAAATCAGTGTGTTTCTGCTTTATGGTGATGTTGGGCATTGAAACTGAGACCACAGAACCTAAAGCATGAAACCATAGTAATTATGCTACCACCCACTCTCTGCTATACATTTAAATAATGTACTGGGCAGGGAAAGAGATGACATCAAGGAGTTTTTTCTTTCAGTTTGTGTGTGTGTGTGTGTGTGTGTGTGTGTGTGTGTGTGTGTGTGCGCGCGCGTGCGCACGCCAGGATTCTTACTGCTATATATCTATTACCAAACAACCTGTATTTCTCTGAAAGAGATGATGGTTTCACTCATATGTGCAATATAAAGAATTGAAACACCTGAACTTGCAAAAACAATAGCAGAATTGTTTTTAAGATCTTATAAAAAGTATGGTGGCTAATCTGGAGAAGAGAGAAGGAACATGGGATTCTGGTGGTAGGTGTGGTGTTGAACAGTACCCCTGTAATTATGATCTTGTTAGCCATTAGTAAATATATAATAAAAATACATTCTTAAAAAGTCAATTACCATGTCGCGGATTTTGACTTTATTGACTATAAATAATGTAAAGGCAATATCATTTGTGCATGATAAATATGGAGCTGACATCATCAACATATGACAGAGGTAGAATAAGATGCAAACTCAAGGGAGTCAGGTGGTAGTGCAGTAGGTTAAGTGCACTTGGTGCAAAGCGCAAGGACAGGCATAGAGGTCCCGATTCAAGTCCCCACCTTCAGGGAAGTCTCTTCACAATCGGTGAAGCAGGTCTGCAGGTGTCTGTCTTTCTCAACCCCTCTCTGTCTTCCCTTCCTCTCTCCATTTCTCTCTGTCCTGTCTAACAACGACATCAATAACAACAATAACTACAACAATAAAGCCACAGGGGCAACAAAAGGTTAAATAAATAGATAAACAAATATGAATAAATAAATGAATGAATACGATGTAAACTCGAGAGGAATTGTGGGACTGGTGATTATTTAAGTAAAGGTCTGGTGAAAATAACCCTTTGAGGGGCCAGGTAGTGGCACATATGATAAAGTGCACACATTACCGTGCACAAGGACCCAGGTGTTCAAGCCCCAATAATAAATACATAAAATATGTAGGAAATAAAAATATTTTTTTTTTCTTAAAGCCCTTCTTCCTATTCCCTTTTGCCTTTGCTCTTTGTCACATCACCTCATCTTCATGGAAGCTGAATGCCTGTGAACAACACTTAAAGACTGATGACCCATGTCACATGGCCAGCTAGATTTTTCTCTCTTGCCTATTTTCTCACTACAGTTTATAAAAACCTGATACATCTGCTCACTTTATAAAACTCTCAGTAAGAGTTGTTATTTTTATTTTTACAACAGGGGAAGGTGGTGGGACACTGGTAGAAAGCACGTGTTATTAGGTTCAAGTTCTTGCCCCCACCAATATGGGCAAAACTTCACGTGTGATGAAACAGTGCTGGAGTTGCCTCTTTTCCACTCTGCTTCCACCTTTCTTCTCAATTTGTCTGTTTTTACCCAACAAATAAATCATAAAATTCAGAGTCACACGGTAGCGAAGTGGGTTAAGCGCAGGTGGCGCAAAGCTCAAGGACCCGCAGAAGGATCCCGGTTTGAGCCCCCGGAGTCATTTCACAAGCGGTGAAGCAGGTCTGCAGGTGTCTATCTCTCTCCCCCTCTCTGTCTTCCCCTCCTCTTTCCATTTCTCTCTGTCCTGTCCATCAATGACGACATAAATAACAAAAATAAAATAAGTTATAAAATTAAGAAAAGAAGTTAATGTGAAGTTCTTCAGTGGTCCATTCCCAGGCCCTCTTTCTGAAATACTTATTTCTACTGTGCCGGTGACCATAATTTTTCTTTCTTTTTTGCCTCCAGGGTTATCGCTGGGGCTCGGTGCCTGCACTACGAATCCACTGCTCCTGGAGGCCATTTTCCCCATTTTTGTGCCCTTGTTGTTGCGCTTGTTGTGATTGTTATTGTTATTGTTGTCATAGTTGTTGTTGGATATGACAAAGAGAAATCAAGAGAGAAAGGGAAGACAGAGAAGGAGAGAAAGATACCTGCAGACCTGCTTCGCTGTTTGTGAGGCGACCTCCTGTAGGTAGGGAGCTGGGAGCTGGAATCTAGATCTTAAGCTGGCCCTTGTGCTTTGGGCCATGTGCGCTTAACCCGCTGCACTACCACCCACCTCCCTGCCATAATTTTTCTATAAGGATAAAAGATAGCTCCAGGGTTAGCAGGATACCCTGAATAGTGCTTCTGCTTTGTTATGTACATGACTCAGAATAGAACCCAGCCCACTTTGCACTGGGAAAAAAAAAAAAAAAGCCTTCAGTTCTTTCTCTGCTTCTGACTGAAATAATTGGTTTGTCATGGTGAAGCCCTAGCAATGACAAAAATTATCTAACTCCTAACTCCTTAATAGGAACTAACAAACAGAAATGAATATTACTATATTATAATATTAACAAAATCATCAGGTGGATTAGTGTAAACAATAGTGAAGCTTGTCCCAGAAATAGTATCCCCTTGGGTAGTAGTACTAATGAAAAATAACAGTACAGCCTCTGAAGAATGAGAGACCTCTGCCAGTCTGCTTCCCCTCTACCTGGTAATTTACTCCCATACCTCACTTATGCATTCAAGTTCTCAAAGTTTTGCCATATTAGAGTTTAGGTCACATGTCTGTTCCCACTCAAACCAAAGAATTAACAAATATGAGTTTTCTGATTCCTTGCTAGGGAATACGGGACACATAGAAAAAAGAATATTCTAAGATATGAGGTGATCAGATACGTCACTGCAATTCATATATATATATATATTATATATCTATAATATATATATATATATATATATATATCCTCTTCCAGCATAATCTTTCACATACAAGTATAGCCTAGCTATATCATTGCAGCTATATATAAACAAATGTATTGGATTATTGGAAAAGTCATGACACATATTTTTCCTGTTTTTCTAAAGCAAAAATGTGTCATGACTTTTATGACAACCCAATATCATCACCTTCTGAAGAAAATCCTTCATCAGTTATGCATTTCCAAAATAGGACAAATGAATTGCATGACAGCTGGCCTACTGATTTATTTCTTTTACTGCAAAAATAATGAGTTCTCATGAAAAGCAGATATTGTAGAAACTCTGAACAGTGAGTATGACGTTCCCTTTGTTTATTTTCAAATTCATACGTTTCAGTTCTCTGGACTCCACAGATGAGTGAACCTGTCTGGTTATTGTCTTTCATCTTATTTCACTAAAATATTGTACATTTTTTAAGAATCTGTTTAGAGTCAGACATTAGCCACCTTTAGATGAGGCATAACAAAAGTATTTCACAAGGTTTTCCATACAGTTAGAGGATTTTCCTGTCATAGTGTCTTTTATGACCACTTCTGAATATCCTTAGTATGACTGCAACCTGTTTGTGATTAATGTTAGCTTATCATGGCAAGTCTATGCCCAAAGTTTGGCGTCGTGCGAAGATTATAGAGGTTTTGAAACCAAAGAAAGACCCAACACTGGCCGCCAGCTATAGACCAATTTCTCTCCCCTCTGTGTGTTACAAACTCCTTGAGAGGCTGCTTCTGTCACGTATTTCTCATCTTACAGAGAAATTCCTATCACCCGCCCAAGCTGGCTTCCGCCCAGGAAGATCTACCTGTGAACAAGCCCTGGCCCTCTCAACTTACATTGAAAATGGATTCCAGAAGAATTTAAAGACGGGTGCTGTCTTTGTGGATCTCACAGCAGCCTATGACACAGTCTGGCACCGAGGTCTCCTAGTCAAGATCTCAAGATGCCTGCCTCCATGGGTGGCCAACACTATACCGTTTCTTCTCCAAAACAGAAGATTCCGGGTGCACCTGGGTGACAAGTCTAGCAGATGGAGACTTGTCTCAAGTGGCCTCCCCCAGGGCTCTGTTCTGGCTCCTACGCTATTTAATATTTACATCAATGACCTCCCAGAAACTTCTTCAAGGAAGTTCATCTACGCCGATGACATCTGCTGTGCAACTCAGGCATCCAAGTTCGACATCCTCGAGGAAACACTCACAAAAGACATGTCTCTGATATCTGATCACTGTAAAAAATGGCGACTAATCCCTAGCACTGCAAAAACGGTATCATCTGTTTTCCATCTACACCATGCCTCAGCCTCGCTTGCACTTAATGTGCAACTTGACTATATGAGAATCCGGCATGAAGCCCAGCCAGTCTATCTTGGCATTACTCTCCATCGCTCTCTGTCATTTCACGAACATCTCATAAAAACTGCAGCAAAGGTGGGCGCGAGGAATAACATCATTGCAAGACTGGCCAGCTCCTCATGGGGCGCGAGCGCTTCCACACTACGATCATCATCTCTGGCATTATGCTATTCCACTGCAGAATACTGTGCCCCAGTATGGTTCCGTAGCCCCCATGTCCACTTGGTCGATTCCAAATTATATTCCTCCATGAGGATAATTTCTGGAACCATCCGTTCCACCCCGGTTCCATGGCTGCCAGTTCTCAGCAACGTCGCCCCGCCAGATATTCGTCGGGATGCGGCATCATCTAAGTTCATTTCCCACGTCTACGCTCGACCAGACCTGCCAATATACGCGGATATCTTCGCCCACCCTGTCCAACGCTTGACGTCTCGCCACCCAATCTGGTCCCCTACGCCTACACTGAACTTCTCTGTTCCAGACTCTTGGAAACAGCTGGCAGTCAGCTGAGGTAAAGAACAAACACCTCATCACAGACCCCTGCAAGTGTCAACCCGGCTTTGACCTAGCACGTTATGATTGGGCCCTTCTCAATCGCTATCGAACAGGCCATGGCCGGTGCGCCGCTATGTTCCATCGCTGGGGAGCCAGAGATGACCCGAACTGCCCCTGCGGCTACAGACAGACTATGACCCACATAGTCAACGACTGCCACCTCTCCAGATTCAAAGGAGGTCTCGAAACTTTACATGAGGCTCAACCTGACGCTGTTGACTGGCTACGGAAGAAGGGCAAACGCTAGAAGAAGAAAAATCATGGCAAGTGATTTTTTTTTTAATTAACCAAAGCACTGCTTATTTCTGGTTTACGGTGGTGCATGAGATTGAACCTGGGACTTCGAAGCCCTAGGTATGAAAGTCTTTAGCATGAAACCATTATGCTATCTACCCCTGCCCTGCCGGTGAATTTTAATTACTCAAACTATTACCTTTTTCGTCTGTTTGTTATAAGACTTCCACATGACATATATACATGCATACCTTTTCATATATGACAACAGGGCATTCAAGGGGCTCATAAAACAGGAAATAAAAATCTTTCTCCTTGACCAAACTCTAACCAGGCTCCTCTAAGTCCTCTTCTTGATGGCTTTAAGCGTTGCAGGCTCACAGAACAAATGATTTTGTTCACTTCCTATGTGCACATGCATGCACACAGACAGACACTTAAAGGCAGAACAAACATTAGCATAAATTCTAACTTCTCAACTATGCTTTTCTAAGATGATCTGTATTCTCCTATAATGAAAGAAAACTCAAAGCTGCTGAAAGAATTGACTACTTGCTCTAGTTAGTACTTGACAATAGGTCCCAGACCTCCCTTTTTAAGGACAAAGGTCTTACAATTAAAAATCACTCCTCTGTCCTTTGAGATACATATTTATCTATCTTCTACTCAGAGTATCTTCTCAAGCACCTGGAAGTCACTCCTTTGAAATACAATCATGAGGGAGAATAATGTCCCTGTCTCCCAGTCTCTGTGGGAAGATGTTGATAGAGTCCTAAGGTGGGTTCCAGTTAACAACCACAGCTGATCTATTTTTTTTTACATAGACCAGCCCTTTGTTACTCTATCATTTATTTATTTAGTTAGTTATGTGTCAGACCCTAACATTTCACCTATTAACTCGCTCATCTAGTCTTTAAAATACCTCATCACCTTCGTAAAAATTGAATCTGTGTATGATTCACCCTGAAACTTCTTCCATTTTTACATGTTACCTGATATATATGTTATCTACACATATTATATACATAATATATAATAATAAACATTATATATTATTTTTCATATTAATGACTAAACACTGTCCTTAACAAACTAGTACTTGACTTCTTTGAGGGAAGAATCTGCTCATGCAACTTACTTGTTCTTCGGTACCTACTTAAGATCAGATTTGTAAACTCTGTTTCTTAGTAATGAACTACTGCTGAATGAAAAGCAAGGAGTATCTTGGACTGTCAGGTGATTTGGTGCTGTGCCAGCAGGTGTGCAGGCCTATCATGAACTGCCTTCTCTAAGTCACACTCACACCTATTATGACTCTCAGTGTCAGCTTTTAAGGGAGTCTCAGAAAAAAAAAAAGAAGCTTTTCAAGTAGGCCAAACTATGGAAATAGTCTTCCAACAGACTTAATAAGCTAATCTATTTCTAGCCCAAGTATCTGTGACTGAAGTAGGTGCTTTGTAAAATCTGTGTCAAGCCTTAAAAGAAGAGTTTTCACAAAGGTATCTTAGATTTTAGAGTAACTGAACCTCTTAGCAAATGAGTGTTCTTTTTTTTTTTATTTATTTAAGAAAGGATTAATTAACAAAACCATAGGGTAGGAGGGGTACAACTCCACACAATTCCTACCACCCAATCTCCATATCCCACCCCCTCCCCTGATAGCTTTCCCATTCTCTATCCCTCTGGGAGCATGGACCCAGGGTCATTGTAGGTTGTGTCTTCATTTTCATTTGTTTCCAGGAACATTTGAATTTCCTGCTTGAGTGAATCTCTGACCCAGTGGTTCTTAAGGAGTCTGTTGTTTTGTTTCCAAATTCTGTGACTTTTAATAATTGTCTGTTTGTTGTTAAATGTTAGTTTTACTCCACTGTAGTCTGAGAAGATACTTGGGATGATTTTGATGTTTTTGAATTTATTGATGCTGTCCTTGTGGCGTAACATGTGGTCTATCCTTGAGTATGTGTTATGTGGATTTGAAAAGAAGGAGTATTCCAGTTTTGGGGGGTGAAGGACTCTGAAAATGTCCAAGAGGTCTAGTCTGTCAATCTCTTCAATCAATTGTCTTGTATCTTTGTTGGTTCTCTGCTTTGTTGATCTAAGTGTGAGAGTGGGGTATTGAAGTCTCCCACTATTACCACTATTATTGTATTACTATTGATGTATTTTTGAAATTTTTTCAGTAAGTGCTTGACGTATTTAGATGGTCCCTCATTGGGTGCATAGATGTTAATAATTGTTAAGTCTTCTTGGCTGATTGATCCTCTAATCATTATGTAATGTCCTTGCCTATCTTTTATTACTTTATTTAATTTAAAATCTATCATGTCTGAGATGAGAATGGCTGATCCTGCCCTTTTTTGTGGTCCGTTAGCCTGTATGACAGTTTCCATCCATTCACTTTAAGTCTATGTTTATCTTGTTGTGACAGATGGGATTCTTGCAAGCAGCATATGGTTGAATTATGTTTTCTGATCCATCCCCCAACTCTGTGCCTTTTGATGGGTGAGTTTAAGCTATTGACATTTAATGATATTATGGATTCATTGTATTGTAGTGCCATTGTTCAAAAAAAATTTTTTGTTGTTTGCTGTGATATATTGCCAGTACTATAGTGATGTTCTTGTTTATAAGAGGTCTTTTAGAACCTCTTTCAGGGCCAGTTTGGTGATGGTTGCTTCCTTTAACTGTTGTTTGTCTAAGAGGGTTTTGATCTCTCCATCTAGTCTGAATGAAAGTCTAGCACGATATATTATCCTTGGTTGAAACCCTTTTTCATTCAGGGCTTGATAGATATCTTGCCATTCTCTTATGGCTTTTAGAGTTTGAGTGGAGAAGTCTGCAGATAATCTTATGGGTTTTCCCTTGTATGTGACTTTTTGTTTCTCTCTTGCAGCCTTTAGGATCCTTTCTTTATCCTTACTTCTTCTCATTGTGACTATGATGTGTCTTGGTGTCTTCAGGTCTGGGTTGATTCTGTTTGGAACTCTCTGGGCCTCTTGAATCTTGATGTCCTTTCTGTTATTCAGGTCTGGGAAGTTTTCTTCTATCATTTCCTCTAGAATGTTTGCTTCCCCTTCCTCTCTTTCTTCCTCTGGCAGGCCAATTATATGAATGTTACTTCTTTTGAGATCATCCCATATGTCTCTGTTGTTGTTTTCAGTGTCTCTCAATCTCTTTTTAAGCTCTTTCACCTCTTTCTTCGTTTTTTGTAGCTCATCCTCTGTCTGACTAATTCTGTTTTCTGCTTCTGTTAGTCTGCTTTCCCTTGCCTCAGCTTCTTTCTTCATTACAGCTATTTCAGCTTTCAGTTCTCTAATTTCCTCAAGATAATCAGTATTTTCCTTGGGGGTCTCAACTGTTGTTTCCCTAATACTGCCATTCCTTTCCTCCAATGTTGTTTTCATTTCTGTGATTAATAAGTTTATTATTGCTTGCATACTTTTCTTATCTATGGTTCCTTCTGGCTGATTTGTAGTTTCTTCTGGGCTCTTGTCTTCATTCATTGGAGTAGCAGTTTTATTTGTTTTTGATCAACCCATTTTTTGATTTATGTGTTTCTTTTTGTTTGCTCTGTTGTTCCTCAGCTGTTCTGTCTTGAGTACAAGCAACACTGTACTAAATACCTTTATGACAATTGCACTCACCAACCTCAGGAATTACAGTAGCAACTGAATCAAGTATTGAAGTAGTTTAATCACTACCAGTTAGCCAAACAATTTTTCCAGTCCGTGAAAAAATAGTAACCATATCCCAGTGAAGAAGAAAGAGAAAAGAAAGTAGGGATAGTAAGAATAGACAATTATGCAAATCTACTATCCACTGTATATTCTAGGGGTAACAAGAGGGGAAAGGGAAGTAGAGCAGAGGTATACACATAGAGTCGACTTTTTTTTTTTTGATAGTATGTCTACCATATGCCCTGCTATGGCAAATGATGATGCCACTTACAGAGAAGACTTCATAGAGATAAAAGATTTCAGTCAATCTGAGTGAATAAGCTGATAATATGTCCTTTTAATAATGCAATATTAACTACATAATTACATAAAGAAATCAAACAGGGTGCTCGAATTTCCTAAAATTCTGTTGTGGCAGCCTAACCTATAATGACTAACAGAGTCCCCAACCATTTTTCTGGGTATACCTTTTATACTATTCATATCTAGTACATTGTAAATCTTTTATTTATAAAAATGGAAATATTGACAAGACCAATTCCTATCTGTCTTGTCAAATATTTTTTAAATTTTTTTTAAAAAACGGAAAAAAAGAAAAAAAATTTCCACCAGGAACAGTGGTTTTGCACCTATAAAAATAAATAAATAAATAAATAAATAAATAAATAAAGGTAGCCCTTTGAACAAGAATTCACACTATTATCATACACAGGTTGTTTTGATTATTTTTCATCAACCTGAGTCCCTGTGTGACTTTTTTTTTTTGCTTCATAGATTTTTTAAATTACACTATGGTTCTGTTGTTACATCATATTATATGCCCATCTGTTCTTTATCTTGTTTCATTCACTCTACTTACATCCACAGAATCCATTTCAATTTTTTTAACTGTTCAGAAACTAGGGGTGGATTGGCTTATATTTTTGTATCTTTTGTTGCAAAGAATCCTGATACCTTTCTGGTTTCGGGTACTTGCAGAATCTACAACATGCCCCCTATATTGGGAGCTTGAGAAGAAAACAGAAAATTCCAATAATTTGATTTTTCCCCTTCAAACTAAAATAAATTCTATTTGACATTCAAAGTATCTACAATGTGGTCTATTTGAATGTTCTAAACCTGCATCTGGTAAGCATTTCCCCAAGTTATACAGATATTACAACTTAAATTAAAATAAAAAATCAGTAAAAGTATTATTTTTTAATCTTTTTAATTTATAAAAAGGAAACACTGACAAGACCATAGGATAAGAGGGCTACAACTCCACATAATTCCCACCACCAGAGCTCCATATCCCATCCCCTCCCCTGATAGCTTTCTTATTCTTTATCCCTCTGGGAGTATGGACCCAGGTCACTATGGGATGCAGAAGGTGGAAGGTCTGGCTTCTGTAATTGCTACCCCGCTGAAAATGGGTGTTGGCAGGTTGATCCATACTTCCAGCCTATCTCTCTCTTTCCCTAGTGGGGCAGAGCTCTGGGGAAGTGGGGTTTCAGGACACAATGGTGGGGTCATCTGCCCAGGCAAGTCCAGTTGATATCATGGTAGCATCTGGACTAAAAGTATTCTTAGTACTTAACATGACTGATACCTTGCTAGCTTAAATGTTGTCATTTAAATTTCCAGCCACATTACCTTTTTTTTTTCAGTAACAATTTAAGTACTGGGATAGAAAATAGAACTGATAAATTTTCATATATCAAGCATGTCAGGCACAAATATATTTGAGTATAATCTCATTGGGTTATAGGAGAGGAATTTTAAAAACCCACTCAAACAGTAATTTATCTTCCAGGATATTTGGTCTCCAATCAATTAATCATGATCCAATGGGGTTTCTTAATGAGCACCATGTTTGGGATAGATAGTAGCAATTTGGCAAGTCCCACAGGTGATTTTTTTAAAGCAAATCCAAATTCTTCACAGGTCTCTCATCCCTTCCATCACAGCGTTTTCTTTGAAGGGTGCGTGGGAGCTATCACAAAATTTCCTTCCATGCCAGATGGAAGAATTAAGAAAATGCTATACAAATGCAAATCTAGGGAACTTAATAAATTTCCTCTTAAAGCTGCCTGGGTATTGCTGAGAAAAATAAACAAATAAATAAATAAATAAATAAATAAATAGCATTGTAGCAAACAGCAAAGAGAAAAAAAAATTAAAAGCAATTTGCAGTGTGGTTTTTTTCTTTTTCTGGCCTATCTTTAAATAACACTGTAGTGTAGTTAAGAGTATGAGCTATAATGAATTTTTTCCATATGTTTTTAGAAGACACATATGCTTTATGAATAAATACACAAATCAGACATTACTCGGGGGAGGGGTCAGGCAGTAGTGCACCGGGCTGAATGTACACACTCTACTTTGTGTCATGGAACCAGGTTTGAACCCCAGGCCCATACCTGAATGGGAGAAGTTTCACAAGTGCTGAAGCAGGTCTACAGGGTATCTCTTTCTGTTGTTTTCTCTTCCCCTCATCTCTCAATCTCTCTGTTTTTTTTTTCAATAAAAGGAAGAAAGAAAGTAAATGAAAAAGAAAAAAGAAAGAGAGAGAAGGGATGCGGCAGGAAGAAAGAAAGAGAAAGAAAAAAAAGAAAGAGAAAGAAAGAAAGAAAGAAAGAAAGAAAGAAAGAAAGAAAGAAAGAAAGAAAGAGGAAAGGAGAGGGGAGGGGAGGGGAGTGGTATCTAATGGTTGTCTTTATTTGCATTTCTCTGACAGTCAAAAACTTGGAGCATTTTTTAATTTGTTTCTTGGTCTTTTGGATCTCTTCTGTGGTGAATATTCTGTCTATGTCTTCTCCCCATTTTTGGATGGCGTCATTTGTTTTCTTGTGGTTGAGGCTGGTAAGCTCTTTATATATTTTGGTTATTAGCCTCTTGTTTGATGCATGGCATGTGACAATCTTCTCCCATTCTGTGAGGGATCTCTTGGTTTGGGTATTGGTTTCTTTTGCTGTGCAGAAGCTTTTTAATTTGATGAAGTCCGATAGGTGTATATTTGCCTTAGTCTACTTTGTAACTGGATTCATTTCATTGAAGATGTCTTTAATATTTATATGGAAAAGAGTTCTGCCAATATTTTCCTCTGAGTATCTGATAGGTTCTGCTCTAACATCTAAGTCCCTGATCCATTTAGAATTTACTTTTGTGTTTTGTGATTCACATTCATTCCTCTGCATGTTTCAACCCATTTTTCCAACACCATTTGTTGAAGAGACTCTACTTTCCCCTTTTAATAGTCTGGGCACCTTTGTCAAAAATTAGATGTCCAATGTGTAGGGGCTTTCTTCTGGGTTCTTGGTTCTATTCCACTGGGTAGTGTGTCTATTCATGTTCCATTACCAAGCATGTTTGATTACAATGGCACCATAAAAGAATTTGAGATCAGGGAGTATGATCCCTCCAGTTCTGTTCTAAAGATTATTTTTGACAATTCTAGGTCTTTTCTGGTTCCAGATAAACATTTGTAGAATTTGTTCTATTCTCCTACAAAATGTGTTTGAATTCTTGATGGGGATAGCATTAACTTTGTATATGGCCTTGGGTAGTATATTCACTTTAATAATGATAATTCTTCCAACCCATAAACATGGAATTATCTTTCCACTTCTTTGTGCCTTTTTTCAATTTCCTTGATTAGTGACTCATACTTTTTAGTATACAAGCCTTTCACTTCTTTGGTTAGGTTTATTCCTAGACATTTTATTGTTTGTTGTTGTTGTAGTAGTAGTAGTAGAAAGAACTGATTTCTCAATTTTTCTTCTTCTAACGTAGTGTTTGCATAGAAGAATGCCACTGAATTTGAATGTTAATTTTGCAGCCTGACGCCTTACTGTATTGCTTGATGATTTCCTAAAGCTTCTTGCTGGATTTCCTAGGCTTATCTATGTATACTATCATGTCATCTGCAAATAGGGAGAGTTTGATTTCTTCTCTTCCAATCTGTATGCCTTTAATTCCTTGCTCCTGCTTGAATGCTAGGGCAAGAACTTCCAACACTATGTTGAATAGTAATGGTGATAGTAGGCACCTGTCTAATACCTGATATGTGTGGAAATGCTTACAGTTTTTCACCATTGAATATGATTTTGGCTGTGGGATTCTGAGGGATCAGAGCTCCAGGACACATTGGTGGGGTTATCTGTCCAGGGAAGTCTGGTGGCATCATGCTAGCATCTGCATCCTGGTGGCTGAAAAGAGAGTTAACATACAAAGCCGAACAAATTGTTGAACAATCATGGACTTAAAGGCTGGGATAGTGCAGATGAAGTGTTGGGGGGGTACTCACTGCAGACTCTTGTGTACTTCTGTTTTCAGGTGTATATTTTTCCCTGGTTTATGGACACATGTGAACATGTGCTTTATCTCAGGGGATCTGGTCTATATCTAGGATTGTGGACTTTATTGGGGAGTGGACCACCTGGAATGGAATTAGAGAATACTATGAAAGGAAAGGGGAGGGGAGGGGTGGGGAGGGGAGGGGAGGGGAGGAGAGGAGGAAAAAATGATTGGTATGAGCAGTGGATTTGTCATGCAGGCACGGAGTCCCAGTGATAATCAATGTTGCAAGAAGAAAAGAGAGGAAGGAAAGAAGGAAGGCAGGAAGGAAGGAAGGAGGGAGGAAGGAAAGGTATATGAATCTTTAGTATGGGAAACACAACTTGTTAGGTCAAAGACCTTATTAAGACTAATTTCAAATGAAGAAGTATGTGACCAGACAATTTGCAAGACATAATCTGAAATCCCTCTTCCCAGGCTGGGTGGTGGCACACCTCGCTGAATACACATGTTACTATGTGTAAGGACCAGGGTTTGAGGCCCCTGGTCCCCTACCTGTAGGGGGAAAACTGTGAGTGGTAAAGCAGTGCTGCAAGGACCCTTCTCCCTCTCTGTCACCCCCATTCCCTCTTGATTGCTGGCTGTCTCTATCCAATAAATAAATAAATTAATATAATAAAATGTTTAAAAATATCTCTTTCACTTGCTTATTGTAGTTCATACTCATACTTGGGGAAGTTATAAGCTGTGTTACTGTTCCCAGGAGACAGAGACTTCTTTAGAGATAAGACCTGCTTTGACCGTGTGTCTCTGTGACTTTTGGGGCTGACCTGGAAGAGACTACCTCTCTCAGGAATATTAAGCCACAAACCTAGTAAACCTTTCATCTGAGAGCATGTCTTCTTCTATGGAATTGTTTTTTATTTTTCTCCAGGGTTATTGCTGGGGCTCAGTGCCTGCACTATGAAGCCACTGCTCCTGGAGGATATTTTTTCCCTTTTGTTGCCCTTGTTATCTATCATTGTTGTTATTATTATTATTGCTGTCATTGTTGTTGGATAGGACAGAGAGAAATCGAGAGAGAAGGGGAAGACAGAGAAGGCAAGAGAAAGACACCTGCAGACCTGCTTCACTTCCTGCAGATGGTGAGCTGGGGGGATCTAACCTGGATGCTTACACAGGTCCTTGTACTTCACATCTTGTGCTTAACTCACTGTGCTACCTGCAGCCTCCTTTCTATGTAATTCTTACAGCACTCTCAAACTCTGACACACTAACCGCATCTCTGACCCGAGAGCCAGGTACCAGATAACTACAGAGAGCCTCCATATTTCAGAGACTGCTGAAAATGAAAATTAGCTGACCCTGTTGAAACGATCATAAAAGCTATTGTTCTTGCTTCCCTCTGTCTCCAGTCATCTGATGTTTCCACCATGCAGACCTCCAGGATGTGTTGAGATCATTTAGCATTTGTCCTTTGATTTTTGTCTTAGCTCATTTAACATAATGCCTTGAAGCCCCATCCAAGAAGAGGTCAAGGAGATGACTTCATATTTTTTAACAAATGAGTATTATTCTATTGCATATATATATCACAACATTCTTAACCACTCATCTGTCATCAGACACTTATTTTGTCTCCAAGTCTGAGTTATTACAAAGTGTGCTATGAACATAGGGATACATAGATTTCTTTGGCTAGGTGTGTTTTCTTTTGTTTGGCTAAGTCTCCATGGGAGAAATTATTGGGTCATAGAGTAGATCAATTTCTAGAGTTGTGAGAAATCTCCAGACTGTTTTCCCCCAGGGTAGTG
Source organism: Erinaceus europaeus (assembly GCF_950295315.1). Classification (NCBI taxonomy): domain Eukaryota; kingdom Metazoa; phylum Chordata; class Mammalia; order Eulipotyphla; family Erinaceidae; genus Erinaceus; species Erinaceus europaeus. The sequence goes on from NC_080174.1 coordinate 21,089,898, forward strand.
TCAACATTTTTTATAACTTCAAATTCTCTCTACACAACCTTCTCAAATTTATACTTATAATTTTCACTTGATCAATAAATAAAATTGGTTTGGAGCAACAATATAAATATAGTCTCTCATATATAACTTGTAAGAAAATCCTCTCAATTCCAGACACCTGTTTGCAGGCTTGAGAATCAGAATGAGCCAATGGAGTCAACAAGGAGGAAGTTAATAGGCCACAGAAAAAAGGCATGCTCTTCAATAATTCTGAGCCCAGGACAAAGGACAATTTTTTATGTTCTTTATTTATTCCCTTTTGCGCCCTTGTTGTTTTATTGTTGTAGTTATTATTGTTGTTGTAGTTATTGTTGTATAGGACAGAGAGAAATGGAGAGAGGAGGGGAAGACGGGGGGGGGGGGGAATCTGCTTCACTGCTTGTGAAGTGACTCCCCTGTAGGTGGGGAGCCAGGGACTCGAACTGGGATCCTTAAACTGGTCCTTGCACTTTGCCCATATGCCCTTAACCCGCTGTGCTACTGTCCGACTCCCTACTACAAAATTTAAGTGTGATGAGAGGCTATTAGAAAAAAAAAATGGACATGAGCATTATATGACCTAACGATCTGCTTCCAAGATTGACCTAGCAGCTATGTGGAAAATAGACTATGTTGGAGCAAGAGTGGAATGAGCAAGATACATTTAGAGACTGGTCTTCCTGAGAGATAATAGTGGCACTTACTGTAAATGGCCTTATTATTTATGTATTTTTATTGTACTGGTTTAAATGGAAACAAGTTTCCATTTAAAAGATACAAGTTCATGTATCTTTTATTGTCAATATCCAGAAAATTCCTAGCATATACTATCAATAAATATTTAATAGGTACTTCTGGAAAAAGGGAAGAAAGAAAAGAAGGAAGGAGGGTAGAAGAAAGTGGAACTTAAATGAATATATAGTTGATTTGAGGATTCTTCAAAGTAGCTAAAATAAACTCAGGTGAGAATGTGTTTCTCCTTCCAAGTAATACAAAAAGAAACAGCTTTGTTAAATTTAGTAATAAGCACAAATTTATTTTGTGAAAATGTTGCATCTTACTTTGTTCCAACATTGAATGAATGTGAAGCCATGAAGTCTTTATTTTTCAGAAAGTGGCCAAATGGCATAAGTAAAAACAGAACTAAGGAGCGTAGGTAAGCTTATTAAAGAATCATATTGAGAAGCTGAGCCAAAAAGGATCCGTAATGCAGAAACAGTTCTCAGATAAAAGACAACTGATCCAAAGATTGGGTCTTGGAAATGAAGACCTTACACCTGTATATAAGTCTGGGGAGATTGCAGTAATATCTTTTTAATTCTTTTCTTATTTATTTAAGAAAGGATTAATTAACAAAACCATAGGGTAGGAGGGGTACAACTCCACACAATTCCCACCACCCAATCTCCATATCCCACCCCCTCCCCTTATAGCTTTCCCATTCTCTATCCCTCTGGGAGCATGGACCCAGGGTCATTGATGGTTGCAGAAGGTGGAAGGTCTGGCTTCTGTCATTGCTTCCCCGCTGAACATGGGCATTGACTGGTCAGTCCATACTCCCAGTCTGCCTTTCTCTTTCCCTAGTAGGGTGGGTCTCTGGGGAAGCGGAGCTCCAGGACACATTGGTGGGGTCTTCAGTCTAGGGAAGCCTGGCCGGTATCCTGATGACATCTGGAACCTGGTGACTGAAAAGAGAGTTAATATACGAAGCCAAACAAATTGTTGAGCAATCATGGACCAAAAGTTTGGAATAGGGGAAGGAAGTGTTAGGAGGGTACTCACTGCAAACTCTAGTGTACTTCTGCTTTCAGGTATATATTTTGCAGTAGTTTACAGATATGTGTGAACATATGCTCTCTCTCACAGAAACTGGTGTATATCTAGGTTTGGGGACTTTGTTAGAAAGTGAACCACCAGGGATGGAATTAGAGTATACTATGAAAGGAAAGGTCTCACCCGAGTAATGAAGCTGAAGGGTTGTCATTCCACATGTGAAGTCTCTGGACACAGTCTGAAGTGAAGCATGTTGAGGTGGCAATCATTGTGTTGGTTAGGTTGTGATCGGCAGATGCAATATTATTTGATATGGATTGGGAGAGGCAAACAGGAAAGTGGGCCTTATCCAAGGGTTCCAGGACTGGGGGAAGTAGGGGCTCTATAGTGGAGATGTGAGGTTCCTGCTGTCTTAGGGTTCAAAAAGACAATCGATAGTTAATGTTATCATCACATTATTTGGTAATTGGGTTAACTTTGAAAAGTCCTTTTGTTAGGGTTTGGTGTACAGTACCCAGTATCTTATATATAGCTGTGCTATTGGTTGCTTCTGATCTACTTGGTCTAGGCTATTGAGAGAGTCTGCATATCAATTACACAGCCTATATATTGAAAAGATTCAGTTTATGTTTTGAAAAACTTCGAGACATACAATTAATTTTCCCCCTTTTGTATTAATTAACTAGTGATTTATATGACTACATTTTACTAGGAGTGTACATAAACACCATTCCCACCACCAAAAGACTGTGACCCATCCCTCCCACCCACTCCCAACCCCCACTGGCCCAGGAAGCTGCATGTCTACCCCTCAACACAGGGTTTTTACTTTGGTGCCCTACTTACAATTTGGTCAAGTCCTGCTTTTAGTTTCCCTTTCAGATCTTCTTAGTCAGCTTCTGTTGATGAGTGGGATCATCCCATACTCATCTTTATCTTTCTGACTTAGCTCACTTAAAATAATTCCTTCTAGCTCAGTCCAGGATGGGTCAGAGAAGGTGGATTCATTGTTCTTGATGGCTGCATAGTATTACATTGTGTATATATACCACAGCTTTCTCAGCCACTCATCTGTTGTTGGGCACCTGGGTTGCTTCCAGGTTTTAGCTATTATGAATTGTGCTGCTATGAACATAGGAGTACACACCTCTTTTTGGTTGGGTGTTATGGAGTCCTTGGGGTATAAGCCCAGGAGAGGAATTACTGGATCATATGGAAGGTCCATGTGTAGCCTTCTGAGAGTTTTCCAGACTTCTCTCCACAGAGGCTGGACCAATTTACATTCCCACCAGCAATGTAAAAGGGTTCCTCTGTCCCCACATCCTCTATCCTCTCCAACATTTGTTGCTGCTGTCCTTTTTGATGTATGCCATTCTTACAGGAGTGAGGTGGTATCTTAGTGTTGTCTTAATTTGCATTCCTCTGACAATCAGTGACCTAGAGCAGTTTTTCATATGTTTGTTAGCCTTTTGGATCTCCTCTGTAGTGAATGTTTTGTTCATATCCTATGACCATTTTTGGATGTTGTCATTTGCCTTTTTGGTGCTAAGTTTGCTGAGCTCCTTATATATTTTGGTGATTAGTTTCTTGTCTGATGTATGGCATGTGAAGATCTTCTCCCATTCTGTGAGGGGTCTGTTTGTTTGTTTAATAGTTTCTTTGGATGTGCAGAAGCTTTTCAATTTGATGTAGTCCTATTGGTTTGTTTCTGCTTTACTCTTCCTTGCAATTGGATTTGATTCATCAAAGATGTCCTTGAGGTATAGGTGGGAAAGTGGTTTACCAATGTTTTCCTCTAAGTATTTGATTGCTTCTGGTCTGACATCTAGGTCTTTGATCCATTTGGAGTTGATTTTTGTTTCTGGTGAGATAAAGTGGTTCAATTTCATTCTTCTGCATGTTACAACACAGTTTTCCCAGCACCATTTATTGAAGAGAGCCTCCTTTTTCCATTTCATCCTTTGGGCCCCCTTATCAAAGATTAGATGTCCATAGGTGTGGAGATTTATTTCTGGGCTTTCAATTCTATTCCACTGGTCTGTGTGCCTATTTTTGTTCCAGTACTGTTAATGCTGTTTTGATGATGATGGCTTTATAATATAGTTTAAGGTCTGGGAGTGTGATGCCTCCATTTCTGTTTCTTTTCCTCAAGATGGTTTTGGCAATTCTAGGTGTTTTCAGGTTCCAGGTAAATGATTGTATTGTTTGTTCTATTCTCTTAAAGAAGGTTGGTGGAACTTTGATGGGTATTGCATTAAATTTGTATATGGCTCTGGGGAGAATATTCTTTTTGATGATATTTATTCTCCAATCCATGAGCATGGGATATCTTTCCATTTCTTGATATCAGTCTCTATTTCCTTGAGTAGTGACTCATAGTTTTCAGTATATAAGTCTTTCACTCCTTTGGTCAACTTTATTCCTAGGTATTTGATTGATTTTGCTGAAACAGTAAAGGGGAGTGCTTTCAGGATGTCTTCTTCTTCAGATTTAGTGTTTGCATAAAAAAATGCCACCAATTTTTGTACATTGATTTTGTAGCCTGATACCTTGCTATATTGCCTAATAACTTCCAGTAGTTTTCTGCTGGATTCTTTAAGTTTTTCTATGTATACTATCATATCATCTGCTAATAGTGAGAGCTTGACTTCTTCCCTTCCAATCTGTATTCCCTGATTTCTTTCTCTTGCCTGATTGCTATGGCAAGAACTTCCAATACTATGTTGAAGAGTAACGGTGACAGTGGGCAGCCCTGTCTAGTCCCTGATCTGAGGGGGAATGCTTTCAGCTTCTGTCCATTGAGTATGATGTTGGCTGTAGGTTTGCTATATATAGACTCCACCATCTTGAGGAATTTCCCATCTATTCCCATTTTCTGTAGAGTTTTGAGCATGAATGGGTGTTGGATTTTGTCAAAGGCTTTTTCTGCATCTATTGAGATAATCATGTGGTTTTTGGCTTTGCTTTTATTAATGTGGTGAATGACATTGATTGACTTACGGATGTTAAACCAGCCTTGCATTCCTGGGATGAATCCCACTTGGTTGTGATGAACAATCTTTTTGATATGTTGCTGTATCCGGTTGGCCAAGATCTTGTTTAATATTTTGGCATCTATGTTCAACAGAGATATTGGTCTGTAGTTTTCCTTTTTTGTTCTGTCCCTATCAGCTTTTGGTATCAGGGTGATGTTGGCTTCATAGAAGGTGGAAGGGAGTATTCCTCTTTCTTCAATCTTTTGGAAAAGCTTAAGAAGTATGGGTATTAACTGTTTCCTGAAAGTTTTGTAGAATTCATTTGTGAAGCCATCTGGTCCAGGACTTTTGTTGTTGAGGAGGTTCTTAATAACGGTTTCAATTTCTTTGTCTGTGATTGGTGCATTTAGATTATTTAGTTCTTCTTGGTTCAGTTTTGGAAGGGCATATGCTTCTAGGAATTGTTCCATTTCTTCTAGATTCTCTAGCTTGGTGGCGTATAGTTCTTTATAGAAGTTTCACAGGTTTCTCCGGATTGGTGTGGTGTCAGTTGTGATATCTCCTGCATTGTTTACAATTCTATTAATTTGAGTCTTCTCTCTTTTTTGTTTGGTGAGTCTGGCTAGGGGTTTGTCAATTTTGTTTAATCTTTCAAAGAACCAACATTTGGCTTCTTTGATCTTTTGTATGGTTCTTTTATTTTCGATGTTGTTTATTTCTGCTCTAACTTTAGTGATTTCTGTCGTTCTGGTTGCTTTCGGGTTCCTTTGTTCCTCTTCCTCTAAGTCCTTGAAGTGTGCAGTAAGGTCGTTTATTTGAGCTTCTTCTTGGTGTTTAATATGTGATTGTATGGCTATAAGTTTCCCTCTCAATACTGCTTTAAGCTGTGTCCCAAATATTTTGATAGATTGTGTCTTCATTTTCATTAGTTTCCAGGAACATTTGAATTTCCTGCTTGAGTGAATCTCTGACCCAGTGGTTCTTAAGGAGTCTGTTGTTTTGTTTCCAAATTCTGTGACTTTTAATAATTGTCTGTTTGTTGTTAAATGTTAGTTTTACTCCACTTAGGTCTGAGAAGATACTTGGGATGATATCGATGTTCTTGAATTTATTGATGCTGTATTTGTGGGCTAACATGTGTTCTATCCTTGAGTATGTGTTATGTAGATTTGAAAAAAAGGTGTATTCCAGTTTTGGGGGGTGAAGGACTCTGAAAATGTACAAGAGGTCTAGTCTGTCAATCTCTTCAATCAATTCTCTTGTATCTTTGTTGGTTCTCTGCTTTGTTGATCTGTCTAAGTGTGAGAGTGGGGTATTGAAGTCTCCCACTATTACCACTATTATTGTATTACTATTGATGTATTTTTGAAATTCTTTCAGTAAGTTCTTGACGTATTTAGATGGTCTCTCATTGGGTGCATAGATGTTAATAATTGTTAAGTCTTCTTGGCTGATTGATCCTCTAATCATTATGTTATGTCCTTGACTATCTTTTATTACTTTATTTAATTTAAAATTTATTGTATCTGAGATTAGAATGGCTGTTCCTGCCCTTTTTTGTGGTCCATTAGCCTGTATGATAGTTTTCCATCCTTTCCCTTTAAGTCTATGTTTATCTTGTTGTGACAGATGGGATTCTTGCAAGCAGCATATGGTTGGATTATGTTTTCTGATCCATCCCCCAACTCTGTGCCTTTTGATGGGTGAGTTTAAGCCATTGACATTTAATGATATTATGAATTTAATGTATTGTAGTGCCATTGTTCAAAAAAATTTTTTTTGTTTGCTCTGATATATTGCTAGTATTATAGTGATGTTCTTGTTTATAAGAGGTCTTTTAGAACCTCTTTCAGGACCGGTTTGGTGATGGTTGCCTCCTTTAACTGTTGTTTGTCTAAGAAGGTTTTGATCTCTCCATCTAGTCTGAATGAAAGTCTAGCAGTATATATTATCCTTGGTTGAAACCCTTTTTCATTCAGGGCTCGATAGATATCTTGCCATTCTCTTCTGGCTTTTAGAGTTTGAGTGGAGAAGTCTGCAGATAATCTTATGGGTTTTCCCCTGTATGTGACTTTTTGTTTCTCTCTTGCAGCCTTTAGGATCCTTTCTTTATCCTTACTTCTTCTCATTGTGACTATGATGTGTCTTGGTGTCTTCAGGTCTGGGTTGATTCTGTTTGGAACTCTCTGGGCCTCTTGAATCTTGATGTCCTTTCTGTTATTCAGGTCTGGGAAGTTTTCTTCTATTATTTCCTCTAGAATGTTTGCTTCCCCTTCCTCTCTTTCTTCCTCTGGCAGGCCAATTATGTGAATGTTACTTCTTTTGAGATCATCCCATATGTCTCTGTTGTTGTTTTCAGTGTCTCTCAATCTCTTTTTAAGCTCTTTCACCTCTTTCTTCGTTTTTTGTAGCTCATCCTCTGTCTGACTAATTCTGTTTTCTGCTTCTGTTAGTCTGCTTTCCCTTGCCTCAGCTTCTTTCTTCATTACAGCTATTTCAGCTTTCAGTTCTCTAATTTCCTCAAGATAATCAGTATTTTCCTTGGGGGTCTCAACTGTTGTTTCCCTAATACTGCCATTCCTTTCCTCCAATGTTGTTTTCATTTCTGTGATTAATAAGTTTATTATTGCTTGCATACTTTTCTTATCTATGGTTCCTTCTGGCTGATTTGTAGTTTCTTCTGGGCTCTTGTCTTCATTCATTGGAGTAGCAGTGCTATTTGTTTTTGATCTACCCATTTTTTGATTTATGTGTTTCTTTTTGTTTGCTCTGTTGTTCCTCAGTTGTTGTGTCTTGAGTACAAGCAACACTGTACTAAATACCTTTATGACAATTGCACTCACCAACCTCAGGAATTACAATAGCAACTGAATCAAGGATTGAAGCAGTTTAATCACTACCATTTAGCCAAACAATACCTCCAGTCCGTGAAAAAATAGTAACCAAATCCCAGTGAAGAAGAAAGAGAAAAGAAAGTAGGGATAGCAAGAATAGACAGTTATGTAAATCTACTATTCACTGTATATTCTAGGGGTAACAAGAGGGGAAAGGGAAGTAGAGCAGAGATACACACATAGAGAGTCCACTCTGAGTCTGAGTTCTTCCCCAAAATAATTCACAAATTCAGAAAGGCAAAGAAGAAGGAAGAAGTGTATGACAAGATAAAAAAAAGAAAAAAGAGACAAGAGAGAGAAAAGAGAAAAAAAAAAGAGCTGTAATTAAAGAGCAGTGAAATGAAAGGTTTTTTTTGATTACTTTAATTTAAATTTAATTTAATTTTTTAATTAGCTAGGAGGAGGAGGGAGGGGAGAGTCTGTAGAGGAGGTAGGAATAATGAGACAAGTTCCTCCCACAATAGATAAGATGCCCACTACCCTAGCAATGAAGGATACCCTAAGAGTTAATTCTGATCAACCTAAAGTGGGGGAAGATATATGCCTTTATATAATATTAATAATAAAATAGAGCAGGGTAAAAAAATCCCTGTCCCAGATTACCTCAAACCTCGTGATCAGAGGCAGCTGATTGTTAAGAAAGAGAAAAAAAAAACCACCTCAGGACTAGACAAGGATAGCTGAAATAGACAGTTATGCAAATCTACTATCCACTGTATATTCTAGGGGTTCCTAAAGGAGGAAGAGAAGTTGAGCAGAGATACTCACAGTCAGAGTCCAACTCGGAGTCAGAATTACTCCCCAAAATAATTCCCAAATATTAATCAGTGAATTCAAAAAAGCACACTGTTTGGTGGTGTGAGGGCTGGGGGCTGTGGCTTTGGAAGTTGTAGGATTAAGGAAGAAAGGATGACAAGAATGAGAAAAAGAAAAAAAAGAAAGGGAGAAAAAAGAAAAAGATAAGAAAAAGAACAGTCATAAAAGAGCGGTGAAAGGAAAGAGTCTATTTATTTATTTATTTTTAATTATTTAATTAGCTATGTGGGGTGAGGTGGGGGGGTTGGCTACTTAGAAAGAAAAAAGGCCAGAGGTTTCAGAAGGGTATAGACTTAGAATGAATGATACTCCCTGGTGAGACAGGAATCTTGGTAAAGAAAGAGGCTCAGCAGGGGATCCTGCTAGGAGCTGGTCCCCAGGGACTGGTTTTTTTTTTGGGGGGGGGAGGGGGAGGAGGTGTGTTTAATAATGTAAAAGAAAGAAAAAAATTTCCCCTTTTTTTCTACTTTTTTTTAGCCCAAATTAAGTTATAGTCACCTCCTTGGTATCATTGCTAGGACCCCTTAATGACTGGCCTACTAAAGGCAGAAAATCCTACCGTTTCCAGAAGATGTGGTCAGAGCTCAAGCCACTAGCAGCTTCTCAATCTGCCATCTTCTGGGAACCCCCCTGCAGTAATATCTTTAGGAACTCTATAAAGTGGAGTGGGTCAGACAAGACCACTGCGGTTGTTTCTTTGGTGATATCTACTGAGACAACCAAATAAGGCCATTGAAATATATATATTCAATGAATTTATATATATAGCCTGTTATTTCATTATTTACTGAGCTATGTGTTAGGCTTCATGACTTTTGGGTTGAACATCATGAACTGTTTACTCCTTGTGTGTCCTGGTGATTGATAACATGCTGCAAGTCATTGTGCCTTTGTTTCTTCCCAGTCAGGAGTTTGTGGTACAAAGTTTTCAATGAACCAGAACATCAGAGTTTTGACTTTTGGCTCATATATATGTCTGAGAAAAACAGTGATTTCATAATGATAATTCTTGGACCTTTTACTAGTTTAATAGTAATGGGAAACAGGAAGGGAGAATGGTTTACAGCAACTGGAAGTGGGCAGTGTTTTCAAGTAGGAACGAATGGGACTGCCAGTGGCTCAACCAGTTAAGGTGCTGTACTTATATGGAAAGAATAATCCTTCCTGCCTTATTCATTTCTGGGTGGTACTGTACACTCTTGGACTGATAAAAAGTCAAGAGGAAGGAGTAATGGCCCATGACTGGAGTTGAGTATATATATATAAAAAAAGATAAAAGATAAATGTCTTCTGAAATCAGTTTAATTTGAGAAGAAAATATTCACTTTCACAGATGTACTTGAGTTGGCACAAAAATTAGAACATGTTGAATTGAAATCAATTCCTCTGATTCCTTATGTTTTCTGTTCACTGTTAGTGAGATGCTTTTCTGCTGTACTTGGCAAATTAGCAGTAAACATCAACTTTAATCCTAAATAATTAATGAGCCAAGAAGCATTTAAAAATTGTGCTGCAAACTTCATTTAACAACCGTAATTCAGACCCTGACATGAGAAATTTAATATCAGAACAGTCAGTATTAGGTATAAGATGATCTTTTGGCTAAGAAAATCAAGAAGAATGAGAGCCACTATTTAAGCAAAATATTACAAAATTCAAAAACAATTAAAACATGTAATTCTCTTTGCACAGAAAAATGGTAAGAATGTATGATGAATTATTCCATATGTCCTTGATGCCTTACAAATATAGCATCTAAAAACATATGCACATTTAGATGTAGCTGCAGAGATGTTTGAGAATCTGATAGATATTAGAAAAATTTCTATTTGGCATAAGCATACCACTTTATTTATTTTTGTTTATTTGATTTCTTACCAGGACTCATTTCAGCTCTGTTTTATGGTGGTACAAGAGACTGAACCTGAGACTTTGGAGTCTCAGGTATGAGAGTTTCTTTTCTTTTTTTTAAAGATCTTTTTTTTTAATATTTATTTTATTTATTTATTCCCTTTTGTTGCCCTTGTTGTTTTATTGTTATAGTTATTATTGTTGTTGTCGTTGTTGGATAGGACAGAGAGAAATGGAGAGAGGAGGGGAAGACAGTGAGAAAAAGAGAAAGATAGACACCTGCAGACCTGCTTCACCGCCTGTGAAGTGACTCCCCTGCAGGTGGGAAGCTGGGGTTCGAACCGGGATCCTTATGCTGGTCCTTGTGCTTTGCGCCACCTGCGCTTAACCCGCTGCGCTACAGCCCGACTCCCGAGAGTTTCTTTTCTTAACTTTTATACTATTTCCCCCTCCTATTACCCTTAATTCTTTTTCATTATTATTATTATTTTATAAAAATGAACATTGACAAAAACCATAGGATAAAAGGGGTACAACTCCACACAATTCCCACCACCAGAACTCCATGTCCCATCCCATCCCCTGATAGCTTTCCTATTCTTTATTCCTCTGGGAGTATGGACTAAGGGTCATTATGGGGTGCAGAAGGTGGAAGGTCTTGCTACTGTAATTGCTTCCCTGCTGAACATAGCCATAGACAGGTCAATCCATACTTCCAGCCAGTCTCTCTTTCCCTAGTAGGGCAGGGCTCTGGGGAATTGGGGGTCTCCAGGGCAAATTGTTGGGTTCATCTACCCAGGGAAGTCCAGTTGGCATCATGGTAGCATCTGGAACTTGGTGGCTGAAAAAGAGTTAACATATAAAGCCAAACAAATTGTTGACTAATCATGAACCTAAAGGCTGGAATAGTGTAGATGCAGACTTGGGGGGGTCTTCATTTTATAGGTAGTTAGTAGGCCTATTTTAGTTATATTCCAAAGCGCCCATGACTATACTAGTTTTTTCTTTTTTCTTTTTCTTTTTTTTTTTCTGAGCTTGACATCTGATATGCAGGTGGACCCAACTTATTGTCTGGGGAGATGATGTCATGGGTGTAAAAAGGGCTAGAAAGCTGGATTAGGGAAGAGAGTAGTTCCCAAATGTGGGAAAGGGGTATAAATATTGTTGACTGTAAACCCCATTGATCTGATCTGATATGGGGCCCATATTCAGCTTAGGAGTCTGTGTGACCTCTGCATCCCTGTAGATCTGAGCTCACATTCTGTGGTCATGAGTAGGAATGTATCAAGCTGCCCGAATTTCAGGACCCATCTTCTTCAGATGGAACATAGAGTATGTTATGAAACATTCTCTACCGTTGTTGATCCACCTTGTAGGCAAGGTCATATGGGGGCCCACAAAGGGGTCTATTGTGTTGTTCCTCATGGAGATGACTGGTAACAATGGAGAGAGGGATTTATTCGAGGTCTAGGCCCATCATGTCTGTTCAGGAATCTCAGGACTCCCTGACTAGAGCTCCAGCTGATGGGGTGGCCTGATAGTGACTAAAGAGCCATCATTAAAGTATGCCAGTCTTTTGACCTTATTCAGCTTTTTCAGTCCTTACTCTGATAAGGTTAGCTTTGGAGTGACTGAGGAAGTGTAATAGGAAGTAGAGGAAGAGGGTATCTAAATCTAAGTAGATACTATTTCATTAGGAACTTTATGGTGTCTTTTTTAGGTCTTTCTACTTGATTGGTGCATATACTGACTCACTGCAGATTATTGTGCACTTTGGCTTTCAGGTATATATTACCCTTAATTCTTGACACCCTATATCACAGTCCTATTTTAATGCTGCTTATGGGATCTGCCTTAATTTTGGAGTATTTGTATTGGTAGGTTACAATTCTTTTTAAAAAATTTTTCATATTTATTTACTTTACCTTTTGTTGCCCTTGTTTTTTTTAATTGTCGTTGTACTTATTATTGTTGTTGTTGTTATTGATATCTTTGTTGTTAGATAGGACAGAGAGAAATGGAGAGAGGAGGGTAACATAGTGAAGAGAAGAAAAAGATAGACACCTGCAGACCTGTTTTACCGCCTGTGAAGCGACTCCTCTGCAGGTAGGGAGCCGGGGGCCTGAACCGGGATAACTCCGCCAGTCTTTGCACTTCATGCCACCTGTGCTTAACCCACTGTGCTACCACCTGACTCCCGGTAGGTTACAATTCTATTATTTGTTTTATTAGGAGGAAAATACTGGAAGATCCTTAGTTCTTACTTATTTCACATGTTCCATATCTCATAGTACAACTTAGATAAAATGTCCTACAGATAATATATGAAACCATACCCTTGAAATGTTTTAATTCTGTAAACAAATGTAAAGTCACTAATAATAAAAATGTATAAAATTGGTTTACATGCTTTCTACATACCTCCATACAAGCTCACATCAAACAAAATAATCTCCCTGTTCACCTACTTCTCATAGCCCAACTTAGATAAAATGTCCTTCAGATAACATATAAATTTAAACTCTTTTAAATAAATTTCTTATGTGGCTTAGGAGTTGGCTCTGCCCTAAAATGCCAGACTTACATTCATAAAGCGTAAGGTTAGATTCTTTGCACCACCCTTGCCAGAGTTGATGAGTTCTAGCCTCTTCTCTTTCACATCATCTCATTCTATCAAATGAGTAAATTAAAAAAAAAAAATCTGTATGTAGTCAACAAGTCTACAGTATTTCTTTGTGACTAGTTATTTTAAGGTCAAATGTGGCAGCAGTACTGATTCTCAATCCTATTTACCTTACCATCCAGCCACTGTCTTGTTTTAGAGCTGATCTGAAAGATAACAAAATATATTTCAAAGTGTGTATGTGAATTCTTCCTTTATACCCTTACCTAAAACCTAGCATAAGCTATTATACCTTAGAACATAGAGTATGTTGTCCAGTATGTTGTTTTACTTGGCGTTGATTTCAAATCTTAAAACAAATATCATTACTCTATTTTAGAATAAACTCCCGTACCCTTTCACAATTCAGAGTTTGAAAAAAATAAAGAGTTTGCTTGGTTTATGAATTTTTCTGCTTACTTTGGAGGGGGCTTAGAATTTCCAGAACATTAAGAGTTTCTGTCAGTCTTCTGGCTAATGAATTTTAATTTGTAAATAAAAGTAAACTAAAGAGAGCCTTCATTCAAGGCTATTTTAAGAAAAACAAAATTCTATCTGGTTTTCATAAATCAGATGTTTTTGGAGTCTCTGATGATTGAGTGCTTATCCTGGTTTCTAAATGTCTTCTATGGAATTTTTTTCATATAAAATTGGAAGAAATTAAACTAATCATTGCTCTGGGCAAAATTCTGCACTTCACTCAGTAGTTTGAATTTAAGGTATTTCTCCCCCTCCCATGTTTGCTTCCATTTGACAAGCTTCAGGCAGAATTTAAAATGGAAATCCAATGTAATGAAATGTTGTATAGAAGTGTGTTTTCCAAAGAACCTTTTTTGATACTTACTGCTCAATAGTTCTCTCTCTTAATCTAATTAGAGAGAGAGAGAGGTTACTTTTCAAAACAAGGCTTCAATAGTTCTCTCTCTTAATCCAATTAGAGAGAGAGAGAGAGAGAGAGAGAGAGAGTGGTTACTTTTCAAAACAAGGCTTAAATAGTTCTCTCTCTTAATTCAATTAGAGAGAGAGGGAGAAAGAGAGAGAGAGAAAGAAAGAGAGAGAGTGTGTGTGTGTGTGTGTGTGTGGTTACTTTTCAAAACAAGGCTTCAAAAAGTGAACATATGTCCAATATTAGTTTAGGAGAATATGGTACTGTATCAGAATCTAAGCTGAACATCATTAGTAGGTGTACAATATGTAACAATGGTTTTAAAAATAAGAAATTTTAATACAGTCTAACAATGTTTTAATATGAGGAAAATGAATGAGTAGGTTATACATTTTGTCATTATAATTAAGTATTTTTCTCCCAAAATTTTGTCTTTGCCTTTCAGGATATTAAAAGTTTATAAAAATTTTATGAGAATTAGAAAAGGGCTAGAAAGACTTCTAATAAGAGACAAAAGGCCCCAGGGTTGAAGAGATGAGTCTGTGGGAATGATTTTCCTGAAAACACATGAAGAACTTTTTTTTGGCTGCACCTACTATAACCAGTGATCCTTCTGGAGAAGTAGAAAATGGGCTAAAACTCCAATGGAAACATTGCAGTACATTTCTATGTGTAAAAGGCAGTCACTCAGACCACCATATATATATATATATATCAATTCACCCTAGAGCTTTAAAGGCATTACTGACTCCCCAAACAATAAAATTAGTTTGAGGATTGTGGGTTTTTTGTTGTTGTCATTGTTGTTGTTGTTGTTGTTGTTGCCCTTGTTTTATCATTGTTATGATTGTTGTTGTTGTCATTGCTGTCATTGTTGTTGGACAGGACAGAGAGAAATTGAGAAAGGAATGGAAGACAAGGGGGAGAAAAAGACACCCGCAGACCTGCCTCACCACTTCTGAAAAGCTCCTCTGCTGGTGGGGAGCCAGGGGCTCAAACTGGGTTCTTTAAGCTGGTTCTTGTGCTTTGCGCCATGTGCACTTAACCCACTGCGCTACCACCCGACCCCCTGAGGATTGTGTTTTTATAAGAAAAAAAATTCATTTGTTTTTGTGATACCAGTGTAGCACTCAGCTTTGACTGGAATTGAACCTGGGAGCTCAGTCATGGAAGTTTTGTGTTCTAATGCTGAGATACCTCTTCATCCACCAGCTTTGGTCTTAAGTGCTTTTTTTCCTCAGGTGATGCTAGTATAAAGCTGACTAAAAACTGCTGTAAGGTATATTTTGAAATGAACTTCAATAGGGGAGCAGGAGGCAGGGGGTTGGGCCCAGCAGTGGTACACCCAGTTAAGCACACAGGTTATCACACTCAGAAACAGGCTGGGAGTATGGGTCAATCTGCCAATGCCCATGTTTGGCAGAGAAGCAATTAGAAATGCCAGACCTTCCAACCTCTGCACCCCATAATGATCCTGGGTTCATTCTCCTAGAGATATAAAGAATAGGAAAGCTTCCAGTGTAGGGGATGGGATATGGAACTCTGGTGGTGAGAATTGTGTGGAATTGTACCCCTTATCCTATGGCCGTGTTAATATTTTTATTTTATAAATAAAAAAAGGAAAGAATCCATTTTAGAAATCAAGAAAGAACAGGAAAACTTGCAATGAAGGGAATGGGATATAGAACTCTGGCGATGGAAGTTGTGTGAAATTGTACCCAAAAAAAGGAAAGAAAGAAATAAAGAAAGAAAGAAAGAAAGAAAGAAAGAAGGGAAGGAAGGGAGGGAGGGAGGAAGGAAGGAAGGAAGGAAGGAAGGAAAGAAGAAAGGAAGGAGGAAAAAAAAGAACCTGGGCTGAGCTTGTTACCTGCAGGAAGGATGCTTCACAAGCGGTGAAATAGGCCTTCAGGTGTCCAACTTTCTGTCCTCCTTTCTGTCTCTCCTTTCCATCTCAATTTATCTCTGGCCTATCTAATAAAATAGAAAGGAAAGAAGAAAAGGAAAAGGCAAAAGAAAAGGTGCTAGGAGCAGGTGATTCTTAGTGCAGGTACTGAACCTTGGCGGTTATAAGAGAAAGAAAGGGAGAAAGGAAGGAAGGGAGGGATGTAGAGAGGGAAGGAAAGAAGGAAGGAAGAAGAGAAATAAAGAAGAAAGAGAGTGGAAAGAAAGGGTCATTTCACTGGAGCATGGTAAAATTAGCAGAAATAAGAATCCGTTGGTTGCTATAGTTACTATGACTATGCAACTCTGAGATTTACCTAATAGAGTTGTATTATTTTAAAAAACATTGTGCAACATTATTTTAACTTGATAGACCTAAGAAATTGAGAATGAAGGATAGAGAGGGAGAGAAAGAGAGAAACAGAGAGACCGAGACTTATAGCACTGCTTCACCACTTGAAGCATTCATTCCTCTGCAGATGGGGACCATTTGAATCCAGGTCTGTGAACATGGTAACATGTACACTTATGATGTCATCTGGCTCCAAGTTCTGTCATTTTCATGAAAACACTAACCTAAACCCATCCCTCGCATGTTGACTCAAATCTACGTTCTCTTTCTTTGGAAACCAGCTGGAACTTTCATAAGAAAGAATAACATGTCAAGAGATAATCTGGGGTGCCGGGTGGTAGCGCAGTGGGTTAAGAGTACATGGCGCCAAGTGCAAGGACCGATGTAAGGATCTGGGTTAGAGCCCCCAGTTCCCCACCTGCAGGATGTCGCTTCACAAATGGTGAAGCAGGTATGCAGGTGTCTATCTTTCTCTTCTTTTCTCTGTCTTCTCCCTTGATTTCTCTCTGTCCTATCTAACAACAATGATATCAGTAACAACAATAACAACGACAACAATAAACAACAAGGGCAACAAAAGGGAAAAGGTAGTCTCCAGGAGCAATGGATTCGTAGTGCAGTCACTGAGCCCCAGCAATAACCTTGAAGACAAAAAAAAAAAAAAAAGATAATCTAAAGGACATAAATTCAATATATAGACAGCATTAAAATTACATTTTTTGCTACATCAGGTTGTGTTTAAACTTTTAAAAATATTTATTTATTCCCTTTTGTTGCCCTTGTTATTGTTGTTGTTGTTGTTATTGATGTCATTGTTGTATAGGACAGAGAAAAATGGAGAGAGGAGGGGGAGACAGAGAGGGGGAGAGAAAGACACCTGCAGACCTGATTCACCACCTGTGAAGTGACTCCCCTGAAGGTGGGGAGCCTGGGGCT
This sequence comes from Erinaceus europaeus, assembly GCF_950295315.1. Lineage (NCBI taxonomy): Eukaryota > Metazoa > Chordata > Mammalia > Eulipotyphla > Erinaceidae > Erinaceus > Erinaceus europaeus. The sequence goes on from NC_080174.1 coordinate 21,107,002, forward strand.
TGAACCTGGATACTTACTCAGGTCCTTGTGCTTCGTGCCATATGAACTTAACCTACTGTGCTTCCGCCCGACTCCCTATCAAAACTTTTTAACCCACTGTCTTGACAGTTACATTTTAGCCCTGTTCCCCCAACCTTGCTCCCCAATAAAGGCATACTGCAAACATAGTAGTTTCTTTGATTTCTTTTACTCTATCTCTACATGCTGATCTCATATCTTGCCATGTATATATTTTTTCCCAACTTCAGATGAGATAAGTCATGGTCAGAGTAGTATGGCCACAGACTCATCCCTTTCTACTTGATACTTTGCAGGCTAAATCACAGGTAGTATATTTAGTGCTTTAGTTTTTAGAAGAAGAAAAATGAGAGACTATGAGGGTGGTAAAAAGAATGAAGAGAAATAAGGAAGAAGAAGTAGGAAATGTGGAGGTAGATTTTTAAAATAAATCACCTATATCTCACCTGTAAGAAAACAAAAGTACATTTGACATAAAGATTCAAAACAAAAAATTGTGGGGGCCAGGCAGTGGAGCACCTGGTTTGAGCCTCTGCTCCCCAGCTGCAGTGAGGATGCTTCACAAGTGGTAAAACTGGTCTTCATTTGTCTATCTTTTTCTTTCTTTCTCTCTCTCTCTTTCTCTCTCCCCTCTCTCAGTTTCTCTTTGTCCTATTTAATGAAGATTAGAAAGGAAAACCAAAAAGGAAATCATGGCCACTGGGAGCAGTGGATTCATACTGTTGACTTCGAGCCCCAGCTATAACCCTGGTGACCAAAAGGGAAAAGAAGAATAAGAAAAAAAGATAGATTACATAAGATAGACCATACTAATAATAATCAAAAGAAACCTTGAGGGGTGTGGAAGATAGCTCACCAGTGTACTTTTTGATAGTTCAGCTGGAAGATGATAGCTCACCCACTAGAGTACACACTTCACCATGTGTGAGGTCCGACGTTTGATCCCCTGGCCACCACATGGGAGCACCCCACAGAAGGGAAGTTTTATTAATTGTACAGCAATGCTATGGTTGTTTTCCTCTCTCTTCCTGTTTATAACCCTTTGTGTAGAAGAGAGAGAGAAAAAAAGACAGAGATATATAGATGATGATGATGATAGATAGATAGATAGATAGATAGATAGATAGATAGATAGATAGATAGACAGACAGACAGACAGACAGGAAGAAAGAAATCACCAGGAGTGGTAGAATTATGCAGTGATGAAACCTCAGCAAAATCCCTGACTGAGCAACAACAACAAAAATAACCTAGAATAACAATAATTTAAGAAAAGGAAGAATTCATAAATAAATAGGATCATTACATCATAACAAAGAATCCAGACTCCAAGAATATATAATATTCCTAAAATTTATGTACCTAACAAAAGAGTATGAAAATACATGAAGTAGAACTGATAAAATTCAATAGCTATATAAACAGTCATTCTTTTTTTAATATTTATTTATTTATTTTCCCTTTTGTTGCCCTTTTTATTGTTTTTGTAGTTACTATTGTTGTTGTGATTTATGTCATTGTTAGATAGGACATAGAGAAATGAAGAGAGGAGGGGAAGACAGAGAGGGGGAAAGAAAGACACCTGCAGACCTGCTTCACCACCTGTGAAGCTACTCCCCTGCGAAGCTACTTCCCTGCAGATGGGGAGCCAGGGGCTCAAACTGGGATCCTTCGCCACCTGCACTTAACCCGCTGTGCTACCACAATAAAGTCATTCTTAATTGGAGACCTCAACAACTCATTAAATGTTTGATAGATGAAACAGACAGAAAATCAGTATGGCTGTAGATAACTTCCATGGCACTATCAATCAATTTGATCTAATTGACATGTACAGAATATTTCATTCAATACATGTCATATTTGCCAAAATACAGCATTTTATCATCTTTTATAGAACCAGGCTTAACCATTCATAAGTCACTTTTTCCATTCAGTTAGACAGAGAAAGAATGAAAAAGAAGGAGGGAGGGAGGGAAGAAGGGAGAAAGAGAGAGAGAGAGAGAGAGAAGAAGGAATTTCAGTGTTGAGAACTGCTCCATCATATGTTGTAACTGAAAGAGAATCCAAGGTCTTACACATGTAAAGAACGTGCCCTACTTACTACTATACTAAGTCATCTTCCAGGCCTTCCCCAAAAAAAACAGAACAGAAAAAAACAGACCATATTCTCCCATCCAAGTACTAACCAGGCCCGACCCTGCTTAGCTTCTGAGATCAGACTCAATCGGGCATGTTCAAGGTGGTATAGCCATAGACAACAGACCGCATTCTATGCCATAAAACACAACCTAACAAATTTAAAGTAAAAGAAATCATACAAAATACGTTCTCAGAACACAGTGAAATTAAGCTTGCAGTTTCTCTCTATTTCTATCCAATAAAAATAATTTTAAAAAATCTTTAAAATACGGGAGTCGGGCGGTAGCGCAGCGGGTTAAGCACACATGGTGCAAAGCTCAGGGACCGGTATAAGGATCCAGGTTCAAGCCCATGGCTCCCCACCTGCAGGGGAGACTCACTTCACAGGTGGTGAAGCAGGTCTGCAGGTGTTTCTCTTTCTCTCCTCCTCTCTGACTTCCCTTCCCCTCTCCATTTCTCTCTGTCCTATCTAACAATGATGACAACAGTAATAACTACAATAAAAACAATAAGGGAAACAAAAGGGAAAATAATTAAAATTTAAAAAATTAAAATTTTTTTTTAAATCTTAAAAATATTTTTTAACTAGATGAAAATTAAAAGATAACATCAAAATTAGTGGAATGAAGCAAATACACCACATAAAAGGAATTTTATAGAACTAAATATTTATATTAAGAAACAAGAAAGATATAAAATTAACAAGAAGATTTCACTTTAGGATAGAGAAAAGCAAATTAAATCTAAGTAAGCAGAAAACAAAGAAGCAATACAAAGTGGAGTGGAAATCAATGAAAATGAAAACAGGAAATCAACAAAGATTTTAAAAAGCCATTCTTTGCAGAAACTAACACAATTGATCAACTGCTAATCAACCTAATAAAGAAAAAAATGAGAAAAGACAATACTGTCAGTATTAGAAATGAACAAAAAAGTCTATAATTCTCACAGTAAGAGTAATATAAAAATTTGATAATGTAGTTAAAATGAGCCCAAAATCTCTGAATGACAAAAACTTCCCAAATTCATCCCAAAAGAATAAAGTAAACCAAGAAAACTGTTGTATATTTGTATTTGTTAGTGAACGTGAATCAATGTTTTTAAACTTTCCTTGGAGTCTTAGATTCAGAAGTGTTTTTTTTTAATACCAAATATTCATTCTACCTTAAATATACAAAATATTTAAGGTAGAAAGAATAACAATTCTCTACACTTCTTTTCAGAAAGTATAAGTAGAGAAAAATACTTATCTTATTCACTAAAAATGAAATTATCTTAATATGTAAAATAATTGACATCACCAAGAAAGAAAATACTAGAAAAATTTCTCTCATGACATTGCTGCAGAAATCCTCAAGAACAGATGTCAATTATAATAAATATATTATATATGCTCTATTATATATGTTAAATATAATGTTTTATTATAAGTTATATACAGATATATAGTGACATATACAATAAATAACACACACACATATATATACACACACAGAGTATGTGATCTGTAAATGGTGACTTCCTCCCAAAGTATACAAAATGAGGTGGGGAAGGGGGATAACACGGTAATGGAGAAATCCTTTTTTTTTTTATTGTTGTAGTTATTATTGATTTCATCTTTGTTGGATAGGACAGAGAGAAATGGAGAGAGGAGGGGAAGACAGAGAAGAGGAGAGAAAGACACCTGCAGACCTGCTTCACCACCTGTGAAGCGACTCCCCTGCAAATGGGGAACCCGGTCCCTTCCGCTGGTCCTTGCGTTTTGTGCCATGTGTGCTTAACCCGCTACGCTACCTACTGACTCCCAGTAATGGAGAAATCTTACAAATACTACCTCAGGCTAACTTCAGGAGTGATATGTGAATAGTTTATCCCATAAATGCAGTGATGTAAATAGAGCCTTAACTTTGAATGTTTTCTTCCGTGAACCCACAACTACAGTTAAATAGAAAAACTCAGAAACCAGCACAATAAAGAGGAGATTTTTTTAAAAAGGGGGGGGGAGATTTGGAAACAACAAAATTAAATATAATGTGGTATGTTGAATAGGATCCCAAAATAAATAAGGACACAGTATAAATAAGTGAATATATACATACATGCATATTTAGGATATCTGATTAAGTATAATTTGGGATGATAATATAATAATATTAGTACATAGTTAGCTGTGACAAATTAATAACTAGAATAATACAAGTTACAAACTACAGAGAAACAGGGATGCAGGTACATAGGGACTCTACTCTCTTCATAAATTTTCTGTAAGTTTGAAGCTGTTGCCAATATAAAAGCATATTAGACATTGATTAAGTATTTTTTATTCTTACATCTTACATATTTTCTTACTAGTCTTCAACCTGGACCAAAACAAGGTTTATGACTGAAAAATAAAGTTTGATGTGCCCTAAATCATTATATTGGGCATATAAATGGAGGGGCTGGACCGAATAATTCTTGTGTTTATTTCTGCATATACTAAATGCTCACTGCATTGAGAGTAACAGTTTAAATAGCATGAAACCTATGTATAAATGAGCAAAGAGCAATATCAATATGACACTACACAGACTTTTTTTATACTAAGAGGGCACTGGCCAAATCGTTGATAAAATTAGCCATACTACCATTCATAAAACAAAAGAAATGGCCACATTAAGAAATATGAACAATTTGGCAAGTATAATTACCTGAAATACATCTTTCCTGATTCTGATCTCCTCCCCACTCATATATTTAAACTCTACTTTAGTACGGTGCAAGTTTGATCCTCAAAAATCGTTGAACTTATTCTTGTTTTCCTTTGTAAGAGCTTTTGTACTGCTGCTAGGATCTGAATTAAACTCTTTCTCCTCTCATGTTCCTAAAAAAGATCCTGATATTTCTCTACTCTACTGAAGCAGAACTTCCTTGTTTTTTATTAGTGTAAGCAATCTGTAAGAGAATATATTTCTATATAAAGAAATGGTACTCATTGGTTACAAATCTTCTGCCAAAGGAAAGGTATTCCAAAGAAGCAAATGGGGACAAAAATCACTTGAAAGAAACTAAAATGCATAATTTAACAGATCTAAACTCACTTAGTAGTAATATTTATGGAGAATACCAATGAACTTCTCTCAGAGAAATGGTGCCTCTCACCTGAACTTGGCACTATATATACTTCGCCTTTTTTCTTGAAAAGTTAAATTATGTCTCTAACCATATTTGAATGGGAAAAAAAAGCACAAAATACCCCCCCCCTTTTTTTGCCTCCAGGTTTATTGCTGGGGCTCCGTACCTGCACCATGAATCCACTGCTTCTGGAGGCCATTTTTTTCCCCTCTTGTTGCTCTTGTTTTTGTTATTATTGTTGTCTTTGCTGCTGTTGTTGTTGGATAGGACAGAGAGAAATCGAAAAAGGAGGGAAGACAGATGGGGGGGCGTGGGGAGAAAGACACCAGCAGACCTGCTACACCACCTGTGAAGTGACCTCCCTGTAGGAGGGGAACCAGAGGCTCCAACCTGGATTCTTACTCCATATGCATTTAACCATGCGTGCGACTGCCCGATACCCTACAAAACACCTCTTTAAAATAAATTCAGTCAAAAATTAGTCTTTCTTCGCATGTGTGTTCTTAAAGATGATGTTATAATCATGTAGAAAGTGGATATACAAAATCACCCTAGCCCCCAAAGAAAAGCAGATTAAAATATAAAAATCTACATTTAATTATGCTATCTAATATTTTCATTAGAAGAATGGAAGCACCAATAAATGAAACTATACAAACAGCTGACTTTCCATAACTAATGTTTACTGAGAATTTCTCAGGTGTTTCATTGAGTAAATCATATACAAAGTACTAGATTTTCACAACTTGAGGTATTTTCAAGTGAGTGGACTATCACATTTGGTTTTAAATATATATTATTTTCAATTGGCCATCATTACAAATGATCACTTTTCATCCCTTTAAATCTCACTCCACATATACCAATAGGTATCTGTGATAAACAGAGAGGAGGATGAGTTTTCAGTTGGAGTGTGATATTTTCCAGCTGGGTGAATGAAACCTGTTTCTTCCAGTCTCAGGAAGCAGTGAGGTGGAAATTCATACAGAGAGCAACATCAGATGTCTAGTCTACTGTCACACGGCCACATTCATTCCTTTTTAATATTTGAAATTTTCTATTTTATTTTCTGTTTTATTCAAAATTGTATGCAATAAAAGCGAGGGGTGGAAAACAAAAAGTCAAAAAAATTTTATAATGAATTTGTGACTGAATAAATTGACTTTTGAGGAGTCTGAGCAAAGGAATATTCTTCGACATCACTTTCAGATGTGAAACAACATATGAAACTAGACTTCCATTTCTTCCAGAAAGTGTTGATTGATGCTGCATATGAACATCTTTTCTGAAAACAAACCACCTGCCTCTGTTTGAAAAGAATTATTTTATTCTGCAACATTATTTCATGGGTATTCATTCATCCACAGTTCAATAAGTAGCTTGTCATCTGTCCATTAGGCCTCAGCTCACTGCACTTGCTTTGTAAAAATATTGTCCTTATCTCTCCAGCATAGATAACTATAGGACTGAGCTCCTAAATTGTGAAGCAGACGCATATGTATGTGTTTTTGCATGTGTGTGTATATACATACGGCTTGAAACATTATACTTATGTATTTCTTAATTATACATTACATGCACATATAAATCGAGTATATATTTTCGTCTATGTATATGTGCACAAAATTCATTGTGAGGAAGAATAAATATGATATAGAAAAAATAGAGGGCAGGGGAGATAGCATAATGGTTATGCATAAAGACTCTTATGCCTGAGCTTCCAAAGTCCAGGTTCAATCCCCCATACCACCATAAGCCAGAGCTGAGCAATGCTCTGGTTCTCTCTCTCAGAAAATAAAATAAAGATAAATCATTTATAAAAAAATATTCGATTTTGTGGAAAATAATTTATACAGTAAGGAGTAAAGGAACAAACAGCAGCATTCATTTCTGTGTCAGGAGACACAAAAACATGATACTGTTCTATATTTTCTATTTTATTCTTATCTATTGTATTATTTCAAGTATTGACTAGATATTTCTCATTCAATTTCAAGTACTTGCATATTTGCATAAAAATGTTGCTTAGACTAGTGGCCCTGGTACATCAGACTAACTAAATAATTCATCCTGTTGCAGTATCCCCTATATTTTTACAAATATGAAAGTCACATGTGGAGGACCAGAACATACTTTTTGAATGGGGAAAGCTTCACCAGTGGTGAACCAGGGCTGTAGATGTCTGTCACTCTACCCCTCTCATCTCTCAGTTTCTTCATCTATACAATAATAAATAAATAAAAATAATTTTTAAACATCTGAATGATTTTATTTGGACTTTAGTAAAGTTATAGGGGGGCTGAGTGGTGGGCACCTGGTTAAGTGCACATGTTACAATGTGCAAGGTCTCCAGTTCCAGCTCCTAGTCCCACCTACAGAGGGAAAGCTGTACAGATGGTGAAGCAGGGTTGCAGATGTCTCTCTGTCTCTTTCCCTCCGTATCTCCCCATCCCTCTCTATTCTGACTGTCGCTATACAATAAATAAAGATAATAAAAAAAAATTTAAATAAAATAAAGTGATACCAGTACTTTGTTGATGACTGTGGTGTGATAACACAGTTTGAAGAGGTGAGATACCACACTCCTAAAGCATTTATAATCTTGTAAACCAAGTTCATATAAAAACAAATAAAGTTTGAAACGTTAATTCAGGGGCTGGGCAGTAGTACAGCAGGTTAAATGCTCCTGGCAAGAAGCCCAAGAACCACTGTCAGGATCCCGGTTCGAGCCCCCACTTCCCCACTAATAGTGAGGTTGCATCACAAGCAGTGAAGTAGGTCTGTGGGTGTTTATCTTTCTCTCCTCTGTTTTCCCCTTCCCCCTTGATTTCTCTCTGTCCTATACAGCAACAACAAGAACAATCATAAGGGCAACAAAAATGGGAAAAATAGCCTCCTGGAGCAGTGAATTCTAGTGTGGCACCGAGCCCCAGAGATAAAGAGGGAAAAATAATTCAATTTAAAAACTAGCATTTGACCAGCAAGATAGTTCACTTGGGAAAGTGCCTGCTTTACCACGTGTACAACCTAAGTGTCAGCCTTATCATCGTGCTTGTTATATCTTTGTCTCTGTTTATCTCTTTATATCTCTTGAAAAAAAATCAGCCTGAGTGATACAGTTTCTGGAGCTAACTAAAGCAACAACAAAAGCACTAGGATTTAGTATTTGGTTAAACCCATCATTTCACCCAGAAATAAGAGAAAAAAAATTATAAAGATGGGACTTCCCCACCCTCTGAAGGTGAGGCTGGGTCATCCTATTCTGCCACTTGAGGAAAACTGGTCCTGAAATGAGTGAAGCCTAGAATGTACCCAGCTATGACCATGGACTGAGAACACAGATTGACAGGGATTCAGTGGTTATACAGATTTCTGTAATAAATATGAACAGATATGGGCCCCAGGTCAGATTGGAGTGGTAATAGTTAATTGTATTTATATATATATTCTTCAAGTTTGGGAGCTAGTCTCTGCTGGTCCAGCTTTCTAGTCCTATACTCAACTCTGACACCATCTTCCCAGACAATATTTTTAGTCCACCTGCTGGTTAGTTATCAAGCTCTAGCAAAAATTACCACAGTTATGGGCCCCTAGGAAAAACACTTAAAATAGATGCCTTAGCTTCTAGCCACCCCTAAATCCCTATTCCTACTTTTTTAGTTCCTGTTCATTAAACACTTTGTTCTGCCTTATATTTTATTGTATTCAGCCACCAAATTGTGTATGCTACTATGATTACATCCTGAACTCCCTGGGCAGATGACCTCACCAATGTGTCTCAGAACCTCACCTCTCCAGAGCCCTACCCCAATAGGGAAAGATAGAAATAGGCTGGGGATATGGATCCACCTGCCAATGCCCATGTCCAGCAGAGAAGCAATTACAGAATCTATACATTTCACTATCTGTACCCCATAAATAAGTTTGGTCCATACTCCCAGAAAGGTAAATGTGGGAAGATGACCAGAGGGTTCTGAAATTCGCTTCAAACAGAATCCAGAGAGAGAAGAGGGAAAACAAAAAAAGGAAGGAACCTGAGAAGTAGTGGGTATGACTTAGAAAGGAAGAAAATGCAGAACCATAGAAAAATGGGGGGGGGCAAATATATATAGATAGGTATAGAAATAATAGTCAACCCATATCTGTGATGTTGGGAGAACTAATGCAGTTTCTAGTAGAGGGGATGAGGACACAGAACTCTGTTGGTAGGAAAAGTGTGGAGTTATACTCCTGTTATCATATAATTTTGCAAATCAGTACTACATCATTAATAAAAATTTAAAAAAAAAGATGAGAGGTCAGTCAGACTGAGGAAGAAAGCAAGTAGGATAGAGCAGGAAAGGAAGACTTATTTTTCATCTGCATTTTGCAAATCTATTTACTGTAGTATGTAAATATCATCAAGTGAGTTTTCAAGCATTGTTAAGTGTTTTAAAATTATTAAGATAATTTTAGATAATTAAGTATTTCAGATCAAGATTTGTTAAACTCCAAGTAAAAATACAGATCCCTGGAATTGTTGTCAACCAGGACCAAGAAAGCCACTAAAGAGTGAAACCTAGATACCATATCTCTGATTGCTCAAGGTATGTTTTGAGACTGGAAAATGTGAAAGATGAACTTGCTTTGTTAAATACATTAGAGAGTCAATTAGGATGAAATTGACAATTAAAGCATGTTTCTAATTATAAAGGCACACGAAGAGGCCATTGACTGGCTGTTTAGTAATTAAATCACTCCTGGGATCATTTTTGTCATCTGTAGCATTAGGACACTTTTATTTGTGAGTATCGGAAAGCCACTCTAATCTAAGAAATGAATGCAGTGACTTATGTAATTGAGAAATCCCGTAGGTAATGCTCTTGGAAAGCACAGATGTTTTTCAGGAGATTGATGATAATTCTCCCTACCTTTCTTATTTTTTTTCTTTTTCTTGTCTCTTTTTTGGTTCCCCATTTCTATTTGTTTCCCCTTCTCTCTTCTTTCCTTTTCTCTTTTCCCTTTCACCTTTGCTTTTTTCATACCATAGCTTTGTATTACTCTATGCTACAATTAGACTTCTATTTTTAGATATTTTATTAAGTTGACATAGAAAGGGGGAATAAAAAGGGGGAGAAACAGAGACACACCTACAATGCCGCTTCACTACTTTTGAAGCGTCCCCTCTGCATGTTTGCACACGCACACACATTCATTAGAGACAAAGAGAAATTGAGATGGAAGGAGAGATAGAGAGGGAAAAAAGAGAAAGAGAAATACCTGATACCTGTAGCAGTGCTTCACCATTTGTGAAGCTTCCCCCTACAAGTGGGGCCTGGGGGTTGGGTCCTTGAGCATTGTAGTGTATATTCAAGTGAGTGTGCCACCACCAGACCCCAGGAAGATTCTTTATAATAAAAAAAGTCAAGAGCAGCAAACTAGTTAAATGTGCTAGAGTACAAGACTTGCATATCTGAGAGTACATGTTCAATTCCCAGCAACACCATAAGTCATGAATGATACTCTGATCTCTCTCCCCCCCCCTTTACAAACACACACACACACACACACACACACACACACACACACACACACACACGACAATAAATCCTTTAACTGTACTGAAAAAAACGTTGGCCATCTTAAGTTTGAAAGCTGAGCAACCTTAAGTTTTCCATTTAATTGAAAAAGAACCTCTCAATAGTACAGAGACTGACTAAGATTTCATGGAATGTGCTGATGTTCAAGCATCTGTGAACCAAACTAAATGATTTTATGTTTGTAGTGTTATGGTTGATCAAATCTTAGTCATACTAAACCCTTAGGTGCAAGGGAAAAACACAATCAGTTTTACCCCAAACCAAGAAACTCCCTAGGTATGCATAGAAAGAAGTACATTGGAAGCACTGGTTCTCAAACTTGAAAGTGTATTGACTCAAACTGAAGATTTTACTTAAAATATGGCTAATCATTTAATAATTCATGTTGGAACTTGTCCCATCCCGTGGAACCTTCAGCGTGGGTAAACATAGGAGAGGGAGTGAGGACAGGGGACAGGGAATGGGGACAAGAGACTCAAGAGAGAAATGAGACAAGACAGGATTCTGATCAAGTCTGTTTATTAACACCAAAGGTTTAGTATGTTTTTAAGGCCGGGGTAAGGGGGAGGTTAGCAGCTGGGGGCAGTTGGTTGACGTGCCATGTTGTCATGGTGATCAGCCGTTATCTGGAAGGTCCTGGGTGATTCATAGGAAGGTGGGCAAGTTACCTGACTTACGAGAAACTATACAGTGGTGACAAACAGAAACTTTTCTTTGTCAAGACTAGTTAGGAAACAGAAACTTATCTTGTAAACAAGGCCTTCTGTGAACAATGGCTATGTGACCATGCCAATAGCAACCTTGAGGGCACATGTGGCTCCCCACATGTCCCCCTTCCATATATATATGGAGACATGTCTTGATGTTTGGCGGACTTCATTTTGTGGCAGGGCGGACTGTGCCTGTCTTAGGTTGGGGATCAGCCTTCCGTCTTACCCATCATTGGAACACTTTGTCGTTTTTTGTCCAGTAGTACCAGGTGCCCTGTCTTAGGTTGACTGGATAGCGCTAGTTTCCCCTTTACCCGTCATTGGCTACTCAGCCCTCTACATGGTGGACGTCCTGACGGAGGGGGGCAAATCTTCCGCAGCAACTGCATTTTCTGCCATGTCCAGCCTATGATAGTGAACTTGTATAGGTTGCATCTTTATGGCATTGATCTGTTGCCGCAAAAAGGCCATGAGCTTGTTAAGAATGATAGGACCTACTGTGAGCAGAAGAAGTAAAACAAACAAGGGTCCCACAACTGAGGGCAGCCAGGTCAAGGGCCAGGAATCTTTTTTGATAATGGTTACATCAGCACCTGTGTCTATGAGTCCTTCAAATTCTTTTCCATCTAGCCAAAGTTTTAACATGGGTTTATTGTTAGAGACAGTTTGTACCCCATATGTATCAGAGGAGCCAAAGCCTTTATCTCCCTGGGTTGTCTTGCAGATGGAGTTGTTTGTGGATGTCAAGGGTAAGAGGAGTAGCTGAGCCACCCGTTGACCCTTAGTAATGGCAGCGACCTCATACGGGGAGGAGATCATGAGCTTAATTTCTCCTGTATAATCATTATCAACAACACCCGGGCTGATCTCAAGCCTCAGCCTCTCCATCCTCTCTGTCAATTTTCATAGGTCTCGGCATCTGCAGGCATTTTGTCTCCTTCTCTTCCGTTTGTTGGACGGACCTCTCTGGTAGCCAGCGGGCTTCATTATCTGTATGGGAGAAAACACAAACATGCCCTTGCCCCACATGAGGACAGGATCTTGTCTTTTCCAGGACCCTGACAGGGGGTCTTTCCATTTGACAGTGCGTATCTACTGTTAGTTGTAGTTTTTTATAACCTATCACTGGCAGATTTTCTTTGTGTGTCCAAATTTAAAATACGAATGGTAAAGAGTGCTCTATTAAGAATGTTGTGTGGAATCTGTGGTCCTGTCTCCCCCTTTTTATTTTTCAAAACACATGAATTGTCTGTTTTAGTGTTTTATTAGCATGTTTAACAATGGCCCTACTAAGGCTGTTGGAATCAGCTGAGATTTTATTATCTTTGAAAAAACATAAAAACATTGATAAGTCATATAAACTGAAATTGGACTACATATAGGGGATTTTTTAAGAAAGCTTTTCACCATATGAAAGGCTGGTTCTTTATGTGAAGGCTTGTCATGGTTGTGAATGATATCATTACGTATTTGTCATTCTTGTTTTGGATTATCTCTCTTAACAAGATGACTTCAAATTCTAGCCAAGATGATGCAGAGGAGATGACTCAATTAACTCATTATTTACGAAGGTGATTATATGTTCAGTTACAGAAAATCGCTCAGTCATTGACCAAACTGGCAAGAACTACTATCAAAAACGTATAAGCCACATAAAAACTTTGAATGTGTTGTTATAATATTTTACCTGACTTCAAACAACCTGAAAGTTCAATTGATGTTGAAATGCAATTGTTTTCACCTATGTTGGATTTTCTGCTTTTGCAAGAAAGAGATAAAGGCAATGAATTGACATAAGGCTTTTGTGTCTTTAAAAATGTTCAGAATATTATCTATTAGAAACGGGAAGAATTCTATCAAATTCTGCTTTTACCAGACTTCAAAAATCCTAAAAGGTCAATTGATGTTGAAATGCAATTGTTTTCACCTGTGTTGGGTTTTCTGCTTTTTCAAGAAAGAAATAAATGGCAATGAACTGACATAAGGCTTTTGTCTTAAGGACTGTTCAGAATATTATCTATTAGAAACTCGAAGAATTCTATCAAATTTTACATAGTTTTTTAATTATTGCTTATATATTTGACTCTATATAAGCAAATACATTTATATTAAATATATTCATCCAATAGTAGAATGTAACAAGATGTAAATATGTACTCATGAAAGTTAAGAAAGTGTTATCAGCTCTAACAAAAAAAATGTTTATCTAGGGAATACATTTGGTTATTAGGGCCCTGGAGTCTGTTTTCCTTCAAACATACGCTAGCATTATTATTTAAATGTCTGTAATGAGCTTCAGTAATTTGAATATCAAATCGGGTAAATATTTTTTAATTTTATTTATTATATATGAAACAGAATTTCTTTATTTTGTTTTTTAAATTTTATTTAGTTTTTCTCCTTTTGTTGCCCTTGTTTATCATTGTTGTTGTTATTATTATTGTTTTTGGATAGGACAGAGAGAAATCGAGAGAGGAAGGGAAGACAGAGGGGGGAGAGAAAGATAAATACCTGAAGACCTGCTTTACCACCTGTGAAGTGACCACTCTGCAGGTTATGAGCACTTAACCTGCTGCACTACCACTCAGCCCCCTATATATGTTCCTTTAAAAATATTTTTATTAAGATTAACAATTTATAGTAAATACAGTTGGTACATGTGTAAAAATTCTCAGTTTTCTGCAAAACACTTTCACCCCCCAGCTTAGGTCTTCCTCCACCATCATGCACTAAGACCTGAGTGTATCCTCGTCCTCCTGCCCCCCCAGAGTCATTTACTTTGGCGCAATACATCAAGATAGAACCCAGTCCAGCTTCTACTTTGTTCCCCATTTCTGTTCTTACTTCTTAACTTCTGACCATGAGTGAGATTGTCTCATATTCAACCTTCTCTTTCTGGCTTATCTCACTTTGCTTGATTCCTTCAAGCTCTATCTAAGATAAGGTAAAGAAGAGGAACTCATTATTCTTAATAATTGAATAGTATTCCATTATGTATATATTACCACAGATTACTCTCAGCTACTCATCTGTTGTTGGACACATAGGATGCTTCCAGGCTTTGGAGATTGCAAATTATGCTGCTATGAACATAGGTATACACAGATCTTTTTTGGATGTTTTTATTATTTATTTTTATTTCTTAGGGTATATCCCCAGGAGAGGAATTTCAGGGTCATAAAGCAGGCTCACTTCTAGTTTTTTGAGAATTCTCCAGACTGTTCTTCACAGGGGTTGGACCAATTTGCATTATTTCCAACAAGGCAACAGGGCAGACAGGTTACTTTGTCCCTACAACCTCTTCAGCATTTGTTGTTTCTATCCTTTCTAATGTATGACATTCTCTTCAGAGTGAAGTAGTATCTTATTGCTGCCTTTATTTGCATTTCTTTGATGATCAGTGACCTGCAACATTTTTTTTTCATATGCCTGTTGACCTTTTGGATCTCTTCTGTTGTGAATAGTCTATTCATATCCTCTCCCCAATTTTGGATGGGGTCATTTTTTTGTTGTTGTTGGGTTTGGCAAGCTCTCTATATATTTTATTAACCTTTTGTCTGATATGTGGCATATAATGATCTTTTGCCATTCTATAAGGAGACTCTTTGTTTGGGTGGTGGTTTCTTTTGCTGTGCAGAATATTTTCAATTTATTGTAGTCCCCATTGGTTTATTTTTGTTTTTGTTTTCCTTGCAATTGGACTTGCATTGTCATTGAAGGTGTTTAGAAAATGCAGATGGAAAAGAGTTCTCCCAGTATTTTTCTCTAAATATTTGATAGTTCACAGTTGCAGGCTTACCTCTGAAATTCACCCTCCAAAGAATTGAATTCTTGGCCTCAAGGTTTAAGGTTTAAGGCAAAGACAAAAGACAAAAGACATATGTTACTGGTTTCTTCTGTGGCTTTTTTGCATCCTATTCTCTGAAGCTCCTTGCCTTCTCTGTGATTTTTTTTTTCCTTGGATAGATAGGTCAGGATCTTAGGAGATTTCTTGAGAAGTTCCCTAGGCTTAACTTCTGCCATCATCTTGACTCTACCACCTCACCCAAGATGTTTGTTAAATATTTTTCTCTTCTCCTTTGAATTTGAGACTCCTTATTTTCTTAATATATTTTTCAAAACTAAAACACTTCAGGGTAAGATTTGGAAACAAACTTTTAGTTTTTATTTTACCATAGGGGGGATAGTCAAGGACAGCAGTTTAAACTGTGAGTTTTTGTTTGTTTGTTTGAATGTTTTTGGTTTTCTTAATAGACAAAGCATAAGAGATTTATTTATTTAGTACTTAAAAATACATACTTAAATTATGCTTGGCTTCATTGCATATTCTGTTCATTCTCCTTTGCTTTCTTGCATGTTTAAATTGACTTACTGTTCTGGAAGGAATTATGCAGAATTGTTATTTTTAGAGAAGGATACATTATGTAAACAAGTTTAGCAATACATATTTACCTTATGGGTCTCAACTCATGCTTACAATAGGAAAAGGTACATAAAAGTAGTGTGATAGATCATATATTTTGTGTAAATTATTCCACTATGACTGCATGGATCATAACCAGTGTAAGCCTATGCATGTTTTATACCATTATACTATACTATTTAATTTATAGAATAATAAATCGGTGTTTATACATATCTGCAAATGAGGTTCAGACTCATTCACAGCACTTCTTAAGAATGAAATAAATTGGGAGTCGGGCTGTAGCACAGCGGGTTAAGCGCAGGTGGCGCAAAGCACAAGGACCGGCATAAGGATCCCGGTTCGAACCCCGGCTCCCCACCTGCAGGGGAGTCGCTTCACAGGCGGTGAAGCAGGTCTGCAGGTGTCTGTCTTTCTCTCCCCCTCTCTGTCTTCCCCTCCTCTCTCCATTTCTCTCTGTCCTATCCAACAACGACAACAACAATAATAACTACAATAATAAAACAACAAGGGCAACAAAAGGGAATAAATAAAATAAATATTTTTTAAAAATTAAAAAATAATAATAATAAATAAATAAATAAAAATAATGAAATAAATTAAAATGTTGAAAAGGCTATAAAGTTGATTTTGAGAATAACTGTGAAGAGTTGGAAATGAAGCATGGTCAACTTTCACCAATTTTTCAGACTCATTTCAGTGGTTCCAAATTATTTGGAAATAGCGATTGCGCATTTATGAATTATACTTACTAGTCATCCATGCATCTCAGTGCAACCTTGTGACTGATTCCTGACAATGGAATCTGAGGAGATGTGTTACCCTTTAATGTTCAGGTAATTTTGAAAACGAGATATTTTTGTATTTTCTCTTTCCCTTTCTGCCACCTAGATATCAAACAATGGTTTGATTGAAGACATGTTGATGCTAGCACCACCTCCAAAATCTTAGGTCTCAGAAGGAGAATTCTTAAACCAAAAGCACTTTCCTAGGACTTGATACAGTTTTTAAAAAGTGTTTTTATCCTAAGGCATTGAAATTAGGTGGCAGGCTTGTTAAAACAGTAAATGTTACTTTTTCTAATATAGAAAAGACATATTTTTACTTATACTTCCAGGAACAAAAGAGTTTATTTTACAAGTAAAGAATAATACTGGTATGCAAAAAATAAGGGGAATTGAACATTGGCCTTTAATTAAAACACCTAAGTCAACCCATACAAATAATGCAAATTAAACCAACTGTGTTAGGTATAAATTTAAAAAAGTAAGAGTTTGTATGGAATTTGTTTTGTTTTTTAAATTTATTTCCTGCATCTGGAGAGATCTGTACATAATTTGCATTATTTTAAAATATTATCCCTGTTTAAGATCAAAGTTCTGTTTTGATACTGTCAACATAATATTGACATGACCATTGAATTAATTTGTTATTTCAGTTATAAACCTAGAATACGAATTGTTTTTAAAACTATTACGCTTTAATGCAGCTAGGATTATGAAAGAAAGGTTGTAAGATCAGTTGTACTTGCCACTAAAATGGAATTGGCATTTATTACTTGGTTTCCATGGAACTGCTATCCTTCAATAGAATAGTTCCTATAAAGAACTGTTTTTCTACCACCAAATTATATTCATGCTGACAAGTTATGCTTTATGTGGGAAATATTCAAGGCCTTATGAGAGAATGAATGTGGGATATATGAATTTTTTAGGGGAAGATGGGTCTTGGCAGTTTAGTCTCAAATGTTCCAATGGCATGTTATACAGAGTATGACACCCAAAGTATAATCAGAAAGCCTCTTTGTGTATTTGTATGATTAAATTGTCATTCTTGACTCCCTTGCTTGTTGTGTACTTTTTATATGTTCCCCATTTCCTTGCCTGATTTTCAGCTGTTTGGTGGTAAGAATAAAAACAATGTAAGACACATTAATAAGTACTATTTATTTTCATTCTTTTCAAACCTTGAGGAAGATTATAAAGGAGACAGAATATCTGTATTGTTAGAAATAAGGAAAAATCCTACAAAAATCTGAATTTTAACTCTACTTTGAAGTTAACAAGTAAGCATTGTCCCAGTCCCACGTATACTCTCAAAAGATGCATGGATCAGAAACAAAGAAATTTAATGTACTCAAGCTATGTGAGTAGTCAGCTTATTAATGCATATTATGCTTTTTCTTCCCAACAAAATGTCCTGGGATAAGAGGACAAGGCAATATTGGAACATGCAATGGGCCGCCTTGTAGGAGAAGAATCCTGAGCTTAAAGAATTTGATTATTTTAAAATAAATAGATTGAATGACAGCTCTTTGTTCAGAATAGTACATAGTAGCTTCTAGATTATTAAGTAAGCTTTTATTCCTTCCAAAGACTCTATTGTGTCCTCCAAGATGTTTACTATAGAAACATCCTTAAAAAGAAAATAATGTAGAATAAGAGGGACCAGATGTGTTTTGCAGAACAACCCAGACCTAATGTTAAAAAGGAGATGCTTACACATTTCTACCAAAATGTGTAGATTACAAAATTCTTGTGAAGATGAGAATTTTTTCTCTTTCTTTAGTATATGAGTATATTTTTCATACATGTGTACTTATTCTCAACTATATAAAATGTAAATATGCATTTAAATATAGGCTTTATATATAACATATATAAATATATATAACACAATATGTTATAATAACATTATTTTGTTAACAAAAATAATAGAAAGTATAGGGGGGCTGGCACACTGGGCTAAGGAACATAGTCCAAAGTGCAAGGGCCTGCTCAAGGATATATATATTCCCCATCTCTCTCAATTTCTCTCTGTCCTATCCAAAAAATTGAAAAAAAAAATGGCCACAGAAGCAGTAGATTCACAGTGTGGCCACCAAGCCCTAGTGATAACCCTGGAGATATATATATATATATATACAGATATTTAAATAAATATTTTCTTGGTATATAGTTCATTAAGTCAATACTAAATATTTATTGTGAGCAATTTTACATAATTAATGTTGCTGTAGTTTAGTTCCCTTACATGCAAGTTTTAGGTAAGAAAAAGCTGCTAATTGCACTGTTTTAAATAATTAATTAACTCATTCATTTAAATAAAACAATATATGTTATGCACCCAAAACTGTAGTTGACGTATATGCATCAACTGAAAAATAAATGTTATCTTCTTACAGTATTAATGTATATGTTTATACTGTTTTCAAAATCATCTTACTAATTTAACTAAGTAATTATTGTTACACATGTGTGTGTGCTTATGTACACATATGCTATACATAAAATTCTATTCATCTTTTAAAGTATTTAGTGAGAATACTTCTCTTCGGGGTATAGAATAGCTTAAGTTTTATTACTGATTCAAACAGACTCAAGCTGAATTATGCCAAGTTAAAATAGAGGAAAGATACTAAATTGTGACATGATGGCATCTTCCAGAAACAGTTCTTAAAAGCTGCACAATAATATTCTCCTCCTTTGTAGATAGAATCCTTTTAATAAACTGAGTCGTCGGGATGTAGGAAAGAAACAGGCAGTTCAGAAAGGAAAACAAAAAGGACTTTGATTTAAAGCACTATGATTTTCCTTTCAAAGAGTATTCATAGAAAGCTTGTCAAAAAGAAGTGGAAATTTTCTTCCTGTAGAATAATACATTCAGAAGTTTTTTTTTTTAATTCAAAATAACATCTATGAAAGATCCCCCCTCCTTTTTTTTTTTTTCCTTTCAGGGTTATCACTGGGGTTCAATGCCTGCACTACAAACCCACTGCTCCTGGAGGCCTTTTTTTTTTTTTTTTTTTCATTTTACTGGATAGAACAGAGAGAGACTGAGAGAGGAGGAGGAGATAAAGAAGAGAAGAGAGAAAGGTAGACACCTGCAAACCTGCTTTGAGGTTCCTGAAGCTTCCCCCTGCAAATGGAGAGCGGGGGGCTAGAACCCACATCTTTGAACAGAACATTGTGCTTCATAGTATGTGCTGTGTTTAACCAGGCATACCACCGTTTGGGCCCCCAGGGATCCCCTTTTTAATACCAGGATTGGCCTTTGCTGCAAAGCACATGGTGCTGTATATGACATGTTCTCAGGTTCTTAGTAGTCTCTGACCATCTTTCACTTCTCAAGGAATAGAGTTTAGCAAGAAAGGAAATATTAGGTAATAATGAATTAAGTATTTTTTTGTATTAAAGAATACAGGGGAGGCAGGAATAAATTAGAGATAGAGCTAGAAGAAGGATACAATTACTATTTTTAAAAATGTTCTGCATTAAAATTTTCTCTCATCGTTAAGACAAACCCACATCTTGACTGAAATTAAACAGTAAAATTTACTTAGGCAGGGTCAAAATAATTTATTCATTTCCTCAGAATTTTATCCTATATATGTGCAAAGAGCACTGGGAGACCAAATTAAAGGAGTGTACAGGTATCTTTTAATAGTGAAGAACAATCCATTAAAGTAATAGCCTTTACTTGCTTTCTCAATAGTGTAAAAGCTAGTATCCTATTGTCTTAACTCACTGAAAAGGAGGTAAAACCATAGACTCACTCAGTGCTGAACCAGTCATGCATCTGGAACATAACTTAAAAGTAACTTGCAGAGCAAAGTGGTACAGCAAAAGTGTGCTGGCCTGGGAGTTGGGCTGTAGCGCAGCGGGTTAAGCGCAGGTGGTGCAAAGCACAAGGACCGGCATAAGGATCCGGGTTCGAACCCCGGCTCCCCACCTGCAGGGGAGTTGCTTCACAGGCAGTGAAGCAGGTCTGCAGGTGTCTATCTTTCTCTCCTCCTCTCTGTCTTCCCCTCCTCTCTCCATTTCTCTGTCCTATCCAATAATGACAACAACAATAATAACTACAACAATAAAAAAAAAAAAAACAGCTAAGACAACAAAAGGGAATAAATAAAATAAAATAAATATTAAAAAAAAAATTTTTTTTAAATTGTGCTGGGCCCATAACTTAAGAGAAACTTTGAAAGCAAATACAATGGATTTATTCATAAGTACTCCTTTTTATCTTAGAAAACTAACATTTTTTGTTGGCGATAAGTCCTTATATGTCCCAGTATTCCCATGCAAGTATCATTTATATGAGTAAAAAAACTTAAAAAAATTTTTTTTTATTTTACAGTCTGTGTTTTAAGAAGTTCTAGATATATCATCAGTTTTAAAAAAAACTGGGGAGTCGGGCTGTAGCGCAGCGGGTTAAGCGCAGGTGGCGCAAAGCACAAGGACCGGCATAAGGATCCTGGTTCGAACCCCGGGTCCCCACCTGCAGGGGAGTCGCTTCACAGGCGGTGAAGCAAGTCTGCAGGTGTCTATCTTTCTCTCCCCATCTCTGTCTTCCCCTCCTCTCTCCATTTCTCTCTGTCCTATCCAACAACGATTACAACAATAAAACAACAAGGGCAACAAAAGGAAATAAATAAAATAAAATATTTTTTAAAAATTAAAAAAAAACTTTTTAAAAAGATTTTTGGGAGTTTATTGGAATAAACAAGTTAAGAAATAGTCACCAAGAGAAGGGAGAGGTGGAGAGTAAAAAAGAAACTTCTGACTCGCAGGAATGACAGAGGAACACTAGCTTTCGAAGTCTATTATGTATAGAAAGGGAAAAAACAAAATGAAACACGGACTGGGTGTGATGTATTGCACCAAAGCAAAGAGCTTTGAGGAAGGAGAAAGAGGGTTGCGGGGGAAAGGGTATTGGGGTCTTGGTACACGATGGTGGAAAAAGAATTAAGTTGTAAATGAGAGTGTCCCACAAACACCTATTATGGAGAGATGAGAAAATGTATTCTGGTATCAGTAACCACAGTGCGAACCATTAACCCCTTAAACAGCTTATTTAAAAAAAAAAAAAAAAAACATCCCTTTTGGTGGTCAGGGCAGTAGCGCACTGGGTTTAGCGCACATGGCTAAGTACAAAGACCTGCTTGAAGATCTGGGTTCGAGCCCCCGGCTCCCCACCTGCAGGGGGCTCCCTTCACAAGTGGCAAAGCAGGTCTGCAGATGTCTGTCTTTCTCTTCCCCTCTCTGTCTTCCCCTCCTCTTTCAATTTCTCTCTGTCCTATACAATGACAACAACATCAGTGGCAACAATAACAATAGCAACAAAAATGGGAAAAATGGTCTCTAGGAGCAGTGGATTCATAGTATAGGTATCCAGCCCCAGCAAAAACCCTGGAGGCAAAACAAAAACAAAAACTTTTTAACTTTTATATTAATGGGTTACTTATATCATCATTGATGGAAACAGAAATGGAAATAATATAAGCTATTTAATAGTAGCACAATAATAATGAAACTATACTATTAATACAGCTATGGCACAGTGTGGCAGTTTTCTAAAAATGCTTTGGGTTTTACTTAGTGAGCAAGATTATTCCATTAACGTCTCAGTATAAGAAAGTGATTTTGATGTGTAATACAATCCACAATTCTGAGAGATTTTAACAAGTACAAGAAGCACTTGTTTTCTCTGAAACCAAAATGTTCCATGCAGTGAAACTGTATTTACTTTTTATGTGATTGAAAAATCATCTCAAGATGTGTCTCCTTTCAACAGAAATCACAGATTATGATAATGAAAGACTATAATGTTTACTACTGACATCTAAAAGTATATGACAGGGGCCTCCTCTGCTTATCTAAGATCAGTCTTCACAGTGGATTGAAGACTGTTCCTTCAAAATATTATGGATTTATTTGGAGAAGGACCTCCAAATAAATCCATAATATTTATTTATTATTTATTTATTTGGATGATATCCTGACTATTTACTTAATAGTCAGGATATCATCCAAAATATGGTGGACCCTAAATCCAGTGATGGACATCCTTATGCAAAGAGGAGAAGATAAATAGACAGACAGAGATTAAAAGACTTTACAAACATAGGGTCAGAAAAAGGAATTACACTGCCAGAAATTAGGGAATTGATGGAGCCACTAAAAGACCAAAGAAGCAGAGAGTGGTGTCAGAAAACATAAAAAGATTCCGCCAAGGATTCTCACTTAGTGTGAAAATAACCAAAATCAAACCTCACTTAAGTCACTGTGAAATGTGGATGATCATAGTCTCTACCTGGTCTGTCACTACGAATGAGATAAGAACATGTGTTTTTGAACACTAGCCCAAAATCAGAACTTGAAAATATCTGCTCTTAGTTTTAGTCCTTAGGGCCAAACTTATTCAGAAACTTTTAGATTTAACATGAAGTTGAAATAAAAAATTTTTTTCTTAAGTGTTTTCAAGAACACAGCAGATTAGAAACAAAACAGTTGGTGGGAGGTACCATTACTCACAATTACAATTACATCAGAAAAAGGTTCTTGACAGCCTCCTGTTTAAGGAAAGGCATAGAGGTAAAAAGCAATAAAGCACCATATTATTCCTCAGTATAATAATGGACATTTATACTGTTATATTTATTCTTTTCAAGCAGAAAATATAGTGTGGTTAGGTAATAGCTTGACAAACATTTAAAGTGTCTTTAAATAAGTTTCAGAAGTTAACTCTGTTAAGCTTTAAAAAACAAAAAACTTGACCATAAATCATATTTTATTAGAAACATCTTTACCTTCAATTCTTAGAATAAATGAATTGATATATATCAAATATATCCATTGATAGTTAATATACACTAAAGAAAGCATCTTTAAAACTATCCCCTATTCGGTTATATTGAAAGAGATAATCCTGTGCAATTAGTCATATAAAAAAGCTTGCCTACCACAGTGCAGAAAGTAAAATACAGGGAGTCGGGCTGTAGCGCAGCGGGTTAAGCTCAGGTGGCGCAAAGCACAGGGACCGGCATAAGGATCCCGGTTCGAACCCCGGCGCCCCACCTGCAGGGGAGTCGTTTCACAGGCAGTGAAGCAGGTCTGCAGGTGTCTATCTTTCTCTCCTCCTCTCTGTCTTCCCCTCCTCTCTCCATTTCTCTCTGTCCTATCCAACAATGACAACAACAATAATAACTACAACAATAAAACAACAAGGGCAACAAAAGGGAATAAATAAATAAAATAAATATAAAAAAAAAAGAAAGTAAAATACAGAATGTTTATTCACCTACCCTCAAACACTACTATTTTATAGGACTGCAAATTCAATGTCAAGTTTCAGTTAGTGGCAAAAACTGAGCATTAGTCACATCGGTGGTAAGACTACAGTATTCTTAAGTGAGGAAACTAACTTCCCTCCTCTCTCCCTCCTCTCTCCCTCCTCTCTCCCTCCTCTCTCCCTCCTCTCTCCCTCCTCTCTCCCTCCTCTCTCCCTCCTCTCTCCCTCTCCCTCTCCCTCTCTCTCTCTCTCTCTTTCTCTCCCCAGACCTGCTTCACCACTTGTGAAGTGTTCTCCGCTTCCTACTATGTGCCCTTGATCCGGTGCGCTACCTCCCGACCCCCTATTAAGGTACACTTATATGACACTTTTAAAATTTGGTACATATCATTAACACCTTTTATTACTTTAGTATAGTAGCATTTTTTTGACTAAGTGATATTATGAAAATGGCATTTTATTGTGTCAGTTTAATGAAAAGGTAAACAGAGCAGAGAGATACTCACCAGGGGGAGTACACATTTGATCATGTGTGAGAGTATCTGGGTTCAAGCCCCCAGACCCTACACAGGAGTACAGTGCAAAGGGCAAGGCATATGAATGGTGGGGCAGTACTATGAATTTTTCCCTTTCTTCCTCTTTTTCTCTAGAGAGACAGAATACATACCAGGAACAGTGAAATCATGTAGGCATGAAAATCCTTACAGCAAAATATAAGAAAAGTGAAAGGATAAATGACAACATTGATAACTTCAAGTACATTTACATGGAGAACTAATATTTATCAAGGGATTGAGAAAGAGAATGAAGTGGTTTGGGAGATGGCGCAGCAGATAAAGCATTTGACTCTCAAGCATGAGGTCCCTGGTTCAGTCTATGGCAGCACATGTACCAAAGTGATGTCTGTTTCTTTCTCCTTCAATCTTCTTATTAGTAAATAAAATCCTTAAAAAAGAGACAGAGAGAATGAAAAGTTAAACTGCAAAATTAAGAATCATTCAAAACAAAAACTAAGAAGTAACAATTCCTTTTTAAAAAACATTTTATTTGGGGGGTCTGGCGGTAGCGCAGCGGGTTAAGCGCATGTGGTGCAAAGCGCAAGGACTGACATAATGTCCTGATTTGGGGCCCCGGCTCCCCACTTGCAAGGGAGTTGCTTCACAAGCGGTGAAGCAGGTCTGCAGGTTTCTATCTCTCTCTCCCTTTCTGTCTTCCCCTCCTCTCTCGATTTCTCTCTGTCCTGTTCAGCAACGAACGACATCAACAACAATAACCACAACAAGGCTACAACAACAAGGGCAACAAAAGGGGAAAAAATAATGGCCTCTGGGAGCAGTGGATTCATGGTGCAGGCACCAAGCCTCCTCAATAACCCTGGAGGCAAAAAAAAAAAATACTGTTGTGTGTGTCCATTTGACCTGTTCAAGAGTATTTACATGTTATTATATAAAATATGTCTAAAACTTTTCACTCTAGGAGGTGACCCAGCACATGAAGCATTGGAATCTCAAACACGAAGTTTCAAATTCAGTCCCAATGGGGGCTGGGCTGTAGTGCTGCAGGTTAAGTGCATATGGCGCTAATTCAGTCACCTGTATTGTGTATATGTGCCAGAATGATGCTCTGATCCTCTTCCATTCTCTCACTCTCCTATTAATGAATATAAACATATGACTGAATAAGACATAAAAAGCCAAAGTAATCGTAAAGAAAGGAAAAATCCAATAGCAATCAAAAATAGAATATTATTCATATATATATATATTAATGCTTTTATACAATGACATTTTCACAACAATGAAGACATTACTCTTTTGATTTTTTTTCATTTAAAGCCTTCTAAATTTATTTATTTTGGATAGAGGCAGAGTGGAGTTGAGGGGCACCAGGGAAATAGGGAGGGAAATAGAAACATCTGCCACTAGTGAGGCTTCCTACCCTCTGTGGGTGGGGATGAAGGTCTTAACCTATGTGCTTGCATGCTGTAACTGTGAGTTCTACAGAGTGGGCGACCATACAGCCTATGTCCTTGCATGCTGTAACTGTGAGTTCTACCGAGTGGACGACCATACAGCCCAAGTGAACTCTACATGTAATGATTATGATTACACTGTTGAGCACGTTTCAGAATATTTCCGAGCATGATCATAGATCACATCCAAAAACAAAACAAAACAAAAAAAAAAGCAGAATTAAGATATAGATTGCTGTGACATTTGAGTTGCTGCAATGGTCAAAGTGTTGGACCTTCAAGAGTGAGGTCCTAATTTTAATTGTAGATGCCAGAGTGATGTGGCGGTTCTCTGTCTCTCTTCCATCTCATTAATAGTAAATAAATATTATTTTTAAAAGTATATGGCTTTGGTACACACACACACACACACACACACACACACACACCACACACACGTCTGTTCAGTCTCCAAAGAGAAGATAAAAAGGATTATCATGTAAGTCAAGATTGTGAGAGGAAGGCCATAATAACTAAGAGGAGCACATAGTTTGTGGGAATAGTGGTAGAGGAAGTTTCTGTTACATTGATCAAATTATTTCTTGATTGGGTGGTAGTATGTTTTTACTTTATAATCCTTAAGCCTCCAACAGCTACACACACACACACACAGAGAGAGAGAGAGAGAGAGAGAGAGAGGGTAAAATAGAAATATAACAATTGGATTTCAAAGATAAACTCTCAATGAACTATGCATGTATTTATGCTATGCCCTTCTGTTTCATTTGGACTCTTTCAGAAAATAATGCAGCATGGTTTTCCATATAAGTCACAGGAAGTCATGCATTTCTTTTTCTTATTTGCTTAGAATGGTTACTGCAGGAAAAGCCAACCACCATGTAAATATCTAACTACTTGAGGTCACCATGCTGTGAAGAATTCCTAGCTTAGTCATGTGGAGAGATTTTATGAAGAGACAGATGCCATGTGGCTTGCAGCTATTCCAGCCAGCTCAGTTCATGCACCAGATATGAAAATAAATGTTTTTAGTGTAAACTAGCCCCATAATATGAACACAACTACATGGTAGTCTTCTAATCAGCAATCATCCAGCAATGGTCAGTTGTTAGATCAGCCTAGAACTATAAGGAATAATAATTGCAGTTGTAAACCATGGCATTTGGCAGTAGTTTGATATGTAGCAATGGATAACTGAACAAAAGGAAAGTGCAACTTGCTTAAAAATTAAAATGCAAAAATGCATTTCATAATAAAAAGAAGATGAAAATAGAATCTCATATATCTAAGTTAAAAGACAGCATGTTTGGAAAATGATTCATGTATTCAATACATATATTCTTTTCTTAGTGACAAACTCATGTTTGTTTATAAACTGGTAAACACATCTACCTGAATTTCCTGTTGGATTCATCATTCTCAACTGTCCAAAAGGAGTATAACCCCCCCCACCCCACCCCTGTACATGCATTTAACTAAAAAGGAGGTCCTATAGATTTTGGTTCTCCTTCTTCCTCTTAAGCATTTCTTCCTTCAATAATATGTTTCTACTGAGTTCTAGTTACTAAACTAAGCACTGAGTTAAAGAGGAGACAGTATCTCTTCTTGCTCTCATGGGATTTGTACATCATTCTGGCAGCAAACTTCATCACAGCATTTCGTTCCCTCTGTCTCCACCCCCTTCCTAGGCTTCAGTTCCTCTCTTTTGAACTAATAGTCCTTTTCTATACTGAGTCAACAGGTTTTTCTGTCTCCTGTTTTCACTGGTCTAGCTTAACTTTGTTGACAGATTGATCCTTACACTTTGATAATGATTTTCTTTGGAAAAATGTGATCACTTATAAGAATATTGATCTGTATCCTCTAAACAGAACTGATGTGAACCATTAGTGCATCTTTTACATAGCATCCTCCCTCCTTATTGATGCTTACTGATAATTCAAGGCCTGTGTCTGATCTTCCATGAAATCTCTGTGTGTTGAATGTATTTTTGTTCAACTCAAAATAACTGTTTAAAGAGGAAAGGTAGTATATATTACCTCACTATTATAATTCTATAAAATAAATAACTATATGCTATAAACCCTGAATTTAAAATCATCATACACGGAGAAGAGCCTTTCTCTCCACTGTCTGACCTACTTGATGCTAAATTCAATAGAGTTCATTTTCATAGTCTATTTTCAATCTTTGGAGCTTATAACTAGCAAATGCATTTTATCAATGTTAAAATTCTGTCTATGCAAGGTAACATACTTATAATTGCAGCTGCTGTGAACATAAAGAAGTTAAAAGGATCTGATGTCTCAGAAAATTTTATGTGAGCTCATGTTAATGATTCTGCAAATTGGTAAGATAAAAACTAATTTAAATATCCTTTTCAATTTGTTCTAAAAGAAGCATGACAGAACTGAAGAACAGTGTCCTTGATGCCTCTTATTGCTCTAAAAACTTCTTCTTTTAATATTTCCCTCAAAAATGGTTTAATGGAGGCCAGGGAGTGGCACACCTGGTTGAGTGCACATGTTACAATGTGCAGGGACCCAGGTGCTAGCCGCTGGCCCATACCTGGAAGGGGAGTGCTTCACAAGTGGTGAGTCAGGACTGCAGTTGTCTCTCTGTCTCTCTTCCTCTCCATCTCCCACTTCCTCTCAATTTCTGGCTGTCTTAATACAATAAATAAATACATAAATAAAAGATAATAAATTTTTTAAATGGCTTAATGAAACAGCTCATTATAACATTTTCTGCAACATTCTAACAATGAAAACTGTTCACAGGGAGTTGGGCAATAGCACAGCGGTTAAGCATAGGTGGCGGTTAAGCATTGGTGGCGCCAAGCATAAGGATCCTGGTTTGAGCCCCCAGCTCCCCACCTGCAGGGGAGTCACTTGATAGGCAGTGAAGCAGGCATGCAGGTGTCTGTCTTTCTCTCCCCCTCTGTCTTCCCCGCCTTTCTCCATTTCTCTCTGTCCTATCCAAGAACGATGACATCAATAACAATAATAATAACTACAACAACAATAAAACAACAAGGGCAACAAAAGAGAATAAATAAATAATTTTTTTAAAAAAAACTGTTCATATTTGAAGTAGGATTCAAAGTGTGGCTATGGAGTAAAAGCTGTCTCACTTTGCTCTCCCTGATTAGAAAAAGCAAAAAAAAAGTCAAAGCTCAATAAAATACAACCAAGATTTCTTCATAAACTCACTAAGTTACAGGTGAATGCAAATAAGTATGGTTAGTGGATGGAAAAGGGGTGAGGAAGAGATCATCTGGACTCAAAAAGACACAGTCACTGACAAATGGAGCAAAACTGGGGTTACCGAGTATAGCACGTGGACTGTGGCAGAAAAGTAGATTTGGTTGTTTAATCTGTGACCTCAGAGGCAATAAGATATTGAACTGTAAACAAGGACCCACTAGTGTGTTAAGAAAAAGAAATCTGACTGAAATTAAAGACCACTGATCAACTCAGGTTCCTGCAGCTTGCTAGAGAAATAAGTTTCAGTAAACTTCTGGTGGCATGGCAAATGGTTAGCAGCTGAGGCATGTCACTCCAAGAGAATGAGTTAAAGCAACAAGAATAGTCTTTGGAAAATTGTCTAATAACATGCCAATTTATAATTGTGACCTTTTGAGTACCTCTCTTAACCATAAGTGGGTACAGATAAGCACGCTCAAGAGTGAGAAAGAGGCTCTCAATATTTAAAAAGCCCTGTTCAGTGGCAGAAGGTAAAGTTCTGGTACTTTCAAAACAGAGCACACAATCAGAGGAAGGAAGGCAGGGAAATCTGGAAGCCTTGATCTGTGAACCCAGGGATGTCAAGATATTGAACTGCCCATAATAAAAGACTCAATCAGATTTACAACTGAGCTAAAAAAGATAAAATATCTTGGGTTGAATCTCACTAAGGAGGTGAAGGACCTATACAATAAAAACTACAGGACATTGTTAAAAGAAACAGAAAAGGACACACAGAAGTAGAAGGACATTTCTTGTTCCTGAATTGGAAGAGTAAACATTACTAAAATCGTCATTCTATCAAAAGCAATCTACAGTTTCAATGCAGTTTCTATCAAAATTCCAATTACATTTTTATATGCAAATTGGAAAACTTTTCCTAAAATTTGTGTAGAATCAGTAAAGGCCAAAAATTGCCAAAGCACTTCTGAGAAAAAAAAAAAAAAAGGAAAACTATAGAGGTATCACATTCCCCAACTCCAGTTTATATTATGAAGCAATCATAATCAAAACAGCATGGTACTGGAATAAAAATAGAGACTTGAATCAATGGAGCAGAATTAGAAGTCCAGAAATGAGCTCACATATATACAAACCATTCAATGAGGTAAAGAAGGTCTCTTCAACAGACAATGCTGGGAAAATTGTACAGCCACATGTAGAAAAGTAAAACTAAACCACCACCCAATACCTGATGCCAAGCGCAAATCAAAATGGAATAAAGATCTAGATATTAGAACAGAAATTCTAATATTTATAGAAAAAATATAAGTGGAACTTTTTTTGTACCTTCACATCAGAGACATATTTGGAAACTCAACCCTCTGGGCATAAAAAGTAAAAACAAGAGTAAATAAATAGGATTACCTGAAACTAAAAAGCTACACATCAAAAGCAAACTGCACAAGTATGATCAGGTAACTGAATAAACGGGAGAAGATATTTACACATTACACATCAAAGAACTGATATTTAACATATATACAGCATTAGTATAGTTCTACAAAAGAAGCAAAAATAACACAACCCAATAAAAAAGAAGTGGGCCAAATAACTAAACAGTTTTCTAAGGGAGCAATACACATGACACATGAAGAAATACTCTACTTCACTTATCATTAGAGAAATGCAAACTAAAGCTACATTGAGACACCATCTTACACCTGAGAGAATGGCTTATATCAACAAACCAGGAAATGACAGATATTGGAGAGGTTGTGGAGAACAGGGAACTCTGTTATATTACTGTGGGAATGTAAATAGTACAGCCACTTTAAAAGACTGCATGGAGAGTCCTTAAACAAATGAAAATGGGAGTACCTTATGACCTATCAATAACACTTTTAGGCATTTATCCAGTGGATACACAAGCACTAATTCAAAGGGGCATATGCATTCCAATGTTCATAGCTACATTATTTATAACAGCCAAAGAGTGGAAGCAGCCTAAATGTCCATCATCAGATGACTGACTAAATAAGTTATGAGATGCATATTTAATAGAAAATTATTCTGCAATCAAAAAAAGATGATGGTTTTACCATGATGGTTTAACTCATATGTAGAATCTAGAGATCTGATTTACAAGAATTTGCCAGCAAAATTCAAACAAAACTGAAGCAAGCAAACTGTAAGACTTGTGAGAACTATGGTGATTACCTTTGGGAAGTTGGAGAGTGGGGATATGGAACTTTTGTGGTGGGTGTGGTGTGGTAGTATACAATGTAATCTTATAGTCTTGTAACAAACTATGAATAACAAATAAAATTATTTTTAAAAATAATAAAGCTACTGAAGAGTAAAATCAAGGAAAAACGAACACTTCTCCATGACGTAGCAGGCTTCATCAGAAAGATGAAAGCTATAGTTATTATCCTGAAGAAGAATTAAGGGAATGAGGAGTAGAGAAATTACTGAAAAATTACAGCAGAAAACTTTCTACACATGAGCAATGTTCAAAACATAAATACAAGAAGCTGAATGCACACCTAACCCTTTATTCAAAATGGAACATATCATAGTAGAACTAATCAAAACCAAAGACAGTTTGAGTGCATTTCAGGCTGAAGTAAGTGGCCATGGAAGTAGACTGAATCTTTTTTTAAATTTCATTAGTGATTTAATATTGATTTGCAAAACTATAAAGTAACAGGGGTATAATTATGCACTGTTCCTTCACCAGAATTTTGTATCCCCATTCCCTCCATTGGAAACTAAAGCAGTTCTCTCAAGGTTGCAGATATGAGTTAACTATTTTTTTTTTACCATTATATGTCTATATTTGTATGTATTTACCTATATTGTCCCATGGTCAGGTCTTCTCTTCCTTTTCTGGCCATACCTATAACTATTACTACTTCCCAATGTTCTTAATTTAATGAATAGGAAGATAAAATAGAATCCATCAGATAAGAATAATTTCTAACACGAAGTCAATATACTTCAGCTGGGACCTGCAACTGGTATACTCAGCAGAGTGGACACATTACCATGCCTGAAGACCTAGTTCAAGCCTCTTGTACTCACCTGTAGGAAATTGCACATGTGGTGGAACAGTACTATAAGGCTCACTCTTTCACTTTCCCTCCTCTCCTTTATTTCTCTCTTTTTCATTATAAATGAAAGAAAAAGAGGAAATGGCTGCTGAAAATGGTGAAATTGTTCAAGCACTGAGCCCAAGGATAAAACTGATGATAAATAAATATGAAAAAAGAAATACATTAACTTTGACTACTATTTTATTTACAGAGCATACATGTAAAGTGATTCTTTTTTAGTCATTCAGGCAACTTTATGAAAGTGGAAAGCAAAACATGCAAGTTAGCTTATAGAGGTTTCTGTTTTCTAGGGAGTCACAGAGTGGCACATCCAGTTGAGTGTACACAACACCATGCACAAAGATTTAGTCTTCTTCCAAAGACCCAAAGAAGACAGACTCCCATAAATCCAATATTGGCTGAATACAACAAGGACAATCAACACTTTAACTGGGAGTAAGTCTAAGCTCATCTAATAACAAAGTGATACAAAAGTTGCATAAGGGCAAGAGATGGGTTCACCTAATGATGTTTTTTTTTTTTTTTGTCAATACTAGACCACCCCATCATCTGGTGTTCTAGTAAGGGAATCCTTTAATTCCCACACGGATGTAATCACCTAGACCTCTAAGAGATCCCTCTCCACACCATCACCAGTCACTTCCATCAGGAACATATAGCGTAAGCCCTCTTTTGGGTCTCTCCAGAACCTCACCCTCACTGCAAAGTAGCAATGGTAGGGACGGCCCCACTCTCCAAAGGGAGGTTGGGTCATCCTACCATGACACTAGAGGAAGGCTGGTCCTGAAATGAATAAAGCCTAGAATGTTCCCAGCTGTGACCATGAACTTTGAGCTCAGAGTGACAGAGACTCAGAGGTTATGTAGGCATCTGTGCTAAATATAAATATATATGGTCCCTGGGTCAGGTGGGTAGGGTAAACAACTAATTTTATTCATGGATTTTCTTCAAGATTGGGAGCCACTCTTTCCCCAATCCGATTTTCTAGCCCTATTCTCAAATTTGATACAATCTTCACAGACATTTATTTTTGTCCAACTCCATGTTAGCTATCAAACTCAAGAAAAAATTACAAAAGTCATGGGCCTCTAGGAACATACCTAAAATAGACTTCCTCATTTATTTCTACCCTAAGATTCTATTCTCATCTGCTCTATTCCTACTTTTTGGCTCCCGTTCATTAATCACTTTGCCCTGCTTTATAATTTACCACGTTTCAGTCACCAAATTGCAGATACTGTCATGATTCCATCCTGACTTCCCTGGGCAGACAACCTCACTCATATAACCTGGAACCTCTCCAGAGCCCCACACAGGGAAATACAGAAAAAGAGGGTGGTATGTACTGATCTGTCAATGTCCATGTCCATTGGAGAAGGAAGTACAGAAGTCAGAACTCTCACCTTCTACACCCCTGAAAATTTTTTGGTCCATACTCACAGCAGGAGAGAAATGAAAAGGGCAAGATGACCAGAGGGCTCTGAAGTCCAATTACATCAGGCCCTAGAGAGAGAATGGTAGAGCTGGCACCATACTAATGCTGAAAACTCTCCTTTTTTTCCTACTGTGTCTGGAATCCATTGGCAGGGTGCATGTGGCACATTGATCCCCAAGGCTGCCACTTCTAGGGTATTAACATCCTGATATCTACTTAGAATGACTGGCTCTTTCTTGGAACATGGGCTCTAGAAGAGAACGCAGCATCTGGACTTGCAGGTCAGGAATCTATTGGAGAGGGATATGTCATGTGTCACAGAAAGTGTCACTGAGGCCTCTGGGGAGCTTGTTTGGAGTTGAGAAAACAAAATTATCTTTTATAATTGAAGTAACATTGGTGTAAACATTATACAGATTGGAACAACAACTGAATATATATTATGTTCACCACCAAAATTCTAGTTTCCATCTCTAACATATAGTTAACCCCGTTTACATGATTTGCCTACTCCTTCCTCCTGCTCTTCTAGTAACTTCTAGATTTCCCCCTTATAGTCTAAGAGCTTTTTTTTTGTTTTTTGTTGTTGTTGTTCATTGGAATAAGCCAGAATCCTTTTAAATGTGAAAAAAAAAATTATAGGAAGCTTCCTGGCTATTATTATTTCCATAAATTACACTAATAATCACATTTTGAAAGTGTTGCAGATGTTATTTGATAAGAAGGTAGGTGACATGCATTACAGCAAGAATTGATGCATTGTCAATGATAATAACATCATCAGCATAATAACTGTCTTTATGGGTAACTAGTCATGGTTGAAGTTCCTGAAAAAACATGTATACATCTTGTGGAGGTGGAGAAGGAGGCAACCGTTAGAACAGTTCATGAAAAAGGTGGCAATTGACCCCTCAGGAAAGGAAGAAGGCAACCAAGTTTTTGATCAATCTTAAAATAAAATTTCCTGCTTATTATTCTTCGTGTTCTCCTCCAGATCAGTGTGAAAGCCTACATTTTCTTTTCCACAAGCTTTTATAACCCTTCGATCAAGCTAACTTTCCCTTTAGCTTTAGGCAGCAATTACTTGCTGCAGGATCATCTAGTAACAGAATTATTGCCACCTTGCTGGAACTCTTTCTACCTTAAATGCGTTTCATCGATTATTAGGGCTACGAAATGGGCTTTGGTAAACATTAATTGGATTAATATTCTATTCTCTTTTCCCATTCTTCTCCCTACATATCACTAAGACTCTTAATCTGGGTGGAAGGTTTTAACAATACACAAAAAACCCCAGAAATTTTCTTTATTGGGAGAATAATGATTTACAACATCGTTATTGCCACATGTGTATATTTTCTTCTTCCCCAGTGAGAGCTATCTGACATCTTCCTTTGCCATGGTGCATTGAGAACTCCCTTGTCTTCTGCATCAAATATTATATATATATATATTTCAAGATAGCTCATCTGGGAGGGTGCCTGCTTTGTCAATTGTACCACCCAGATTTGAACCTGTACTATACCAGGGAAATCTTCAGTGCTCTCTTCTATCTCCCTGCCCCCTCTATCTTTCTAGAGCATCCTCAGTCATGAAAAATAAATAACTAAATAAAACTATACCTACATATGGTTTTACAAAAATATCCCTTTTGTGAAGCTGAAAATACCCGTAGGACACTAATTTTTCCATAGTTAATGGCACATCCAGGTTAAAAAAATGAAAACAAAAGTTTCAGGTGGAAAAGTGATAGTCCCTGATGCTTGCTCATATTTTTAGAAACATTTCATCTTTATTTATCACTTCAACTCCATTTCCAAACATTCACAGAATAGTTCACCTGTATTCTGAATGATGACCTATTTTTCCAAGTCTCCTTCATATTTCAAGATCCCATACTGTTCAATTTCAGCACTTTTTCAGATTTTTTTTTGCTTTTATTCTTACTTCTACCAAGCCTTACCAAATCTCACATTCATGTATAATTGTTTTCTCTTTGAGTTCAGGTAGAAGCACTTATTTTACAAAATTAGAGAAACTAGCCAAAATACTTTGCCTTACCATCTCAGTTGTCTTTTGGATAAAATATGAGTGTCAATATCTGTCAGATTCACCAAGCTGTACAGGTGTTGAAAAATCCCTGAGGGATTACAAAGAAGTGAACTGTTATAATATTGATACATAGGATATATCATTATATATACAGATAAAACACATGGCCAGACCACATGAAACAGCAGAACTCTGACTCACTTCTTCAACAGTTCTTCTAGGAAGCCAGACCACAAACCACAACCTCAGTAGTAACTGGCCCAAATATTGTCTAAACATGGTTAGTAGTTACTTCCTTCACATTTGGCTATTTCTTTTCCTTCTCCAACTCAGAACCAACCAGAGAATGCCAAATGTGATCCTCAAATAAGCATCCAGAATCCCCTTTTCTAGTAATTTTGCCTTTAGTTTCTGTGGTAACAACCTCCAGTAATGGTACACTTGTACCTTCTCTCTTTTTGCTCACTATAATACTTTCAGCTTCCTTTCTATCTGCCTTTGAGTCTCTGATGAGTGAAACATTAACTATCGATTGTCTTTTTGAACCCTAAGACAGCAGGAACCTCACATCTCCACTATAGAACCTCTACTTCCCCCAGTCCTAGAACCCTTAGATAGGGCCCACTTTCCCGTATGCCTCTCCCAATCCATATCAAATAATATTGCATCTGCCAATCACAACCTAACCAACACAATGGCCACCTCAACATGCTTCACTTCAGACTGTGTCCAGAGACTTCACGTGTGGAATGACAACCCTTCAGGTGAGACCTTTCCTTTCATAGTATACTCTAATTCCATCTCAGGTGGTTCACTTTCTAACAAAGTCCCCAAACCTAGATATACACCAGTTTCTGTGAGAGAGAGCATATGTTCACATGTATCTGTAAACTACTGCAAAATATATACCTGAAAGCAGAAGTACACTAGAGTTTGCAGTGAGTACCTCCCTAACACTTCCTCTCCACTATTCCAAGCTTGGGATCCATGATTGCTCAACAATTTGTTTGGCTTCGTATGTTAACTCTCTTTTCAGTCACCAGGTTCCAGATGTCATCAGTATGCCGGCCAGGCTTCCCTGGACTGAAGACCCCACCAATGTGTCCCGGAGCTCCGCTTCCCCAGAGACACACCCTACTAGGGAAAGAGAGAGGCAGACTGGGAGTATGGACTGACCAGCCAACGTCCATGTTCAGTGGGGAAGCAATTACAGAAGCCAGACCTTCTACCTTCTGCAGCCCACAATGACCCTGGGTCCATGCTCCCAGAGGGATAGAGAATGGGAAAGCTATCAGGGGAGGGAGTGGGATATGGAGATTGGGTGGTGGGAATTGTGTGGAATTGTACCCCTCCTACCCTATGGTTTTGTTAATTAATCCTTTCTTAAATAAAAAAAAGAAAAACAAACAAACAAACAAAAAGAAACAAGGGCAAAAAATAAAAACAAAATGAACTGTAAAAAAAAAAAGAAGACAGGCACTATGTAGTCCAGGAGGTAGCACAGTGGATTATATATTGGACTCTCAAGTGTGAGGTCCTGAGTTTGATCCCTGGAAGCACATGTACCAGAGTTATATCTGGTTCTCTCTTTCTCTCTCCTCCTATCCCTCTCATTCATAAATAAATAAAATATTTTTAAACAAAATACAGGCACTAAAAATTAAAATAAAAAACGAGAGGTTAAGATAGTAGAAGTCTACAAAAAGACAGAAAAGAAAAACACATGGGAGTTGGGCAGTAGTGCAGCAGGTTAAGTGCAGGTGGTGCAAAGTGCAAGGACCAGCAAAAGGATCTCAGTTCGTGCCCCAGGCTCCCCACCTGCAGGGGAGTCGCTTCACAGGTGGTGAAGCCTGTCTGCAGGTGTCTATCTTTCTTTCCTCCTCTCTATTTCCCCTCCTCTCTCCATTTCTCTCTGTCCAATCCAACAACAACAACAACATCAATAATAACTACAACAATAAAACAAAGGCAACAAAAGGGAATAAATATTAGAAAATAAAAAACGAAAAACACATAAGACAATTGAACTTAATATGAGACCTATTGGACAGTTTCAAGAGAAGCAACATTAGCATAACTGTAGTAAAAAGAAGGAGCAGAGAAAGAAAAAGGGATAGCATTTAGCTGAGAATTTTCCCAAATTAGAAAAGTGAATGAACCCCCAGATTCAGAATTATCAAAGGGATCAATAAAAATGAATTCAAACTAAAGCTTACCAAGAATCATAATAGTTAAAGTGACAAAGATCAAAGGCAAACATCATTCTGAAGGCTGTCAAAAAGAATCAATCACTTATAAAAGGAACTCAGTAAGACTGTCAGCAGATTTCTCAATAGAAACATTAAAACCACGAAAGCACTCTCAGGATATATACAAAATTCTGGGTGAAAAAAGGTCTCCACTAAAGAATACTTTATCCTGTCAAGTTATCAATCAGGTTTGAAAGAAACGTAAAGCGTTTTTTAGATAAGCAGCAGTTGAAAGAATTCATCACCTCTAAACTGTCTAGACCTACAAGGGATACTGAAAAGATTCACAAAATGAAAATATGGCAACCTTATCCATAGTGGGGGAAACAAAACCAGGAAAACAAATGAAACTCAAAGAAGATCATAGATAGAACTCAAGTCACACAGGGTTGACACATGGGGAACAGCTCAGGGAAAGGAGGTCCAGTGGGCTTTGGTGGAGGGATGTTGAAGCTTCTGTGAGATGTGATGGGGTAATTATTTCTGGGGAGGTGAAAGTTGTACTTTAGAACACATGTGAACTGGTGTCACAACTGGTACTCAGTTCTAATGGCGGGAGCTACTGCTTATAAGCAAACTCTTGCCATTTAAAAGTATGAACTTAAAGCCAAACAGTTTAAAATACTAAATAGAAATCTTTCTTATCTTTCACTAAAATGCGAACAATAATGTAAGCATGGCTTGGAGTCTGTTCAGCTCTGTTTTATGGTAGTGCTGGGGATTGAAACGGGGACCTTAAAGCCTCAGGCAAAGTCTTTTTCCAATCTATCATGCTGTCTCCCCAACCCTTGTATCTTGTGTTTCATTCAACTTCATAATTC
Source organism: Erinaceus europaeus (assembly GCF_950295315.1). Classification (NCBI taxonomy): domain Eukaryota; kingdom Metazoa; phylum Chordata; class Mammalia; order Eulipotyphla; family Erinaceidae; genus Erinaceus; species Erinaceus europaeus. The sequence continues at coordinate 21,145,888 of NC_080174.1, forward strand.
ATGTATTGACCCTGGCTCCTTAGATGTGGTAGAACAAAAATGGATTGTATACATGGTAATTTTTACAACTATTATTTTTTATTGCCAGCAAGTTTATCAAGGGAGCTCAGTGCCTATATGAATTTACCATCCCTAGTGGCCATTTTCTGGTAACAGTAGACAGAGAAGATCAGAAATACAGAGAGAAAAAGGGAGACTTGTAGCTTTTCTCCACCGCTCATGAACCATCCTCCTCAGGTAGGACCAGAGAGTGTCCCTGTGCCACTACCTATTGCTGTAAACATATTTTAAATGATTAGATGAACAAGCCTTTGATTGCAAGAGAAATGCAAATAAAGACAACAGTGAGATACCACTTTACTTCTGTGAAAATATTATTTATCAGAAAAGGTAGCAACAACAAATGCTGAAGAGGCTGTTGGAGTAAAGGAACCCTCCTGCACTGCTGGTGGGAATGTCAATTGATCCAGTGCCTGTGGAGAACAGTCTAGAGAACTCTCAGAAAGCTAGAAATGGACTTATCCTATGATCCAGCTATTGCTCTCCTAGGGATATAGCCTAAGGAACCAAACACACTCATCCAAAAAGATCTGTGTAAACCTGTTGTGACCCCCAACAGGAGTTTGGGACTATTAGCATATGAATGATGTCACCCTGAGGCAGGACACACGGAGAAGGGAATGTATAAAAAGCAGGGATTTGGAGCAGGTCACTCTCTTTTGGCTGCTGCTTCTTCATCTGGTCAGAAGTATCTCGGTGGAGGTGCTCCTGGTATCCACCATGGCTACTTCTGGGAACTGAACACGTGTGACTCTGCTAGCCGGTGAACTTTTAGACCCCTCTACAGCCATGAGCAACTTTTACCTAAGCTGCTAATTGTTTATCTTATGGGATTAAACTTTTGATAAATATACTCTGATTTTTATGGCCCTAGCATACTCTTAACCCTTAATTGCTTATTTTAATTGCTTATTTTGACTTTTACCTGTTTCACCCTAATAAACCTTGTATTGTTTAAACCCGTTCCCAGCTCCCTGCTGTGAATCCTTTTATGTGTTGCAGCAGCCCTAAATAATCCCTTTTAAATTAAGTTTCAACATATACCTATCTTCATTGCAGCACAATTTGCATTAACTAAAGCCTGGAAGCAACCTAGGTGTCCAAAAATAGATGAATGGCTAAGTAAGTTGTGGTATATATACACACTGGAATACTACTCAGCTATGAAAAATGATGAGTTCACCTTATATTGAATAGAGATTGAAGGAATCATGTAAAGTTTGATAAGCCAAAAAGAGAAGGATGAATATGGGATGATCTCACTCATAGACAGAAGCTGAGAAATAAGAACAGGTAGGGGGAACACCAAGTAGAACTTGGACTGGGTTTGGTGTATTGCACTAAAGAAAAGGACTCTGGGTGGGTGGGGCTTTCAGGTCCTGGTTCATGATCCTGGAGGAGTACCTAGGCTGGGGTGAGAGTTATTAGAAAAAAAAAATTGAGAATTTTTCATCATGTATCAAGAACTGTATTTATTGTAAACCATTAATTTCCCCAATTAAAAATAAAGTTATGTTATTTTTTTCACATTCTTCTATGCAAAATTGCATCATTTTTTGACAACCCAATATTAGAAGTTGGTTTAACTTTCTTTTCTAAGAGATATCGTCTTATTATTTTTCTTGTGACAGGAATACTGATTCAGCCAGTGTCCCTGAGGATGGGAGCGTGGTGACAGTATGGAGGCATAGTAGACTTGGGTTTCGGCGAAACTCAAGGTAGAGGAGTTAAAATGGTCTGCATAGCTCAGCGCCCCAGCAAATAAGAGTACCCAGAAAATATTCTAGACTAAATCCAGATCCTGGGATTGACTGTTATCATGAAGTGCACTGATAATGGATAAACTGCAAAATCTCAGACCCATGACTGGAGAAAAGATAGTTTATTGTTGTGTCAAGTACTGGAACTAACTTCTCCATCACATTCCTAACAGTGGCAGGCCCCTAAGCACCCTTCCCCCTTCACTGAAACAGCACCTACAATGTGTATGTTTATAGCTGGAAGAAACATATTTTTGAAGTAAAATAAAAATAATTTTAAAATGACATTTTACTTATCAGTAAATAAACATTTACTAATCATGTATTTATTGTAATAAGTAATAATAAAGTGAATAATAAAGTAATATAAGTAATAAGGTAAAAACAAAAAGTAAAAAATAATAAAGTGAAATGACATTTTACTGTTATTTAGCATTCATACAAAGGTTAAATAGTTCATATGATAATCCCAGTTCTTGGTATATGAAAGGTACATGACCTTAATTAAACAGAAATATTGTCTTACTATTTAAAATCCGCTGCCCATGACTACAGCAAAATATCTATAGTTTATCTACAAAGTGAGCCTACTTTGTCATATGTGTGACCCATGATTGAACCCAGGGTAATATTGGAATTGTGATATCTTTCCCTTTCTCTTGTCCTGTCTTTCTATCCCTTCTTTTCTTCTCTATCTGAAAAAAGTCAACTGGGAGTTGTTCCAGCAATGATAGATAATACAATAAAATAAATTGAATTCAAATGCTATGCCCACCTAGAAGTTCAGGTAACTCATAGTATATTGCGAGGAAGTGGGCAGCATAAAAAAGGTTTGCTTGGGATGCTAGCATTCTATGAAATATTGGAGATGTTTGCAAGGGTAAAGAGAAAGCAACTTCTTTAGTGTACCACTCTCATCTCATTGATGCCAATAAGTGCATGTAACTCAACATGACAACATGTGATTTTTTTCAATAACTTAAAAAAAAGAGGGGCAGGGGCCGGGGCAGTAGAGCAGCAGGTTAAGCGCAGGTGGCGCCAAGCGCAAGGACCGACATAATGATCCCGGTTCGAGCCCGTGGCTCCCAACCTGCAGGACGGAGTCGCTTCACAGCAGTGAAGCAGATCTGTAGGTGTCTTTCTCTCCCCCTCTCTGTCTTCCCCTTCTCTCTTCATTTCTCTCTGTCCTATCCAACAACGATGGCATCAGTCATAACTACAACAACAATATAACAACAAGGGCAACAAAAGGGAAAATAAATAAATAGATTAAAAAATAAATAAATAATAAAAAACAGAGGGGCAAAATCCTATTTCATCCTTTACCATGAACATGGGCAGAAAGTATTTTGTTGCCAAGATGTAATGACTTTTTTCCCCCTAGTGATTTTGACAAATAGCATCTAGTCCAATTAAAAAGCTGTCTTTTTTTGCTGTTCATTTAAGAAGTGAGCACCCAGGAGTTGGGCAGTAATGCAGAGGCTGTTAAGCACACGTGGCGCAAAGCGCAAAGATTGACGTAAGGATCCCACTTGGAGTCCACCGTTCCCCACCTACAGGGGTGTCGGTTCACAAGCGGTGAAGCAGGTCTGCAGGTGTCTGTCTTTCTCTCCCCCTCTCTGTCTTCCCCTTCTCTCTCCATTTCTCTCTGTCCTATCCAACAACGATGACAACAACAACAGCAATAAAAAACTACAACAATAAAAAGACAAGGGCAATAAAAGGGAAAATAAATAAATATAAAAAATTAGTAATTAAAAAATAAATAAGTCAGCACCCAGGAGTCGGGCAGTAGTGCAGTGGGTTAAGTGCATGTGACGGAAGGATCCCGGTTCGGGTCCGGGCTCCCCACCTACAGGGTAGTCGCTTCACAGGCAGTGAAGCAGATCTGTAGGTGTCTTTCTTTCTCCCTCTCTGTCTTCTCCTCTCTCCATTTCTCTCTGTCCTATCCAACAACGATGACAACAATAGTAACTACAACAATAAAACTAGGGCAACAAAAGGGAGTAAATAAATAAATATTTTTTAAAAAGTGAGAACCCATGTTTCACTGTGGTATTCAGCTCTGTTATTAATAGCTCTCTTGACATCTTATTAAATTGGAGAGATTTTCAGACTCATTAGATGGCATTATGAATCTCTTCATATTATTTGAAATGTATATTCTGTTCACACACACACAACTATTTATATTATCTTACCTTTTGTACATCATAAAAACATTATATGAATTTTAGTTTACAGGCCCTCAAAGAAGGTCATTTTCCACAAAAGAAGCAGTTAGATAAAAACAAAATCAAAGCAAAAATCACAAAAGAAGTTTCTGACTAAAAGGAACACTTGTTTATCTGCAGGGAAATGAAACAGGTCAGTCCTAAACAGTTTTTGCATGATAGTTTCCCTCCTTCTATGGACGCAGTATGATTTTTGTGACCAGATTTAGAAAGGATTTTTTCCCCTTCTTTTCTAAAAGTTTCACTTTTGAGCGTAGAATGTGATGACACAAACACACTCATACACAAAAGTGACAATATTGTATATAATATTCCTGTTACCCCAACTATCCCTTTATACCAATCATAGTCAGTTGTTCATCTTTATCCTTGACCCCAGTCAGTGACTACTACACTTATTCTTTACCACAAGTGATCAAAGTAATGTTTCCTTGACTTTCACATAAACAATTCTATATGACATGTATTATTTTATTTTCTGGATCACTTCACAAACTGTATTTTTAGATAAACTTCTCATTTAGGATAATGTCAGATTTACAAAAATGTTGCATTAGTAGTATGTAGAATTCCCACTGATGCCATAACCAATTCTTCTATTCTTAAAAATACCATATTAATTACTGTAGAAGTAATACAATTAACATGCATTTGTGACAACATATCAGTATTTGTGTATCAACTAGAGAGATAGTTTAGGCACACTTCATACACTTTAACCTAATGCTCTTTTTTATGTTCTAGAATCCTACCCAGGACATCAGATTACAATGAGTTATTGAATTTAATTTTCACATATCCTTACCCCTTTTGTCATTGATATTTTCTTTTCTTTTTTTAAATATTTTTTAAAATTTATTTATTAGAAAGGTAGGAGGAGAGAGAGAAAGAACCAGAAATCACTCTGGTGCTGCCAGGAATTGAACTAAGGACTTTATGCTTGAGAGTCTAATGCGCGACCTCCAGGGACACTTCCTTTATTTTAAGACCACAGATTAGAAAAGTACTGCCTAAATATTTTGTAGAAAGATCCTCAGTTGGAACATGGCTTATGTTTATTCTTAAAGATTATATTGTGGTTATGAATATTTAGTAGGAAGGTACATAGGTAAAGTGCTGCTCATATTAATTTTAAACCCTGACTGAGGCAGTCATTGTAATATTTCTCAAATGTAAAGTAACACATTCTCCCCTTACTCTTTCTCTGTTGTACTCTTTAGGAGAAAGTTACTAACTGCAAGCACTCTTCAAGAGTAGGAAATTAGGGCACTGGGCGATAGCCCAGCGGGTTAAGCGCACATGGCGTAAAGCACAAGTACTGGCGTAATGAACCAGGTTCAAGCCCCTGGTTCCCCTCCTGCAGGGGGTTGGATTCACAAACGGTGAAGCAGGTCTGCAGATGTCTGTCTTCCTCTCCCCCTCTGTCTTCCCCTCCTCTCTCAATTTTTCTCTGTCCTATCCAACAACAACAAGGGCAACAAAAATGGGGGGTGGGTGGGAATGGCTACCAGGAGCAATGAGATTCATAGTGCAGGTACCGAGCCCCAGCAATAATGCTGAAGGCAAAAAGAAAAAAAGGAAATTGGACCCGCTTCCTCAAGTGTCGATAGAAATCATTTAGAATTCTTTACCGGGAGTTGGGCGGTAGCGCAGCGGGTTAAGTGCAGGTGGCACAAAGCGCAAGGACCGGAGTAAAGATACTGGTTCGAGACCCAGGCTCCCCACCTGCAGGGGAGTCGCTTCACAAGTGTTCGTGAAGCAGGTCTGCAGGTGTCTTTCTCTCCCCATCTCTGTCTTCCCCTCCTCTCTCCATTTCTCTCTGTCCTATCCAACAACAATGACATCAATAAAAACAACAATAATAACTACAACAATAAAAACAACAAGGGCAACAAAAGGGAATAAATAAATAATTTTTTTAAAAAAGAATTCTTTACCACAGAAGATTGCTCTATTTTCCATATTTATTTTGTATCCCTGTGGACTGTACACATTTATTTCAAAATTTGAGTTACAATACAATGCTGTGCTTTTATTGTTGCTCCATCTTTGGCTATTGGCAGCTCTTTCTACTGGCTTTTTTGTCCTTTTGATCGGGTCCCGGAAGTGTAGATTTTTGTTGGTTCATTTTTGTTTTGTTTTATTTATTTATTTCCTTTTATTTTTTTTAATATTTATTTTATTTATTTATTCCCTTTTGTTGCCCTTGTTGTTTTATTGTTGTAGTTATTATTGTTGTTGGATAGGACAGAGAGAAATGGAGAGAGGAGGGGAAGACAGAGAGGAGGAGAGAAAGATAGACACCTGCAGACCTGCTTCACCGCCTGTGAAGCGACTCCCCTGCCGGTGGGGAGCCGGGGTTCGAACCGGGATCCTTATGCCGGTCCTTGTGCTTTGTGCCACCTGCGCTTAACCAGCTGCGCTACAGCCAGACTCCCTGTTTTGTTTTGTTTTGTTTTAATGATCACAACCTTGCTTGATGGCACTACAAGTTAGAGAAGCCTTACATATGCTTTGCAGTATTTCTGAATCTGCCGCTTTAGTATGAAGTGCATACTCACAGCACATGCCCTTGATGGAAAGTGACTGACATTCTGTGGTTTCTTCCCAAAATCTGTGATCCTGAACAGAGTGGAAAATGGTGTTTGAAAACAAGAGCTAGGCAGACAGTTATCTTATTGCTACTGGATCTCTATCACTTCTAGGCCTCTCTAGTTACAGAAGACTATGCTATATATTCATAGTTGTTGGAAAAGTCATGACACATTTTTGCACAGAAAAACAGAAAATGTGTCATGCATTTTCTGTCAACCCAATAGCTCACATCCTCCATATGTTCCTGTATTAATAAACATTCATACAATGTCTCTGACTCTAATACTTTCACACTTGAATAATTCTAGTTATTTCCCCCTTGCTTATCTATAAACTCCCATTCCAGAAGTGAGAAACTTGAATTAAATGACTAATGCTAGAATACATGTATATGTAAGGATTACAGAATTACTGTCCTACACTCCTCAAGAAAAAAAAACTTTCAACTAAATTAAGGACCTATACAGAGTTTCGTTAGCCATTACATTATCTACTGACTTTTAGAGTTATTTAATTTAGCATGTCCCCGGGCTTAACTTCTTCAGTGAGTCAGTTTCATTTATTTGCAAAAGAGTTCTAGTCACTGATATGTAAGAGTGTATCATTAACAGGGACTTGAAAAATCTAGGTGGAAAGGTTTATTGAAAATTAAGTGTTAAGAGTTTTGTGGGTGTTAAAAATTCTTATTAGGTATCCAGCTAAAAGTCTATTAAACTCAAAAAAATGATGCTATTTGTCTGAGATATGAATTGCATATATATCCCCTAGATTAAAGTTCATATTTTGAATTATATGATGATGTATAATTTTTATTTACATTCTTTATTTTAATATATATATTATTAAAATAACATATATATTTAATATATATATGGAAAATAAAAGTATTTTCTCTGTATCTATTCCTTTTTTAGAAAATGTTTTTAATCTTTATTTGTTGGATAGAGACAGCCAGAAATCAAGAGGAAAGGAGGAGATAGAGAGGGAGAGAGACAGAGAGACACCTGCAGGCCTGCTTCACCACTTGTGAAGTTTTCCCCCTGAAGGTGGAGACCGGGGGCTTGAACCTGGGTCCTTGCGCACTGTAACGTATGTGCTCAACCAAGTGCACCACCACCTGGCCCCCTGTATCTATTCCTTTTAACTGACACTTCAAAATTAAGACATGCTGTGGGTATTTAAAATTTCATAGCAGAGATCAGAGTGTGACTCAGTATGTACTTTGCGCAATTTACATATATAAAGTTTAGGGACGGAATACTGACTTAACAGGGAGCAGTAAGGAGAAGTCCACAGATAACAGAGCATTGCTTTATACTCTCCTTGTTCCCTTGTCCTCTCTCACTCTCTTACTGTCTATCTCTTTCTCATTCAAAATATAGGGGGAAAAAGTGTTTGTAGGGGGGTGACTTAAGTTGTAATGTGTATGCATGAAATCCTGAGTTCAGTCTTCTGTACATGATTTAAAAAGCCATTAAAGGGGTTGGGGAATGACTCAGATCTAATTCCTTGCATACAGAAGATGCTGGATTTTAGCCCTTGCCTTTTCCTCTCTTGCAGTCATAAAAAACAAGATTTCATAGCAGAATTTCTTTTTAAGTCATTTAGCCAATTTCCTTACAATCACTGTGTTCTCTACCTAGTTGTTGCGGACTTACATTTTAATATTTTAAGATCCATGTCTAAAATTTTAAGTTTAAGCATAGAGGACACAATTGTCCTTGGTTCAATCACCACATGGGTGGAGGCTGCCTTAGTCAAGTGCTTTTAACATATTCTCAGTTACCTACAGTGTATACAGAAGAAAACGATCTTCTTGAATGACTTTTTAAATGAACTTAAACATTTCAGAATTGTTCAAAAATTAAAATGACATACTTACATTTTGCCATTAGACATTTTCTTTGAGATGATTTTATAAGCATTTATTTCATACCTTGGATTCACATAACTCTGTGCTATGTCCAGTTATTCCTTTTCCAGTAGCTACTTTAAATCATGATCATTGGCACAGAGCCAGAATATAGAAGTATATGCAATGCAAATATTACCTCTTCCTTCATTTACAAATACACTGCTATTTATTAAATCAATCACCTGTGAAGATTGCACCCTTTTTTGCTTATTTGTTTTATTATTATTAATTATTGTATAGAGACAGGGAAATTGAGAAAAAGGGGGGAGGGGGAGAGAGGGAGAGAGGCAGAGAGACTCCCGCGGAAGTGAAGTCTTCCCCCTGCAGGAAGGGACCAGGGGCTTGAACTGGGTCCTTGCACACTGTAATGTGAGTGCTTATCCAGGTGCAGCACCGCCTGGCCCCTGTTTATTTGTTTTTATGGAGGTGTCACAATGTATCTGCTACACATAAAGAAGAAATGGCAATATTTTAATCTTTTGCTAAAGGTTAGATTCTGGGTTTTTCCATAAAAAGCTCAACTGGTGAATTAACCTCACAGACTTAATGGTCATTTAAAAATACTTAAGTAAGAAAATTGCAAAGATAATCTCTTCCCTAGTGATCATCATTCAACAAACATATATAACAGACATATTAGCATGTGCATAGACCTACCCGTAGGCCTATATGGTAGCTGAACATAAAAAATAAAGGAATACAACAGTAAATTAATCACAACAATAGGTACTTCTCCTGTGAAAGAGACAGTTTATACAGATAAAAGAAACATATAGAAAATAATGTCTAAAACATTGAAATAATAAAGAGATCAATTAAAAATTATTTTCACTCTATAAAATGATGTTTTTGGAGGGGGTGTGCTGGGCAGTGGGGCACCATGTCAGGCGTTAATCACCATGTTCAAGGATCCATGTTGAGGCACTCAGTGCCTTCTTGTAGGGGGGAAGCTTCACTAGCTGTGGAGCAGTGCCATAGTTCTCTGCCTACCACTTTATTCCTCTGTATCATTTTAAAAAGAAATAAAATGTCAGAAATGACTTCCAAGAGGAATGAGTGAGCCATCGTAATAATCAAGGTGGTAATAAATAAATGTATAAATTAATTAAAAAATAAATGAGTAAAGTCATGCTTTTCTTTACAAAAGATTTAGAATGAAAACAAAGACAATATAATTTGCTGTAATAGTTCATATATCCTGTAGTCATGTTGAGCTAAAACACAATTCTGATTTATCTAATCAGCATTCTAAAACTATCTGCTTCACCACTCATGAAGCGACCCCCCTGTAGGTCAGGAGCCTGGGGCTCGAACCGGGATCCTTATGCTTAACTTGCTGTGCTACCTACCGCCTGACTCCCTGGTATAAAAATTTTAACATTAATAGTTTCTATCAATTCATAAACTGTCTATCTGTACATTGGACCTGGGCACATCATATCTTGTTAAATATTTGGATTCGATTCCATCATTATTTCCCGTTACTTAATCTTCACTTATAAATTGTATGAATTCTGAGTTTCTAATTCAAGTTCATTATCAATGTAAAGAAATTCGCTAGTATTCCTGGGGTGTTGTGAGGTTTTATTGTAAACATAGGTTGGATTCTGCCAAAGGCTTTTTCTGCCAACTGATATGCTCATTGATTTTTCTCCTTTGGTTTTTGATGCAGTGAATTATATTATTGGTTCTGAATGTTGAATCAGTTTTCCCTACCTGGATTTATTTTAGTCTTAGTGAACATTCTTTTTTATATAATTTATTAAATTTGCTAAATTTAGCTGAAAAAAGTTTACCTCTATATTTATGATAAATATTGGTTTGTAGTTCTCCTTGTTAAAAAAAAAATCACTCCAAATTTTATGTTTCAATTTAACTTGATTTCTACCCTAAATTTTATTCCTTTTTTAAATTTGTATTTATAAAATGGAAATATTGGCAAATCTATAGGATAAGAGTGGTACAATTCCACACAATATTCACCACCAGAACTCCGTATCCAATGCCCTCCCTTGATAGCTTTCCAATTCTTTATCCTTCTGGGAATATGGACCTAAGATCATTATGGGGTGCAGAAGGTGAAAGGTCTGCATACCATAATTGCACATTGAGGGCAAGGTCTTATAGGGGCCTGCAAAGGGGTCCATTATGTTGTTCCTGATGTAGATGACCAGTGACAGTGGTGAGACAGATCTGTTAGTGGTCTAGGCCCATTATTTCTGTGTGGGAATCCCAGGACTCCCTGACTAGGGCCCCAGGTGATGAGGTGACCTGGCAGTGACTAAAGAGTCATCATTAAAGTATACCAGTTGTTTGCCCTTAATCAGCTTTTGTAGTCCTTACTTTGTCTAGGGTAGCTTTGGAATGACTGAAGGAAGTGTAACAGGAAGTAGGTGAGGAGGGTATCTAGGTCTAAGTAGAAACTATTTCATTAAGTACTTTAAGGTGTCTTTTTAGGTCTTTTTACTTGTTTGCTTCATTTATTGACTCACTGCAAACTATTGTGCACTTTCGTTAAGGTATATATTTTCCCCTAACTTATTGATACATGTATATATGCCCTATCTCATGGGCCCTGGCCTATATCTAGGTTTTAAGGCTTTGTTAGGAAATGCACTAAGCAGAATGGAATTAAGGAGTCCTATGAGCTAGGAAAGGTCTCACCAGAGTAACGAAGCTGAAGGGTTGGCATTACACGCCTGAAGTCTCCGGACATGGTCTGAAGTAAAACATTCTGAGGTGGTACTGATTGCGTTGCTTAGGTTGGGATCAGCAGATGCAGTACCAGTTGGTATGAACTGAGGGAAATATGCAGGAGAGTGAGCCCCACCAAGAGTATCTAGGCCTGGGAGAAATATGGGCTTTATTAAGAAAGGGGAAAGTCCTTCTTAAGCCTTAGGGCTTAAGAAGGCAAGAGAGAGTCATTGCTATAACCAAATTTTTGGCAATTTGGTTAACTTTGAAAATCCTTCTGTTAGGATTTTCTGTATCATATAAAACCTCACCATACTTTATGTCTTTCGATGGTATTTACAAATAGTTGTATCTTAAAAAGTAACACCACCAGTTGTTTCTGTTATCCCTGGTCTAAGCTTTTAGATGACTTAATATTTCAAAGAATATGTCTTTATTATAAATGCATTAACAATTTGAGCCCACTGTTAAAATTCAAGGTGATTATCACTTTGAAGTTTTAAGTGCTTAGACTGAAGGAATATGTAACTCAGAGCTACGGTCTACGCATCAAAAAGGTTGACATACTTAATCCGTTTTTCACCTCTCATGTTAACTAAATAGTTATTTGAGAGACTGTAAGTAAGTTAATTGGAGTGTATATCAACACCATTCCCACCAACAAAGATCTCTCTCTTATCCCCCCTCCCCCCAGTGAAGCTGAACATCTACCCTCACCCTGTAGCTTTCTTATCCTATTTCCAACTCAAGCACCATCTCCCCAGACAATACCTTTAGCCCATCTGTATGTTAGCTGTCAGGCTTAGGAAAAAAGAGTTAAGTCATGGGCCCCTTGGAATATACCTAAAATAAACCTACTAGCTTTTCCCCATAATTAAGACTTTTAGTTTCATCTGATCTATTCTTAACTTCAGGTTCCTGATTTTTAAAAAATTTGTTCTGTTTTATATCTTAATATTTTTAAGCCACCATGGTGCAGATTCTACCATGATGCCATCCTGACTTCCCTGGGTAGACGGACCTTACCAATATATCCTTTAACCGTACTGCCCCAGAGCCCTGCCCAGCTAGAAAAACAGAAACAGGCTGGGAGTATGGATCAACCTTCTAATCCCCATTTCCAGCAGAGAAGCAGTTACAGAAGCCAGACCTTCCAGTTTCTGTAAGCCATAATGATCCTGAGTCAATACTCCCAGAGAAATAAAGAATAGGAAAGCTTCTAGTGGAGGGGATGGAACATGGAACTCTGGTGGTGGGAATTGTATGGAATTGTACCCCTACTACCCCACAATCTTGTAAATAATTATTGAATCAATAAAAAAAAGTCATGGTTCAGAAACTGACAATGAAATTTTGTCTCTGTATCCTGCTTTTATATAGGCATAATAATTAGTGTTTAAACACCTAGGTTTGAGGGAGGCTTGCCCCCACTGTACTAAAGGAAGCTTCAGTGCTGTGATATATTTCACTCTGTCTCTCTAGCTTCCTATCTGAAAAATTCGGCTCGGAGTGGTGAAGCCCCAGCGGTAATAAAAATCGTAAGTCTGATTGGAGACACGCATTTCAGCATTAAGAATGCCTTGATGGTATTTATTTTTTGTTAGTTTTTTGGTGAGTTGAGTGTTTATTGAAATAGAAAAAGAAGAGAAAGATATATGTATATACATATGCAGATGAGAAAGAGAAAGAGCAAGAGAGAGTTTGATATTTAAAATCACAAGGCTGGAAGAGACACCAAGAGGAGAATGTATATTAAAAAAAAAAACTCAAATAGGAGACTATTTGAGTATGATTTCCTGAAAACCAAGGGATAGATTAATTTAAGAAAAGAATGCTAGTCTGAATCAGGATTTGCTAGTAAGTCAGGTAAGATGACAGTCAGAAGATAGTCATTTGACTGAGCAACACTGAAGTCACTCGTGAGCCTCTTGTCCTGGACGAATATAGTACAGTGTCTCCCAATATCTTAAGACTATTTCTATGTACTGTTTATTTTCAGCATGTTTCTTTTCTCAATTGTTTAGTCATATTTACATAATATATAAAAGTTATTTGGTTTATTTGTCATATTATCGATAAAATCATTCTCTAATGCTGAAAGCTAGCAGAAATTTATATTCACTAGTTGTGTGTGTGTGTGTGTGTGTGTGTGTGTTTTATCATTTTAGTTCAATATGCAGGAGGAAGGTGAGTATAAATGATTATAGCATATGTTGAAACTTGGTTCTCTTCCATCAGATTCCAACTTTTTATCAGCCTACTGGCTTCAGAGAAGTGACTAAATTCCTTAACTCACTTTCCTTGTTCACAAAGTGGGTAATGACACATAAAAGGTCACTGTGAAATTTGAAGTGTTTGGCACAAGTTAAAATCTATTTGTGTTCTTACCACTTTCTAAGCACACTGGATCATCAAAATACCCTAAAGGCAGCTTTAGAGAAGGGGAACAAGGCTGCCCAAATAACTCACCTGGGAGAGTATCTGCTTTCTCATGCATGTAACCCAAGCTCCAGTCCATCTATGGTGTCTTTTTCTCAATCTCTGTGTCTCTAACTGAAAAAGTTATCCTGGGGCAGTGAAGATAAACATATGAAACAGATAGTTTGGACATCTGTTGCAAAGAAACAGATTTCTTTCTTATTTCAGAGTATACTGTGAGGAAATAAGAAGAGATGCATATTATTGACCATAATTTTTTTTAAAAAAAGTAGTTCTGGAAAATTTTTTTTTTAAACAAATGTGTGGAAATGGAGCGTATTATAAAAGTCATGTTATAAAGATTAAAAACATGATTGCAAAGCACCAAGGGGCACATTGCTATTGGATTTGGTGATTAAAAAAAACATTCTTGTGTAACGCCCGAAATTAATTTAGAGTATGTTCAATGCCTTTAAGGCATATGGCAGAATAATATAAGGTCACAGTTTTAAAGATAGTAATCATCATTGAAGCCAATTTCTTCATGCTGGCTGCAATTTAGTTGGTTTTCCTTTAAGTACTGTTCTAATTCAAGGAATTAATAAGCAAAGGTTTAGTATTTAAACCTTTCCGCTTTATAAATGAAAGTATTGATTTGCAATAGAGTGCTAATAAAAACTTGTTTTTAAAAAAGAAGACTTTTAAAGAACTAAAATTTAAAAAATAATAGTGAATGCAGTATATCCCTTTTAAAAATACAAATTATTAAAAGAAAATTGACTTTCATTATGTTCAATTTGCTTATTCATTTTCTCACATATTTTGGCAAATATTTTGCTTTTTTAAAATATGTTTTTAGTATTTATTTTATTTATTCCCTTTTGTTGCCCTTGTTTTATTGTTGTAGTTATTATTGTTGTTGTTGTTGTTGGACAGGACAGAGAGAAATGGAGAGAGGAGGGGAAGACAGAGGGGGAGAGAAAGAAAGACACCTGCAGACCTGCTTCACTGCTTGTGAAGCGACTCCCCTGCAGGTGGGGAGCCAGGGGCTCGAACCTGGATCCTTACGCTGGTCCTTATGCTTTGTGACACCTGCGCTTAACCTGCTGCTCTACAGCCCGACTCCCAAATAGTTTGCTTTTAATGTCAACAATATCAAATAGTTTAAAATAAAAAAGCAGAGTATATTTTCTTTCACAGTTTTCATAATCATTAGCATTCTCTGGAATATGAAATTCTAATTTCTAAAAGTAATTTCGCTGCTATCCTTTCAAAATATTATGTGTGAAACAGTTAAGAGGAAAACTGGGTAACATAGAAATTTATTATTTAATTTCTCCAACAGACATTTTTTCTGAATCGCTACTTTTTTCAAGTCTCTGCATTATGCAAAAGAATATAATACCTTATGAAAAAGCCGACAAGTAAATAAGATAACTAAAGTCTGAGCAGTTTTTGGATTGCAGAGAAGAGGACAAGGGCTAAGACAGGGAAGGACGATGTTGTAGATGTGGAGACACATTTTCCAGAATTTCTCCTGCGTGTTAAAAATGGAGGATGTGAAAGGATCAGGACAGAGAGCAGCAGCATTTAAAAAGTCTGGAGATTTGAGAAGAAAGGGCATGCTTGGAAAAAGGTAATAAGGACAAGAGTTAAGGTTGCAGAAGTGAAGACTTGATCATGGAAAGCGTCTTGTAGCAAAGACTCTTTATTGAACCCTTGACTAGTAAGGGTTAAACTGACTGTCTGATTACAGTGAGCTGCTCCTCAGAGAGATCATGGCCTTCTTAGGCTGATAACTGCTGTTAGTTCAAGATAAGAACTCAAAAGTGAGCATACTTTTTAAAAATTATTTTTAGTGATTTAATAATTATCTATAAAATTGTTATATAAGAGGGGTACAATTCCCACTACCAAAGTTCTTGATCCCACCTCCTTCATTGGAAGGCTCCTTATTCTTTACCCCTCTGGGAGTATGAACCAAAGACCTTTATGGGGTAAAGAAGGTGATAGGTCTGGCTTCTGTAATTTCTTCTCTGCTGGACATGGTCATCGACAGGTTGATCCATACCTCCAGTCTATTTCTATCTTTCCTCATACCTTTTAGTAACACTACATCACTCTAGACCTTGGCAAAACTTCGATGTCCTGAACAAAGTTAGATGGAGCTGGTTATTGACCTAGAAGTATCTCTAGACTACACTGAGGGATTACTAGTGATGTATAGCCACAGTAATAATAGCAACGACATACTAGACTTATTAGATAAGAGATTTTTAAAAATTCTTGGCAAGATAGTCCACCTGGCTAGTGCACATGCTTTGGCAAGAGTAGGCTTCAGCCTGTGCCCCCACAGCACCAGAGGAAGCTTCTGTGCTGTGGTATCATTTGCTCTGTCTCTATCAGAGAAAATATTGTGAGCTCCAAGCAGTGTAGCCCCAGTTACAACAATAATAACAACAAACATTTAAAAATATATATTCTAGAGTGACATAATTTGTCTTTACTCAAAAACCGCTGGGGAGACAGTATAGTAGTTTATGGAACAGACCTATATACCTGAAGCTTTTAAGTCCAAGTTCAATTTTCAGCACCACCATAAGCCAGAACTGAGCAGTGATTTTTTTTTCTCACAAGGTTTAACTGGAGATTTGTGCAAATAGGCTATGATTACCATACAGATAGCTCCATCCTTAGAATCCAGAAAGAAATACCACCCTACGATACTGAAAGTAATCATTCTATTCCTAAGACCTACACACACAAAAAAATTAGCCTTTTCTGTCACTTACAGAGATTTGAACTGACATCTTAGTACATTCATTGGGGAAACTGAGGATCCTTCCTAGCCGACTGAATCCACATGGATCCCAGTCACTTTCAAAGCCATTAACTGGCTACGGAAGAAGGGCAAACGCTAGAAGAAGAAGAAGTACAAGGTCAAGTTTTCCTCTTGGAAAAGCTGTCTTCCAGATCTACCTAAGCATGATGTTGTTGACATTGACATCCTTAACTTTTTCCTTTTCATCAAAGCACCGTCATTTAAAAAAAATATTTATTTACTTATTTATTCCTTTTTGTTGCCCTTGTTTTTTATTGTTGTAGTGATTATTGTTGTTATTGATGTCGTCATTGTTGGATAGGATAGAGAGAAATGGAGAGAGTTGGGGAAGACAGGCAGAGGGAGAGAAAGACAGAGACCTGCAGACTTGTTTTACCGCTTGTGAAGCGACTCCCCTGAACGTGGGGAACCGGGGGCTCGAACAGGGTTCCTTACACAGGTCCTTGCACTTGGCGCCAAGTGCGCTTAAACCGCTGCGCTACAGCCCGACTCCCTAAGCACAGTCATTTATATATACACACTAAGAATCACTCAAAGCAGACAGAATGCAAGTAGAATTCCTTCCCTAACATTTGCCTTGACAGTACAGACTCCGGTGCTTTGACCACTCCTGGAAGTGGATGTTATGAATGGTGGAGATTCCAGAGGGACTGAGGTTTTCTATCCATAATGATAAAACAGAAACACCAGTTGAGTTATGTAAAAATAAGTTGATTCTGAGACTGGATATTTAATAATAACTCTATAGCCACAGGATTTTAGACTTAATCTGGAAATTAATAGAGAACGCATCAGAGAAACTTAAGTGCAGGACTTGACATGTTTCTTAACAGGTGATTATTATGGTGAAGATATTAAATATGAAACACAGAAAAATATATTTCCTGATGAGGACATTTATTGTTAATTAATAAATTACATCTTTACAATCAAAATCAAAATCTTCTTAAAGTTTTGTTTATAATCTTAGCAAAATGATTAAGATTTAGAACCATCAACTCTGAGGAACAGATCCTTAATGCTGGGGAACTCCACTTTGTGGATCTTGGAATAAATTCAATCTGACCAGTTAGCTTATTTAATTCCATCCTTGTAGCTAAGAGTTAGGAGAGAGGATAAAAGCATCATTTACATAATCTCTATAAATGAATATTTTTCTAAAATTCACACAGGGTATGAGGTATGAAGGATTTGAGTTCCCATAAAGATTCTAAGGACAGCATTCATGGGAGAAAGAGGACGGTGTGTTTTTAAACTCTTGCTACCATTTTATACTCATGCTAAGGTATTATCTTCCCCTAAATTCTTAAAAGTTTACAAATATGCAATAAAATCTTTAAAAGAATAAGAAGATGAACATACTAATAATTATAATCTAACTGTCTTACTAATTAAGGATTGAAATTAGTTTCCTTCCTCCCTCACATCTCCCTTCCCTTTCTTAAATATTTATATACCAGTCACTAATCTAGATATTAAGAAAAAAAGTTATTCTCAAAAAGGCTTGTGTTAAATAGGAAGAAACAGGTAATGAACACATTATGTTCTTTTATGTTGTATCAAATGAAAAGAAAGATTCAAGAGAAGCAGAGGAGGAGACAAAGTGCTAGAGTGTTGTAAGGAAAGTTAATTTTTTAAAAATTTTTTATTTAGGAAAGTTAAATTTTTAAGTACACTGATCAAAGAGCAGTGACAGAGATAGCATGAAGATCTTCAAGGAAAAGTATTCACACAATGTACAGTTCAGTATTCTGAGGCAGGAGTGAACCTGTAACATTTACAAGAATTGGTATAGAAGGAGCAGAGATAAGTAAAGGATGATCACAGAGAGAATCTAGACCATATAAGTAAGGTCTTGTTGGTCTTTGTACAGTCTTTGACTTTTAATCCAAGGGGGCCAAGATGTTATTGGTGTATTTTGTACAAGTTATGAGTGCTTGCAATTTTAATGTACTGCTCTGTGAGTCAGAGAAGGACAGTAGTCAAGGTTAATTTCAAGGTCCACCCTAAACATTTGTATCCTAGCAAATAGAAGGATGGCATTGACAGATGAAAATGAAGTTGTTATTTTAAGGTAAAGTTCAATAGTCTTCAGCTCATTGATAGTAGAGAAAGGAGTATAAAGTCCCAGGTATAGATACTTAGTAGTATCTGAAGCTAGGCACTTTTGGTATTCATTTCAATTACTTCTATTTTCCCCTCAGAATCTGAAAATATACCATTTGATAGAAATCACGTTGGTAAGGAGGTGTTTGAGCTCTTAAGGAAAGCGAAAGGCTGGCATGTCCTAGGATTTATAATCAGCAGACATGGATGGAAGTGAGTCACCTGGTTTGTACTGTTCTCCAACCAAATACCAAAGAGGTTTCTTATCTGGGGTTTGTGCAAAAGAGGTGCAAGTGAATCAGTGTGTTGGCAAAGGTGTTATTTTAATAATAAATCATAGAGCTTACTTGATAAGGAGGAAACTGTCAAAGAAAAATATAGTGAAATTAGATAGGCAAGGGAATATTTATTCAGACTTGTTAAAAGAAGAGATTAAACTCAACTCCACTGAGGGGGAAAAAGGCAAGAGGGATTTTAAGTGCTGTAGTGAGTTAGTGGAAAATATGCAGAAAACTTGGGTGGTGTCATCAATGGAAAGTTTCTGGAAGATAGAGTCAAATCTATGTTTGCAATGTTTTTCATTATGAATAAGCCATATAATGTCTGTTTGCTAATATGCTTCTACCAATATAGCTGATGCTTTCTCACTGGGAGACAGGTTTACTGTCTTTCTGATGATTACATTTCAAAGAGATCCAAACTAGATCACTGAAAGATTTCCTTGGTTTATAATACCAGCAAGAAGATGGGCAAAGTATTATCTACTTTTCAGAGGAAAAGAGAAAGAATTGGCAATTTGAGATAGAAAGTAAATGTTCTAGAAAAAGGGAGGCTAGTTGCTTATTGTTAGAAAAAAAAATCAGTTCCAAGTTTAATCAACTGAGGGGAGTATTAAGATCGTCTTAGTTATAAATTAACAAGGATGTGATGAAATACTTGAAACATTAGGAGAAGTGGATTATAGTTCTATATTTAATCAAATAATTTTAGGCATTAGCATATTGGTGGAATAAGAGTTACAAATCTTAAGACACAATTTTTGGGGCCGGGTGGCCAAGTTAAGCGCACATAATATGAAGTGCAAGGACCCGCTCAAGGATCCAAGTTCGAGCCCTGATCCCTACTTGCAGGGGGTCGCTTCACAAGCATTGATACCAGTTTGCTGGTGTCTGTCTCTCCCCCCTCTCTATCTCCATCTCCCCTCTCTGTCTTATCCAATAAAATGAGAAAAAGCCACCAGGAGCAGTGAATTGGTATTTGCAGGCACCGAGCCCCAGCAATAACCCTGGAGGCAAAAACAAAAAACAAAAAACAAAAAAACAGAGAAAGACATCATTTTAAGTGAGATAAAGTAAAAAGAAAAGAATGAATATGGAATTATCTCACTCATAGACAGAAGTTGAGAATTAAGAATAGAAAGAGGAAACAAAGAATCTGATTTGGTGTATTGGGAGTACGGATAGGGAAGGGAGGAGTTCAGGTCCTGATGCATGATGGTGGAAGAGGTTCTAGGCTGAGGATGAGAGTGGTCTGCAGAAATTTCACACATGTAACAGCAACTGTATTTACTATAAACCTTTAATCCTCCCAATAATAATAATAATAATAATAATAATAATAATGAGATAAAATATGGTATTGATTTTTATATTGACAGCTTCTTTTTCTATGGTGTAACTACTCACACATACTTTTTTTTTTTTCTGAATATAACTATTCTTAATAAGTATGTCCTCTTAAAGACAGCCACTGTGTGGGTTAGTATTACTCCAAGGAGAATTATTGCCAGCATTTATAGAGGTGCTTCTTAATACTAACATAATGAATGAGGACTTCCAAAAGTTAAAAAAAGAATTTGCCACTAAGAACTGGAAGGCTTGCTGAAATAACACTTTTACTTGCAAGCTCCTGGTTCAGTAAAATTGGCCACTTTGATACACGGTTTACCTCCTCTTTATCCATTTCCCCATCCATTTCTATGATGATATATAGAAGATACTTTCATTTTAATGATATACTCTAAATTCACTTGGTGTAGAGGGAAAAAAGCACTTAGCCTGACCTTAAGGTAGTGATTTTTTTCTGAACCAAAAACTATTTTACTTTAATTTTTATAGCAATTGCCAAAGTAAAGTGTTCCATTGATATGGATATTATCTTGAATGATTCTAATATTAGATTTAGAAATATAAAATGCCTTTTAATTATAAGTGAAAAACATATTTAATATTTCTTTTTTTTTCAATACCAAATACCACTTCAGTTCTAAGGACTGTTTTTTTTTTTTTTCATGGGCACTATGTAAGTACAATAGATGAATTATATTAAAATCAAATTAGTTGACTCTGGTGATTGATTACTAGGAAATTAAATATTATTAACTGGTATAAATGGATTCCAAATAATTATTAAAATATAGTGAATTGACATTTAAATATCTAAATCACATTTATTAACTTACATGCAAACATTTTCTCTCAATTCAAAGTATGCAATGAGTTTGTATGTAATGAAGATTACTATTGTATGAGGTTATGAGGCTCTAGGAAATCTTCCAAACTGTATGAATCTACTCAATACATTGAACAAATTAGATTTCATATTACATTTAGAGATCAAATCATCATATATCCAGGAATCTATTCTTAATACCCTTCCTAATACCCTGCCTCACAATAACGTCCTCACTACACAGTCCAGGAGTGGAACAATCTTTGGGCTAGCATCTTATAGGGGATAGAGGTTCAACCCCACATAGAAGTTGCATAAGCCACTACATTTCTCCTCATTTTTTATACCGTCTTTTGGAAGAGTGAGCAAAATATTTGTTGGAAAGTTGCTACAACTCTATGGAGATTTTGTAAGGATTGGAAATATTTGCCAACTATAAAGCAGTGAGTAAGTAGAGCAACATGAAAAATCACCAAGAAGAGACTCAGGGATTTTGTAATTTTATGCTTGGTGACTTTGATTTTAACATAATTTGCAAAGTGATTCTTTTTGCTTGTGACCTCATTCAGAATCTTATAGTTAGGCAATAAAGATAACACATAGCAGCGCAGGTAAGATGAAATAGTATATACAACACACATTTTTAATGGGAGTGATTATGTTATGTCAGGCTAACTAAACTCAAACCACATCTCTCAAAATCATTGTTCCTGGATGATTCCATTTTGGAGATGATAACTAGAGAAGTTTTCGTGATATTTGAGCCTGTGAAACAGCTACTACCTTTCTCTTTTTAGTTTTAAATTTTTAATCTTTATTTATTTATTGGATAGAGACAGCCAGAAAGTGGGAGGGATGTGGGTGACAGAGAGGGAAAAACACAGAGAGACACCTGCAACACTGCCTCACCACTTGCAAAGCTTTCTCTCCCTTGCAGGTAGGGACGGGCGCTTGAAACCTGGTCCTTGTGCATTACAACAGGTACACTCACACCTGGTGTGCCACCACCTGGCCCCCTCTTTAAATATTTTTTAATCTTTATGTATTGTATCTAGACAGCCAGAAATCAAGAGGGAAGGGGTGATAGAGAGTGGGAGAGACAGGGAGACACCTGCAGCATTGCTTCACCACTTGCTGGTGTGTATTTTTGCCTCTCCTCTATCTCCCCCCTCTCTCTTGATATCTCACAGTTCTATCTAATAATATTTAAAAAGGAAAGGACAAAATATAAGGAACAATTGGCTGCGGTGCTGTGGATCTGTAGTATCAACACCAAGTCCTAAAGTCCTAGTTTTAACCCTGATGGCTATTAAAAAAAAAGACATTTCACTCATTATTTTTATTGAGTTGTCTACCCACATGAGTTAGCTACCATACTACCAACATGCTCAGAGTTGGTCTCTTCCAGTAAGTTTCAACTTGGTATGAGAAGCTAATGTTAGTCAGTTTCTCTGGGTTAGTGGTAGTGGAAAGTAACTGTTACTATTACTTAAAGAATGCAAGCTGTTCTAAGTTAAGAGCCATAAAGTCTAGCGCAGCAGGTTAAGCGCTCATGGCGCGAAGCTCAAGAGCCAGCTTAAGGATCCCAGTTGGAGCCCCCAGCTCTCCACCTGCAGGCGGGGTCGCTTCGCAAACAGTGAAGCAGGCCTGCAGGCATCTTTCTTTCCCCCTCTCTGTCTTCCCCTCCTCTCTTGATTTCTCTCTGTCCTATCCAACAATAAGAACAATAACAACTACAACAAGGCAACAAAATGGGGAAAATGGCCTCCAGGAACAGCAGATTCATAGTGCAGGCACTGAACCCCAGCAATAACCCTGGAGGCAAAAAAAAAAAGCAGTACCGTCCCCAGAGATAAGAGTTCTGCCTCAGTCTTTGTCTTATTCATAATAAAGAAGTAATCACTGTCTCCCTTTTATGATCTAAAATAATAGTTTCTTCTAGGAGGATATCAGCTAAGTATATTTATTCTTTCTCTCTTCCTCCTCTCTCACTCCTCCCCTCATCCAACTTCTCTCCTTCCCCTTCTCCACTTCTTCTCTTTCTTCTTCTTCTTCTTCTTCTTCTTCTTCTTCTCCTTCTCCTTCTCCTTCTCCTTCTCCTTCTCCTTCTCCTTCTCCTCCTTCTCCTCCTCCTCCTCCTCCTCCTCCTCCTCCTCCTCCTCCTCCTCCTTTTCCTTCTTCTTTCTCTTCCCCTTCTTCCTTCTTTGCTATCAATAGAATTGTAGCTGGGATTCCATAACTGCATGATTCCACCACTCCCCAGAGGACACTGAGAAATTACACACACACACACACACACACACACACACACACACACACACACACACACATGAATTTAAGAAAGAGGAAGAAGAAAGGAGAGGCATTAAAAAGTCTACTCGAAATGGATCAGACATGGGCATTAAACCAGAAACTATCAACTATATTGGTAGAACACTTCATAGTCTTTACTTCAAAAAGGACTTCAAAGACTCAAATCCAACATCAAAGAAAACCAACCAAACAAACAAAAAAGTAAATGAATGGGACTACATCAAACTACAAAGCTTCTATACAGCAAATTATACCCTCATCCAAACAGAAAAAATGCCCTTCAGTGTGGAAGGATTTTATACAACCTTCTTCAGTTAAAGGACTAATAACCAAAATACATATAATTCAGCAAACTCAGCACCAAAAACCAAGTAACTCTACTAAACAGTGGGGCAAGGGCATGAATAGAAACTTCACTGAGAAAGAGATCCACGGGGCAATGGACATATAAAAAAAAAGCCCTAAATGTCACTGGTTATCAGAGAAATGCTAATAAAGACAACAATGAGATACCTTTATAGCTGTGAGAATATAGCTGTGAGAATATCATACATTAGAAAGCACAGTGACAATCAATATTGGAGTGGATGTGGGGAAAAGGGATACTTATGTTGCTAGTGAAAATATAAACATATCCAACCTTTGTGGAAAACAATCTGGAGGGGAGGGTCCTGGTTGGTGGAGTACTGGTGAAAGCTCAAGGACCTGCTCAAGGATCTGGGTTCAAGTTTTCCCACCCCTTCCCCACCTGCAGGAGGTTTCTTCACAAGCTGCGAGGCAGGTCTGCAAGTGTCTATCTTTCTCTTTCTCTATCTCACCCTCATCTCTCAATTTCTCTCTGTCTTATCAAATTAAAAAATTATGGGGAGATGGCCAACAGGAGTGGTAGATCTATGGCACTGTAGTGCTGACACTGAGCCCCAGTGATAACCCTGAAAGAAAAAAGAAAAGAAAACAATCTGGATCCTTCTCAGAATACAATAAATCATTCTATCTTATGACCCAGAATCTCCTGGGGAATTACCCAAAGGAGAGATCCATTTGTATCTATGTTCATAGCAGCACAATTTGTGACTGGCAAGACTTGGAAGCAACCCAGATGTCCAATGACAGATGAGTGACTAACAAAAACAGGGGTATATTTACCTGCTGGAATAGTACTCAGCTGTTAAAAATGATGAAGTCATCTCGTATGGAACTTAAAGACGTCATCTTATGTGAGATAAGCCAAAAAGAGGACAGAAATGGAATGATCTCACTTGTTGTAGTTATTATTGTTGTTGTTGATGTCGTCATTTTTAGATAGGACAAAGAGAAATGGAGAGAGGAGGGGAAGACAGAGAGGAGGAGAGAAAGATAGACACCTGCAGACCTGCTTCACTGCCTGTGAAGCAACTCCCCTGCAGGTGGGGAGCCGGGGGCTCGAACTGGGATCCTTACGCTGGTCCTTGTGCTTCATGCCACATGCGCTTAACCTGCTGCACTGCCGCCCAACTCTCCTGCATATATTTTTTAATGAGTATGTCCTCTACCTTAGAAACTCATCATTTTAATTTCAGAGTGAAGATGAGGTAACTTTATGTGCTGTCTTACTTCTCCTCAATGTCCTAGGTCCCAGAATACAGGATGAATATCCCAGGTCTATCCTATTTTTCTTTTATAATTTATAGTCATGAGACTGTAAATTCTCCATCTATGTGCTACTAAATGTGCATTTTTTTACTACCTTGCTAAGAGATATTCAACTCTCTCTAGGTTTCCTAGTATTCTATCTTTCAATAAATATATTCTTTATAATTTTTTGGCATTTCCCTTACTAGTCTTTATGGCATTAAATTGTTTGTACTTCCAATCCCAGTAGAACCCAGATGTGAGGCCTAAAATGTTCACATCCTTTTCTAGCAGAATAATATATGTATCACTATAATATAATGTGAAGTAATTAATATAATCTCAGTTGGAATACAGAAACTCTGCACCTAAAAGAAAACCCATTTTCCTTTACTTAATTTCTGTTTTTCATTCCTAACATGTAGGTAATCTGTTCTTTATGGAACTCAGAGACCCATTTTCAACCATGTTGTGACTCAGTCATGCCCTAGTAACTCCTTGCTCTCTGAAACCCACAGTGTGTGACTGACTCATGGGAGAAATGAATGTGGAGATGATTTACAGGCTCCAAAGATTTGTTTTTATATCACTTACACTCTTAGTTTATTTATGAAGGTGTTCATATTAGAAAATTTAGCTATGGAATTAAGTATATCAAAATGTCTACTGTAAGCTCCCTGACTTGATCTTTTTTACTTTTTCAAGTAATATAATATATATATTATATATATATATCGTACCATTATATATATAATTTTACTGAAGAAACATAAGTTTTAGATATATATGATTAAAATCAACACACACACATGCACACCCCAATACACAAAGGTCTTATTCTATTTGTCATCATATATTTGTCTCCTTGGTTCCACTTTAGTCACCCTAATACCTATTTCCTTCTAGAAATCACTAAATGATCTTATACTGCCCATCCCCACCCTACCACAAGACCATGTAGGAAATTACCTTGTCAGAAGTCCAGCAAGCAGGCACCGAGTTCATATCCTTTGTTCTTTCTCAGTAATACTTAGTGGAAATTCTTTCTTTATAGTGTAGTATAGATCATTTGCCCTTTTACAATTTATTTTTTGATTTAATTTTCTCATGGACTGGATCAACCTTAAAGAGTTTTTACTCACTTCACAAACAAGTGAAATTGCTAATTCCTCACCTTGCAGATCAGTCATTGCCCCTATTTTTTGTGTGTTACAAGGGTGTACGGGTGTACTTGATTATCCACCTCAAACCCCCCCCCCCCGTAAATTCCACAGGCATGCAGCAGAGACAGACTGATCACCTCTGTGTAATCCCACTCTGCCTATGGGGTAATGTACTTTTGGTTTTCGTAAATAAATCTACATTCTTTCTATAACTATTGACTTGAACTTGACATTTATTTATTTATTTATTTTTGACAGCACAAACCAATGAACTCTACAAATTAGCTATAATCTCATTAAAAAAGGGATGCAACTGCCTCAACTCAAGACACATGAACAGTCACGGTAAAAGCCAGATTAGCTACTCTGTGGAGGCTCTTTTTGTTTTACAAATACTAATTGATAGAAATAGCTGTTCAACTGGACCTAATCTGCCTTGTATTTTTTCTTCTTTTCTTCCATGCCATAAAGTTCCTCTTATAACTTAAATGTATCAGGAAAGAGTAACCCTACAAAACTCCTCAGCCTCAGTTCCCAATAACAGCAGGACTGGACATCCCCCAACACACCCCACTATGTTGTGCTAATTTTCAGGTATAAGAAATAAACCTTTTATTTCAGTCTGCTTATAATAATTATTAAAGGCTATCTTGCAAATCTAAGAATGTATTTTTCACTTTCAAGTTGCTTTTATTTTTAGTCAACTCTAATATTTTTATTTATTTTATTAGTGATTTAATAATGATCGACAAGATTGTGTTATAAGAGGGGTAAAATTTTATACAGTTCCCTCTGCTAGAGTTCCATATCCCCTCCACTCCACTGAAAGTTTCCCTTTTCTTTATCCTTCTGGGAATGTGGACCAAAGATCTCTATGGGGTGCAGAAGATGGGAGGTCTGGCTTCTGTAACTAATTCTCTTATGGGCATTGGCATTGGTGAAGTCAAGTAAGGTTGGCATCATGGTAGCATCTGCAATTTGGTAGCTGAAAAGCACTGATATGAAGTAGAAAAAACTGTTTAATAGTCAGGAACCTAAAGGTAAGAGTATAGTAGATGGGATTTAGGGTCTTCATGTTGGAAGAAAA
Source organism: Erinaceus europaeus (assembly GCF_950295315.1). Lineage (NCBI taxonomy): Eukaryota > Metazoa > Chordata > Mammalia > Eulipotyphla > Erinaceidae > Erinaceus > Erinaceus europaeus. The sequence continues at coordinate 21,173,137 of NC_080174.1, forward strand.
TAGGAATTCTGTTTTACATATATTCCAAGGGGCCCATGACTTTACTCATTTTTGCCTCTGCTCGACAGCTAATGTGCAGAATGATATCAGAGTTGAGAAAAGGACAATAAAACTGGATCAGGGCAGAGTAGCTCCCAAACATGTGAAAAGTATATAAACACCATTAACTGTAATCCCCATTGATCTGACCTAAGGCTCATGTCTTTCATGCAACTCTAAGAATCTTAACAACTGGCTGAGTCATACCAGCACCAGGCTGAGACCAACAAGACACAAATCATCCTATCAAGTTTTCAAATCTTAATAATGTGTTTGTTTGTTAAATGAAAGCAATAAATTATCACTAGTAGGAACTACTTTTCAATACTTAATTGGTTCCTTTGGGTAAATTCCTTTATCACCAGCTGTAAGGAATCTAAGAGGAGCAATTGAAAAGAGTGGTAGATCTTAGAGGTTAAGCTAAAACATTTGATAATGCTAGGTGATTACTAGGAGCCATTAAACAGCTCACAGAAAGGTGTTTTTCACACCGTTAGTCAATAAACATGTTATTCTGGTCAGTCTTCAAGACTGCAGTACTTGCTTGTTCTGTCATTTTGAACACCACTGATGCTCATTACCTTAGTGCTTTAGATATATGTGTTTTGGTTTTTTTTTCTGAATAATATAGGATAGTAGCAAGTGGAGGTGAAGTTTAAGGTACAGTCATCACTGACAGTCACTCTTTCATTCTTTGAGTAAGTAGTTCACTTTTGTGTTTAAGACTTTATGATAGTAGGAGATATTAAATAATCTACTATACTTGAGTATTTATTATTATATTATTATTATTATTATTATCATTTAGGGAAATGGATGCTTTAACAGTTGAGACCACAGGCCCATTAAATGGGAAAGTCACACATAGCTTCCTCCATGACTGTCAATGACAAACAGCAGGGTCCTTTTACCTTGGCACTAGTCTAGAGATTTTTGTTTGTTTAACATTGCTAGTATTTCTCTCTGACTGCTTGAATCAGCAGCAGATAGATAACAATAACTGTTCTCTTTTTGTTTGGGGGATTTTTCATCTTTGGGTATTTAATTAGCTTAAAAATAAAATTTTGTGATTCAAAAAAAAAGAATATATGAAATATTTTATTGTTTCTAAATTTGACCTCAGCTAGTATACACTCACCTGTGAGATAGACACAGGACTGTATAAGTGTATCTGAACCTTCGGACACTGCGTCCACCAGTTGTCATTAAGAAAATGGAGTAATTTCATGTTTCAGAAGTACAAACTTTTAATTTTGTAAATATATTTTTGAAAACTAGAACCAGAAATTTAAGCATTAAAAGCGCCCCATAATAAAAACTTCATGCCTTGTTTTATGTATAATCTTAGAAGTGTTCTCCCAAATTTCTGTCCTTTGGTTATTCAATTATCCACTAGTCTAGTTACTTCAACTAAAGGAGTTCACATTAAAGTTACCAACTAGGTTATTTTATGATAGCAAAGCTACCTTGGAGGACCCATAATCACATGTGCCCTTAAAAGTAGAAAAGGAAGGTGAAAAAGTTTGTCAAAATATATGCTAGAAGGGAGTCGGGCAGTAGCATAGCAGGTTAAGCACAGGTGGCGCAAAGCACAAAGACCAGCTTAAGGATCTCAGTTCGAGCCCCTGGCACCCCACCTACAGAGCAGTCGCTTCACAGGCGATGAAGCAGGTCTACAAGTGTCTTTCTCTCCCCCTCCCTGTCTTCCCCTCCTCTCGCCATTTCTCCAACAATGACTACAACAATTATACATATATATATTCTGGAAGACAGAATGTAACTGAGCAAGAGGAGATACAAAAGAATATTTTAAAAATTGCAGTTAATGTTTACAGTTCTTAAGACAGAAACTCTTGCTTGCATCTACTAGTCTATTAGTGTTAGAAAGGGATTTTAATTAACATCTATTAGTGCTAAGAAAGGAATAATAGTTAACCATTAAACACTCATCTTTAAGAAAGAAACTCGAGTTTAAATATCATTATTGTTGAGATAATGCTGTAGTTTAAGTATCTATTAGTGCTGAGAAGAGAAAGGAACTCTAGTTTACTGTCCAGAAGTAAGTTGTAGCTTAAATATCTATTGGTACTGGGAAGGGAATGATACTTAACTATTTAAACACTTATTTATGAAAAGAAGCACTTGGCTAACACTACACAGTGTTTATGACTATTAACATATGACTGAAACTGAAATCCTGAATGAAGACAGAGAAGAGGAAAAAAGAAAACAAACAAAAAATAATAAAATAAAACCTATATGATTGGAAGGTACAAGAAGGAAGGGAGAAGATGACTTATAAACTATTTGAGAAAAATAACCTCTGTTCCCTCCTGTTGTGGGCAGGGGTGGATTTGAGGAACAAATTTTCCTTTCCTTCATTGGCCAATGTTTTTTCTTTCTTTTTTTTTTCTTTTAAAGCATTTCACATTTTTGTTTTCCTTACCAAGTGTTGTGTGATATTGATTTTTAAGTAAATATATATATACTTTTTTCTTTCCAGCTCTTTTTTCAAGAAATAAAGCAATGAGACAAAAGAAAGATAAAAAACGTTTAAGATACACAGAGGCAACACCCCACAGTGACTGTCTTCAAAGATGGAGAAAGTAGAACACAAGCCAATGAATGTGGGAAGCCTCTAGAAGTCACAGATGATTTTTACTCAACAGCTAGGAAAGAAACAGCTCAGTCATACAGTCACGGGAATTGAAATTTGCCATCATCTTGACTAAGCCTATTTAGATTTATCTACTAACTCTGTGGAAAGTAATGCAGTTTTGTCAATAATTTTAGTCTTCTGGAGTCAGGGTAAGTACCAAATAAGCCGTGTTACTTAGACTTTCGACTTTAAAAACTATGCAAGAATAGAATGTTTTAAGATGTTAAGTAATTTACTCTATCAGCAAAAGAAAAAGAATGCATGCCTTTGCGGGCCTAAGAAACCTGTATTTTAATATTAGCCAGAAAAAACTAATGGAATGAAGATGACCCAATAGTACCTTTTAACTTTTTTTTTTTCAATCGCTTTACCAAGTCATACTGTTAAACTGTCCAGTAGAAAGTATAACAGCAAATCATCAGAATTGTATAATATGTCTTCACAAGCATTTTGGATATCAGGGGGACATAACGGGGAGTAAATAACATTGAATGAATTTCAACTGTATATGCTCAATGCCTGGATAAATCTAATTAGGCCAGTGCAATATGACTTCAATTGAGAAGGAGAATGTATATGAAGATGCTGTGATGGTGTTGTGGACTGACCTCAGGAAGTCACACAATGGTGACATTTTAGGGAGTCGGGTGGTAGTGCAGAGGGCTAAGCACAGATGGTGCAAAGCTGAGGACCAACATAAGGATCCTGGGTCGAGCCCCCCGGCTCCCTATCTGCAAGGGAGTCACTTCACAGGCGGTGAAGCAGGTCTGTAGGTGTCTGTCTTTCACTTCCCCTCTCTGTCTTCCCTTCCTCTTTCCATTTCTCTCTGTCCTATCCAGTAACGACAACATCAAGAATTACAACAAGGGCAACAAAAGAGATTAAGTAAATAAAAATTATTTTTTAAAAAAGCTGACTTCTTTTAAAAGATATTTTGTTTACTTATTTGTTGGGTAGAGACAGAGTAAAATTGAGAGGGGAAGTGGACAGATAGAGAATGAGAGAGAATAAGAGACACCTGCAGCATTGTTTCACTACTTGCAAAGCTTCCCCTACCCTCCCCCCAAAGGTGGGGACCTGAGTTTAAACCTGGCTCCTTCTACATTGTAATAAGTGTACTTCAATAGGCATGCCATCACCTGGCCCCCAGAGCTGATGATGATGAGACACCTTTCAGCATGAGGGCTATTTTTAACTATTAGTAATGGCTAGTTCTCTAGATTAAACCCTTGCCCTCCATTAACAACACAGGAAGCGCTTTAACAGTTCTTTTAAAGGGCAGAATTATAAGCAATCTTCTTGTTCTGTCAGTCCCTTGATCAGTGTCCTCCTTGAACTCTCAGAAGACACATCTCAAACAAAATAAACTCCTCACTTTTTAGCAATATATGGACGTAAATTTCACCTTATTATTAAAATTGGGACTTTTTTTCCTTTGCTGAATAAATATTCTTTGGATTATCTATCCATTTTAAAAAGAATCCAGAGGGGTTTGGGGATTTTCCCAGGACCCAAACACTGATTTTTGGCTTTTGCTGACTGGTATGTACTTTCAGCTTCTCAGTTATTCATCTCTCTCTCTCTGTCTCTCTCTTTTTCTCTCTCTGTCTCTTTGCTTCCTACATTCTTCGATTTCCTTATGTTGAATTAAGCCGACAAAATTGCCCCAATACTCAGTAGCGATCACTGGGAGGCAAAACTGCATTTACATAAGGAAAGAATTTCTGAAGAGATATCTGATGTATAGAAATTCTCTAAAAATGCAATCAACTTTTAAAATAATGACAATATGTAAAGCAGCAAACTTAAAAATCTCAATGAATGCTTTCTCTTCTACATATACACATTAAGAAACTACTGCACAACAACTGGAAAAATGGCCCAACCGGTAATGCATCAGGCTTTTATGCTTAAGGTTACTGGTTCAATCCCCGGCATTGCACTGAGTGTACTCTAGCTTTTATTTCTCTTTTCCCTCTGCCTTATGTGAAGCTCTCTCTTTCTTCTCTAATCAGTGAAATAAACCTTAAGAAAATAAATTACCGGGACCAGGTGGTGGCATACCTGGTTGAGCGCACTATTACAATGTGCAAGAACTCAGATTGGAACCCCTGGCCCCCACCTGCAGGGGGAAAGTGCAAGTGGTGAAGTAGTGCTGCAGGTGTCTCTCTGTCTCTCTCCCTCTCCATCACCCCCTTCCCTCTTGATTTCTGACTGTCTCTATCCAATAAATAAAGATAATAAAAAATTTAAAAAAGAAATGACTATATCTTATAGTTGAGACGCTTCTATGATATGATGAAAAACAAAATCAAGATGGAATTTGATAAATAAAGAACTAATTGTAATCTAATGAGACGCCAGAGTCAGGGGAGTCCATGGTAGCACAGCTGGTTTAGCGCAGGTGGCACCAAGCACAAGGACTGGCGTAAGGATCCCAGTTCGAGCCCCTGGCTACCCTCCTGCAGGGGAGTCACTTTACAGGTGGTGAGGCAGGTCTGCAGGTGTCTTTCTTTCCCCCTCTCTGTCTTCCCCTTCTCTCTCCATTTCTCTCTGTCCTTTCCAACAATGACATCAACAACAATAATAATAACTACAACAATTAAACAAGGGCAACAAAAGGGAATAAATAAATAAATAAATATTTAAAAAATAAAAGTTTATAGAAGTCACTACTGTGGGTATGGACTTGTGTAGTCTGCCTGCCTGCTTGTCCATGGTACTTCCACATGTGAGTTGGTTTCTCTGTCTCTTCCAGTATATATGCTCCCATCTTTCCTGAATAAAAGCTTAACATTTCTGAAAAGCATGCTTTTCTCCTTAATTCTTTTTTGAGTTTAAGAATGATAGACTTACAGCCATGGGGGATAGCCATTTTGGGCCTCATCCACTCCATTCAAAAGGCTATACGCTTTTTTTTTATCTTTATATTTTCAGTAGTGATTTAATTTTGATTTACAAAATTATGAGGTAAGAAGGGTATAATTCCACACCATTCCCATTACCAAAATTTAAGTAGCCAAGGTTTTTTTTTTTTCCCGAATTTGTTATAGAAGCCACAGAGAACCAATATACAATGAACATTAATTTGACTTTCTCATCTTTGAAAAGGACACTTTTTTTTTTTATCTCTCCTGGTTCTTCATTGAGACTTTTATTCAGTTTTCAGTATTGGAAATAAAATATATACTGAGAGACCTCTCCAGAATGAGGAATTGACTGCCATACAAATAAGATATAACCTGGGCAAAATAGCCATTGTGATTCTGGGGTTTCAAAACAAATAAAGGAAAACAAATAAAGGATGTAGCTAGGGGCAAAGTGACCTATTTAAATGTAATGAAGCCACCTCAGGCAAACTTGCATTCCCACTCAAATTACAACACCTGACCACCCACCTTTCCTGCATACAAACCACTCAGCCCCTCCCCTCCTTTTTTACACAGGTATAAAGCTTCCTAGTCTGTAAGGGAGGATACTGGTCTGACTCTTTGTCTGCTGGTCAAATCTGCCTTGGTTCTTCTCTGAGATATATGTGTGTGTGTGTGTCTCTCTCTCTTCCTCTGAGGAGATCAGCGGTGTTCAGGTTGGTATGGTCGGTAGACTCTCTCTTCCTCTGCATCTCTGCCCCCTCAATACTTTTTTTTTTCTATAATATCTCTAGCTGTCATTTGAATAGTTATTTTTTGGTTAAAATTATTCCTATGTGTATGCGTTAGCAAACCACCTGTAAACTGTAGAAAAAATCTTTGAAGAAAAAACAGATGAGTGTGCAAGGAGTTTTTGGTTCAGTCACAGAAAGGGAAGAATTTCCATTGCTTTTATCAAGCTCTTTAAAGTTGTTTCCCTCTCTCCACTACATTTCAGCCTCAGTGGAAAAACCATGGAAGACCAGAGGATCTCACTTAAACAATACAATGCTTGATGGAGTCTTTGTTCTCTTCTGTATTTCTTTTTTACCTAGAATGGTCTTCAAGTAGTGTTTAAAATAATGCGTGCCATTCAGGAGGTGGTTTTGTATTATCTCCAGGATGTTAATTTGTGCCATCATAGACCAATATAGTGTTTTGATACAACTGAACTGTCAATATGATGAATACTATCATGATGTAAATTTCTCTATAAATGTACCCCTACCCCACTGGAGGTAGAAGAAAGTGAATATATATATATACCTTATAGACTCAGGATTTCCTTCCAATATTTGTATTTTTTTTAACTTCTCCAAGTAATTTCTTTGGAGCTGGCTGAATTTTTAACATCAATTCTGAAATAATAAAGTTCATCTCTCCCCCCCCCCCCCCATGTAATGGTGGCACTTTATTCAAGTTTACAAAGGTATTGGGTTAGTGAAATTGAAGATGACAGGCTGGGCAAAAACCAAGTCCTCAATCTAAAATAATTCTTAACCTGATTTGTTAATTACATTTGTGTAAAGCAATCTGCAGACATAGGTAAATTAAAAGTTATTTTAATTTTAATTAGTTCAAAGTCATGTTTTTCTTGCTGATCTGGAAAATTTTTAAGAAAGAATTCACATTGGGCCTGTGTATTTTAGATATTCTTTCTGAAGATGGTGTAATGGAAAAGCAGAAAATAATAAGTACTGGGGGAATAGAGTTTAATGAATAGTAGACCTGGTAAAGAGTTGACGAAAAGGCTATTTAGCCAGAAGGACGGATAGCCACATATTCACAGCAAACATAGAGGCTTTATCTCTCAAACTGTGATACAGCCCAATCATCCCCTAAATTTTAGAATAAAGTATAGCTCCTTATTCTTGAAGAGTCCACAATATTTTTGTTGAAGTACCACAGAATATAGGCTTAAACACACTTTGGTAACTAGGAGATGGGAGACAAGTAGACAAGTCCTTTGGAAATTAGTTAGATCAAATGGAAGAACAAAAGGAAAATTTGCAGACAGGTGTATGAATATTTCAAAATTTTCTCCCTTTAACTGTCAAAATTTGACAGTGGATGAAAGTAGAGAAGAATACCAAGTATTCCAATATTTGTATGCAAGATTTTATACATTGTGCTTTAATATATATTCCTTAAAACTTTAAAGCATTTACACTCCAGCTTTCCCTTTTCAGAAAAAAAGTTACTAAAACAGTAAAATCATGACTCAATTATAATTCAAAACATTTATGAAGGAGGGCTGTCATCAGCTGATGAATGACATGGGTCCATCAAAACACAGCTCGTGTAATTTTTCAATGTGAGTATTATATTTTCTTACAACTGAATGTTTGTTTAGTCTATCCACTGATGTGTTTGAGGGCTTAATTGGAAGATTAACATTCATGATCCCTTCTGTAGATTATCTCTTACTGTACACTTATGTAAAGAGCAAGTCAGAAGTGGAAAAAACAGTTAAACCTAGATTACTATAGGGAAGAAAGACTGATGGGGACAGAGAAGTGGTAAGGGACACTAGGCAATTTGCTTTGGAGTTCATGTTCTTCAAGAAGAGGTTAGAGGAAGAACTATGGAGAAGTTCGGCTTCACTTATATAGTTTTCACTATGAAGTTGGTTACAAAGGTAGTTCCCCCCCCCCTTTTTCCCTTGAGAAGAAAAATAAACTTATACTTAAAAATGGGAGACTGAAGTTTTCTGGAAATGATTCTATAGCACATGGTTATATAACACCAGCTGCATACAGACATGTTTTCTATACATGTAGTTCTCACTTAGTGACTAGCTTCTGTTTCTACAACATGATCAGTAAACAAATTTGTCAATAGAGGAGGAGCTGCTCCTTACTGGTATTTCAGTTATAGTACTGTATTGTTAGAGGGTTTGTCAGCCATCATTAGTTTGATATCACCTTTACATCATTTATGACATTTTAGATATATTTAGATGTTAATTGTATAGTTCTCTCTCTCACTATATATATAATATACACATTTATATATTATATATACAAAATACATTGCACTATGGGGTGATTAATAAATCACAAGGAAATAGATGAGAAATGTTATCATTGTGTATACCAGCCAGCTATAGGAGTGAGGTTGAAATTGAGATGATGTTAAATGAGACGCTTGAAGCTGAACCACTGTAGCACCATTATCCATTAATTAAATTCTCTTGCATTGCCACAATATGGATTCATTGTAAAGCTATGATCAATAAGTGATTGATAAACAAGTAAGTCACTAAGCAAGGACTAGCTGTGTAGGTAGACATTTCAGAGTCATTTCCAAGGTCAGGAAAACACATGATCTGTCAGATGAATTCTAAACATTCTATTTCACTGACTTGGGATGAATTTCCCAAGGGCAATTATTTACATTTAAATAGTAGAAAAGAATGGTATAATCTAAGGCTCAGATACATTACTGATCCTGTATGATTAAAAAAGTTGGTGCCCTGGTGTTCAGTGGGGTCATGAAATTAGTCTTGGTCAATGGAATGAGGTGGTCAACAGGTTACTTGAGGTAACTTGAAAGAAGGAATTTTAGAGTGATTGACTGAGGCAGACTCATTACAGGTCTTGACAGGAAAACTGAAGATAGATTTTATGTTTCTGCCCTTTTCAGACAACTATGAAAAATAGACAGGATACAGACAAAGCATATCTCTACACAATAATGGCCATTTATAACAAACACCAAGTTTGCATCATACTCAACAGTGAAATACTAGAAGCTTTACCTTTAAGTTCAGAAATAAGACAAGGGTAGTCACTATTACCGTAATTATTCAAAATAGTGTTAGAAGTCCTAGCCAGAACAATCAGTCAGAACTAGAATATAAAAGTACCCAAACTGAAAATAAAGAAGTAAAACTGTCAATATGTGCAAAAGACATGATAATCTGCATACTTAATCAAAAAGGCCAGGTGAAAAGCTACTCAAAGCAATGTAATATAGTGACAGGCTACAAAATTAATATATAAGAGGTGAATGCATTTCTCTACATGAACTATAGAAACTACTGAAATGAAATCATGAAAACCACTCAATTAACAATCACACTCAAAACATTCATATGCCTCAAAATAAATTTAACCAAAAGGTGGAATGTCTGGAAGGCCAAAGATAGCTCTCCCTTATAGAGGGCATACATTGCTATGTGTGAGCACCTGCGTTCAAGTCCAGCACCACATACAAGCACCATTCCATTGGGGGTAGTTTCATGTGTCGTGAGGTGGTGTTGTGGTGTCTCTTTCACCACCTCTTCTTTTAAAGTAAAAAAATTAAATAATTGCAAGGTCCTAGTGTCTCATTAAAGAAAAAAAAAGGTGAAATGTCTGTACGCTAAAGACTAGAAGACATTACTGAAAGTATGAACAAATAAACAAAGAGATCATTTATATCTGAAATTTGGAAAACTAGTATATTTACTTATTTAATTTTCTTTAAATTGCCAGTAGAGTTATCACTTTGGCTCCATGCCTGCACAAGTCCACCACTTTTGGTGACTTTTCTTCCGCCTTCTTTTTCTTTCTTTCTTACTTTGATAAAAACAGAGAGAAATTGAGAGGGTAGGAGAGAACAGAGAAAGAGCAGAGACTCTGTGAAGCCCCTCCCCCCACAGGTGGGAACTTTGGGTTTGAACCTGTATCTTTCTGCATGATAATGTATTACTCTATAAGCACAATTTATAATTACTCAAGTATTAAAAAGTGAACCTTGTCTTTTGAAACAACATGGATGAACCTAGAATCCATTATACTTAGTGAAGTAAGATAAAGAAAAAAGCACACTGTATCATTTATATATATCATTTCTCTCATGTCTTGAAGCCCTAGAACTCATCATCATTATTGTGATGATCCTTTTAAGCAAATCTTATGTGAATGTTAGACTATTTTCTTATTAAAATGTGGTAGTGAAGGTTCCACATGAGAAAGGAAGAATGAAGGAAAGCAAAGAAAGGAAGGAAGGAAGGGAGGAAGGAAGGAAGAAAGAAAGAAAGCTAGAACACCAACAGTCTGGCACACAATAGGGATTATAACAGGAATTTCAACCACTCAAGTCCTGGATTGTATTAGTTATAAACTGGCTGCTAAAATATTTTAATTTAATTTTATTATTATTATTTTATTATTTGCAAGTTAAATTGCTTATATAGTTTAGGTCTGGGAAGAAACTAACCAGGCTAGGGGCAATTTGAGTATGGAAGACTTTCTATAAGAGAAAGGAGACAGAAAGATCAGGTAGAATAAGCCTAAATAACCTATCTCTATGTAACTAGAGGCAGAGAAACCCCAGGCTATTCACAGTCAGGAATTGGGGGTGGGGGGGTTTTGGGTATACATACAGAAAAGAAAACGCCCAAACCTAGTAGGGTTGTATTGTTATGTGGAAAACTGGGAAATGTTATGCATGTACAAACTATTGTATTTCCTGTTGACTGTAAAAAATTAATCCCCCAATAAAGAAATTAAAAAAAAAGAAAAAGAAAAGAAAATGCCCAAGGACCATTAGACACCTAAAGTCCCAACAGCTTAGGTCATTGTATACAGGGAGACCTTCACTTATCCACTGTAACTGAATGCTTTATTTGTATTAAATGTAGAAGGAGCTTAGGTTAGAAACAGAAATTTTATAATTTGCAAAAATTCAGATAATTTCAAAACCAGAACTGAGGCAACTTATATCATCTTTACTTTTTTTTTTTTTAACTGTTCTGGGACTCAATTTATGCCTGTATATGACGTGATTAGATTAGGTAATAACTAAATTCATTTAAATTATAAATTAAAATTTAAATGTATTTAAATATTTATATCCCTTCACTTCACCAATCTTACCTGTAGGGTATATTGAATTTTATAGCTATTAATAAATGGTAAATATTTGAAACTACATCAGAAATAACAAATTGTCTAGTATGTTTTTAGAGGAACCTACTTGTTTCTGATAATTTTCCAGCATGAATAATTATTCTTCATTTGTAGAAGAGACTTTCAGCCATGCATTCACCATCTAATTCCATTATTGCTAACTTAATAAATGAGATTTAGAGGATTACAATTGCTATCTTAAGGCATTCAATTACAGAAGCAACATATTAAATACACACCACAAATCTGTGATTAGAAAACACTTTATTATGCTCTCTAATGACACAAAGTTCCAGTTATTTTATATGAACAAGAACTCTAAGAATTTGAAGATGTACTTTGCTTATATGAATTGGAATAGGGCCAGAGACAAAATTAAAATAGTAGATTTAGATTTGAGAACTAGTTCATCTAATGTGTCTGCTGTTGGTTATGTACTTTTTGAAAGCAATATCACTTTCATTACCTTTGCATCAGTGATCAGGTACTGATGATACGTTTTATATGCGAAGCTTAAAAATAAAATGTCTAGAAAAAAAAGAACATATTTTTACAATAAAATCTTAAGAGACCAGAATCCTAGATGACTGGATTCCAAGTTTCTAAATAAGTCCATTCCATTAAATAAAATATTTTCAGCTTTTTAAAACTGCTACAAGAGTTATTTCTGTTTTATTTATTTCATAGGACAGAGAGAAACTGAGAGGGGAGTGGGAACTGAGAGGGAGAGAGACAGAGACACTTGCAATACTTGCTTCACTGCTCCGGAAACTTCTCCTCTGCAGGTAGGGAGCAGGGTTCCAGCGCAGGTCCTTGCACATAATAAAGTGGGCTCTTAACCAGGTGTGCCATCATATTGTCCCCCTCCCCCTTTTCTTTTAATTTGAGAGAAAAAAACTCCTCATCTAATACGTAACTATTGTATTATTATCTGTGTGTATATGCATATGCTGTTACCTTAATGTTTTATTGAAATATGATGCAGTGAAATTACCAGAGGCAAAAATTAGTAGAGAAACTATGCAAAAATCTTTCATTGTTCAAGTGGATATTAATAAATTAATGGCCACCTTCTTTTCTTTTTTAAAATTAATTACTTGGGAGTCGGGCTGTAGCGCAGCGGGTTAAGCGCAGGTGGCGCTAAGCTCAAGGACCGGCGTCAGGATCCCGGTTCGAGCCCCCGGCTCCCCACCTGCAGGCAGGTCCCTTCACAGGCGGTGAAGCAGGTCTGCAGGTGTCTGTCTTTCTCTCCCCCCTCTGTCTTCCCCTCCTCTCTCCACTTCTCTCTGTCCTATCCAACAACAACATCAATAATAACTACAACAATAAAACAACAAGGGCAATAAAAGGGAATTAAAAAAAATTAATTACTTAATTAATTAATTCTATCAGAATACTGATTATCCCTGGCTTATAGTGCTGCAATTGATTGAAACAGGGACTTTGGAGCTTCTGGTATGAAAGTCTTTTTGTATAAACATCTGCCCCAGCAAACACAAATACACACACACACACACACACACACACACACAGACACACACACACCTTCTTTTCTTAAACGTGTGGGTCTTGCTGATCCTCTAAATATGCATTTAGAATATGCTTTAATAAGTATGACTTTTTTTAACTCTACTTATCCATGTTACATATGATATTGTGTAGGTCAAGACCGCAAAATTATGGCTTCACATACTGTTAGGTTTCAAGAATCGAAGGAAGACACCAAGAGACAAGAGTGATGCAAAAAGCAGAGTCTTTATTTCTAGCCAGGCTGGGGTTGAGAACCTACACAGACACAGCTGTTCTAGGTGCTTGACCTCAAACCCCAGCACACAAGGAGATATATAGGGTATGGGTTACATAGTATACATGACAAGCTTAGCCTTGTAGTTATCTTCTTTACACATCTGGGGGGAAATGTTTAACGGTCTCTATCTCTCTGGAGACACCTTGCAAATGCTTAATGGTCTCTATCTCTCCAGAGATGCCTTTCTTAATGTTCAGCTTATCTTTGTTCCTGTTGATTCAAGGCCATGGGTTCAATTTCCAGTAATGGTCCTGAATTCCAGGACCTGTTTTTCTCGAAACGGGCCTATCTCATTTCTGCAGTTTTTGGAGCCTGTCATGGAGTCACTGCAGATAGCATCTTTCAATACTTATAGAACTCAAATGGTGAAAAGACATTTTGAATATAATGGGAGAAGCAAAGGAGAAAAATGTCCTTTCTTTTTGAAGGGTACAAAGAATAGTGTCTAGAAGACAGTGAAATGTTACACAGCTTCAGTTCATGCATTTTATAAACAGCTTAGCTTATTTTCAGTAGCATGTTGAATGAGAGCCATCAAGTGCTGGTGCTACAAGACTGACCATTTCCTTACTGTCATTCTTAAATCCTTTGTAAAGACAAAGCATAGCAAAAAAGCCCCATTTGGATCAGGCTTTATAATTAGGCAACGACAGCACACACACACACACACACACACACACACACACACACACACACACACACACATGCAGAAGAACAAAAGACTGGGTGATAAACTTATATATTTGATAGAACGAAGTGTTGACATAAACGGGGAGAATTTCAAAGAAAATTTCAAGTTGCCTGAGTAACATCAGTAAAACAAGTAGCAATTTCCAAGTGAGGACAAATACAAAAGTAAAACCAAGGCCAAGATGACTTTTTTTTTTTCTTGTATTTGTGAACTGCTACAGAAAGATAAGTCCACAAAAGTGAAATAGAAATGAAACAGACGTAATTAGAAGGGGAAACTGGTTATTAAAATGAAGAAGGTGATATATAAGTGAGATAGTAAGTTAAGATATAATCAAAAAAGCACTCAGAAAAAAGTTGAGCAGGTATTTGATGTGCATGAAATTAAGACAATTTAGTATGATAAAAATCATGTCTTGGTTTTTATGTACTGGAACAAGAACAACAAAAATAGTACCTTAAGACAATATTTATGATTAAGTGTAAAATAATGTGTCAACAAGATTTGCAGTGGGAGAACATAAAATCCTCTATTACTTAAATACATGAAAATAGATTCCTATGTTCTATTCTACAAGTGAAATAGCAATCTCACACAAAGATTACATTGGTAATAGTGTTGAAAGGCTTTTATTTAAACATTTTCAGGAGTTTTTTTTTTTTTTAAACAAACCTCTGGATATAGATAGAATCTATACAAGCACTAACTGCTCTAGTAAAGTTTCCCTTAAATTTCAAAGACAGTTTGTTTTTCTGTTGATAAAAAGAAAAATGTAAGATCTCCACTCTTTAAAGCCTTTCCAGAAAACTTCTTCCAGTGATTTTTCCACTTTTCAATTTTAATAATTTAACAGTTTTTAACTAAGCATACACTCTCAGTTGTAGATTCAAATTTGGTGCCAATTGAGCTTATGTATTCAGTAAAGAGCACTTTCAGGGGAAAATCCAAAATCACTCATACAAAATGAGACACAAGACCTTGGAGATAAATGAGGTATCCTACTACCTCTGCTTAATTAAAATTAGTGGTAAAGCAGTCTCTATGATAAAGCTCAAGGAAGCTGGGCTCTCTACTCTCTGCATTTATTATAACAAAATGTACAATGAAGCGATCTACATTACTCCAGAATTGTAGCTCGACTCTCAAAGCTGATGACAATGAACCATAACTCTCCTAAATTCTAAACAGAGTTCTGGATATATCCATTGGGACTGACGTGAGGTTGCTCAGTTATCCCTTTGACTACTTTTCTCTCATACTGATAAGAGAAAGCAAGAGATGTATTATTGAGGTCATTTAAAAAATCTTTATTAGTAATTGAACAATGTTTAAAAGAGTAAATGATTCACAAGCATTTATTTATTCCCTTTTCTTGCCCATGTTTTATTGTTGTAGTTATTATTGCTGTTGTTTGATAGGACAGAGAGAAATGGAGAGAGGAGGGGAAGAGAAAGACAGACACCTGCAGACCTGCTTCACTGCTTGTGAAACGAATTCCCTACAGGTGGGGAGCCAGGGGCTCCAGCCGGGACCCTTACTCTTGTCATTGTGCCACCTGCCACCTGCGCTTAACCCGCTGAGTTACTGCCTAATTCCTGATTCACAAGCATTTATACCCACTCATGGTATATTCACCTTCTCCACCGAAGTTCTCACTGCCATAGTTCTCACAAAGTCCAACAGCTGGTTTGCTCACCATAGTTTTTGCATGTGTACTTGAATTAGTCATCTATAGTCCACATATGAGTAAAACATCTAGCAGTTTCCCTTCACTTCTTATTTCACTTAGTATAATGTTCTCCAGTCCCTACCATTTTGTTCATGGTGGGTCTTGAATAAAATGTGTAGGATTAGAGACTTCTGAGGACTTTCTTAGTAATCAATCCAAATTGGAGGATAATCCAAAAGATATAAGAAACAGGAAACTTCTACCTTGACCCTATGATTCATAGTCTATATTAGATAGTCTATAGATATTAAAGTGACTGGTCTGTACCATTTCTGAAATCGAGCAGGAACTTCTCACAGGCAGGCCACATGTGTTCTCAGAAATTAGAAACACAAATGAAGAAAGATTACTTCGGGGGCAGGCAGTAGCGCAGGTTAAGAGCACTTGGAGCAAAGTGCAAGGACCTGTTTAAGAATCACGGGTTGAGCCCCCTCCCCAACTACAGGGGGGTCGCTTCACAGGTGGTGAAGTAGGTCTGCAGATGTCTTTCTCTCTTCCTCTCTGTCTTCCTGTCCTCTTTCAATTTCTCTCTGTCCTATCTAACAACAATAAGCAACAAAGGAGAAAAAATAGCCTCCAGGAGCAGTGGATTCCTAGTGTAGGCACTGAGCCCAGCAATAACCTTGGAGGGGGAAAAAAAAGATTATTTCAATGTCAGCGATTAAAGAAGATTCACGTTTACTTTTTTGTTAGGGCAAAGATAAATGAGTTCTGGTCATCCATGTAAATTAGACTTAGCCCTACTTAAAAGTAAAGCTTTTTGTTTGCTTCAAAGAGATCATAAACAGGTCATCAAATGTGACGGGAAAAAAGCATCTTACAGCATGCTTAAAGGTGATAGAAGGCAAAGGGATAAAATTCTTTCTTCTTTATGTTTATAGACTTATACTTTCTCAGAAGTCATGTATTTGTAACGTGTCTTTCAATAAGCTGGTAAAGTCCCTGGAGGAGATTGAGCTTATGTCTGTATTTTCTATAAATTCTTATACAAAATTTTAATGGTGTGTCTGTTCTATAAATACAGGTTGATTGATACTTTATGTGCATTCTGTACTTTTGTCATTTGGACACTAAGGAGATGCACTGCAGTTTCTAGAAAGCTACTTTAGCATAGATACACTATATATTTTTATTTCTTTATTGGGGAATTAATGTTTTACATTCGACAGTATATACAATAGTTTGTACATGCATAACATTTCTCAGTTTTCCATATAGCAATACAACCCCTACTAGGTCCTCTGTCATCCTTTTTGGACCTGTATTCTCCCCACCACCCTACCCCAGAGTCTTTTACTTTAGTGCAGTATGCCAATTCCAGTTCAGGTTTTACTTGTGTTTTCTCTTCTGATCTTGTTTTCAACTTCTGCCTGAGAGTGAGATCATCCCATATTCATCCTTCCATTTCTGACTTATTTCACATAACATGAATTTTTCAAGGTCCATCCAAGATTGGCTGAAAATAGTGAAGTCACCATTTTTTATACCTAAGTAGTATTCCATTATATATATAGACCACAACTTGCTCAGCCACTCATCTGTTGTTGGACACCTGGGTTGCTTCCATGTTTTGGCTATTACAAATTGTGCTACTAAGAACATATGTGTACATAGAGCTTTTTGGACGGGTGTGTTGAGTTTCTTAGTATATATCTCCAGGACAGGAGTTGCAGGCTCATAGGTAGGTCCATTTCTAGCCTTCTGAGAGTTCTCCAGACTGTTCTCCACAGAGGTTGGACCAATTTACATTCCCAGCAGAGCAGGAGGGTTCCTTTGACCCCACAACCTCTCCAGCATTTGCTGCTACTACCTTTTCTGATGTATGACATTCTCACAGGAGTGAAGCGGTATCTCATTGTTGCCTTTATTTGCATTTCTCTGACAACCAAAGACTTGAAACATTTTTTAATGTGTTCTTGGCCTTTTAGATTTCTTCCATGGTGAATATTCTGTCCATGTCCTCGCCCCATTTTTGGATGGGGTTATTTGTTTTCTTGCTATTGAGTTTGGCAAGCTCTTTATTTATTCTGGTTATTAACCTCTTGTCTGATGTATGGCATGTAAAGATTTTCTCCCATTCTGTGAGGGGTCTCTTGGTTTGGCCTGATTGCTATGGCAAGAACTTCCACCACTATGTTGAATAATAATGGTGATAGTGGGCAGCCCTGTCTAGTATGTGATCTGAAGGGAAATGCTTCTATTTTTTCACCATTGAGTATGATGTTGGCTATAGGTTTGCTATATATAGACTCCACTATCTTGAGGAATTTTCCAACTATTCCCATTTTTGTAGTGTTTTGATCATAAAGGGATGCAGTACTGCAGATATCTCTTTTTCTTTCCCTCTCTACCTCCCTCTGCCCTTTTGATTTCTGGTTGTCTCTATCTAATAAATAAAGATAATTTAAAAGAAGGACTTCTGAGTATTCCAAGTCAAGCAATTTAAATGGGATCTTCAAAAATGAGCCAGACATGTTGCTTAGGGAAGCCTGAGAGTTCATCTGCCCTTGGTCATTTTTACCTGAGTCTCTATTGCAAGCACTACAGTGAGCACCACTGTGGCTTCATCTCCTTTATAATGCTAAGTGTATTGTACCTCCCAATAAATATGTACTGTCAACAGAACAGAACAGCAGAATCCCGAATAAATAATCATAGGATAAAGTCTTACATAATTACTGAATTACATGCTGAAGTTTCTGGGGAGACTGAATAAATCAATGAACAAACAAACATGAACTGTGAACAGAGTGCTTACTTGAAGTCTCTGAACATAGAGTGCTTTACACTTCACTTTATTTGCAAGGTTTTTTTTTTAATTTTTTAAATATTTATTTATTCATTTTCCCTTTTTGTTGCCCTTGTTTTTTATTGCTATAATTATTATTGTTGTTGTTGATGTCTGTAAAACATGTTGTCTGTTGTACAAAAGAATTAAGTCCTGCTATTATATTAGATGCTGGGAGTTCTGTTTGTGATATGTTTATCTGAAGTAAAATCCTGGCCTATCTAGATACATCTTTTGGGAAGTGTGTTTTCTCTGTTGCAAAGTCATAGGAATAACATAACAGATAAAAATCTGTAATGCCTGGGGTACCCAGATCCAGGTTCCATCCCTGGCATGACCATAACCCAGAGGTAAGTAGTGCTCTATTAAACACCACACACACACAAAACAAACAAACAAACAAACAAACAAACAACTGAACTTGTCTGCTGTTAGGTAGTTGGTCATTTTAGTCCATGGATAAACTTGGAAACATTTATCCACAATCAGATTATCACTAAAACAAAAGACTAATGGGGAGGGTTGATCGGACAGTAGTGCAGCAGGTTAAGCGCACATAGTGCAAAGCGTAAGGACCAGCGTAAGGATCCCAGTTCAAGCACCTGGCTCCCCACCAGCAGGGGGGTCGCTTCAAAAGCAGTGAAGCAGGTCTGCAGGAGTCTATCTTCCTCTCCCCATCTCTGTCTTCCCCTCATCTCTCCATTTCTCTCTGTCCTATCCAACAACAATGACAACATTAACAATAAAAACAAGGGCAACAAAGTGGGGAAAATGGCCTCCAGGAGCAGTGGGTTCATAGTGCTGGCACTGAGCCCAGCAATAACCCTAGAGGCAAAAAAAAAAAAAAAAAAGAAGTTTGTTGAAGAAGTTGTTTGAAGTTTGTTGTTATTTAGTCAGCCAATCACAGTGATAAGCCATAAGGAATCTGTACTTATCCTATTGAAATCCAATAGTAGGCTTCAAAATTAAAACAGTCAGTGGTATTCTTTTATGCAAATACTAAGCCAGAAGAAGAAGAAATCCAAAAATCACAAAATTATGACCTTCTGACTTATCACCAATAAAATGGTATATAGAATGCTTTTAACAGAAGTGCAAAAGTTTGAAGAATCAGTGATGATCTACTCAAAAATGGTACTACAGATCATACCAGTGAAGCTGCAGAAATACATCCACACAGACTCAGGTGTCGTGTGATGGGCGAGTGATTGTAGGACTTGTCAACCTTTCTTATCATTTAGTATTGCAGCATTACTCATCACTTCTTTGTGTGAGTGCAGTCATGGGGAAAAGTTAGGAAGGTATTACTCTTTCACTCTTGTGCTTAGTTCAGTGGGAAGGCAGCTTTCACTATTTTTTACATGTGTATTAGCTGTGATCAGTATAAATCAACCAAAAATGTTGGTGATATATCCATTTCAATATTACTCCACATTTAAAAAATTGACAAAGTAGTGGTCAGGCATTGGCACACTTGGTTTAGTGCACACATTACAATGTGCAAGGATCCAGGTTCAAGCCTCTGGTCCCCACAGGCAGGGGGAAAGGTTCACAGGTTGTGAAGCAACACTGCAGGTGTCTATTTCCCTCCCTTTCTATCTGTCCCTCCCCTCTCAGTTTCTCTCTGTCACTATCCAATAATAAATAAATAAATAAATAAATAAAATTTTAAAAGTTGAAAAAAATAAATAAGAATGGGGCTGGGTGGTGGCACACCAGGTTGAGCACACATGTTGCAATGTTCAAGGATCCATGTTCAAGCCCTCAGTCCCCACCTGCAGAAGGGAAGCTTTTCAAGTGTCGAAGCAGGGGCTGCAGGTGTCTCTCTGTCCCTCTACCTTCTTATCTCTCACTCTCCTCTCAATGGCTGGTTGTTTATAGCAAATAAATAAATAAATAAGAAATTAAAACAAACAAAATAAACATAAAATAAATATAAATAAATAAATAAAAAACAAATAAATAAAAAGAACACAAGGTTTCAAATGGTTTGAAATTTTTTCAAAACACGTTAGTTAGAAAACATAAGTTGCTATTATAGTGGAATAATAAAAATATTAATATGAAAAATAAGATGCCTTCCACCAAAATGACAATATTCCTTGTCAACAGCACACACACATACACATATGTTGATACATACAGACATATTTATGTAGTAACATTCAGTTTTTAAGATTGACATATTTTACTAAGGGGGTGAAGGAAAGATACTATGATGTTATTCAACATAAGTCTATCATTGTAACCTTTTCTATGTGCCTTCATTCCTTCATCAATAAAGTACATGTAGTAATAATTTTCACTTCATAGTTATTGTTAAAACAGTACCTATATGTCAAGTGGTTTTAGTAAATGCTTCTATAGTGTTTGTGTGCTATATATTTTTTAATTTTTATTTATAAAAAGGAAACACTGACGAAACCATAGGATAAGAGAGATACAACTCCACACAATTCCCACCACCAGAACTCCTTATTCCATTCCCAGGGACCAAACCTGGAACTTCATGCATGCAAGTTCTGTGACATACCCACTGGACCAGCTCCCCATTCCCTAGTCTCATTCTTTATTTAGCTCTATTTATCTATCATTAAGCTTATCCTCATAGTAAATTTACCTATAAACTCATCCATGAACCTGTGTTTTAAGAAAGATATAGGGCAGAGCCAAGATGGTGGCTTGGAGACAACACCTGGTGTGAGCTCCGAAAGGAAGCAGCTTTCAACCTAGGATTCTCCGGAGAGAGGCCACCAGGTTCCACATGCTACCATGATGCTAACCGGACTTCCCTGGGCAGATGATTCCACCAGTGTGTCCTGGAGTCCCACTTTCCCAGAACCCCACCCCACTAGGGAAAGAGAGAGGCAGGCTGGGAGTATGGATCGACCTGCCAATGCACATGTTCAGTGGGGAAGCAATTACAGAAGCCAGACCTTCCACCTCTACATCCCACAACGACCCTGGGTCCATACTCCCAGAGGGATAAAGAATAGGAAAGTTATCAGGGGAAGGAATGGAATAAGGAGCTCTGGTGGTGGGAATTGTGTGGAGTTGTATCCCTCTTATCCTATGGTTTTGTCAGTGTTTCCTTTTTATAAATAAAAATTATAAAAACATATAGCACACAAACACTATAGAAGCATTTACTAAAACCACTTTACATATAAGTACTGTTTTAACAATAACTATGAAGTGAAAATTATTACTACATGTACTTTATTGATGAAGGAATTAAGGCACATAGAAAAGGTTACAATGACAGAGTAGCTTGCAGTCTGGCTTCAAAGTCGTCTTGCTTAAAACTATTACAGAAGAGAAATTCATTCCACCATAAAATAATTTTAAGCATGAATAAAAGAACCAATATTAAGTGGGTCAAGATAGAGTTGAGGGGTGTTCTGGTCTCTTTCTCTAAGCCTTTCTCTCTGTATCTCTCTCATTAAAATAAAATAAATAAGACATTAACAAAAACAAATGCTGAGACAATAAAAAAGATGAGTCAATAAAAGTAAAAATTATCAAATTACCATCAAGTAAAAAAGTCCAACAACAACAAAAAAAGAGTAGAATTTACTATTAAATTAAATTCTGGGGGGCAGAGCCAAGATGGCAACTTGGAAACAGCAGCTGTCCTGAGCTCGAAACAGAAGCAGCTTACAACCTGGGATTCTTTGGATAGGGTGGGATACTGGGCTATCTGTAGAAAGGCGAACATGGGCTGGTCAGGGTGACACCAAAAATAGAGTCCCATAACTCACTTTTGGGCTGACAAACAGAGACCAAAAAGACAAACAAAGGAAAATCTTTTTGGCTTGTTTATTTCTGAACTCACCCCTCCCCCCCACCAAAGAAACAGCCCCTGAGGTTGGGCAGCCTCTTGTAGCAGGCTTTCTGCTGAGCTATTTTCCTTACCAAGATTCCTGGCTCACCAGGGGTGTCATTCTGAGCCTTTTTCTTTTTGTTTTACTCCTTTTTTTTTTTTTAATTAGCTAGGAGGAGGAAGAAGGGGAGAGTCTGTAGAGGAGATAGGAGTAATGAGACAAGTTCCTCTCATAATAGATAAGATGCTCACTACCCTAGCAATGAAAGATATCCTAAGAGTTAATTCTGATCAACCAAAAGGAGGGGGAGATATATGCCTTTATATAACATTAATAATAAAATAGAGCAGGGTAAAAAACCCTGTCCCAGATTGCCTCAAGCCTCCTGAGCAGAGGCAGCTGATTGTTAAGAAAGAAAAAAAAAACAAAAAACCTCAGGACTAGACAAGGATAGTAGGAATAGACAGTTATGCAAATCTACTATCCACTGTATATTATAGGGGTAGCTAAAGGAGGAAGGGAAGTTGAGCAGAGATACTCGCAGAGAGAGTCCACTCTGAGTCAGATTTCTTCCCCAAAATAATTCGCAAACGTGTATCAATGAATTCAGAAAGCTGTAGGATTAAGGAAGAAAGGATGACAAGAATGAGAAAAAGAAAAAAAAAGAGAGAGAGAAAAAAGAAAAATATAAGAAAAAGAACAGTAATAAAAGAGCGGTGAAAGGAAAGAGGTTTTTATTTATTTATTTTTATTATTTAATTAGCTATGCGGGGTGGGGGAGGGAGTGGAGCTGCCTGAGCAGAGGCAGCTGGTTGGCTACTTAGAAAGAAAAAAAGCCAGAGGTTTCAGAAGGGAATAGACTTAGAATGAATGATACTCACTGGTGGGACAGGAATCTTGGTAAAGAAAGAAGCTCAGCAGGGGAGCCTGCTATGAGCTGGTCCCCAGGGACTGGTTATGGCGGGGGAGGGGGAGGAGGTGCACTTTGGGAATAATAATTTAAAAGAAAAAAATTATTTTCCCTTTCTTTCTACTCTATTTTTTGACCCAAATTCAGTTATAGTCACCTCCTTGGTGTCACCACTAGGACCCCTTATTGACTGGCCTACTAAAGGCAGAAAACCCTACCGTTTCCAGCCGATGTGGTCAGAGCTCAAGCCACTAGCAGCTTCTTAGTCCGCCATCTTCCCGCAAGCCTGCTGATTCTCATTGTTACTGTCGAGCCTGCTAGTAGCCTTTTTTAAAAAATTTTTTATTTTAAGGTTTTTTTTGTTTTTGTTTTTCCCATTTGTTGCCCTTTTTATTGTTCTTGTAGTTATTATTGTTGTTGTTATTGATGTCATCGTTGTTGGATAGGATAGAGAGAAATGGAGAGAGGAGGGGAAGACAGAGAGGGAGAAAGATAGACACCTGCAGACCTGCTTCACCTCTTGTGAAACGACTCCCCTGCAGGTGGGGAGCCGGGGACTCGAACCCGGATCCTTACGCAGGTCCTTGTGCCTCGTGCCATGTGTGCTTAACCCCCTGTGCTACTGCCTGACCCCTAAGACTTTCTTGATTAAATACATCTTCATTTGCATGCAATTTCTATATAGATAGTAGATACATAAACAGAGAAATTTAAAATATATTTATCATAGGATGTGGTTGTTTCACTGGGGAGAAAGTTCATGGAACTCTTCACTTGCTCAACTTTTATTTTAATAATTGCATTTTCAAAAACTTTACCCCTAATAACATCTTTACATATTTTTCAATTTTTGTTACCAGGGTTATTACTGGGGTTCGGTGCTAGCACTATGAATCAGCAGCTCCTGGCAGCCTTTTAAAATTATTATGATTATTATTAGACAGGTCAGAGAGAAACGGAGAGGGAAGGGGAGACGGAGAAGGAGCGAGAAAGATAAATATCTGCTTCCCTGCTTCACAGGGTCTTGAAGCATCCTCCCTAAAGATGGGGAGGGAGCGAGGATAATAACCGGATTCTTCGCAAGGATCAGAGTAAGGATCCTGGTTCGAGATCCCGGCTCCCCACCTGCAGGGGAGTTGCTTCACAAGTGGTAAAGCAGGTCTGTAGGTGTCTGTCTTTCTCTCCCCCTCTCTTCTCTCTCTCCATTTCTCTCTCTCCTATTCAACAACAATGACAACAACAATAGCTACAACAATAAAATAACAAGGGCAACAAAAATGAATAAATAAATAAATAAATAATTAAAAAATCTTTAAAAAATTAACCGGATTCTTGAGCATGATAATATGTGTGCTAAAATGAGTGCACCACCAACTCCCTAAAATAATTGTTAAGGGATAAAGAATAAGAAAGCTATCAAGGGAGGGGCTGGGATACGGAGTTCTGGTGGTGGGAATTGTGTGGAGTCATACCCCTCTTATCCTATGGTTTTTTTCAGTGTTTTCTTTTTATAAATAAAAATGAAAAAAATTAAAAAGCAAAACAATAATAATAATAATGGAATCTTACTTTTATTTTTAATTATGTCCAAAATAGGAAAAAAAAATTCCATGGTGATTGAAAAATAGCTATAGCATTTTTTTTCTTTTGCTACTGAAGAGTAACTGCTGAATTGACTGTAACCTCCCTCTATAATAATAATAATGATAATAATAATAATTGCATAAGTTCTAGGAGATTGGTAGCATTAGTTGATCATAAAATAATTCATAAGCTAAGTATACCAAATAGTTCATTTTTTAAATAAAACTTTAAGAACCAAAAGAGTGAGCAGTATTTTACAGCAACTCTTAACTTGCCTCTGACAAAATTATGACCAATCACAAATAAAATCCAGTCTGTCCAGCTGCCCTGGAAATCAATTTGTCAGCACTAGCATCGCAGAAGGAACCATTCATAACCAGGCAAGGCTTGGACCATTTCAAGATCATAAGATGAAACGAATTATCTATTCATTTTGACAGCCCGATCAAGACAAAGAGAAAATCTGGACTTCCTTCTAGCAGTAATCTAAGTCTTCTATGTCAACATATTTCACAGAGATCCAGAAATAAACAAATTAGTATAAACTAAATATGCCTTCTATATTTAAAAACAAATACATTTTTTTCTCCCGAGATTCTTGAAACAAAAGACTCTGAATGTATGTGATGATTTCTAGGTACTTTCCATGGTTAACTCAAGTTTTTTTTTTATTATTTTTTTATTTTTCCAGCTCTATTACATTTTCAAGCTCCATTTGATGGGCAGTGTGGGAGTCACAAATACACACATAAATAAACACCACACATGAACATATGCATGCACTCTCACAGCTGAGACAGAGGCAGAAACTGCATGATAAATTCCAATGCTTTAAAGGTTTCTGGTGGGTGTGCCTGTGTGTTGCTTTTCCACTTGGATCTGCCTTTCTGTTTAGCTTATATCTTCTCCTTTTTCATCATGTTTTAGCTTATATGTGTTCCCTTGTGTTCATTAATTTGAAAGACTTATTGCTCTTGTATATTTTACCTATTTTTTATATTTATTTATTTATTCCCTTTTGTTGCCCTTGTTGTTTTATTGTTATAGTTAATTATTGTTGTTTTATTGATGTCATCATTGCTGGATAGGACAGAAAAAAATGGAGAGAGTATGAAAAACAGAGAGGGGGAGAGAAAGACACCTGCTTCACCAACTGTGAAGCGACTCCCCTGCAGGTGGGGAGCCAGGGGCTCGAACCAGGATCCTTACACCAGTCCTTGTGCTTTGCCCC
The DNA here is from genome assembly GCF_950295315.1 of Erinaceus europaeus. Taxonomy (NCBI): domain Eukaryota; kingdom Metazoa; phylum Chordata; class Mammalia; order Eulipotyphla; family Erinaceidae; genus Erinaceus; species Erinaceus europaeus. The sequence goes on from NC_080174.1 coordinate 21,199,205, forward strand.
ACCTGCACTTAACCCACTGCTCTACTGCCCGACTCTCATATTTTACTTATTGTACTTCTACGTCCAAGATGGAGGAAGTTGCTTTTAAAGAGAAATTTGTCTAGTTACAACCTAAATGTTTTTGAATATGCTCAAATTGGAACAATTTCCAGATTTATGGTTTGCTAAGACATACAACTAAGGTACATAACTTAAAGGTGATAAAAATGCATGAAATATATTTAAATTCCTAATTTGGCTCAAGTTATAAAATTTAACTCCGTTTGGATTACTTGTATGACCTTAGGCATTTTGTGGTAAAAAATAAAAATAAAATAGAAACAAAATGAACTGGAGATATAGCTCAGTGGTTAGGGTCCCTGCATTGTCTGTCATCTGTGGACCATGGGAAAGGTGCTGTGGTAATGGAGGAAGCTTCTGTGCTATGGTGACTCTTTCTTTTTCTGTCTCTTTCTATCTGAATGAAAAATGTGACCCAGGATGGTGATGCCATACATGTTGTTGGCCTTGGTTCCACACACAGGCACAGACACATACACTATGAATGTAAAATGTAAAGACATGTTCCTGATATTTTATTTTTGGTCATTTCTTTTTTGACCTTTTGGTCTTTACTAATTATAAATATATATTTTTTAAAACCCCTATTCATGCAGGCAAGCAGTCATGACTAAAACATCAGATTCTTTGCTAAGATTGAGCAGAAGATATAGAAAAAAAATATCATTTCAGCCATTAGAATAACACTGAGTTATAGATTCTGTACTAAGGTCTTTATATGAAAAATGTGTATAAGTTAATCCACAAAACAACCTTAAGACATGTTCTTCCACATATCTCCTGGGAGTGAAAGTTTAATTGGCCCATGTCGAAAGGCAGACCTTGAATTAAACCCAGGTCAGTTATTTTTGGAGATACTTTGACAAAAGGCTTTTAGAGAAATTAATATTGCAAGTGAAACTTGAAGGGCATATGACGGTACTAAGTGGGACTGGGAAAGAAAGTTCTAGGCATAAAGAAACATGCAAAGGTGAGAAGTAATAAAAAAAAGTTGGCACCTCTACAACTTTTAATATGGTCCAGTCTGACTTGTTAAGACATATTGTATATGTGATATGTGTAGTAAGGGGATGATTGCTCAAGAAAAAAAAATTTCATGCAAGGGATATTAAATCTTAATAACGGGGTTGCCCTTTTTGAAATGAAACTTTAAAAATCACTTATTGGGGGTTAGTGGTTTAAAGCATAGTTGCTATGTGGGTACAATCTCATCTCCTGCAAATACTGATGTGTTTGCAAAATATTCTCACCCCCAACTCAGGTCCTTTACCACAATCATGCACTGAGGTCCAAACACCCTTCTAATTTTTTTTTTTTTACCAGTGCATTGTTCAGCTCTGGTTTGTGTTGTACGAGAGAATGAACCAGGGGTCTGGAAGCCTCAGGCATGAGAGTGTGTTTGCATAACCATAATACTATCTCCCCTGCCCACTCTAGAATCACACTTACATTTAAATTAGAGACAGACAGACAGGCAGGCAGAGCCTACACTGCACTAAAGCTTTTCCCAGTGGCATAATGCTCCCCAATGTATTACAGAAGACAAAATTTCCCATGTATTACAGGCAAATGGGTATACATAGTCCTCCATTACCTATGTGGAACAGTTTCAGGACTTCTCTGACACTTGAGAATATGAATACCTTACCTTATATACACTATGATTTTTCCTATACATACCTTTGATAGAGCTTAATTTATAAATAGCGATACTTAGCGATTAGTAAAAATAAGAATTATATTGAACATTGATAACAATGTAATTCAATTAGTATTTTAAACTCTTTTTAATAAACAAATATAATAAAAGTCCATGAATGTTGTCTTTATAGTTCAGCTACTAAATAAGGATGTTTATTTAGTCCTAAAGTTTAGATTTTTTCTTTGCAATCAAGGATCAATTCTGCTCTCCAAACACTTTGGAATTTATCCAGGAATGTATCCAGGGAGATAATTCCTAAGCCTTTGGAATATCCTGCCTTTTAAGAGCACCTTTGCTTATTTGGAGACCTTGGAAGATGAACATAGTTTTTGCTAACGATGTCCTTTATGTAGTTCATGGGCGATACTATACGGACTTGACTTCTGTAAATGTTGGATACTAATGATATACATATAGGCAATCAAATATACACGTGACCAACCCCAACAAAAATTCTAAACACTAGAGCTAGGATAAGATTCTGTGATTACAATTCTCTCTCTATTCTGTCAAATGACATTTGTGGGAGAAATGCAACTACACTGAGAGAAGACAAGGGGATAATCCACACCTGTCTTCTCCTGATTCCTGCTTTATATGTCCCCTGATAAGTCCCTTTGCTGACTGTAATGTATTTTTCATTTCAACGAATTGTAATTGTAAATAATAGACTTTTCTGGATTCAGAATCTTAGTAAATTACTGAAACTGAGTGTAGTCTTGAGAACATCAACATCACTGTTTAGCATAGTACTAATACAATTCATGAATAAAATATTATGCCTATGTATGATCCCCCTTCCTGATTTAGAATGATTAGAATCATATATATCTGGTGAAGTATAATTTACAAAAATCTTTCATTTAACTTACAGAAGAGAAAAAATTAAAATTATGACTAACTAACATTAAAGAAATGTTCTAAAAGAGCTAAAATAAGATAAAAGTCCAATGGAAAGTCCTTTCTTGATTCTTCTTCCATCATGACCTTTTACCTTTCCCAAAGAAGTGTAAAAAAAGTATATGTGAATAAAAAATATGAATTGCAACAATGAATAAGCTAATGAAATGAACTTCCTGAAACAACTCCAGCTAAATGTAGTTGTCAAGGAAGAAAAATATTCAATATTACCTAAACAAACTAATTGTTACACTCCATTTGGTATTTATCAGAGCTCATTAACAGTATTATATTCAGATTATATTTTGTCATTATTATAAAAGAACATTTTAGAGTCATAAATAAAATTAAAAGCTTCATTAATTAAAGTGTTTGATAAAAGGTTTATAGATCTGAATAAGTTCATTCAGTTAGAAAGATAATATAAAAGCAAGGTTATTTAATGATAGTTCCTTTGGGTGACTTCTTTTTACTTAATAAGAATGTAATTGTAGACTTCTTATAGCAAGGAAGAAGAATAAAAATTAATCAGGGAGCATCAAATGGTATGATTATACAAAATATCATCTACTATGTTATCCAGGTTTTCTGCTTTATTTTCTCATGTAACCGAATCCAAATTTATCTAGTACTTCAGATAATTCATCTACCAAGCTTCAGTAAAAAAAAAAAAGTGAATACTTTGAAATACATTTTCAAAACTGTATGTAGATCAATACTACGAAAGTTGGTTCTGGAGAGAATTAGGACAAGTATTCTCTTAGGATCTTTCTTGACTGTTTTATACTAATGATTCACTGGATGAAGTTTTCATGTATTTTTTTAATTAATGATATTACCAGCTGCCTTCTTTTATAGGCTCCTACTCTGAAAATAATAAGCATGTCGTCTGCAATAGATTTTGCATTCTATTGCCTACCATGAGATCTTTAATACTTTAGATGATCGACGTATATGTCACAGAAAATAAAATCGCAATAGAAAACAATAATAGGCTAGAGAAAATGAAGTTTCAATAAATAAATTTCAGAGGAGTAATTTTTCCACACATGGTTTCTAAAGTCTAAATTCATGGCTACATAATAATGTATATGGTCTGGCAAACTGAATGCATTAACTGACAGCTGATAAGGTTTCAAATGATGGTTCAAACCTACTGGTATTAGTATTACTATTAGTTGGAATAGACTGAAAATGATTCAGTTTCTTGAATGATAGTTGCAGAATATATAAAACTTAGAATTCACTTCTCTGTGTTACTCTTTAAAAGTCATGAAATCTTTGAAAGAAGAAAGCAGATGAGAATTGTTTAAGAAAGTAGAACGCTTTAACCAGGAGTATAAGAGTGGAAGGATCTGCAGAGCTAATTTTTAGAGAAAAGAACATGCAACTATTATTTGTAGAAATGTTAGATGTCAAATAGATAGAAAAAAAATTCACAATGCCCCAAAGTACAACACAAAGATTATAGCAGAGCTATACAAAATAAACATTTTCCTTTTCTTTTTTTTTCTTCAGATCACAGTAAACATTTCACACATCACTCAGATTTATCACAAGAGAAACTGAACTTAATTCTCTATCAATGGAGCCACCCTGTCTAAACATTAAGATGCACAACCAGCTGGTAGCAAAAATATTGGGATTCAAGAAAGATATGAGTCCAATGACCTTTAAGGTCCCTTCAAATCTTCTTGAAATACAGTAAGTCTACATGTTTTTGTATATATACGTAGTGTTTAACCTTCAAACAACAGCAGTGATACATAGCACTAGGTTCGTTCCAGTCTCTGCAGGACCTAAGCTGACTCCTCAGACCTGATCAGATGTATGATAGCTTCATGATAAAGGAGTTTTCTTTATAATGTTGAAGTGAGTTATATTTCCCTACTTAGTAAATAGAAAAAAAAATCTAGCTTCTAGTTTTGTATTAGAGTTCATTTAAAATTACTTTACTGGGGAGTGACAGGATAATGAGTTACAAACAGTTGTTGTCACATGTATATGGGTTCTGATATGGTAGGTGTCTACACCCCACACCCACTACTGACATCTTCTTTTCTTAAAGCTTTTCCTGAAAATTCTTCAGTAACATGGAGAATGGTGAAAATTACCTCTCCTGGTTAGAAAAAGTCTTGCTTCCATATTTGTTGATGATTCAATGACTGATTCACAGCTTGACTAGTAGGTACTCACTTAACCAGAAGTTAACAACTTAAGAGGAAGGACAGGATCAGGAGGAGAAAGACAGGAGAGGAGGAAGAGAAAGAAAATGAAGTGAATGGCATTTAACCTTTAAGCAACTCCTTGATAGAAATTCTCACTGTTTTGACCTCTGTGGGTTTCAACTTCAGATTATCTTCACATAGACTTCTACAGACATTCTTTCCTTAACTTCATTTTTCTATGTTTTTAACCTATTGAGCACATCATATTTCTTTGAAGTTTTCTCTTAAAACAATAAAGCCAGGAACAAGTAGTGGTGTACTCAGTTGAGTGCACAAGTTACCAGATTCACCCCCCCCCCCAACCTTACTTTCAAGGGATAAGTTTCACTAGTAGTGAAACAATGCTACAGCTCTCACTCTCTCTCTCTCTCTTCACACACACACACACACACACACACACACACACACACACACACACACACACACACACACACACACTCTCTTTCCCTCTCATTTTCTCTCCATCTCTATCCAGTAAATAAATAAACACATTCTTTAAAATAAACTTGCAAGGCTAGGATAGTGATTCAGGGACAGATGGAAAATCTTGAATCTCTGAGGCCCACTATTTATGTTTGTCCAGCAAATCATAAATATCAGATGTTGTGGTCCCTCTGTCTCTCCCAATGGAAAAAAAATAATAAAATAGCTTGTTAGCTTTCTCTTTTAAAAAATGAAGCCTTAAAATTCAGTCTAGATCTGAAGTTCGCTCAAACTACATTGCAATTAATACATAAAGATTTGACAGTCTGTTTTAATAAATTCTCTTGGAATTGAAACGGAAAAATCGACGAACACAGAGTGCACCCTATCCTGATTCACCCTATGTAGGTATTTTAATCTATGTGCCTGGTAGAGATTTGTACTTCCTCTGTGACATAAGGGACATATAGCCTAACTCTGTATTTCCTCTGTGCCATATGGGCCTCACAGCACTCAGTGACTGCAGCTACCTTATCTCCTTCCTCCACATTCCTAAACAGGACAGCTAGGGAGGAATCCAGTCTAGCAGGAAGAGAGAAAACCCCTGTATCCACCTAGCACCAGGGCCCAAGATCATGTGGTTGCAGTGTGCCAATGTCTGCATTCTCTTTGTAGCCAATATGTAAAACTCTATATAAACACCGCTGTTCCTTTGTTTGGGGCAGAGAACTTTCTGGAGAGATCCAGATCTCTCGCCCCACCTGTGTATTAAATTTCTCTCTATTCACCACACCTGGTTCTGGTCTCGTGTTTGGAGATGATTTCTACAACAGAATCAGAGACTCTATAAATAAATAAATAAATAAATACAATTCTTTCCAAATAAACCATAAACCTAGAAATATCTTAGTAAAGCTCCAAATGGAAGCTATTGGAACCCACCTTCCCGCTTTCCGTAACTGTAACTCCAGAGCCCCTATCTCTGTTTACTTTGATTAATCATGTCTCTTTTTGGAGGCTATTCATTTTACTGCAAAACCTCATGCTTCCAACATAAAACTAAAAAAATAAATAAATAAACTGTATTTTATTATGTTTGTTTTATATGGAATCAGTCCCATAAAAATACATTAGATAATGCATAAAATGACAAAACATCAAGATAAAAATTCCTGTTGGTGCCAGGGAAATTGGTTGTGAGCAAGTCACTAAGTGGGGGGTACTAAGCTTCCTGATTTTCTGCACATGGCAGCCTTTTCTTAAATGTCTTGCTAACTAAAAAGACAACGTCAGTGTTCTGCCACATTTTATTAATTAATTATATTCCCAAGTTGTTCTGAGAGCATAACAGGAAACTCATTTGACAGATCTGGATAAATCTTGACATTGATTATAAGTTGTGTACCTGGGACTTTTGTAAGTGTCTTAAAAAGTTAGCTGCAAAGTTTTTTTCCAGCTAACTTGCTTTATGTTACATTGTTATCAATCAATCAAGCTTGTAATTGACTTTGGCTTTTATAAAAATTCTAGTACTTGTGACTTCAAGGATGATTGAACTCACTTTTTGTTCTAGTCTCTTCTTTGAATAACAGATAACCCAGAAAGCCTATATGTCATAATTTCAAGAATACTTAAAGTAAAAATCTTTCTAAATTGAAACATTAAAGATGACAAAATGAACAAAATTTTAAATCATAATAGGCACTTATAATCTTTAAACATATAATTCTATTTAATGAACATATACACACAAATATAGATCATCAGCAACTACCTTTAAACATATTGTCAAAAAAGTAATATTAAAAATTAATATTATTATTTGAAAATCATTTGAGAATTGAATAGTTTTTTTGTATTTTCCTCATTAAAATCAAGATCTCATTTCATAGAAACTGCTACCTCCTTAATCACTTTCAGAATATTAATAATTTTGTCAATAGCATTTTATAAGCAAGGAATAGCATACCATTTTCTCATTTAAAACAAATAACATTTATAATTATAAAATTGAAGCCATGTAATTAAATGACTGAAACTGACAGATTTGGTATCACTGGTAATTACAAAAAAAAGAAAAAGTTGCAGATTTACTGCTATACTAGAACTCTGAGTAACTAGTAAATTTATAAAGGAACTTAGTCTCTCTCTCTCTCTTAGAGAAAAAAAAATCAGAAAAAGTGTAATTCAGTAAAGCAAGCTATCTCTATCAAACATCCCTTAATTCTGTGTAACAAAATGTTTATAAGAGCTGTTAGTGTATAAATTATTTGAGTCAACTTTATATTTCACTGCTGAAATTCAGGTTATGAATTCCTTTATACATATTTATATAGCCATAAACTCTTTGTACATGAACAATAGAAAATCCAGGCTTCATAAACTGAGGAAATGAGGCAAAAATACCTCCAAATCAATTATCTCAAAATCCATGCATGAATGCAGATGTGACTTACCATGGCAATTATCTGATAAGTTAAAGTCCTGGAATTATATAGAATTATTTCCTCTGTTTTTTACCAAAGTACACTTGAAGAAATTTGGATGAAGAATTTGAGGACAACAGATAAGAAGGATATCAGTGGAAATACTTATATAATTCTTCACAGAAAAAAATTATCTTGGCATTAATATATGATTTACTTCACAAAGTACAGCTTCAACACTTCTTTGGGTTTCTTTTTTTTTTCTATTCTTAGATTATGTTTCTGATATATATTATATACAATTTACTTACATGTTATATATGCATATATTTAGCATTAACTTTTATTAAGACTATGGGAAATAGTTAATTAGGACTCAGAGTTCAGGTTTCCACATGAAGAGTTTTTTTTCAGTTTTTAATTTCTTTTTTTTAATTGGGTATTAATAGTGTAAGGTAAATATAAAGTTATTGGTAAATGTATAAAATTTCTCAGTTTTCTGCAAAACACTCTCACTCCCAGGCTTGGTTTTCCTCCACCATCACTTCCTGCACCAGGAACAGATATCCCTCCTCCCCCTAGATCCTTTACTTTGGTGCAATACACCAGACCCAGTTAAACTTCTGCTTTGCATTTCCCTTTTCTGTTCTTGTTTCTCAGCTTCTGTACATGAGCAAGATCATCCCATACTCACCCCTCTCTTTCTGGCTTATCTCACCTAACATGATTCCTTCAAACTCCATCCATGATGAGGGCAAGAAGGTAAATTCAACATAAATAGCTGAGTAGGATTCATGTTTCTGAGCCATTCATCTAGTGTTGACACCTAGGTTGTTTGCAGGTTTTAGCTGCTGTGAACATAAGTGTAGAGAGATGATTTTTAAAAATTTTATTTTGAATGGGTATGTTTGGTTCCTTAGGATAGATCTCCAAGAGAGAAATTGCAGGGACATAGGGTAGGTCCTTAGGATAGATCTCCAAGAGAGAAATTGCAGGGACATAGGGTAGGTCCATTTCTAGCATTCTAAGAGTTCTCCAGACTGCTCTCCCTGGGGTTGATCCAATTATTTTATATTCCCACTGGCAGTACAGGAAGTTTCCTTTTTGCATTAATTTTTTAAATAACAGGTGACATACTGGAATGAAAAGATCTTTCATTAAAGGACAAAGTTCCAGTTTCAGCAAATCCATTTGCTAGACTATTATTTTTTCCATCATTTTATTGGTGAAATAATGATGTACAGGACAGTTATTGAAACACTGGTAGCTGCTTACCTCTCAGTAAAGGTATGGGCACAGCCCTTTCCCCACCAATGCAAGTGCTTTTATATGCGTATATATGTCATGTACTGGATACATGACTCCCTCAGCCTCCTCTTAGTCCAGAGTTCTTTGCTACAATATATTCCATCCAGTCCAAGCTCCATCTGTTGTACTCCACCAGTCATTGAATGTATGGGTTGTTTCCAACTTTGGTCTATTACAAACTGTATTTCTATGAATATAAGTATATATAGCCTGGTTTGGATACCTATTTCTATGGTTTTTGGATAGATTTCTAGGAAAGAAATAGTTAAGTCATAGGGTATCAGACCCATTTCCTGTGTTCTGAAGAACCTTCATGTTACTTTCCACAGGGGTTAAACCAATTTGTACTTTAGGGTTTCTTTTGATCTCAACTCTGTTGGCACGGACCAGAGATGAGGCTGAGCTTCCGGATATATTTAGTTGAATCACAGGGCCTGACTGTGCTAAGTAATTTATGCACGAGACTTCATTACTTCTTAAGATGTTCCAAAGGACAGGAAGTTACCTCAAAATGATTGACTTGCATTAGTCTTTTAGAGATTTTTAGGGATTATGACATTTTAATTTCTACTGATTTTAAATTCATGTGTTCACTCTAAAGATGTTAGATAGATGTCATTTTCCTCTCTGTCAGGTTCTTACCACTTTAGTCTAGGTATGATTAGAGAAATAATTGATTACTATCGAGTATAGTTAGTAGGTACAGGATTCTAACTCACAGCCTAATTTCATATAAACTGATATATTTTAAATAAAGCCTTACTTTTTCCTGATATAATAATTAATTTATTGTTAATGCACACGTAGCATAAACACCAGTAATTTCACTATTTTTGTATTCCTGTGTTCCCAGTACTAAACTAGACACACTTTTGGACAGCTGATTTAGAACTTTGAAAGACAAAAAAAAATAGCACAAAGCACCAAACATAATTAAATAAATGAATGTAATAAATACTAATAAACACTAGTAATTTCCAAGAAAGAATTCAACAATAATTATAGCCCTAATTGCTATAGTTGTGTCTGTTTGGGTGAGATACTTCTTATTTATTATGAGAACTAATCTCAGTAAGAATTCAGAATAACGTTTTCTGGAAAAAATATTTCAGCCAGAAATCAAAGTATAAATTACGTTTTGCTTTAAAGTCAAAGTATCCTAAAAGTTACGCTATCACAACATCAGGAAGTTATTTGCAGGCATTTTGCTTGCAGAAGGCATTAGAAAGTACTATTTAGTATGTTCACAAAATAGAACAGAACAGCAGAATTGTAATTGGAATATTTAAAGAGCAAACATAGAGGAATTGCAAATATAAAAACCAACCTCTTTGCAATTAATACATTCAGTGAGTGCTGAATAAAGAAATTGGCTGGTTTAGAATGAGTCAACTTGTTCATGTAGGTTGTTAAGTAAACACGATGGAGGAAAAGTAAAAAAAAAAAGCGTTATAGAAAATGTGAGGACTAAGGTGTCAGATATCTTAGAGAAGAAGCAATTTAGATGAAATTCACTTTGTGATATTATATGTCATATGCAACCAGAAATCTCCTTATATAAATTAAATGTGGTAAAACTTATCTCTCAGTAGTTGTTTTTGTTGTTTGTTTATTTTTTGCCTCCAAAATTATTACTGGGGCTCAGTGCCATCACTATGAATCCATTGCTTTTGGCAGACAGTTTTTGTTGTTGTTGTTGTTTTTTATAGAATAAGTCAGAGAAATTGAGAGAGGAGGGGGAGAGAGAAAAACACCTGCAGACCTGCTTCACTGCTCGGGAAGTGTCCCTGCTGAAGGTGAGGAGCTGGGGCTGGAACCCTAGTCTTTGAGCATGTCCTCTGGCATAGTGCTATGTGCACTTAACCAGGTGCACTACCGCCTGGCCCTCCTAATAGTTGTTTTCACATTCTTCTATGCTAATCATGATTTTTTTCGCCTTGTAAATAAAACTTTTATTACAGTTAGGTGTGGCTATATGATTGATTATGCCCAATAAGATTTACATAGAAGCATCGAGTTGTGGCTATTGGAAACATTTTTTTTTAATAGTAAGACTGGGAGATAGCTTACCTTGGAGAGCCCTAGTTTGGGTATGAATGTGACCCAGGTTTGAATTCATTTCCCACTGCAATAGGGAAAGCTTCAATGTTATTTCTGTTTCCCTACTGCCCCTTCTCTCTGAAACAGTGGCTTGGAGCAGTGAAGCCCCAGCAACGATAAAAACAAAATTAATTGATGTTGTTATGCCATATTCAAAATGCCCTTCATCCTAACCCCTGGGGTTTTGATACCAATACCTTGGATCATGCAGTGAAAGATGACATTCCAGGAATAGGAGACAGGTGAACTGGGGAGATCCTTGAATTTGGGAGACTTCACAAAACACATTTGACAGATCAACTGTGGGTCATACTTGCCTTGGAATTTTGCCTGTTAGAGGAACTTATATCATTTAAAACATTTGAGAGGCCTTTATTTTACTTATAATCTAACTTAATCCTAGTTAATAAAATGTGTTGCTGCACACACACACACACACACAAACACACACACACACACACACACACACACACACACACTTAAAGAATATATAGGCATGTGCTAGGAAAGATTTCACCAGATCAGAGGAGTTGGGAGGCTGACATCAGACTTGGTGTCTCTGGGGTCCGGCGGTAACACTGCAGGTTGAGCGCAGACTTGGTGTTTCTGGTGACAATCTGCAGTAACAAATCAATAGCAGCATAACCTGGCGTGGTAGAACTGGTAGGGCTGATTGAGGTCAACAGAGGCAGTATGATGTTAAGGGATCATAAAGAAGAAATATATATATATATATATATATATTTATATGTACATATATATATATATATATATATATATATATATATATATATATATGCATAGTCCTAGAGGTTCCAGGATTAGGAGAAATACAGATCTTAAAAAGAATGGGAAGTATTTCTTATAGTCTTAGGAGTTTAAAATAGCGGTATTTATTGTTATTACCAAGTTATTTGGGGGGGTTGTTTTTCTATCAAAATCCGGTGGCTAGGATCTACCATAATATACTTGATCTCAATATGCTTTGTGCCCTTTAGGGTTATCTATTAGTCATTGTATGGTAGATACTAAAAGGGTCAAATGGTTTTGATCTATCTGGTTTAAGGTTGTAGGTAACTTAGATATTAAAAAACTATACATACAAATATATTTTAGGAGTTCCTTGAACAATTTATGCCCTTTGTCAGAATTTGGTTATCTTACCAATCTGAAACATAACTTAAAGAAAATATACTTAGAGCTATGTTCAGCTAGAGAACTTAAAGTATTAAATCTACCCCCATGTTAAATTAATAGTGATTTATGATATTATAAATCAATAGGATTTATAATTTCACACCTTTCCCACCACGGAAATTCTGTGTCCTCCTCACCCCCCACCCCTTGAGACAACCACTATAGTTTTCCACAGTCTCAAATACGGGTTGACTTTTTGCTTGTTTGTTTTCAAGTCCTTGTGTTCAAGTCTTTAAATTATGCATATGAGTGAGACCATCCTGTAATTGTCCTTTACCTGCTTACTTACTTCACTAAGCAGAATCTTCTCCAATTCCATTCATTTTATCCTAAAGGACATTTGGTCTTTACTCCCAGTGAGGGTGAAATGATAGGGGAAGATGACCAGAGGGCTTTGAATTCCAACTCCATGGGATCCGGAGAAAGAAGAGAAAAAAAGGAAAGCCGCTCAGAAGTAGTAATAGGTGTAAGTGTGACTTAGAAAGGAAGAGAAGGGAGGACCATAAAAAGGGAAAATATATATAAACATAGATAGTTAAATAATAGTCAACCCATATCTGCTACTTTGGGAGAACTTCTGTTGCTTCCAATGGAAGGAATGGGGTTATAGAACTCTGGTAGTGAAAACAGTATGAAATTATACCCATTACCTTATAATTTTGTAAATTGATGTTAGTCACTAATATTTTTTTTAAATATTCAGGCACTTCTGGGGGCCAGGTGGTAGTACAGTGGGTTAAGTGCACATGGCACGAAGCACAAAGATTGGTGTAAGGATCCCGGTTCCAGCCACCAGACCCCCACCTGTAGGAGGGTCACTTCACAGGTGGTGAAGCAGGTCTGTGGGTGTCTACCTTTCTCTTCTCCTCTCTGTCTTCCCCATCGCTCTCAATTTCTCTATGTCCTATCCAACAACAACAGCAATAACAACAAGGGCAACAAAAATGAGAAGAAATGGCCTCCAGGAGCAGTAGCTTTGCAGTGCAGGCACCGAGCCCCAGCAATAACCCTAGAGGCAAAAAATATATATATATATATATGTACTTCTGACATGAAATTTCCTGGGCTGAGTATGACAGATCTGTTCCTGAGAATTCTAAACATGTATCCTCCTGTTTGTCATTAGTCATTCTCAAAGAAAATATTCAACCATATGTCTTAGTCTGTGTTGCCAAAACAAAAGATTATCAAATGTCATGTATGTTTGGGAGTAATGCTTTTTTTTCAGAATGCCAGGAGAGTCTAAGGTTATCTAATTTTTAGATAAGAGAGAATAAAGAAATCATAAATTTAACAGCTTCTTACATGCCAATTATTTTTTATTCTCCCAGTTGTGCTAAGAATCATTTTTCTCCTTTTCTTTTTTCCTCTTTCAGTTCCAAAGTGTTGTTCTGGAAGTACTCAGAAGTTAGTATGGTTTTTGCAATACAAGAAAATATCATACCTTCTTAAAGATTTAAATTATGATTTGATTTGTATACTTACAAGTCTAGCCACAATATGAGTCTTAACACTGATTTTTGTCATCCTTAGCTAGATGAATATTGAGCAGGAAAATTAAATTTTTTCTCCTAAAATAGATAACAAAATTGAAGTGAAAATGTTCTTTTCCTTTCTTTTAATTATCACCATAGTTAGTTATTGCTGGGACTCAGTGCTTGCCTGTCAAATTCAGCATTGCTGATAGCCATTTCTTTTTTGTTTATTGTTGTTGTTCTTATTGTTGTTGTTATAGTTATTGATGTCGTCCTTGTTGAATAGGACAGAGAGAAATCAAGAGAGAAGGGGAAGACAAAGAGGGAAGAGAAAGATAGACACCTGCAGACCTGCTTTACCTCCTGTGAAACGAACCCCCTGCAGGTGGGAAGCCCTGGGCTTGAACCGCGATCCTTAGGCTGGTCCTTGCACTTCAGCTTCATGCCATGTGCGTTTAACCCACTGCACTACCACCCGACCTCCATCTTTTCTGTTTTTCATTTGACAAGACATGGAGAAATTGAGAATGGCAGGGAAGATAGTCAGTCACCTGCAGTACTTGCTTCACAGCTTGTGACGTTTCTCTCCCGTGCAGGTGATGAGTGGAGGCTTGAACCTGGATCCTTGTGCTTGATAATGTGAGTGCTTAACCAGGTGGCCACCACCTGATCTCAGAAAAATTTATTTTCTATGCATTTAAATTGTACTCTAGGGGGTCGGGCGGTAGCACAGTGGGTTAAGTGCACCTGGCACGCAGCGCAACGACTGGCTTAAGGATTCCGGTTTGAGCCCCCGAGTCCCCACCTGCAGGGGAGTCGCTTCACAGGTGGTGAAACAGGTCTGCATGTGTCTATCTTTCTCTCCCCCTCTCTGTCTTCCTTTCATCTCTCCATTTCTCTCTGTCCTATCCAACAATGATGACATCATCATCTCAGCAACAATAATAACTACAACAATAAAAAACAAGGGCAACAAAAGGATAAATAATAATAATAATAATTTTTTAAAAACATTAAAAATTTTACTTTAAAGTTCAATTCTTATTATTTAAGATTGAAGTTTTCAGTTAATGAAAGTTAGTGCTTTTTATTATAAGAAAATACTATTTTGAAGACATATGTAAAATGACTTGCAACAGGTGGTGACACACCTGGTTAAGTGTACATACTACAGTGTGCAAGAAACTAGGTTCAACTCCTGGTCACCACCTGCAGGGGGAAAGCTAAAAGTGATGAAGTAGATAAACAGGTGTCTTTCTCCATCTCTGTCTCCCCCTCTCAATTTCTCTCTATCTCTATTCAATAATAAAATAATAAATAAATAACAAAAACTAGAGAAACTTTAAAAATAAAATGACTTTCATTTTTGTTTTTACAAGCTATTTAAAAAGACCAAAGTTTAAACATTAAACACAACTTTCTTTGTTTTAAAATTTTTTTCAGTAGAACACTGGTTATAATTATTTTGATTATAGCAAAAGAGCTAGGAATACATTCTCCTGCTGTTAAGTTCTACATGTGATTAACAATTGAGTCTTTAGTTAATAGTTACTTCCCCCAATTATCCTTAGTTGATTATTTTTCTCATGTTTCTATTTAATAAATAATTCATTTATGAGTGTTTATTTACACTCCCTCTCATTCCTGTAATGACAAGGAAATGTAAAGTGGATAAAATCGAAAGAAACTGTAAGGTGAAAACCAACTGTGAGAAAACTAAGAATTAGAAAAGAATGAAACCTGAAAATATAACAGTAGCTTCCCCAAATACTTTAATGAAAAAAAGAAGCTAAGCAGAAACCCTCATAGCACTCTGCAATGGAGCAATGCCAAGCTCAGGCTGGTACACTAATGTAGCTCAAACTGTGCTTTATGGCTAAGCTTCCATTACTTAATCTCCCAACTCTGTCCTCAACCAACAGCATGGCTGGACTACTGAGTTTAAAAGGTCACTTCTGGGGCCTGGTGGTGGCACACATGGTTAAAAACACATATTACCTGACCCTACCAATGTATCCTACAGCTCCACTTCCCCAGAGCTCTGCCCCACTAGAAGAACGGAGAGAGAGGCTGGGAGTATGGATCTACTTGCTAATGTCCATGTTCAGTGGAGAAGCAACTACAGAAGCCAGACCTCCCACCTTTTACACCCCATAATGACTCTGGGTCCATACTCCCAGAGAGTTTAAGAATAGGAAAGCTATCAAGCGAAGAGATGGGATACAGAGTTCTGGTGGTGGGAATTGTGTGGAGTTGTACCCCTCTTATCCTACGGTTTTGCCAGTGTTTCCTTTGATATGTTGATTCTCTTAAAAGCTTAGACTAGGGAGAACAGAAGCAACCAGTGGCACAGCTATAAACAAATAACATCAAAGGGCATAAATTATGCTGATGTGTATGATATAGCAAATATTAAAAATGGGATTTTTCAAAGTTAACCCAATTGCCAAAATTATGATTATAGCAGTAACTATTTACTGTCTTCTTAAACCCTAAGAGACAGCAGGAACCTCCCACTTCCTCTATAGAACCTATATTTCCTCCAGTCCTGGAACCTCTACAGTGGAGCTCACTTTCCTGCATGCTTCTCTCAATTCATACCAAATAATATTGCATCTGAAGATCTCAACCTAGTCAATGCAAGGAGTGCCACCTCAGCATGCTTCACTTCAGACTATGTCTAGAGAGGTCCAACATGGAATGTCAACCCTTCAGCCTCATTACTCGGGTGAGACCTTTCCTTTCATAGGATTCTCTAATTCCAATCCAGGTGGTTCACTCCTAACAAAGTCCCAAAACCTAGATATAGACCAGGTCCCATGATAAAGGGCATATGTTCACATGTATGCATAAATTAGGGAAAATATATACCTGAAAACAAAAAGTACACAATAGTTGGCAGTGAGTCAGTATAAAGTTCATAATGAAATAGTGTCTACTTAGTTTTATATACCCTCCTCACCTACTTCCTATTACAGTTCTCTCACTCACTCCAAAGCTAACCTCATCAAAGCAAGGACTGCAAAAGCTGAATAAGGGCAAGAGACTGGCATACTTTAACGATGACTCTTTAGTCACTATCAGGCCACCCCATCAGCTGTGGCCCTAATTGGGGAGTCCTGAGATTCCCAAACAGACATGATGGGCCTAGACCTCAAATAAATCCCTCTCTCCATTGTTACCAGTCATCTCTTTCAGGAACAACACCATAGACCCCTTGTGGACCCCTGTAGGACCTTGCCCTCAACTTGGATCAACAACAGTAGAGAATGTTCCATCCTCTGAAGGGAGGTTGGACAACATACTCTATGCTACATATGAGGAAGATGGGTCCTGATAATGGGGCAGCTTGGAACGTTCCTTCTTATGACCACAGAATGTGAGCTCAGATCTACAGGGATGCAGAGGTCACATAGGCTCCTAAGCTGAATATGGGTCCCAGATCACATCAAATCTATGGGGTGTACAGTCAACAATATTTATATACCTTTCCCATATTTGGGAGCTACTCTCTTCCGTGATCCAGCTTTCTGGTCCTTTTTCCAGCCATGACATCATCACCCCAGATAATAACTAGGATCCACCTGCATATCAGATTTCAGGCTCAGGGAGAAAAAAAAAAAGAGAAAAACAAAACCAAAACTAGTATAGCCACAGGCCCTTTGGAATATAACTAAAATATACCTACTACTTATCTGCAAAACAGAGACACCCCCCCCCCCAACTCTTCATCTGCACTATTCCAGCCTTTAGCTTCATGATTAGTCAACAATTTGTTTGGCTTTATATGTTACCTCTCTTTGCAGTCTCCAGGTTCCAGATGCTAGCATGATGTTAACCAGACTTTCCTGGACAGACAACCCCACCGATATGTCCTGGAGCTCTGATTCCCCAGAACCCCACTTCACTAAGGAAAGAGAGAGGCAGGCTGGCCATATGGATCGACCTGTCAATGCCCATGTTCAGCAGAGAAGCAATAACAGAAGCCAGACTCTTTCCACCTTCTGTATCCACAATCCCCTTGGGTCCATACTTCCAGAGGGTTAAAGAATAGGAAAACTATCAAGGGAGGGGATGGGATACGGAGTTCTGGTAGTGGGAATTGTGTGGAGTTGTACCCCTCTTATTGTATGGTTATTTTATAAAAAAAAGAAAAAAAGAAAGAAAGAAAGAAAGAAAGAAAGGAAGGAAGGAAGGAAGAAAGAAAGAAAATATACCTCTCATTATCCAGCCCAGGTCTGTGTCTTCCCAGGACCCAGACAAGACGCTCTGCACCAGCTTCATTTCATCCCATCCACCCTTACAGGCACTGCTGTGTTTGCTGAAGATGTTTCCTTCACTCCTGGCACGTTGCCACTCCCATCCCCTACAGAAAGCAATTGCTAAAACCTTGAGGCTTTCAGGTGCTAAATTGATACTTTGTTCTCAGGAGTCCTCCAGACTCTGAAGCAATTAATTCTGCCTTCCACACAAAAGTGGAAAGAATACCTCTGAACTCTTTACAATTACAGTTTGTACTGTGAAATGTACTTTCAGTGAAAAATAGCTCTTTCCCTTTACAAAACAGCTTTATTCAGAACTCAGATCTGAATTCCCTGGGAAACATAGCATGTTTATTTGACTGTGTGCACGACCATCTGGGACTCTTCTTCAGGTGAGAGAGGCACTAGCTATAAGAACATACCTAAGAGAGAGAGACATGGGGTTGTTTAAAAATTGCTTTTGCATTTGGATTGTGAAAGCTTTGTTTTAAGTGTTTTAAGCTTGACATGTAGGCATGTCTTCTCTCCCCACTCATCTCTGCCCTCCATAGTGCTCCAGAGAACCTTGCAGGTCTGAATCACTTGTGGACACATTTTACTTTCACACCAGGATTATAAACTATCTGGTGGTGAGTAAGTGTGTGTGTGTGTGTGTGTGTGTGTGTGTGTGTGTGTGTGTGTGTGTGGTGACATTGCAGCAATAGCTCTGTGCCATCTGTCCATTTTGTAGTATGACTTAATCAATACATGCTTGTAGAAGCTATGATGTACTTTCAGCTCTCTAGATGCTATTTGAACTTTATTTGGATTCAACAGCTCTAGTATAATTTTAGAAATACAGGGCGTGGCTTACAAGAATGATGGCAGGGGGTGCAGAGCCTAGCACAAACTGCAAAAGCACACATTGCTATTGCCAGAATTAGAGCTGTGGGTGTTGAAATCCTTCCAGATGCCCAACAACCACACTATGGACCTCAGGGACCACTTGGAAAGTTCTCACTCTAGAAAGACAAAGCTGCAGAATACAGCCTTGAACACAGTAGGAGTACCTTAAGTGTGTTCCCTATGGCATACACTCACACCCTCTTCCCACCCTGGGTCTTGCTGAGAGTTGAGGTTCTGCCTCCACTTCCCTGCAGCCTTACTTCAGGATATATATATATATATGTATATGTATATGTATATGTATATGTATATGTATATGTATATGTATATGTATATGTATATGTATATGTATATACATATACATATACATATACATATACATATACATATATATATAGTGTATTTCTTGGATAAACCAGAAATTGAGAGGGAAGGGGAGATATAGAGTGAGACAGAGATCTCTGCCTTTTCCCAGCTGTCCAGAGTGCGGTGTCAATCCTCCACCATGAGGCTGCTCCTGTCACTTCTGGTCCTAATGGCAGTCCTGTTGATGCTTCTGGATGGCCCTGCCCCTGCGTAGGCGGCCCCAGACTTCTCCAGCACCCTGGAGGAGACTCAGGCAAACTGAAAGAGTATGGGAGCATCGTCAGTGAGAAGACCCAGGTCATAGTGGATAAAAATCAAGGAGAAAGAAATTACTACCAAGGCTAGGAACTGGTTTTTGGATACAGTCACTAAGCTAAAGGAGAAACTCAGCAGTAAAGATTGAATGCCAGGAAGCTGCCCCCCCCCAATCCTCTGTAGCCAGGAGGGCTCTGGGGACTTGCTGTAGGAAACCCCCCCAAACTCCTCTACCAATAAAAATCCTACAAAGAAAGGAGAGAGAGAGAGAGAGTGAGACAGAGAGACACTTGCAGCCCTACTTCACCACTCATAAAGCTTCCCACTTGCAAGTGGGGACCAGGGGCTTGAACCAAGGACCTTGCACACTATAATGGGTTCACTTAACCAGGTGCATCACCTCCTGGCCCCATCACTCCAGGCTTTATTGCGATAGCAATCTCACCATGAAGGGCTAAGCCAACACACAGAACAAGCCTAAATATGACTGCTTAGGACTGGACAAGACAGCATTCACAGCACATCCAACTCCAAAATCCCCATCAACTGCAAAGTCCCCTGAGGCTCTGCCAGGAGCTGGATGGATAAGGTCATCAGGAAAGGTGCCCAGTCACACACACAGACTTAGACTCTTACACCAAGGAGCAACTCATGACAGAGCTCTGTCAGCTCTAGTTAATTTTTTGCCCATTGTCAATAAAAACAACAATGCACAAAGTTACTTTCTTACCTATGGTTTTTGTGCCTCTTTCTTTGATTTCCTAAAGTGGCTTTTCACAGTTAGGGAGCAGAGAACTAGAGGTTACAAGAGCATGGGGACAGTTTGACACTTTCTTGGTTGCTGGGTGAGGCAACTTCAAGGTTGATGGTCACAGTCCTCAAGCTGAGTAGGATGGATTCCTGGTTAATTTGAAATTAAATCAGGAGCTTTATTCCTATCAGAATTCCAGTGTACTCATGGGGTTCCAATCATATTTGGGGCATAGAGGGAAGAGCTAGACATAAAAATACCTGGGTGTGACCTGAGACTGACCTCAGCCCCCAGATGAGGGGAGGTATATGTAGAGTAAGGGTGGGGCAATGCATTGTGTGCAGTGTTTCTGGGGAGTCTTAAACTTCCATTCACTCACACATCAACACAGCTGTGCTAATCCCTGAGTCACTGTGGGCCCTGATTTCTAGTTTCAGCCTTTGAAGTCACTGTAGCCACTAGTGTTTTCTGGGAAGCTCTGAGTCTGAGGGCTGCCATATACAACTTGCTCAGGTGCAGATTCCTTTTTGACAGCAGGAAGTTAAAGAGGGCAATAGGGCTGTGCTCAATTCACACTGTGGCAACCAACAGCTTGATCAGATGTAAGAAAGACAGAAGGGAATCCATCTGGTTGGTAAAGTAGGGATTTTGCCCATCTCTCCCATCTGCCTCTTTGTTCTGTCAATTACAGCAAATCTTTAAACACTGCTCATTGATGTTGAAGAAATTTTCTGATCACAGACTTCCTGTTACTTGTTATTGGAAAAACCTACATCAGCCTTTGCATCCGTTTGCAAAGTACATTATTGGCTACATGTACATTCTTTTGACTAATGCATACCATTAGGCCTGTGTCCCATCATCCCAAACCCTGCTCTTAGACGAAGTCTGGATATTTCAGAGATAACTACCCAGAGGCAAAAGAGTGTTGGATTGCCATAGTGATCACTCATGAATATGAATATCTGACTGCTATCCCAGTGGTCTGGAGATTGTGCATGGGATAACTGGAATAAAAAGAATGTACCTGACATTATCCTGTTTGGATAATGACAGTTTTAAGTACCTTTTCTCCCTTAAAAATGTATTCTAATTGTTTTCTTTCTCTCTCTCTCTCTTTCTTTCTTTCTTTTTTGCCTCCAGGGTTATTACTGGAGCTCGGTGCTTACACCACGAATCCACTGCTCTTAGAGACCATATTTTCCCTTTTGTTACCCTGGTTGTTTTTATCGTTGTGGTTATTATTATCATTGCCATTCATGTCATTGTTGTTGGGTAGGACAGAGAGAAATGGAGAGAGATGGGGAAGACAGAGGGGGAGAAAAAGATAGACATCTGCAGACCTGCTTCACCACCTGTGAAGAAACTCCCCTGCAGGTGGGGAGCCGGGGGCTTGAACCAGATCCTTACACTGGTCCTTTCTGATTTGTACATCCTGTTGTTTTGTCTGAACAATGTCATGTAAAGCATAAATTTTACAAATAAGTAGATGAGACACATACTTGATACTGTTCTAGTTAGGGATGTCATATGTGTGTGTTCCCACCTGACCTCTTCTGATCAATTGTATCTGTGTGTGGTACTTTGTCTCCACCCTAGATGTGTCTAATCTCAGGGCTCTGGTGTCTGACTAAGGTTCTCTCCACCTGTGCATTCCCTACACATTGTTTTTTAAGTTTCATTTATTTATTCGCTGTGGAAGAAGAGATTAAAAAAAGAGAGAGAGAGAGAAAGAAGCAGAAGTAAAAAGAGATGAGAGGACTTCTCAGCTCTGGCATTTAACAGTATAAAAGATTGCAATCTTTAATCTCTGGGGTCCAAAGCATACACATTGACGCTCCAACAGGCTGAGTTATCTTTCTTATCACTCTGTGTATTGCTAATCTCCACCAAGAACAGATCAAGCAATCTAGAGTTTACAAACACTCATCAGTCAGGGAGGTGGCTCAATGGATAGAGCAGAGTACCAGCACCAAGAGCTCCAGGGTTCAACATAGCCAAGGTATATCAGAGCAGTGCTTTAATCTCCTTTAATCTTCCCCCCCACTCTCTCTGTCTGTCTGTCTCTCTCCCTCCCTTCCTCCCTCCCTCTCCTTCTTCCTTTCCCTCTCCCTCCTTCCTAAAATAGTTCACTGGTCTCTTCTTGCTTCTATAATCCATCCATGCATGGATGGATGCAAGGATGGTTCTCTATACATAAGTCAATTATCAGTCATCTATGTATGACTTTGTAAAGTTTTTGATAGTCAACAACTAGAAGGCCTGGTCATTGCCACTCCTATTGTAAACTATATGGCTTTCTAGCCTCTGCATCTTGACAAGTTGCAGACACTCTTTGCTTGGTTATTTCATGGATGAAATGACAGTGCAGGACTGTGATGTTTCTTAGTTCCTATGTTCTCATTTCTTCTCAGGTGTGAGCCTATAATTTCTATAATTGTATTCTTACTAGATGATAGTCAATGACATATTTTTAAATGCATAGACCTATAAAAAATAAAATGAGTTATACAACATTTGTTATAACATTTTGCTCATTTTTCCAGTGTTCTTTATGTACACATTTTTCCTGTGGTACAAAAATCAGTGTATACCTTTTTACTCAGCTTCCTTCACTTCATATTAGAGAACATTTCCTAATATTAATAAAAGTAATTATTGAAACCATTATTTCTTATGATTGCATATAAGATACATACAGCACAGTGTATTTCATTAACAGTTTATTGTTTAATATTTATGCCAGTGTTAAATGAAACTCAGTAATAGATAAGGAATTTGCTCACACACATGTATGTGTGTTCCATATGTCTATCACATGATAGCTGAAGGTTAGTCTCAGGTCACACCCAGGTATTTTTATGTCTAGCTCTTCCCTCTATGCCCCAAATATGATTGGAACCCCATGAGTACACTGGAATTCTGATAGGAATAAAGCTCCTGATTTAATTTCAAATTAACCAGGAATCCATCCTACTCAGCTTGAGGACTGTGACCATCAACCTTGAAGTTACCTCACTCAGCAGTCAAGAAAATGTCAAACTGTCCCCATGCTCTTGTAACCTTTAGTTCTCTGCTCCCTAACTGTGAAAAGCCACTTTAGGAAATCAAAGAAAGAGGCACAAAAACCATAGGTAAGAAAGTAACTTTGTGCATTGTTGTTTTTATTGACAATGGGCAAAAAATTAACTAGAGCTGACAGAGCTCTGTCATGAGTTGCTCCTTGGTGTAAGAGTCTAAGTCTGTGTGTGTGACTGGGCACCTTTCCTGATGACCTTATCCATCCAGCTCCTGGCAGAGCCTCAGGGGACTTTGCAGTTGATGGGGATGTTGGAGTTGGATGTGCTGTGAATGCTGTCTTGTCCAGTCCTAAGCAGTCATATTTAGGCTTGTTCTGTGTGTTGGCTTAGCCCTTCATGGTGAGATTGCTATCGCAATAAAGCCTGGAGTGATGGGGCCAGGAGGTGGTGCACCTGGTTAAGTGAACCCATTATAGTGTGCAAGGTCCTTGGTTCAAGCCCCTGGTTCCCACTTTCAGGCAGGATGCTTCACGAGTGGTGAAACAGGGCTGAAGATGTTTTGTCTTCATATTTCTGTCAACATTGTACATGAAGTTTCTGAAGTCCCGACTCTTATTAAGCTGAAACCAGATAGAAAATAAAGTTATTTAGGAAGGAGATTCAAAATTAGAAAATTAGAATTATTAGATGCAAATAGAAAAAGAAAGAAAGATGTCTAGTAAAATAACTGATATAATTTTGTTGACTCCATATATATATATATATATATATATATATATATATATATATACCCTTTCACTCTTAGGTCCCTTTTCTAAGTCAGAGAGATGAAGACATACTGAGAGAGATTCCACAACTCCAGATGAGTGATGCTAATATGTTGCGCTGGGCTTCAAATTTGGATCTTGTGGATTATGCGGCACATGTCCTGTCCTGTGATTATTATCACTTAAAATAAATATCTTATTGTTATTTATTTATATATATATATATTTATTTATTTATTATTGTCAATGGTTAGCTATTTATGTCAGTGATGTATTTTTTAGCTCTTCATTTAAGAGACTAAGAATTTAAAGAGAAGATATTCTCAGAAAATTAAGAGTTGGGTGGGGGTAGATAGCATAATGGTTATGCAAAGAGACTCTCATGCCTGAGGTTCCAAAGTCCCAGGTTCAAGCCTCTGCACCACCATAAGCCAGAGCTGAGCAGTGCTGTGATAGAAAAAAGAAAGTAAGGAAATTAAGAAGCAACACATCTTATTAGTACTTTCACTCTGTAATGTGAAATATCACACAAAAACACTAAATATAAAATCTGTATATATTCTAGTTAAACTGTCCAAGTAGATGTGCCTGAGGAATACTAGAGGGTTAGGTTATTGGCTATGCTTGTCAAAATCGAGGGTGAAAGCAGGAACCAGTAGAAACCTTTAAAAATCTTTGGGTGGGAGATGAGTAAGTTGAGGAGACTGATCAAGGAAAGTCACTTTTCGTGAAGCAACAGAAACTTTTGATTGGAGATGATATTAATTTCTGCTGTGTAAGATATAAAATACCTTTTCCTTACGTTCTTGTGGAGTCTCTAGGAAAATAACTGTCTCTCCACTGGGAGTATAGATCGACCTGTCAATGCCCATGTTCAGCGGGGAAGCAATTACAGAAGCCAGACCTTCCACCTTCTGCATTACATAATGACCCTGGGTCCATACTCCCAGAGAGTTAAAGAATAGGAAAGCTATCAGAGGAGGGGATGGGATACAGAGTTCTGGTGGTGGGAATTGTACCCCTCTCACCCTATGGTTTTGTCAGTGTTTCCTTTTTATAAATAAAATAAAATAATTTTTTTTAAAAAAAGAAAATAACTGCCTCTCTTGAATGTATTTCAAATTGAATTCAATTTTAGAATTGTTTTAAAGTGCAAAGCCATCTTTAAAATGGAAGTAAAAGAGAATTATTGACTTACAATCAGATTACATAAATTATATGTAAACCACATCTGGTTGTATAAGCTATTAAGAACAATGAACCCACCTTCTTGTTCTCTAGTATGTGCTTGTATGGCTATGAGTTTTCATCTCAGTACTGCTTTAGCTGTGTCCTATATATTCTGATAGCTTGTGTCTTGAAGCATTTGAATTTCTTGCTTAAGTGCTTCTCTGACCCAGCTATTATTAAGCAATATGCTGTTGAGTTTCCAAGTTTTGTGACTTTTAGTAATTTTCTGTTTGTTGTTAACAGTAAAGCTAACAGTCAGCTTTACTCCACTGTGGTCTGAGAAGGTTCTTTGGATGATCTCAATGCTCTTGAATTTGTTACTGTCTTTGTAGCCTAACATCCTTGAGGATGTGCTGTGTGGATTTGAAAAGAATGTGTATTCCAGTTTCTTGGAGTGAAGAATTCTGAAAATGTCCAGAAGGTCTAGTCTATCCATCTCTTTGATTAATCCTATTGTTTCTTTGTTGATTTTCTACTTAGTTGAACTGTGTAATGTGAGAGGGAGGTTTTCAAGTCTCCTACTACTACTGTGTTACTATTGTTGTATTTTTGTAGTTCTTTCAGTAGGTATTTATGTATTTAGGTGGACTCTTATTGGGTGCATAGATGTTAATAATTGTAAAACCTTCTTGGTTGATTGATCCTCTGATCATTGTGCCATGACCTTGCCTATCTTTTATTACTTTATTTAATTAAAAGTGTATTTTATTAGAGATGAGACTGGCTGTTCCTGCCTTTTTTGGTGGTCCATTAGCCTGTATGATAGTTTTCTATCCTTTCACTTTAAGTCTGTGTTTGTCTTGTTGGGTCAGGTGGGATCCTTGCAAGCAGTATATGGTTGTCTTCTTTTTTTGATCCATCCTCCCACTCTGTGCCTCTTAACGGGTGAATAAAAGCCATTGACATGTATTGATATTGTGGATTTAAAGCATTGTGGTGCCATTATGCAACTTTTTTTTTAATTTGCTCTGATATATGGTATTTTGGTGATGCCCTTGTTTATAGGAGGTACATACTTGTTTATAGAACTTCCTTTAGTGCAGGCTTGGTGATAGTTGCCTCCTTTATATGTTGCTTATCTGAGAAGGTTTTAATCCCTCCATCTTATCTGAATGAAAATCTAGCAGTATATATCATCCTTGGTTGAAACTCTTTTTCATTGAGAGCTCTCAGTAGATATCTTGCCATTCTCTTCTGGCTTTTAGAGTTTGAGTGGAGAAATCTGCTGATAGTCTTATGGGTTTTCCCTTGTATGTGACTTTTTGTTTTTCTCTTGCAGCCTTTATGATCCTTTCTTTATCCTTACTGCTTTTCATTGTAACTCTGATGTAACACGGTGTCTTCAGGTCTGAGTTGATTCTGTTTGGGACTCTCTGGGCAGAATGTTCTCATGCCCCCAGAAGAGGCAAAAGATTGGTCGAGGAAGTTGACCAATCATAAAGTGTTCCAGCCCTCTTAATGAAAGAAATAGGGAAAAACAAACAAAGAAACAAAAACTCCTCTGATGGCTCCTGGCTGAGCCTGGAGTCTTGAGAATGAGGTTGTCTCTATAGGAAGCCTCTTTGTCTGTGGCTGGTTCCCTTATTCCTCTGGAGTGAGGGAGTTGGGAAGAGGGGGCATACAGAGGGCTAATTTTAACTCACAAAATCTCTGCTCAATGTGCTTGTCCTTTCTGTAGCCCATTCCAGTCTATATGTGATCTTTGGCTCTTTTTCTTGACTCTACTCTGATGTCTCTTGTAAGCGTCCTCCAACATTGGCCTGGAAATCTTGCCCTTACTTAGAATTTCCCAGTTTCAAGCAGCTGCAGCATTGCTTCACCACTTGTGAAGCATCTCTCTTGCAGATGAGAACCAGGAACAGCTGTTTTAATATTTTTGTCATGCTGGGGCTCCTTGTATAGAAACAGATATAGATAGATAGATAGATAGATAGATAGATAGATAGATAGATAGAGAGGAAGGTACATATTTCCTCCAATGCAGTGGAAGATTGGACTCAAACTTGGGTCATGCATGTGGGAAAGCAGGCACCCTATTCAGGTTATCTATTTGGCTGATCTTACCATATTTGCTTGAGGATTTGGTCTATCTCGACTTTCCCGTGAAACTGGGTGCTCCTTAGCTTTAGTAAGCTTGCCAGGGTTGAGTCCAGACACAATAGCTATTAAGGATTCTCTAAACAGACAACGAAAGAGGGGAGTCCGATGCTGGACATTATGGGTTCTCTATTGTCTATCCATCCTCTGTCCCCTATTTCATATTTGTTTCTGCACCTACACCCACACAACTCATCCTAGAGGAGACATCGTATGCCTGCTAGCTTGGTGAGCTCCTTGTGCACAAGTTCTCTTCATCTCTCTTAGCTGTTTATTTCCCTGGGAAAGCAGAGGTTTAATTTATATTCTTTGCATCCGGCATGTAGAGCCCATATAATAGAAAATTAATTAAATGAATAAGGAGATAAATGGCCACTTTTGACCTTCCCACAGGAATAGTCTTCAGAATAGTGAAGTTCTCTCCTGGCCAAATCACTGCTGTATTTGTCTAAGACAACCTCTACCTTTCAAGTCACTTTTATTTGAATTTCATTATAGTACTACAGAGTTTAGAGTAAATGTTTCCAGTGGGCATGAACTAAATTTTATCCTTTCTAAATATGCACCTATCTTCATGATAAAGAAGCCCTATTTTAGTAAATGATTTTGTCTGTTGTGTTAACTAGCAGTTTTCATACATGCATGTGTGTGTATACATATATATGTGTATATATATTTATGTATATACATATATATTTATATACAAAACTAATGCTACTTCATAGAGAGAGAACAGTATTTTTTCAAGGATATGCATCACTGATGTGAGCTTTCCTGACTAGATGTTGGTCATAAATGATTACAATTCCTTATAAAATTTAAAAGAAGTAATGGGAAGTGAGGGGACTACTTTTGCAGCAGTTTTAAGTGGAATATTTTTCAATATGTCTATAGCAGACTACCCCACTATTCCCAATACCTGCATTGAAATCAGCTGAATAATACAAAAGGAAAAAAAAGAAAGGAAGGATTGAAAAATAGAAGGAAGAGAATATAAATACATCTTCTCTTGACACTCCTGCATCTTCCTTGGGTGTCTAAGAGCCAAGTTGGAGGTCCTCACCAGGAGATAGTGAAATAGGCCAGTACCTAGCTACCCTTGACATTCATGTTGGGTTCATGTTTTCACTCCTTAGTTCAGGCTTCTCTGGATTTATGAATAGAATCAAGACGAAACAGAAAGCCCGACCAGATAATTGCCTTGAAATAAAATACTATATATAACAAGTTAAGTAAAAGTGCACTTCTCAACTGTCCTTGAAATACATTGCTACATGTCACAAAGTCAGAAAATGTACAGGAGTCACTTTGATTCTGAATCCTAAAGAATTTCAATAAGGCCTTTACCATAGTAATAGGATTTTATCTTTCCTAAGGAAGATGTTGAGCAAAAATATATCATCTTGGGCAAATAAGAGTGCATTTAAAGATAAAAAAAATATTCTAACCACTCATTCTTTAGTCAAAAGTGTATTGTTGATAAGTTAGAGTAAAATTCTATTGCTGTACCAGTCAATTCCAAAAGTTAAAAATATTTTAAAAATATTTTTATTTGTTTATTAATGAGAAGGATAGGAGGAGAGAGAAAGAACCAGACATCACTCTGGTACATGTGCTGCCGGGGACTGAACTTAGGACTTCATGCTTGAGAGTCCAACACTTCATTCACAGTGCCACCTCCCGGACCACGTTACAAAATAATTTTTTTAAATATTTATTTTATTTATTTATTCCCTTTTGTTGCCCTTGTTGTTTTATTGTTGTAGTTATTATTGTTGTTGTCATTGTTGAATAGGACAGAGAGAAATGGACAGAGGAGGGGAAGACAGAGAGGAGGAGAGAAAGATAGACACCTGCAGACCTGCTTCACCGCCTGTGAAGCGACTCCCCTGCAGGTGGGGAGCCGGGGTTCAAACCAGGATCCTTATGGCAGTCCTTGTGCTTTGCGCCACCTGCGCTTAACCCGCTGCGCTACAGCCCGACTCCCTACAAAATAATTTTTAAAAGACTTTCTTTTATCACACTTTCTTAATTGCCATTCCTAATAAGAATGGATAAAGCTGGGAAAGTGGATCATTACAAATTATTAAAGATCAACTTGTATCTTTAACTCTTTCTCTAATTGCAAGGTATATCATTTTACAAGGAAAATTCGAACGAAGTCAGTATCATCTGTGTTTAATGTTTAGAATACTGCTTGTTTACTTTATGTTTAATTCAGGTTTTCAACCTCAAAGATTTCTCATAATGAATTTTAGCTTTAATGTGTTATTGGAATTGTGCACCTATGATCCCTTGTAAATTCATGCACAATAATAATACTCAGCATTTATATGGAGCTTTTCATCTTCAAAGCACATAATGCATATTTGGAAACTCATCATCTCTGCAATATTATGAAGAAGGTAAATATCCTTATCTCCATTGTACAGATAGGGAAACTGAAAGGGACAAATCATTCATAGGCCTAGTGATAAAGGGGTTATAACTTTGTGTGTGGGTAGAGTCAAGAAATATTTATATTTCATTTCAAAACTGATAAAACTAAAAGAGCATTAAACTATTGGCTTAACATTTTACGATACGAAAATTCCTGCACCTGTCTCAAATGCATACATATATTCTCCAAATACAGTATGAAGCTTAAAAGTAAGTTAGAAATTTAAAAAAGTTAGTATTTGTGGATCAATATACTAAGTCGATATGTTTTGCAATGTCTAGTCCCATTCTAAACAATCATTTTGGGGCTGGGCAGTGGTGCATCTGCTTAAGCACACATAATACACTGCTCAAGAACCCCTAGTTCTCACCGGCAGGAGGAAAGCTTTGCAAGTGATGAAGCAGGGCTGTAAGTGTCTCTCTGTCTCTCTCTCCTTCTCTATCTGCCCTCCCTCTCAATTTCTCTCTGTACTATTGGATTAAATAAAGTTAAATAAATAAATAAACATTTTTGCACTGTTTTAAGGTGTTACTTGTAAATTCTTTTTTCTAGTTATCCTACCAAATTGACATTATATTTTTAATGTTCTTTCATGGAAAACAGAAGATTTTTTGTTTTAAGAAGTTAACTATTAATTATTTCCACATAACAATTTATGTTAAGTTCAACATGCAAGGTAATAGGCAAGTACTTAGCTATTTTGCTATAGTTTTAATAAAATTTAAAGCATATGGGGAGTCAGGCAGTAGTGCAGTGGGTTAAGCGCATGTGGCGCAAAGCGCAAGCACCAGAGTAAGGATTCTGGTTGGAGTCCTGGCTCGCCACCTGCAGGGGAGTTGCTTCACAGGTGGTGAAGCAGGTCTGCAGGTGTCTATCTTTCTCTCTCTCCCTCTCTGTCTTCCCCTCCTCTCTCCATTTCTCTCTATCCTATCTAACAATGATGACATCAATAACAATAACAACAACAACAAAAAAACAAGGGCAACAAAAGGGAAAATAAATAAAAGAAATCTAAGGCATATGAATACAGATATTTTAGTCATGATCCTTATCAATATTAGTTAGTTAAATATTTATTTATTTTACAGAGACAGAGATAAATTGAGGGGGAAGAAAGTAGAAGGAGAGAGAGACACCCGTAGCACTATTTTGCCTCTCTCCCCTTGTATGTGGGGACTGGAACCCAGTTCCTTGCACATGGTAATATGTGCACTCTGCCAGGTGTACCACTACCTGATCTCTTGAAATGTGTTTGTTAATTTTTGTAATATTTAATCTATTATTATAACACAACCATAAACAAATATACAAGAGATTTTATAGTCTATTGAAATGCTAGCTTTCAGAGACATAATTTTAGAGTACAAATTCATAATAAAGAGAAGACCACATTGTCTCAGGAACAAAAGGTTTTCTTGAGAAAAACAATAATCCCAGCAATAAAGAGTCGTACCAGGGGGTTCCCGGAAGATGGCGGACTGAGAAGCTGCTAGTGGCTGAGCTCTGACCACATCTCCTGAAAACAGTAGGATTTTCTGCCTATAGTAGGCCAGCCAATAAGGGGTCCTAGCGGTGACACTAAGGGAGTGACTATAACTTAATTTGGGTTAAGATTTAGAGTAGGAAAAAAGGGGAAGAATTTTTTTTCTTCCTTTTAATTTCTAAGCATACCTCCTTCCCACCCCACCCCCCATAACCAGTCCCTGGGGACCAGCTCCTAGCAGGATCCCCTGCCAGGAGCTCCTTTTCTTTACCAAATTCCTGTCCCACCAGGGAGTATCATCAATTCCAAGTCTATACCCTTCTGAAACCTCAGGCCTTTTGTCTTTCTAAGTAGCCAACCCATCCCCACCTCACCCCGCATAGCTAATTAAATAATTAAAAATCAATACATAAAAAAAAACCTTTCCTTTCACTGCCCTTTGATGACTGTTCTTTTTCTTTTCTCTCTTTTTTTTCTTTTTCTCATTCTTGTCATCCTTTCTTCCTTAATCCTACAGCTTCCAAAGTCACAGCCCCCAGCCCCCACACCAACAAACAGTGTGCTTTTTTGAGTTCACTGATACACATTTGGGAAATTCCTTTCACTGCTCTTTAATTACAGCTCTTTTTCTTATCTTTTCCCTTTTCTCTCTCTTGCCTATTTTTTTTTATCTTTTCATACACTTCTTCCTTCTTCTTTGCCTTTCTGAATTTGTGAATTATTTTGGGGAAGAAATCTGACTCAGAGTGGACTTTCTATGTGTGTATCTCTGCTCTAGCTCCCTTTCCCCTCTTGTTACCCCTAGAATATACAGTGGATAGTAGATTTGCATAACTGTCTATTCTTGCTATCCATTCTTTCTTTTCTCTTTCTTCTTCACTGGGATTTGGTTATTATTTATTCACGGACTAGAGAAATTGTATGGCTAAATGGTAACGATTAAACTGCTTCAATACTTGCTTCAGTTGCTACTGTAATTCCTGAGGTTGGTGAGTGCAATTGTCATAAAGGTATTTAGTACAGTGTTACTTGTACTCAAGACGCAACAACTGAGGAACAACAGAGCATTAAAAAAAAAAAGAAAAACATAAATAAAAAAAAAATGGGTAGAACAAAAACAAATAAAACTGGTACTCCAATGAATGAAGACAAGAGCCCAGAAGAAAGTACAAATCAGCCAGAAGGAACCATAGATAAGAAAAGTATGCAAGCAATAATAAACTTATTAATCACAGAAATGAAAACAACATTGGAGGAAAGGAATGGCAGTATTAGGGAAACAACAGTTGAGACCCCCAAGGAAATACTGATTATCTTGAGGAAATTAGAGAACTAAAAGCTGAAATAGCTGTAATGAAGAAAGAAGCTGAGGCAAGGGAAAGCAGACTAACAGAAGCAGAAAACAGAATTAGTCAGACAGAGGATGAGTTACAGAAAATGAGGTGAAAGAGCTTAAAAAGAGATTGAGAGACACTGAAAACAACAACAGAGACATATGGGATGATCTCAGAAGAAGTAACATTCATATAATTGGCCTGCCAGAGGAAGAAAGAGAGGAAGGGGAAGCAAACATTCTAGAGGAAATAATAGAAGAAAACTTCTCAGACCTGAATAACAAAGGATATCAAGGTTCAAGAGGCCCAGAGAGTACCAAACAGAATCAACCCAGACCTGAAGACACCAAGACACATCATAGTCACAATGAGAAGAAGTAAGGATAAAGAAAGGATCCTAAAGGCTGCAAGAGAGAAACAAAAAGTCACATACAAGGGAAAACCCAAAAGACTATCTGCAGACTTCTCACTCAAACTCTAAAAGCAAGAAGGGAGTGGCAAGATATCTATCAAGCCCTGAATGAAAAAGGGTTTCAACCAAGGATAATATATCCTGCTAGACTTTCATTCAAACTAGATGGAGGGATCAAAACCTTCTTAGACAAACAACAGTTAAAGGAGGCAACCATCACCAAGCTGACCCTGAAAGAGGTTCTAAAAGACCTCTTATAAACAAGAACATCACTATAATACTTGCAATATATCAGAGCAAACAAATTTTTTTTTTGAACAATGGCACTACAGTACATTAAATCCATAATATCAATAAACATCAATGACTTAAACTCACCCATCAAAAGGCACAGGGTGGGGGGATGGATCAGAAAACATAACCCAACCATATGCTGCTTGCAAGAATCCCATCTGTCACAACAAGATAAACACAGACTTAAAGTGAAAGGATGGAAAACTATCATACAGGCTAACGGACCACAAAAAAGGGCAGGAACAGCCATTCTCATCTCAGACATGATAGATTTTTAAATTAAATAAAGTAATAAAATATAGGCAAGGACATTACATAATTATTAGAGGATCAATCAGCCAGGGAAGACTTAACAATTATTAACATCTATGCACCCAGAGGGACCATCTAAATACATCAAGCAACTACTGAAAGAATTTCAAAAATACATCAATAGTAATACAATAATAGTGGGAGACTTCAATACCCCATTCTAACATGTAGACAGATCAACAAAGCAGAGAACCAATAAAGATACAAGAGAATTGAATGAAGAGATTGACAGACTAGACCTCTTGGACATTTTCAGAGTCCTTCACCCCAAAAAACTGGAATACTCCTTCTTTTCAAATCCACATAACACATACTCAAGGATAGACCATATGTTAGGCCACAAAGACAGCATCAATAAATTCAAGAGCATTGAAATCACCCCAAGTATCTTCTCAGACCACAGTGGAGTAAAACTGACAATTAACAACAAACAGAAAATTATTAAAAGTCACAGAATTTGGAAACTAAACAACATACTCCTTAAGAACCACTGGGTCAGAGATTCACTCAAGCAGGAAATTCAAATGTTCCTGGAAACAAATGAAAAAGAAGACACAACCTATCAATATACTTGGGACACTGCTAAGGCAGTACTGAGAGGGAAACTTATAGCCATACAATCACATATTAAACAACAAGAAGAAGCTAAATGAACGACCTTACTGCACACCTCAAGGATTTAGAGGAAGAGGAACAAAGGAACCCTAAAGCAACCAGGACATAAATCACTAAAGTTAGAGCAGAAATAAACAACATCGAAAATAAAAGAAGCATACAAAAGATCAATGAAGCCAAATGTTGGTTCTTTGAAAGATTAAACAAAATTGACAACCCCCTAGCCAGACTCACCAAACAAATAAGAGAGAAGACTCAAATTAATAGAATTGTAAACGATACAGGAGATATCACAACTGACACCACAGAAATCCAGAGAATTCTGCGAAACTTCTATAAAGAACTATATGCCACCAAGCTAGAGAATCTGGAAGAAATGGAACACTTCCTAGAAGCATATGCCCTTCCAAAACTTAACCAAGAAGAACTACAAAATCTAAATGCACCAATCACAGACAAAGAAATTGAAACTGATATTAAGAATCTCCCCAACAACAAAAGTCCTGGACCAGATGACTTCACAAACGAATTCTACGAAACTTTCAGGAATCAGTTAGTACCCATACTTCTTAAGCTTTTCCATAAGATTGAAGAAACAGGAATACTCCCTTCCACCTTCTATAGAGCCAACATCACCCTGATACCAAAAGCTGATAGGGACAGAACAAAAAAGGAAAACTACAGACCAATATCTCTGATGAACATAGATGCCAAAATATTAAACGAGATCTTGGCCAACCGGATACAGCAACATATCAAAAAGATTGTTCATAACAACCAAGTGGGATTCATCCCAGGAATGCAAGGCTGGTTCAACATCCGTAAGTCAATCAATGTCATTCACCACATCAATAAAAGCAAAGCCAAAAACCACATGATTATCTCAATAGATGCAGAGAAAGCCTTTGACAAAATCCAACACCCATTCATGCTCAAAATTCTACAAAAAATGGGAATAGATGGGAAATTCCTCAAGATAGTGGAATCCATATATAGCAAACCTACAGACAACATCATACTCAATGGACAGAAGCTGAAAGCATTTCCCCTCAGATCGGGCACTAGACAGGGCTGTCCACTGTCACTGTTACTCTTCAACATAGTATTGGAAGTTCTTGCCATAGCAATCAGGCAAGAGAAAGAAATCAAAGGAATACAGATAGGAAGGGAGGAAGTCAAGCTCTCACTATTTGCAGATGATATGATAGTATACATAGAAAAACCTAAAGAATCCAGTAGAAAATTACTGGAAGTTATTAGGCAATATAGCAAGGTATCAGGCTACAAAATCAGTGTACAAAAATCAGTGACATTTCTCTATGCAAACACTAAATCTGAAGAAGAAGACATCTTGAAATCACTCCCATTTACTGTTTCAGCAAAATCAATCAAATACCTAGGAATAAAGTTGACCAAAGAAGTGAAAGACTTGTATACTGAAAACTATGAGTCGCTACTCAAGGAGATAGAAACTGATACCAAGAAATGGAAAGATATCCCATGCTCATGGATTGGAAGAATAAATATCATCAAAATGAATATTCTCCCCAGAGCCATATACAAATTTAATGCAATACCCATCAAAGTTCCACCAAGCTTCTTTAAGAGAATAGAACAAACACTACAATCATTTATCTGGAACCTGAAAACACCTAGAATTGCCAAAACCATCTTAAGGAAAAGAAACAGAAATGGAGGCATCACACTCCCAGACCTTAAACAATATTATAAAGCCATCATCATCAAAACAGCATGGTACTGGAACAAAAATAGGCACACAGACCAGTGGAACAGAATTGAAATCCCAGAAGTAAATCCCAACACCTATGGGCATCTAATCTTTGATAAGGGGGCCCAAAGGATTAAATGGAAAAAGGAGGCTCTCTTCAATAAATGGCGCTGGGAAAACTGGGTTGAAACATGCAGAAGAATGAAATTGAACCACTTTATCTCACCAGAAACAAAAATCAACTCCAAATGGATCAAAGACCTAGATGTCAGACCAGAAACAATCAAATACTTAGAGGAAAACATTGGTAAAACACTTTCCCACCTACACCTCAAGGACATCTTTGACGAATCAAACCCAATTGCAAGGAAGACTAAAGCAGAAACAAACCAATGGGACTACATCAAATTGAAAAGCTTCTGCACATCCAAAGAAACTATTAAACACACAAAGAGACCCCTCACAGAATGGGAGAATATCTTCACATACTATATATCAGACAAGAAACTAATCACCAAAATATATAAAGAGCTCAGCAAACTTAGCACCAAAAAAGCAAATGACCCCATCCAAAAATGGGCAGAGGATATGAACAAAAAGATATTCACCTCAGAGGAGATCCAAAAGGCTAACAAACATATGAAAAACTGCTCTAGGTCACTGATTGTTAGAGAAATGCAAATTAAGACAACACTAAGATACCACCTCACTCCTGTAAGAATGGCATACATCAAAAAGGACAGCAGCAACAAATGCTGGAGAGGATGTGGCAACAGAGGAACCCTTTTACATTGCTGCTGGGAATGCAAATTGCTACAGCCTCTGTGGAGAGAAGTCTGGAAAACTCTCAGAAGGCTAGATATGGACTTTCCATATGATCCAGTAATTCCTCTCCTGGGCTTATACCCCAAGGACTCTATAACACCCAACCAAAAAGAGATGTGTACTCCTATGTTCATAGCAGCACAATTCATAATAGCTAAAACCTGGAAGCAACCCAGGTGCCCAACAACAGATGAGTGGCTGAGAAAGCTGTGGTATATATACACAATGGAATACTATGCAGCTATCAAGAACAATGAACACACCTTCTCTGACCCATCTTGGACAGAGCTAGAAGGAATTATGTTAAGTGAGCTAAGTCAGAAAGATAAAGATGAGTATGGGATGATCCCACTTATCAACAGAAGTTGAGTAAGAAGATCTGAAAGGGAAACTAAAAGCAGGACCTGACCAAATTGTAAGTAGGGCACCAAAGTAAAAGCCCTGTGGTGAGGGGTAGACAGGCAGCTTCCTGGGCCAGTGGGGGGTGGGAGTGGGTGGGAGGGATGGGTCACAGTCTTTTGGTGGTGGGAATGGTGTTTATGTACACTCCTAGCAAAATGTAGACATACAAATCAGTAGTTGATTAATATGAGAGGGGGAAATCAATTGTATGTCTCAAAGTTTTTCAAAACACAAACTGAATCTTTTTAATATATAGGCTGTGTATTTGATATTCGGACTCTCTCAAAAGCCTAGACCAAGTAGATCAGAAGCAACCAATAGCACAGCTATATACAAGATACTGGCTACTGTACAACAACCTCTAGCAAAAGGACTTTTCAAAGTTAACCCAATTACCAAATAATGTGATGATTACATTAACTATCGATTGTCTTTTTGAACCCTAAGACAGCAGGAACCTCACATCTCCACTATAGAGCTCCTACTTCCCCCAGTCCTGGAACCCTTGGATAGGGCCCACTTTCCCATATGCCTCTCCCAATCCATATCAAATAATATTGCATCAGCCGATCACAACCTAACCAACACAACGATTGCCACCTCAACATGCTTCACCTCAGACTGTGTCCAGAGACTTCACGTGTGGAATGACAACCCTTCAGCTTCATTACTCGGGTGAGACCTTTCCTTTTATAGTACACTCTAATTTCATCTCAGGTGTTTCACTTTCTAACAAAGTCCCAAAAGCTAGATATACACTATTTTCTGTGTGAGAGAT
The DNA here is from genome assembly GCF_950295315.1 of Erinaceus europaeus. Classification (NCBI taxonomy): domain Eukaryota; kingdom Metazoa; phylum Chordata; class Mammalia; order Eulipotyphla; family Erinaceidae; genus Erinaceus; species Erinaceus europaeus. The sequence continues at coordinate 21,237,281 of NC_080174.1, forward strand.
CTTATGTTCACATGTATCCATAAACTACTGCAAAATATATACCTGAAAGCAGAAGTACACTAGAGTTTGCAGTGAGTACCTTCCTAACACTTCCTCTCCACTATTCCAAGCTTTGGGTCCATGATTGCTCAACAATTTGTTCGGCTTTGTATGTTAACTCTCTTTTCAATCACCAGGTTCCAGATTCCATCAGGATGCTAGCCAGGCTTCCCTGGATTGAAGACCCCATCAATGTGTCCTGGAGCTCAGCTTCCCCAGAGACCCACCCTACTAGGGAAAGAGAGAGGCAGACTGGGAGTATGGACTGACCAGTCAACGCCCATGTTCAGCGGGGAAGCAATTACAGAAGCCAGACCTTCTACCTTCTGCAACTCTCAATGACCCTGGGTCCATGCTCCCAGAGGGATAGAGAATGGGAAAGCTGTCAGGGGAGGGGGTGGGATATGGAAATTAGGTGGTGGGAATTGTGTGGAGTTGTACCCCTCCTACCCTATGGTTTTGTTAATTAATCCTTTCTTAAATAAAAAAAAATTGGGAGTCGGGCTGTAGCGCAGCGGGCTAAGCGCAGGTGGCGCAAAGCACAAGGACCGGCAGAAGGATCCCGGTTCGAACCCCGGCTCCCCACCTGCAGGGGAGTCACTTCACAGGCGGTGAAGCAGGTCTGCAGGTGTCTATCTTTCTCTCCTCCTCTCTGTCTTCCCTTCCCTCTCTCCATTTCTCTCTGTCCTATCCAACAACGACAACAACAATAATAACTACAACAATAAAACAACAAGGGCAATAAAAGGGAATAAATAAAATAAATATTTAAAAAAAAAAATAAAAATAAAAAAAAAAAATAAATAAAAAAAAATTAAAAAAAAAAGATTGGTACCAAAATAAGAATCATATAGTGTCTTAGGGAAACAAAGATTAAAAAAGGAAGTCTTGGGGACAGATCCCAATACGGATAGTTTTGTATAGGTTTTGCCAGATTGAGTTCAGTAGAGAAAACAGCAGCTCTGAGGAAGCAAAGGAAACAAGACTAGGCAGAGAGGAAGACTGAAATGTAATGCAGTAACATGGGAGCCTATGACTTATTTGAAGCTAAAATGACTCTTCAGAATTTTTCCAAGTTAAAGTCCAGGGGCTGGGTCTTTGTATTTCTTGATTTCCTTGTAACAAAAGCATAATCAGAATAAGGCAAGTGGAATTCACTATCATAAAGTGCCGGTCCCTGTTCACGGGGCCATATGCCCAGCTGGGCTAGCTTCACAGGCAGTAGAGAGACGACCAGGGACTCATGGCTGAACTAGGAAGCAGTATCTCGTTTATTAATCACATACGTCACCTTTTATGCATCTCTTCATAGGAAGTGGCAAGCGAAAGGAACTGACTCGGAACATTGAAAGAACATAGAAAGTTTCCATCTAAGCAGTGGAGATTAAACCAATACCCTGCAGGCAGGGCGGGACCCAGGTAAAACAGTGATTATGTAAACAGACCACATTGTAAGTAATACAAGCGAACCTAATGTGATGATCAAAACAGAAGGTCTCACAAGCAGAATTTAGAAGCATACCAACAATAAAGCTTTAAGTGTCTGGACACTATTTTAACTCTGATTTATTTATTTATTTATTTATTTTAGTCTAAAACTAAATTTGAATCTCCTCATACCGTTGTATCAATACTTCTTTTAACATTAGTAGAGAAAATATATGTGAGAAGTCTGAAACACGGAAGTGTTCTCTGTAGAATTATTGCTTAACTTCTCCCCTCAAGACACAGGGAAGTTACAATTAATTTTCTATCCAGAAAAACTGTGAACAAAACTTTAAACCCACAGGACTAAAGCTGGAAGAAGTTGTTTTACAAAAGGTTGTCTTGAGAAAAACAATGTTCCTAGAAATAAAGAGCAGTACCAAAATAAGAATCATGTAACATCTAAGGGAAATCAAGATAAAAAAATGAAGTGTTGGGGACAGGCACAAGCAGGAATTAATTAAGAAATTAGGTGTAATTATAATTAGGGATCAGATAGCACGCCTATTTGAGGGCACACATTACAATGCATGACGATGCAGGTTCTATCTCCCAGATACCTCATAGGAGCACCACGCAAATGGGAAGCTTCACTAGTATTGAATAGTACTGTAATGTCTCTTTGCTTTTCCTACTACCCTGTGTCTCACAGGGTGTTTAAAAAAATAAAAGTACTTTGGAATGGTAGAATCAGTCAGGAGCAAAATGCTAGTGAAGAGTCAGGTAGTAGGAAATCCTGGAGGCAAAACTATGGGGTAGGAGCCATGTCAGATTGCCCTACTGGTAAACTACGGAAAGCAACATCAATCACCTGAAAATTCAACAAAATATAATTGGGATTTCTACAGAAACTCATTACATCACAGGTAAGAGCATACACATGTGGCCAGTGAGTGGAAAAAAAAATTGGTGAGGGAAAGATTCTGGAACTCAAGAGGTAGATGTTCTTCTTCTAGCATTTGCCCTTCTTCCGTAGCCAGTCAACAGCGTCAGGTTGAGCCTGATGTAAAGTTTCGAGACCTCCTTTGAATCTGGAGAGGTGGCAGTCGTTGACTATGTGGGTCATAGTCTGTCTGTAGCTGCAGGGGCAGTTCGGGTCATCTCTGGCTCCCCAGCGATGCAACATAGCGGCTCACCGGCCATGGCCTGTTCGATAGCGATTGAGGAGGGCCCAATCATAACGTGCTAGGTCAAAGCTGGGTTGACGCTTGCAGGTGTCTGTGATGAGGTATTTGTTCTTTATCTCAGCTGACTGCCAGCTCTGTTTCCAAGAGTCTGGAACAGAGAAGTTCATTGTAGGTGTAGGGGACCAGATTGGGTGATGAGACGTCAAGCGTTGGACAGGGTGGGCGAAGATATCCGCGTATATTGGCAGGTCCGGTCGAGCGTAGACGTGGGAAATGAACTTAGATGATGCCGCATCCCGACGAACATCTGGCGGGGCGATGTTGCTAAGAACTGGCAGCCATGGAACCGGGGTGGAATGGATGGTTCCAGAAATTATCCTCATGGAGGAATATAATTTGGAATCGACCAAGTGGACATGGGGGCTACGGAACCATACTGGGGCACAGTATTCTGCAGTGGAATAGCATAATGCCAGAGATGATGATTGTAGTGTGGAAGCGCTCGTGCCCCACGAGGAGCTGGCCAGTCTTGCAATGATGTTATTCCTCGTGCCCACCTTTGCTGCAGTTTTTATGAGATGTTCGTGAAATGACAGAGTGCGATCGAGAGTAACGCCAAGATAGACTGGCTGGGCTTCATGCCGGATTCTCATATCGCCAAGCTGCACATTAAGCTCACGCGAGGCCGAGGCATGGTGTAGATGGAAAACAGATGATACCGTTTTTGCAGTGCTAGGGATTAGTCGCCATTTTTTACAGTAATCAGATATCAGAGACATGTCTTTCGTGAGTGTTTCCTCGAGGATGTCGAACTTGGATGCCTGAGTTGCACAGCAGATGTCATTGGCGTAGATGAACTTCCTTGAAGAAGTTTCTGGGAGGTCATTGATGTATAGCGTAGGAGCCAGAACAGAGCCCTGGGGGAGGCCACTTGAGACAGGTCTCCATCTGCTAGACTTGTCACCCAGAAGCACCCGGAATCTTCTGTTTTGGAGAAGAAATGATATAGTGTTGGCCACCCATGGAGGCAGGCATCTTGAGATCTTGACTAGGAGACCACGGTGCCAGTCTGTGTCATAGGCTGCTGTGAGATCAACAAAGGTAGAAGTGAAATAGCACAGCACATTTTGGGTGGCTAGAAAGTAGGTCTGAGTGCCTAAGCGCTGATGATATGATAGCATACATAGAAAAACCTAAAGAATCCAGCAGAAAGCGCCTGGAAATTATCAGGTAATATAGGAAGGTGTCAGAGTACAAAATTAACATACAAAAGTCAATGACATTCAATTATGCAAATACAAAGTCAGAAGAATAATAAATCACTCCCATTCACTATAGCAAACAAACAAACAAACAAACAATAAGATATCTAGAAGTAAACCTAAAGAAAGATGTGAAGGACTAGTATACTGAAAACTATGAGTCACTATTCAATTCAATAGAAAAGAAAAAAAGAAGTGAAAAGATATTCTATGTTCATGAACTGGAATAATTAACACCATCAAAATAAATGTTTTACCTAGGGTCATATACAAATTTAATGCAATACCCATCAAGGTCTCACCATTTTTTAAAGAGAATAGAACAAATGCTACAAATGTTTATCTGGAACCAGAAAATACCTAGAATCGCCAAAAACAATCTTGAGAAAAAAGAACAGAACTTGAAGCATCACACTCCAGATCTCAGACTATATTTTGAGGCCATTGTTCTTGGTACTAAGCAAAAATAGACACATTTATCAGTGGAATAGAATAGAAAGAAAGCACATAAACAAGTCTGTGGACACCTATGGACACTGTACATATGATTTTTTGACAAGTGGGTCTAAACTATTACATGGAGAAAAGAGAGTCTCTTTAACAAGTGGTGTTCGAAAAATTGGGCTGAAACATGCAGAAGAATGAAATTACTAAATTTACCAAAAACAAAAGTAAACTCCAAGGACTTGAATGTTAAACCAGAAACCACCAAATACTTTGGGGAAAATATTGGCTAAACTTTTTTTCCATTGATATTGTATAGGCATCATCCATGATAATAAAATTTCAAGGAAGACTAAAACAAAAATAAAACCAATGGGTCTACATCAAATTGAAAAGCTTCAGCATAGCAAAAGAAACTGCCACCCAAATAAAGAGACTCCTTACAGAAAGGGGGGGGATCTTTATACTAGACAAAAGGCTCACCAAACTCAGTAACAAAACAAAGCAAAAATGACCCCATTCCTAAGTAGGGAGAAAATATGAATAGAATATACACCAAAGAAAGGATCCAAAAGGCTATGAGACATATAAGAAATGCTCCAAGTCACTGATTTTCAGAGAAATGCAAATAAAGACAATGAGATACCACTTTACTCTTGTGAGAATGCCATATATCAGAAAGATTAGTGAGAACAAATGCTGAGAGGTTAGTGGGGTAAGGGAACTTTCCACCACTACTAGTGGGAATGCAAGTTGGTCCAACTCCTTCCTGTGGAGAGTAGTCTGGGCAATTGTCAGTAGGCTAGAGATTGACGTATCCCACAACCCTGCAATTCCTCTCCTGGAGGTATATCCAAACAATAAAACACACCTACCCAAAAAGATTTGTGTATACCCATGTTCATAACAGAACGGTTTGTAATAGGCCAAACCTGGAAGCAACCTAGGTGTCCAACAACAGATGAATTGATGAGAAAAAATGTAATGGAATACTACTCAGATATTAAAACTGGTAAATTCACATTCTTCACCTCATCATAGATAGAGGTTGAAGGAATCATGTTACGTGAGATAAGTAAGAAAAAGAAGGATGAATATGGGATGATCTCATGCATGGAATGAAATTGAGTAATAAGAACAAAAGTGGAAAAACAAAGTAGAACTTGGACTGGGTTTGGTATATTACACCAAAGCAAAGGACTCTAGGGGGAGGGGGGAGCTTCAGGTCCTGGTGTATGATGGTGAAGGAAGACCTAGCATGGGACTAAGAGTGTTTTGCAGAAAACTAAGAAGTTTTACACCTGTACCAACAGCTGTATTTGCTGTAAGCCATGAGTCCCCCAATTATAAAAATAAAATTAAAGAACATGGTAGTAAAAAATAACTATTTTCAACATTATACCACACCCTACCTTTGGAAACAACAAATAAAAAGAAAAATAAAAGAAATAAATGAAAAATGTTATTGATGGTAAACTAAAATTATACAGCAAAGAATGCAATATTTAAACTGAGACCTTTCCTTTCATAGTATTCTCTAATTCCATTCCAGGTGGTTCACTTTCTAACAAAGTCCCAAAACCTAGATATACACCAGGTTCTGTGAGAGAGAGCATATGTTCACACTTATCCATAAACTAGTGCAAAATATATACCTGAAAGCAGAAGTACATTAGAGTTTGCAGTGAGTACCCCCCAACACTTCCTCTCCACTATTCCAGGCTTTGGGTCCATGATTGCCCAACAATTTGTTTGGCTTTGTATGTTAACTCTCTTTTCAGTCACTAGGTTCCAGATGCCATTAGGATGCTGGCCAGGCTTCCCTGGACTGAAGACCCCACCAATGCGTCCTGGATCTCTGCTTCCCCAGAGACACACCCTACTAGGGAAAGAGAGAGGCAGACCGGGAGTATGGACCAACCAGTCAACGTCCATGTTCAGCGGGGAAGTAATTACAGAAGCCAGACCTTACACTTTCTGCAACCCACAGAGACCCTGGGTCAATGCTCTCAGAGGGATAGAGAATGGCAAAGCTATCGGGGGAGGGGGTGGGATATGGAGATTGGGTGGTGGGAATTGTGTGGAGTTGTACCCCTTCTATCCCATGGTTTTGTTAATTTATCCTTTCTTAAATAAAAAATAAAAAAACCAAATTATTGTGAATTGCCTTAGTTTAATCTTATTGAACATTATACAGAGGCTGTGACATAAAGGTAGTGAAGAAAATTATGAGTAGATTGCTATGGAAGAAACAGTAGAAAACGCCTTTATTTGCTGATCATTTAATATCCTTTAAGATCTCACTCAAAAAATATGTAATTCCAGTGATATGAATAAAAGAAAGTTCAAATAGTATAATTAGAGAGCTGACCAGGGAGAAATGTAATTAAGACTAAAATCCATTCTACCATTTTTATCAAACCATTATTTGCCATCAGGAAAGTCCTAGGATTCTGACAGATGGAGCAAATAAATACATCTTAATCTCCTAAAGGAAATATAACCTGCTCATCTCACTGATGGGTTTTCTACCACTTTCAAAGAATATTGACCATGAGAACAGCAGAGAGATTTCTCCATTACACTTCCCTTAAATATGTTAACCCTTTTCAATTTCTTTGTCAGAGTGTATATTCTGAAGCTTTGAACAAAGAAAGCAATTGTTCAAGGTCTCAAACTAAAGGTTCTCTTACAAGGAGAGTATAAATAAGCTTTCAGTTGTTTAAAAGAGGTCATTTCATTGGGCCTGCTACAGGTTCTTTCAGGGCTCAGAATTTGCTAAAGGAGAAAAAATATTTCAAACACAAGTTTCTATTAAATTGATACCTGCTTTATTCAGTGCTTCTGACCTCTGAGTTTGACAATGTCTCTTTGTAAGTGGAAGCTGAAAATGCTATTAGTAGCATAAAATGTAAGGTATGTGGGAGTTACACAAGTGTTCTGTGTCTGTGATGAGATGGCTCTGGGGAGAGTTCACTACCTAGAGGATCTTTTATCTGTGAGTCACAGTTCTTGGCAAGGGCAGCTTCAGAGTGACCTTCCTTACACATGAGCTGTGAAGTCAAAGTATACACTTTGTTGGAAGTTTAGTGGACTAGTAGTATGTAGTCAAAAGGTCCTGGCACTACTTGTGCTAATTAGTCCTCTGTTTTCAAATCTAAGGAAAGATATTTCTGAATTATTAAAATAGAGTGTATTCTAGTTTAGAGACATAATGAGTAAGATAAAGTAGACTATAAGTATTTAAAATAAACTAAGGTAATAGAAAATATGTCTTCAGAGTTGGAGCAGGTTGAAAGAACAATGGATGCAAAATTTTAAAAAATATTCAGTGGGGAGTCAGGCAGTAGCGCAGGTGGTGCAAAGGACTGGCATAAGGATCCCAGTTTGAGCCCCCAGCTCCCCACCTGCAGGGGAGTTGATTCATAGGCAGTGAAGCAGGTCTGCAAGTGTCTATCTTTCTCTCCCCCTCTGTCTTCCCCTCCTCTCTCCATTTCTCTCTGTCCTATCCAACAACAAAGACATCAATAACAACAATAATAAAACAACAAGGGCAACAAAAGGGAATAAATAAACAATAAAATATTTTTATAAAAATATTCAGTGGTATACATTTGTGAGCATTATGACTTCTCAATAATAATTGCTATTTTTAAAAATATGTACCTATTTAGTATTTTACTGATAGAACAGAACTGGAAATAAAGGGCTGGAAAGAGTGGGGATTAGGGATTTGAACCAGGATCTTTGTACATAGATCTTTGTACATGTGTTCAGTCAGTTGTGCTGCTGCATGGTCCCATAAATTATTTGTATGCAGTAAAAAAATATATAATTGATTAGACTCTCCTTTCTCCATGTGATATTTGGGGCTTCCTTGTCAAAAACTAGGTTTCTGTAAATTGTGAGAAGTAATTTCTGGACTTTCAGTTCTATGCCATTGGCCTGTGTGTGTAATTTGGTTTGAGTACCAGGCTGGTTTGATTATAGAGACTCCGTAGTATGCTTTAATGTCAGATCTCATGAGGCTTCCATTCTTGTTCTTTTCCTTTAGGATTGCTCTGGCTAACCTGTGTATTTTATGTCTCCATATAAACTTGTATCTTTTGTTCTACTCTCTTGAAGAAATTTGGTAGAACCTTGATAGGGATTGCACTGAATCTGTATATAGCTCATGGTAGAAAATCATTTTGATTATGTTAATTCTTCTGATCTATGATCATGGGAGAACATTCCATTTCTTTGTATCTTTTCCTGTGTCCTTGAGAATTTTCTCGTATTTTTCAGTATGAAAGGCCTTCACTTCCCTCTTTAGGTTGAAACATGCAGAAGAATGAAACTGGACTATCACATTTCATTATATACAAAAGCATACTCTGACTGGATCAAAGTTTTAGATATTTGTCTAGAAACCATCAGATACTTAGAGGAAGAGATCCCCAACAAAACGTGACGAATATGCAATCAAACCTCCTAGTATGCTTTATCTCAATCCTGGTCATTCATAAGATTATGAACATTTAGTAGGATTAAAATATTTTAAGTTTAGTTAGTATATATAAAGTCTAGCGTTTCTTTTTTTGAATATTCATTTATTTATCCTTCCCCTTTTGTTGCCCTTGTTGTTATTTTGTTATTATTGTTATTTATGTCATCACTGTGGGATAGGACAGAGAGAAATGGAGAGAGGAGGGGAAGACAGAGAGGGGGAGAGAAAGACACCTGCAGACCTGCTTCACCATCTGTGAAGTGACTTCCTTGCAGGTGGGGAGCCCGGTGGGGGGGGGGGGCTTGAACTGGGATCTTTACTTCGGTCCTTGTGCTTCGGACCACCTGTGCTTAACCCGCAGCACTACTATTGCCCGATTCCCAAAGTCTCGAGTTTCTTATCGAAGGAACAGCAGATGTTTTTATTGGAAAGCATTCTTCAAAGTCAGGACTCTCATGGTATCCTAATCTGTCGCCCTACTGTGGCAGATTTGAACGAGTTAAAAACCCTCATGAATCTGACCTGTGCTCTGCTTCTTCAGCCTAGACAGCATGGCAAAAGTAATATGATGGCAGTTCTGAGCCCTATGTCTAGCAGCATTTCCCTTGGTCTTTACAGTTCTTTTTTTTTTTAAATATTTATTTATTTATTCCCTTTTGTTGTCCTTGTTGTTTATTGTTGTAGTTATTATTGATGTCATCGTTGTTGGATAGGACAGAGAGAAATGGAGAGAGGAGGGGAAGTGAAAGACAGACACCTGCAGACCTGCTTCACCGCCTGTGAAGCGACTCCCCTGCAGGTGGGGAGCCGGGGGCTCAAACCGGGATCCTTTCTCCCGGTCCTTGTGTTTTGCGCCACCTGTGCTTCACCCGCTACACTACCGCCCGACTCCCGGTCTTTACAGTTCTACGCCACATTATAAAACGTGGAACTAGCTATGTACAACAGTTTTTCAGGACTTCTGCTACAAAGAACCACAAACTGGTCGGCTTAAACAACAGAAAGGTTATTTAATAGTTCTATAGGCTTAAAATCAAGGGGTTGGTGGTGTTGGCTTCTTGGGGGGCTGTAAAAGTAATCTGATCAAGGATTCTTTCCTTGGTTGTAGATCGATGAATTTTCCTGGTGCCTCTTCACATCATTTCATGTTTCTTTGCATCCATTTCCCTATCAAAAAGACAACAGTCATATTTGATTAGGACCCATATTCACACATTTTAACTTACTACTTTTATAAACATCCTAGCTTCAAATCAGTCATATTATGACATGTAGGGATAATTACAATCTCAATACATGATTTTAGGGGTGACTCTAACCACAACCAAAATTAAAAAGAGATGTTACATAACAAATCCAACTGAGCCTCAACTTCTATTCTTCACCAAGGAATGAGCATGTGAAGAAAAACATTTTGGACCCCCCCATCTTTCCAGTAGCCAGTGAAAACCAATAAGAGATCCCAGTCAGTGCTATGTGTAACAGACTGCAATGAATACCTGACATACAAAAATCACTAGGTGTAAGAAAATAATCATTGCCTTACTTTCAGAATAATGTGTATATAAAATATAAATGATAGACTTCTCTGTTATCCACCATATCATGCAATGTTCTACTTCCAGGTGTGAAATATACAAGTCTGGCACTAAATGAACAGATATGAAAGAAAATTCATTTAGATCATTTTTGGCTAGCTATTATGGTTAACTACACAGACCTGAAAGTAGTTTTATAGCCCAGAAATGAGTTAAGGGTATCAATATGACTTTAGCTAATTTTTATTAATGGTTTAATTAGAGTAAGTAAATAATGGTCATGCTCACATTGTTAAGGAATGAGGAAAAAGAGATATGGAGAGGGTATCTGGAAACGGTTTTCACTCTCCCATTAACAACTAGATATATAAAAGTGATTTTGCTTATTGATTCTTAAGATCTTCAGCTAAAAAGGAAGAGAACTATATACTATCACATTGATCCTAATAAGCTGTGTTGTTTATCTGTATTTTGAGACACGAGGTTGACTTATGGGGAACCTTTAGAAAAAGCCCATTTCGTGATTCTCAAAACATAATCAGGATATTCATAAGAGGAACACTATTGGTAGCTCCAAGTTACAGGAAATTTTATGAGACTATGAATTCTAATCAAGCTTAGCTTTTACATTTAGGAAAATGAATCTTGTATTTAACAACCTGACATATTTAGACATCATTCTTTGAACTATAAATTTTGACTTCTTAGACAGTGTCACCTATCTGTATAATAATGAAACTTTTATTTGTATTTCAGAAACTCACTGATGATTCTTCAGAGAGAAGTTTAAGTTGTTGTTATAGAGCATGAATGTGGTAGCTAGTCAAATGCTAGATCTCTTTTGATTGAAAAGACAGAAAACTTAAATAGCACTAGTTTAATGACAAAGGAACATCATTGGTTTGCACAACTGAACAGTTTAAGGAAAGGTGGAGGATGTATTAGCCATAGTCAAGGCTGGCTAAAAGAGTTCAAATGAAATGTTACGATCTTTTCTAGCTTCTTTCTCTTTCATGTGATCTTTTTATCAGGCTCCACATGATGGCAAGATAACCATCAGAATCTTCAGATTTACATCCATATAGGCTAAAAACAATAGGAAAGATAAAGTACCTTAACTTCAATATCTCAAATAACTCTCATTGTATTTAATTTAATTTATTTATTTGTTTATTTATTTTCATTAAGATAGAGACAGAAAAAAGTAGGAGGGGAGAGGAATGGAAAAAGAGAGACACCAGCAGCACTGCCACACTACTTGTCAAACTTCTCCTCTTCAGGTGGAGACTGGGAGCTTGAACCTGGATCCTTGTGTAAATTGTGTAACTTACCAGTTGCACCACTGTCTGATGCCTTGTATTTCATTATAATCTCATGACCATCTTTACAACAATCACTAGAGATAAAGAATTTGCAGCCCAGATTGGATTGGACTGTCCTGAGCTCCACACTTACACAGAGTAACAGGTGTGAAAACATCACTAAACCACATGCTTAAAAGTTGGAACAGAGACAAAAATCGCAGAACAAAATCAAAGGTACTTCTAGCAGTAGAGAGGAGACTAGGTGATGAGTGGAATAAGAGATTTCTGTATAACATATAATACATTAACAGGCTTTGTTCTTTAACTTTTTTTACATGAGTCTAATCATTTGGGCTTTTATATTCAGAAGAGGGAAACAGAACAGGAAGATGGAGGACTATAATTTGGGAAGAACTCACATTATACTAGATTTGAATATAGGACAAGGAGCTGTTATTGGCTGAACTGTTTTCTTCTGAAATTCACATGTTAAAGATTCCCCACTACCTCAGGATGTGACTTTATATTGGGCCTTTCAAGAAGAAATTAAAATTTGATCATTAGTTTTCCCCAGGCCCAGAGATTAGAGCACAAATACCTACAAAGAGGACAGACCATATGACAGGAGAAATTGATTATATACAAGCCAAAAAGCTTGTAGGTAGAAGGACCTATCAAGGATCTCAATAGAATTTAATCCTATTAAAATTATGTTCTCAGACTTCCAGCCTCCAGAACTATAGGAAAATATAATTCTCTTTATGTTATCACTTACACTTTGGCACTTTGTTCTAGCAGCTCTAGTAAACTAATACAGAGACAATTAACTAAGAACATATACACTCTGGGAGCAAGAAATAGTTCTCAGAATAAAGACAGTAAGAAAGTGTAGACCTCAGCTCTATAACTGCAAAGAACCTAGTCTGAGTAACTAGGAAAACTCCCCTTAAAGTCCTCTCTCATAAAGGGATGAATCTGCAGACAACTTTTTTTTTTTTTGCTTCCAGGGTTATTGTCAGGGCTTGGTGCCTGCGCTATGAATCCACTGCTCCTTGAGGCCATGTTGTTGCCCTTGTTGTTATTGCTGCATTGATGTTGTTGTTGTTGGATAGGACAGAGAGAAATTGAGAGGAGGAGAGACAGAGAGGGGGAGAGAAAAATAGACACCTGCAGATTTGCTTCACCACTTGTAAAGCGACCCCCCTGCAGGTGGGGAGCCGGGGCTCAAACTGGGATCCTTATGCCTATCCTTACACTGGTTCTCCCATTTTGTGCCATGTGCACATAACCTGCGGCGCTACCACCTGACCCCCTAGACATCTTGATTTTACTTCAATGAAACCTATGCCAAACTTCTGACTGACAGACTGCTATGATACATTTGGCTATTTTAAATCTTAAATGTGTAGTAATCTATTATGAGAGCATCAGAAAGGGCAGTATATATTCATTCACATTACAAATTATTTGAACTATTCAAGGGTATGACTCACGTTTTCCCTCAATTCAACTCAAGGATATCTAACTGGCTTTAAGTCTGAAGGGCAGGGAACTTCCAACTTCTCAACAAAAGACAAACTAGAGAAGGGATTAATTTTATGTGGACAACTTCTATAACAAGGGTGGATTCCTGTGGCAGACAGAGGAGACCCAGAAGGTGCTAGACCATTTTAATAACATTGCCAGCTTGGAGTGACAAGGAATGTGAAATATAATATGAAAGGAAGTTATTAAACACTCAGAATTTCCCAGATAGAAAATTGCCTGACTGATACCTGTTCTGTCAGCTGTAAACACATGGAAAAGGAAGGGAGACTCACAGGTCAAAGCTCTGTGCTCAGAGAATGAAGTCAAACAGAAAAGAGGGATATTTCTCAGCCTGGCAACCTAATGAAATCTACCTGGCTGTATTTGGAAATGCTCTTGAGACTGGTTATAGTCTTCATTCACTTCTATTTTCTCCCCCATTTAAAAGCATAAGACCTATATCTGACACTCTGTGCCTGTCAACCAATGTGCTTTGGGAACATTTTTTCTTTTTTTTTTTTTTTTGTAGTTTCATAGGCCTATAGGTAGAGAGAAACTGTTTCCCCAGATAGAGTTGATAAGATTAATTCTTCTTCCTTCTCCTTCTCCTTCTTTTTCTTTTTCTTCTTCCTCTCCTCATCCTTCTTCTCTTTCTTTTTCCTCCTCCTCCTCCTACTTCCTCACCACACACAGCACTGCTCTGCTCTGATTTATGGTAATGCTGGGGATTGAATTTGGGGTATTTGGTGCCTCCAGCATAAATTTTTTATTGGGGGGGGGAGTTAATAGTTATAGAAGATACAGTTGTTTGGTACTTGCATACAATTTCTCAGTTTTCTTCAAAATACTCTCTCTGCCAACCTAAGTCCTCATCCACCATCATGACCACCTGAAAGTTTCCCCTTCCTCACCCTCCAAAGTCCTTGGCTTTGGTGCAATACACCAAAACCAGTCCAGGTTTTATTTTATGTTTCCCCTTTCTGTTCTTACTTCTCACTTCTGTCCATGAGTGAGTTCATTCCATATTGCATAGTCATTGCCCTATCTCTCAGCTTTAAATGCTTTTTTAATAATCTGTTTTTATAAATCTTATGTATTTATTTATTTCAGATAGAGATAGAGACAATCTGAGAGTGTAAGAGAATATAGAGTAGAAGAGAAACACCTGCAAAGCTGTTTCACCTCTTGTAAAGATTACCCCTCTATTCGTGGTGGTGGAGGTGGGGGCTTGAGCCTGGGTTTTTGTACATAGCAATGTGTGCACTTAACCAGCTCTGTCCTGAACCCTAGAATTGATAAGATTTAAATGATACTTTGGATTTTGTACTGATGCTGTAACAGGATAAAACCTTTTGGGGACATAGGATGGATTGGCGGTATTATTTTATGTAAGAGAGAGCCAGGGAGCAGCTTGCTGGCAGAATAATGACACTTCAAATATGTCTACATTCTAAATTGTTGATGTAACAATGGAAAACCAATAGTTAGCAGTCCACTGCTCTGTAATTTAGTGAAAAAGCCCTAGGATATTAGAGCAGGAAGCACCGTAGAGAGAGAATCTAGTCCATGCCCATTACTTTGTATGTACTGGTGCCTCTGGCTTTCCTTAGAGACTGAAATATCACAGTCATCTCTTTTAGACTAAAAAAAAAAAAAACCCAACTCTCTGTGCTTTAGACCTTTTTGTAAAGGGAAATTTTTTATTTCATAATATTGCTCAGTATTGATAATGGTGACCTTCCTATACCACATTCTCTTTTCTGTCTCATGGCTACTTAAAAAAAAAACCTATTAGTTAATAGTGGCTAACTAACACTATTAGTTAATAGTGGCTAACAAGGTTGTGGTATAAAAGGAGTACAATTTCATACAGTTTCTACCACTTTTGATACAGTCCTGTATCAAATCCCCTCCAAGCTTTGATATCCCTGTGGGCATAGGGACCAAAGATCTTAATGGGGTGCAGAAAGTAGAAGGTCTGACTTCTGACGTCTGTAATTGCTTATCTGCTGGACATGGACATTGGCAGGTCGATCCATACCCCCAGCCTGTTTCTGTCTTTCCCTAGTTGGGTAAGGCTCTGAAGAGGTGAGATTCCAGGATACATTGGTGAGGTGCTCTGCCCAGAGAAGTCAGGATAGCATCACAGTAGCATCTGCTACTTGTTCTCATATAGGGTGTATGGGTAATATTTTTAGTCTTTAACTCCTCTATAAGAAATTTAACCCTTGAATGTTTGTCTTAATAAAACAGAATTTGAACCTTGTAATCTTAGGAAAATCCACTTTTCTAATATTGGAATACTATTAATTGATGGTAAAGTGTGAAGGAGAGAGGATTTTTTTTTTTTTTTGTCTCCATGGTTATCACTGGGGCTCTGTGCTTACACTAAGAATCCACTGCTCCTGGTGGCCATTTTTTTTCCCATTTTATTGAACAGGACAGAGGGAAATTGATAAAGGAGGGGGAGATAGGGTAAAAAATATATGTCCACAGTCCTGTTTCACCGCTTGTGAAGTGAATCCCCTACAGCTGGGGAGTGCAGGGCTCAAACTGGGATCCTTGTGTGGGCCCTTGCAGTTGGTACTATGTGGGCTTAACTGGGTGCGCTACCACCTGGCCCCCTGAAAAGGGACTTACCTATAATCTTATGATTTGATCTAATTCTGTCAATAAACACATCCCTGGACCTATACCTTTAAGAGTATTTCTCACACACCCCTTTAAGTATGTGAGACCAAAATTGGGCTTTTTCCTTTATACTTATGTAAAAACCTAAAAAGGAGTAGAGTACAACTTCAGATTAGGTTTGGATAAAATTCATGTTTTTTAGGCTCTCATGCAATAGCTTACCTTCAGTTTTAGCCATTGTTAAGGAGAGCTTATTTTCTTAGGGATATTTCAAAATGCCTACTTTCCTCTCTTACCATTAGAAAAATTACGGTATTTTTTTCTTGATCTTCATTATGAAGACTTTGTAGAATCTCAAAAGTAGAACTCACAAAGGTATAGGAGAACTCAACCAAGACTTAACCACTAAGAATTAACTCTTACATTGAGCCTCTAGCAATTTTTCAATTATAGTTAATTTAAAATTTTTTTAATTTTTAAATTTTTATTTATTGGATAAAAACAGTCAGAAATCAAGAGGGAAGGGGGTGATAGAGAAGGAGAGAGACAGAGAGTCACCTGCAGCACTGCTTCACCACTCATAAAGCTTTCCCCCTGCAGGTGGGGACCACTAGCTCAAACCCACGTCCTTGTGCATCATAACAATTATTTTCATCTCTTTTTGAATTCCATGTTTTGTATCTTATGTTATATGGGAGGAGTAACTGGTTTCTGGGATATCCCCTTTACCCTTTTGAGACTTCACTCTCTCAGGTCCTATATGGAAGAAGGAATGAGGAATCAACAAAAATCATCTATAATTAGACACAGGCTGGGGCGTATGGCTTAACATACCAATGTCCATGTTCAGCAGAGAAGCAATTACAGAAGCCAGACCTTCCACATCTGCACCCCATAAAGATCATTGGTTCATACTCCCAGGGAGATAAAGAATAGGGAACGTTTCAGTGGAGGGGATGAGATGGGATGGGATGGGATACAGAACTCTGGTGTTGAGAATTGTATGGAATTGTACTCCTCTTATCCTACAATCTTGTCAATAATCATTAAATAACATTAAAAAATAATGATCTGCAATTAGACAATCATCAGAAGCGGACAGTAGTCCTTGGTCAGCCTAGTTTGGTTGCGTATACCCTGCTGCTTCTGCAGCACTCTTTTAAATGAACCATATGTGTGATTCAGTTTTACTTCAATGTTTTTTTTTCACTAAGGATCCCCTCAGAGCAATAAAGAGACAGTATGATACTTCTATAGTGTAAGATATGCTTCCAACTCCCTCCCTAGTTGGGCCTTTTCTTTCTTGATTCTTTGGAAAATTCTAATGCAGAATGAAAGATACCTTCACTTGGTCACTGTAAATGTAAATTTATGATACTGGATTTCCACAAAATAGAGTATATCTAGACTTTATTTGAAGATGTAATATGTTGTGTTACTATACGCTGTCTTATTCTTAAATATCTATATGTAAGCTGTTTATATTCAGTGAATGTTTAACATGGCAGAAAATCCATTTTTATTCAGAGCAAAATAGTGCTCCATTTAGACTCACTGCACATCAGCTCATTGTAGCATGTGCAAAGAAAATTATACCATAGCTTATACTGCTTGTGTGACTAAAGTTGAGATCTCATTACTCTGAGACCTCTATTCAATTAACCTTTCATTTTGAGGGTGAAAGGAAAAAAAAAACGTAATGATGCTTTACCTGCAAGTGTGTAACACAATTGCATATGAGCAAACATGCTAATATCACAATATAGAAAGTCTCTAAAATGCCTTCTGTAGCTAATAAAAAATCTAAAGTTTTCCTTTTAAAATACTTTTTTTTTTTTTTTTTTTACTAAATTTATCCTGACGCTTAGATTTGGTGATGTGCCCTCAGAGATCCATGGCATCAGCTTATCTAGTCCGTTCATGTTCAAGTCACATTCTTGTGGGATTATTTTTTTCCTTAGCAAGTGATTACCAAACTTCCCTCCACTTCACACTGCATCTTTCTTTCCACTTTCTAACTGGCAGGTCATATTTCTCATACCTTCCTGTTTTCCTAGCCTACCAATAGAAACTTGATTTCAGTCATTTAGGAATAGGCATCATTTTATAACAAGCTCCAAGCCTTTCTCACAAATGGCCTGAAGCAAATAACCTACAATAATCTTCAATGCTATTGAAGGAAATAAAACAAAATGAAGACATAGAAGTAAGCGTTATATATAAAGATTCCATTTGACCAGTATGAAGAATTGTCATTCATCTGAATGTATATCATGTGCTGTGCTGACATACAATGTGCAGAGGCTGGCGTGAGCTCCAACAAGCAGCAGCTTGTGACCTGGGATTCTCTGGATAGGGTAGGATACCGGGCCGTCAGCAGGAGGGTCAATAAGTGGTCCTAAGGGTAACACCACTCTTGGGTTAGAAAATGGAGACCAGGAGGAAAAAGAAAGGAAATCTTTTGATTATTTCTGAAGCTCACCCCTCCCCCCACCACAGAACCAGCCCCCAGGGGCTTGATAGCCACTCCTATCAGGCTCCCTGCTGAGCTATTTTCTTTACCAAGATTCCTAGTTCACCAGGCATGAGTGTCATTCCAAGCCTTCTCTCTCTCTCTGTCTCTGTCTCTGTCTCTGTCTCTCTCTCTCTCCTCTCTCGTGGCTAGAGCTCTATCTGAGTGACAAAATAACTGACCAATCAGAGCCTCACCCCTGCCTGGGAAAGACTACCTAGAGGTTTTTTTTTTTTTTTTTGGACACTTTCTTACAATTGGCTGTCTTTGCTCAGGCTGCCTGCAGCCAATCCAGAGCCATCCAAACTGTAGACTGACTGTTAGGGTTTTTTACTCTATTCTATTTTATTATTACCATCATTATATACGTGTGTCCCTTTCCCTCCCTCCTTCTTCAGGTTGACCAAAATTAACTGTTGTTGTTTTTCCATTGCTAGGTGAGTGGGTGTCCTATCCAGTATGAGAGGGACTTGTTTCTGTCTACCTCTTCCCTCCAGTCTCTTTTCAACCACCAGGTTCCATATGCTAGCATGATGCAGACCAGACTTCCCTGGACAGACAACCCCACCAATATGTCCTGGAGCTCTGCCTCCCCAGAGAGCCCTTCCCCACTAGGGAAAGAGAGAGACAGGCTGGGAGTATGGATCGACTTGTCAACGCCTATGTTCAGAATTATAGAAGCCAAACCTTCAACCTTCTGCATCCTACAATGACCTTGGGTCCATGCTCCCAGAGGGCTAAAGAATAGGAAAGCTGGATGTGAGGGTGATCTGGCTGTGACATCTGTCACCCCATTGATCGCCAGGGTTGATGCGGCTGATCTGGCTGGCTAGGCGGTGTCCCCTTCCTCCCTTACCGCTCCATGTGCATCCCTCCTGAAGCTGCATGCTCAGTTGAAGAGGATGGCCTTCCCCAAATAAAACTGACCAGTTTTCGGTGGAGTCTATCTTGGCGTTACTCTCGATCGCACTCTGTCATTTCACGAACATCTCATAAAAACTGCAGCAAAGGTGGGCGCGAGGAATAACATCATTGCAAGACTGGCCAGCTCCTCATGGGGCGCGAGCGCTTCCACACTACGATCATCATCTCTGGCATTATGCTATTCCACTGCAGAATACTGTGCCCCAGTATGGTTCCGTAGCCCCCATGTCCACTTGGTCGATTCCAAATTATATTCCTCCATGAGGATAATTTCTGGAACCATCCGTTCCACCCCGGTTCCATGGCTGCCAGTTCTTAGCAACATCGCCCCGCCAGATATTCGTCGGGATGCGGCATCATCTAAGTTCATTTCCCACGTCTCCGCTCGACCGGACCTGCCAATATACGCGGATATCTTCGCCCACCCTGTCCAACGCTTGACGTCTCGTCACCCAATCTGGTCCCCTACGCCTACACTGAACTTCTCTGTTCCAGTCTCTTGGAAACAGAGCTGGCAGTCAGCTGAGGTAAAGAACAAACACCTCATCACAGACCCCTGCAAGCGTCAACCCGGCTTTGACCTAGCACGTTATGATTGGGCCCTCCTCAATCGCTATCGAACAGGCCATGGCCGGTGAGCCGCTATGTTGCATCGCTGGGGAGCCAGAGACGACCCGAACTGCCCCTGCGGCTCCAGACAGACTATGACCCACATAGTCAACGACTGCCACCTCTCCATATTCAAAGGAGGTCTCGAAACTTTACATCAGGCTCAACCTGACGCTGTTGACTGGCTACGGAAGAAGGGCAAACGCTAGAAGAAGAAGGTGGAGGGTAGCTGCACTCCTCTGCTAGAACCTCTGAACAAACTCTCAAGAATAGGAAAGCTATCAGGGAAGGGGATGATATACATAGTTCTGGTGGTGGGAATCGTGTGGAGTTGTACCCCTCTTATCCTATAGTTTAGTCAATGTTTCCTTTTTATAAATAATAAATTTTAAAAAAAGAAAGAAATGGATTTCTTGGGGCCAGGCAGTAGCACAGAGGGTTAAGTGCACAGGGTGCAAAGCTGCAAGGACCTGCATAAGGATCCCAGTTAGAGCCCTGGGCTCCCCACCTACAGGGCGGTCGCTTCACAAGTGTTGAAGCAGGTATGCATGTGTCTATCTTCCTCTCCCCCTCTCTGTCTTATCCTTTTCTTTTGATTTCTCTCTGTCCTATCCAACAACAACAGCAATGGCAACAATGGCAACAAAATGGGAGAAATGGTCTCTAGGAGCAGTGGATTCGTAGTCCAGGCTCTGAGCCTCAGTGATAACCCTGGAGGCAAAAAAAAAAAAAAAAAAAAAAAAAAGGATTTCTTTTGTATTTTGCTCATGATTTGGAACACATTTTCAAAATCAACAGAATTAAAGTGAGAACTGTGGTAAAGTTTACAGCATGTTTGCCTATTACCTGGCCCCATTCTCTCTTCAGAGCTGCCGGGGGTTATCCAGACTATGTGATCTGCTATCTCAGAGCTGTTAACATCCATCTACTTTATCTCACTCTTCAGACTGTGTATTGTAATATACCATATTGATGGGTAATGCTCAGTTCTCCTAGTTTAAAGTTTTTTTTTTCTTTTTCTGTCTAACCTTTTGAAAAATAGCAGAAAGAAAAACTATGATCCATAACTCTTATTACATGTTTTTCCAGACACAGTGGGGTTGACTGATGGTAACTGGAAGTCTGCCAGTGTAGAAAACACACAGTGTCTCACGCATTTCTCAGATTTTCTGTAAAATAAATACCATTTAAACACCATTTACTTGACTAGGCATTTCTCTCTATCAAATCCCAGGTCTTTAACTTCAAAAATGTTTTTTTCTAATGTTTGCCTTAAAGAACACTGTACTGTTTGCAAGCTTTCCATTGCAACTTCTGATCTTCTTGTCTCTTCAGACATATCCTGGCCTAAGTGTGACCTTGAAATGTAACTGCTTTGTTCAATCAATAATGAGTTTTGACCACTTACTGTGTAATCATTTCTATGCCAAGAAATAGAGGAAGATAAGAAGAAGAAGGAGAAGAAGAAGGAAAAGAAGAAGAAAGAGGAGGAGGAGGAGAAGGAAGAGAAGAAGAAAGAGGAGGAGGAGGAGAAGGATTAGAAGAAGAGGAGGAAGAAGAATAGAAGGAAAAAGAAGAAAAACATTCATAGATCTTTTTGTTTATCTTAGGTGGATAAATTAAAACATATGAACTAGCTAGAGAAGGATTTAAAAATTGAACCATGAAATAAATGCAGTGATATTATGATTGAGAAATTTAAAAAGGGGGGTATATGCCTCCCTTAAGAAAATTTACAGTGGCGATAACGCATGCAATAATAACAATTTAGTGAGAAAACAAGAAGGGCATGGACAAAGTCTCAGAGGTGGGACAAATTATTGACTCTAATGAAAGCCTGTTATTTGTACCCACTAGCCAGAAATAAATGTAGGTGACAGATGGATGACTTTGACCATAAAGAATTAACAACTATGGTCTGCGGAAATATCCCACTTGGGAATAGTATACTTGCTTTGCCATGTACATGACCCAGTTCCAGCCTCATGCCCATCAGAGGATGCTTTAGTACGACTTTTATTTCTATCTGAAAAAAAGTCAGTCTAGAGTGAAAAAAAACAGCAAAAAACCCAAATAATGGCAAAAAAGTAAGAAAGAAAGGAAGGAAGGGAGGGAGGATGGAAGGAAGGAAGGAAAGAAAGAAAGAAATTATAAATAGGTAGTGACATTTAGGTTTGACACAACAATAACATAATAAAATATGAGAAGTCTTACTGAAAATGCAGCCTGAAAAACGCCTGCCTAAAAATTTATGCTGAGTGTCTTAGCATGGCATTATATTTTAAATTATTTTTGTTCTTTTTTAAATTATTATCTTTATTTATTTCTTGGGTAGAGACAGCCAGAAATCAAGAGGGAAAGGGTGATAGAGAAGGAGAGAAATCGAGACACCTGCAGTCCTGCTTCACCACTTGTGAAGCTTTTCCCCTGCAGGGGGCCAGGGGCTTGAACCTGAGTCCTTGCATACTGTAACATGTGAGCTCAAGCAGGTGCCCCACCATCCAGCCCAAATGGAACCATCAGCACAATTAGGATAAAGAACAGATATTCAACCCAAACTATTCAGTAGTTCTATGATTTTATGGTTAGTCTCATCCCTTACCCACAAGCTTGTATTAAAATTCATAGAACTATACCTCAGGAAATATAATTTGTTTACTATTAATCTAAAACAAAATCATAAATTAGTGATAATATTTACCTACAAAAAATCAATTACATATTTATTTCTAGGCCCCATATCATACGTACTAAAATCAGAACATTTGGCATTGATCCCAGTCACCTGTAATTTTAAAAACAGTTTTGCATCAGAGGGAGATTTAATTTATACAAATACTCTCCACCTTCTCTGCCTTGTCTCTGCAAAGCATAACCACAATGTTCTTTGGTCAGTTTGAATTGATTTACTGTTTTGGGTCAATTATTCAGCTGCAAGCAACATATTTATATTAACATTTCTTGTTTCACCACCAATAACCTGTATTTTTACTGTGTATTTTTATGTTTGAAATGTGGGGTTCCTTGCTTCTCTTTATGTCTGTTCAGATCCTCTCACTTGGAACTTGGAGCTGCACGATGTTTCTATTTCTTTCTGTAATCACAATGGACTAGATATACATGTGATTTATTTCAGTCATTAGAATTAGCAAAAAAAAATTACATCTCTCTGTGCAGAAACAGGAAGGATCATAGAATTATATGATTTCTGGACCCTGTGATAGAGAATATTCTTTTCCTCATAATTTATCAGTCTTGCCATATTTTCAGTTTTCCAAAACATATTTATCAAACTTTAATGCATGCTATATATTATATGTGGTAACAAAATTCAGAAGTAAAAAACAAACAACAAACAAACAAAAATCTCTTTCACAGAGCTCACATTCTGAAAGAGAGTATTGCATTCAAAGTAATATGCTTTGTTAAAAAATATTTTATTGGAGGATTTATGGCTTACGGTGCAGTTATTGACATGCACGTTCAATTTCTCTTCTCCCAGTGATAGGTGTCTGTATAACACTCACATGCCGTACTTGGGTCCTTTTGTTTACCATCCTGATGCTCCAGAACTCCAAAGCCATCTCCACGCTTTCCTTTAGCCACTTGCCCCAAAGTTTTTGCTTAGGTGCATAATACCACGTTCAGGCCAAGTTTCATTTTGCTTTGTATTTTCCTTTCCTTTTTTTTTTTTGTTGTTGTTGTAGTTATTGATGCTGTTGTTGTTGGATAGGACAGAGAGAAATGGAGAGAGGAGGGGAAGACAGAGAGGGGGAGAGAAAGATAGACACCTGCAGAGCTGCTTCACCGCCTGTGAAGTGACTCCCTTTCCCTTACAGGTGGGGAGCCGGGGGTATTTTCCTTTTCTATCCTTGTTTTTCAAGCCCCACCTGTAAGTGAGATCATCTAGTACTCGTTCTTCATTTTGGGCTTATTTTACTTTTATATGATTCCTTGGAGAGCCATTTAAGATGAGGAAAAGAGGCTTACTTAGTGATTCCTAACAGGTGAGTAGTAAAACCTCTCAAAATAGTCAAGTCTATTTACAGAAGACTTACACTAGTATCATAATAATGAGAAGCTGAAAATTTTCAGTCTGGTCTATTATCACTGTTACTATTCAACATAGTCTTGGAAGTCCTAGCCATGGCAATTAGATGAGAGGAAGAATCTAAAGGGGGTTGCATTTGATGAAAAGAAGTGAACTTGTCACAATTTGCAGATACTGTGACAATATACACAGAAAATTTTAAAAAATCAGTAGAAAATCTCCAAATTATTAAGCAATATAGTAAAGTCGCAAACTACAGAGCTAATATACAAAAATCAGTGGCATTCCTCTAAATAAACTTTAAGCTAAAAGAATAAACTAGGGGGTTGGGTGGGTAACAGGTTAAGCACACATGGCACAAAGCACAAAGACTGGCTTAGGGATCCAGGTTTGAGCCCCAGATCAGCACCTGCAGGGGGGCCGCTTCACAAGCAGTGAAGCAGGTCTGCAAGTGTCTGTCTTTCTCTCCCCCTCTCTGTCTTCCCCTCTGTCCTATCCAACAACAACAATGATAAAAAACAAGGGCAACTAAAAGGGGAAAAAGCAATGGATTTGTAGTACAAAGCTGCAGCAATAACCTTGGAGGCAAAAAAAAAAAAAGAATAAATTCAGACATCTATTCCATTTACCATAGTAGCAACAACAATCAAGTAACTAGAAATAAACTTAGTTTGACTATAATTTTTCAGCCTATACTTCTAATTGTTTTGTGGCATGTAATATGCATTAATTATATATAGATTCACTTCATACTATGAGAAGCACAGGTTCACAACTGGAAGGGAATTAGAACCTGTTTGGGGAGACATATGACTAGTTCCTTGTTTTCCTGTCCCTAATTTTTTCATTACTTGATGTTTAAGGGACAGTATCAATCACCAAAGATGTGCCTCTGTAATCTCAGCTGAGATTTCTATATACTTCCTAAAATTGCTCTGCATCTGACAGCACACACACCCTTTTAATTTTCTTCTTTTTTATGCCAATAGCAGGAGTAATATCAGGGCCTCCACATTTGTGATGTCATTGAGTGGAGCCATAGGTTCAACCTTTTCATCCTTTCTATTTAGGAAGAAGGGTATTGAGAGGAAGAAGAGAGAGGGTGACAGGCACCTCAGCATTTCTCTACTGTACATAAATTCTCTCTCTAGTGTCATCCATGGTGTTTCTATGGAATTATGGGGCTCAACTCCAGAGTCTCATGGATGATAAAGCACTATCCCTAGTGGATAGAATATTCCCAGTACCAGTTTCTTTACTCTTTTTCTCTGATGATTGCTATGTAACACTGAAGTTTTAGAAAGAGAAACTGAATGTGGGAAGATACAAAATACTTCAGTTTGACTCACATATAATTTAACATAGGACAATATCAGCCATCCTCTCTCACAGATAATGCTGTAAACATGGTTTAAAATCAGATTATTTGACATCTATTTACACTTCTCACTTCAGAAAATATTCCAGATTCTCAAATATATTTGTATATATATATTCTGACATATTAAAATGAATATTGTTAGACTCTGTGTAGATACTGCAATTGAGCTATTGTATACTATTCCACAAACTAGTGGCAGACAATGAATCCTTTTCACTTAACAAAATCCACACTGTCTGTTGGATACAAACAAATCAATTGATTTAACAGGTTGCAATTATTCTTTAAATTAGAATCAGGCTGGACTTTTTAACCACTTTATTGGGGAGGAGGATTAATGGTTTATTATCCTAGGCACTTTGTAAGGGAAACATCTTACAATTTATTCAACAACATTCTAACAATTCAATACATTTTGTATAGATTTATTTTTTTCCTCCAGGATTATTGCTGGGCCTCAGTGCCTGAACTATGAATCCACTGCTCCTGTGGCCATTTTTTTATATATATTTTTCTCTTTTTTTGATAGGACAGAGAGAAAGTGAGAGGGGAGGGGAAGATAGAGAGGGAGAGGCCTGCTTCACCTCTTGTAAAGCAACCTCCCCCTCCCCCCTGCAGATGGGGAGGCAGGTCCTCTAACCGGGATCCTTGTGCAGTTCCTTGTGTTTCCTACTATGTGGGTATCATCTGATACGCCACTGCCCATCCCCTATAGATCTTTTTATACCACTGCCAATTAAAGCTGAAGTTTCATAATTAAGTAACAACAATTCTTTTTGTGTGTAGGGGTGGGGGAGGGAGTAATAATTCAGTGCTAACTATCTTTCCAACTTTTGGTTGACCTTGAAGAGGTTTGGATTGCGAGCATTCAAACCATGGCTTTAAATGTGCCAGATGCCAGCACATATTTGTTGACGTTTACAGTTACTTCCCAACAGAAAATTCAAAAGAATGTTTTTCTCTTGCTTACAGAGGGCTCATAGTGGTATCATTTTACGCAGACCATTCCAAATCTGGTGCGTTAGATCTTTTTTTTTTTTTGCAAGAGAGAGTTTGTTTTTTATTTTTGTTTTTATTTTTTTTCTTTTTTGTTTAAGAAAGGATTAATTAACAAAACCATAGGGTAG
This sequence comes from Erinaceus europaeus, assembly GCF_950295315.1. NCBI lineage: Eukaryota > Metazoa > Chordata > Mammalia > Eulipotyphla > Erinaceidae > Erinaceus > Erinaceus europaeus. The sequence goes on from NC_080174.1 coordinate 21,263,731, forward strand.
GAGGGGTACAACCCCACACAATTCCCACCCCCCAATCTCCATAACCCACCCCCTCCCCTGATAGCTTTCCCATTCTCTATCCCTCTGGGAGCATGGACCCAGGGTCATTGAGGGTTGCAGAAGGTAGAAGGTCTGGCTTCTGTAATTGCTTCCCCGCTGAACATGGGCGTTGACTGGTCGGTCCATACTCCCAGTCTGCCTCTCTCTTTCCCTAGTAGGATGGGTCTCTGGGGAAGCTGAGCTCCAGGACACATTGGTGGGGTCTTCAATCCAGGGAAGTCTGGCTGGCATCCTGATGACACCTGGAACCTGGTGACTGAAAAGAGAGTTAACATACAAAGCCAAACAAATTGTTGAGCAATCATGGACCCAAAGCTTGGAAAAGTGGAGAGGAAGTATTAGGGAGGTACTCACTGCAAACTCTAGTGTACTTCTGCTTTCTTACTTTGGTGCCATACTCCAAACTCAGTCAATTTCTGCTTTGCGTTTCTACTTCTTCTTTTTTTTTTTTTACATGCATAACATTCCCCAGATTCCCATTTAACAATACAACCCCCACTATTTCATTCATCATCTTTCATGGACCTGTATTCTCCCCACCCACCCACCCACCCCAGAGTCTTTTACTTTGGTGTAATACTCCAATTCCATCTTAATACTTAATGAAATGAAACAAAGTGACACCTACTAGCCAAGGTAGGATCTGAAAATTGATCATATTTCATAATTTCAACAATACAAGATGATTCTTAACCACATCTCCTAAAATGTATACAAACTTATTTACAAGGTTCAGTTCTGCTAATAAATGTTCTATTCCTGTAGGGTAAGATCATTCAGAAATAAATTAAGATTTAAGACGGGTGTCCATGTTGACATAGTTCACTGAACTGGAACGCAACAGATCAGGGACCTGAACCCAGGTCTGTCAGACTTCACATTTTATAAATTTAGCTGCTGCAGTGCACTAACTAACATATCTTGTAGGTCTTGAACTATATGATACCTCTTCTTGAGGAGAGAAAGTAACGGGACAGAAGACAGAAGAGTCCTAAAGTGATTCTAGAAATTCGGGTCTTAAATCTGTTCTGATGCTTCAGAGTCTCAGACCTTACTTACCTCTACTGTCTTGTGAGCTGGTCTTTTTCTTTTTTTTTTTTTTAATTGTTGTAATTACTATTGTTGTTGATGTCGTCGTTGTAGGATAGGACAGAGAGAAATGGAGAGAGGAGGGGAAGACAGAGAGGGGAAGAGAAAGATAGACACCTGCAGGTCTGCTTCACCGCTTGTGAAACGACTCCCCTACAGGTGGGGACCCGGGGCTCAAACTGGGGTCCTCACCTGCGTCCTTGCGCTTTGCGCCACGTGCGCTTAACCCACTGCACTACTGCACGACTTCTTGTGAGTTGGTCTTTTTCAATGTCTGCCTTTGTGTAGTGCTTCCAGGACAACATGTCTGAAGTGATATTTGGATTCCAGGGATACTGACTTCTACAGGAGGGTTTAGAGCCTTTCATTTTGTTTTGCATTCTCAGGTAGTATTAAGTTGACAGTCAGGTCATTGGTTTTCTACTCAAGGGACTATAGGTGTTAAACTGCTTTTCTTTTCTTTTTTCTTGTCCTGTCCTGTCCTGTCCTTTCTTTTCTTTCTGTGGGTGTGTGTGTTCTTCTCTCTTTCTCTCTCTCTCTCTCTGTCTTTCTCTCTCTCTGTGATAAAAGGATAGCTTTCTGTCCTCCTCTCTCCACTGTATTCCCCTGGTATTGTCAGTTAAATGTTAGTTAGAAATCAAATTCCTGCAGTGCTGGTTAGATCATTGAAATTCAATGCAGCAGGGAGAAAAATCATTTCTGTTTCACTTCAAATTCTTTGTAAGAATTTTTGACACTAGTTATGCACTAGTTAAGATAGGGAGAATTAGAAAAACAGTGACCCCTGGAATATTCTCAATTGAAATAATTACATACCAAATCTGTAAAGTTAAGATTCTTTGTTACTCACTCATAACCCTTTAATTTATTGTTCTTTCTGATGCCAAATTTACCTGAAATGGATCTTTAGCAAACATCATTCTGATATTAGATATATGGTGTTAATATGAGATCATAACAAACACTTTAAAAAAAGTCTCTGAGCAGGGGGACAACTCAGTCATTCCTTCAACATCATTTCTTACTCAATTTCCTTAGACATGCATGTTAACAAGATGCCTTTTTTGATGGAATCAATGTATCCATTTTTTGTGAGAAATTTCATTTTAAAAGACAATATTGTCTTTTTTGCAAACATGAGACTGACATAAGCCAGAGAGAGAAAGTTTAATTTTAAAGTCTAATTTTCTGATCCATTGAATACAGTAGACATATAATAGAATTCAAGGAATGTGAAAGGTAAAATACATTGTTAATCTTTTTTTCTGTTTATGTATGTGGTGGGTCTGAATCAGTAAAATAATTATAAAGGCAAGGAATGAGGATAAGAAGTATACCATAGTCTGATAAGTTTGTGAAGCCTATAAGGTATAAAGCATCAGTTCCTGTTCCCCAAATATAAAATTTCATTCATTTAAAAATGTTGACTACTATTAAGCTTCATAAAGAGAGTAATATATGATACATTTTGTAGTCAGTCAACTTTGATAAAGGAGAAAAAAATCAAGTGTGTCACCAAATGCAAAAGCAAAATTAAATAAAGATTAATGCTACATTAATGTAATACATATACTATATGAAATAATACACATAATGCAATATACAGTGGAAAATATGATCTAAAAACTTTCTCACATTCATAATATTTATAGACTTATATTTGTAAAATCAGTAATCAACCCAGTAGTTAGGCCATTAAAATGTTTCTAAATCACTAATAAATACTAAGGCAAATGAACATTTTAAAATGCCCTAGATATAATATTCAATTAAGAAGTTATCAGTTAAGTATGGGAAGTGGTGCAGTAGGTTGTAGTATGCCAGACTTATAAGTATGAAGTCCCATGTTCAAGTCCCAGTATTGAATATGACAATGATATTCTCATTCTCTCTCCTTTACTCTCTTTCTCTCTTTTGTCGGGTTGCATAGTGGGGGAGAGATAAGATATCAGGAATTTGTGGTGATTCAGGAACACAAATCTTTATTCAGGCAGGCACCCCAGAGTTGGGTGTGAGTGGGCACAGTGGTTTAAGCCATGTGGCGCTAGCAAAATGGCTGCCTCCCTTTATGCCCAACAGCCCCTCTCCAGGTCTGATTGAAGAAGAGAGAAGAGCAAAGAGAGCAAAATCGGAAATACGAGCGGCTTTTATGGGAGGATTCCGGAAGTGGCAAGTCGGGATAGGATTGGCTAGGAAAGAGGGTAGAGAGAGGCAAAAGGCATGCTGGGAAGGTGGAAGCATCCTTAGCAACTGTTGCAATGGTTTTAACTGAATTAGCAATACCCTGAGGGGATAACATGGTGGAGATCTGTAAATAATGCTTGCATGGAAATATAGTGGTTTGTGGGCCCTGCCAATGTTCGACCACATCTGCACAATTCCCCAACACTCTTTCATTATGGTTCTCATCCATTCCCTGATAACTAAATAAGTCTATTAAAATAATACCAATAACCAAATAAAGATGTTCTTAGGATAATCATATAAATTAATGTAGATATTGAAATTTCTAGACAACTGTGGCTAATGCTAAAGAAGTAATAAAATAATCTAATAATAATAGAGCCTGCAGAATTAATTATACACATAGAATTTTTAAAACATGGTGACAAAAACAGAATAGATGAGAAAGGAGTAAATAGAGGTTAAGGTATTACTTCACCAGAAAACTGGACCATGTAAAAAAGAATAAGGATGAAAAATCTAAAAAAATAGAATTTAACAGGAGCTTAAAATAAACACATAGGTTTATCACAATGAGACATAATTTCAAATGATGAACTTAAGAGTTTTTCAATAGAAAATATGTTAACCGAGTAAGAAGAGAAAAATTATCAAAAAAATAAAAGGTAATAAGATATATATATATATATATATATAGATATATAGATATAGATATATCACAGTGAAACAATGTCAGAAAATTCATAAATGTAGTTGGAGATCCAGAAATAAAACATACTTTGAGGGAAGCATTATTTAAAGAGACGTTTTTACCAGAATTCTTCAAAATAGATGGCCATAACTAGTGTAGAGTTTTGAAAATAATTAGTAATAGGTGGATGACCAAAAAGAAAAGCACTCTGTTACCAGATAACAGTAAATCAAAGAAAAACAAAACTGATGACAATAGAAGAAATAGAAGCCAGAAGGCGATAGTATTTCATCTTTAACAGGCTGAAAGAAATCACTGACAACCTAAAATGCTACACCCTCTGAAGCAATCCTTCAAAAAGGGGAAAACTGAAAATAGTTAAAGGCAAATCAAATAGAATTTTTTCAGCACAAACAAAACAATATTAAAGACTAGCTTTGCAGATATAAAGCTAGAAAGTGTATTCATGAATATAATAAATCATTTAATTTGTAAATAATTATATAAAACTTGCTGAGTCAAGTATGTACATGGATTTTAAATATTGCAATAGTAATATAACAGATAAGAAAGAAATACATAGAGTTTGAGTTAAACATCCAAATATTGTCATTGGACAGAGCTAGAATCATAATGTTCACTATCTTAAACCTATGTCAGAAACACATTACCATTTTGGTAGGTTTTTAAAAAAAAAACTGATAAAATACTGACAAGATTTTGGAATATCAAGAACTCATGTACTCTGCTTGGATATGTAAGCTGGTACAACCATTTTGGAAAGTTATTTGGTGTATATATTCACCATATGAAATGTAGAGTATTATTTATACAAACATTATCTGTAACAACCCAAACCTCTGACAACCAAAATGTTTATCAACAAAAGTGTGAAGAAGTTATTGTTTAGTCACACAATAGCATAATAGTCATCACTGTATGTTGACAGGGTAAGAGTGCCTGATTTTGAACCTTATTTAAATGGTGTTATATGTAGTAACACATGCTATTTCATCTTTTATTCAAAAGCAGACTAGAGAGATGTATTTATTTTGATAACATGAATATGGTATATATTCTCACTTCTGTTTATTTTTATTTCGTTATTACTTATTGGATAGTAATAGAGAGAAACTGAGAGGTGAAGGGAGAGACAGAGAGAGACAGAGAGACACCTGCAGCCTGCTTCACCACTCGTGAAGCTTTCTGTCTGCAGGTGGAAACCAGGAGCTTGAACCCTGGTCCTTGCGCATTTTAATGTGAGCGCTTAACCCAGTGTGCCAATGACTGGTTCCCTATATTTTTATTTCTGAATAGTGTTCCTTTTGAGTGCATTTCTACATGCTCTTTACTTCTATTTGAATAAATGTTTCCACAGAAAATTGAATTATAATATTGATTTTGTTGAACTGAGGCTTCACATAGGCACTGATACAAAAAGTATTTTCATTCAGAAGAAGAGACAGGCAGAGAGAGAGAGAAGGTGGGGGTGGAGGTGTGTGGAAGGAGACAGACTATAGTGCCTCCTATGTGGAGTTGGGAATTGTACTTGTGAAGTGCAGTCACCCTACCTGATGAACTATATCTCTTTGACCCCAGAATTGATATATGGAAATACATAAAAAAAAATTTTCTATTGTGGGAGTCCGGCTGTAGCGCAGTGGGTTAAGCGCAGGTGGCGCAAAGCACAAGGACCGGCATAAGGATCCCGGTTCGAACCCCGGCTCCCCACCTGCAGGGGAGTCGCTTCACAGGCGGTGAAGCAGGTCTGCAGGTGTCTATCTTTCTCTCCCCCTCTCTGTCTTCCCCTCCGCTCTCCATTTCTCTCTGTCCTATCCAACAACGACAACAACAATAATAACTACAACAATAAAACAACAAGGGCAACAAAAGGGAATAAAATAAATAAAATAAAATAAAAAAAAAAAGATTAAAAAAAAAAAATTTTCTATTGTATGTATACAGTATACATACAAATTAAAATACACATGTATTATATCAATGTATATGGTTTATAACATGGATAAAATGTACACAATAAATATCTGAACCATCGTTATATTAATAACCAAGTGTGTACATAAAATAGTGTACCAGAGACATTTGAAAAGAATAGATAAAGATAAGAGACGTTGCTTAGGAAAAATAAATGAATCAATTAAATCAGCCTGGGATTGCTTTTCAATTAACTGTTTTCTCACTGATTGCTAAAGACCACCATCATTTACTTCCTTCACAATAATGAGAAACTGAGATTGTGAAATATGACTTCCCTTTACCCCCTGTTTTCTGTATTTTTATTTCATAGCTCTTTTTTCATATACCCGATATCCAACCCACCAGATATTTTTGCCAACTACTGCTTGATACAATGTTTTGGCTATAACTTGAAGGTCCAACACTGCAACTCTATCACAGTCATTAACTAAAAAATTTAATGAATATAAGAAAGCATAAAAAATAAAGCATTTCCCAGGAGATGGCATATACAGCCCTCTGACACATTTTTTTTCTTTTACTGGAAGTGGGGAAGTGACCACTTTTTATATAGATATCTGACAGCATTTTGATTTTGACTCAGAATTCCTGCCAGCTTGAAGCAGTCAGTCCAGTCTTGGGAAGGAGGGCAGAAATAAATATCCTGGATTTTCTACTGAGTTCTTTACTCATACTCCCTATGGCCTGAAGGCCACCTGTGACAGGTTATCAATAGAACCTACTGATATTGTCCACAAAGATCCTACAGGCATAGAATATGGTAGAAGAGGTGGAGAGTGAAGGGTAACATCTCATAATCAAGATTTTTTTTTTTTTAAAGAGCTAGGTACTGATTTTTTTAGTGATTCGATAATGATGGATAAGATTGTAGGATAAGAGAGTATTCTATTTGTATAAATGTTTATACAGAAATTTTAATTATAAAATTGATTTTTTTGAACTGAGGGCTCACTTAAGTATTATGTCACAGCTCCAGAAAGTATTTTCATTCAGAAAGAGGAGACAGCCAGAGAGAGAAAAGGTGGGGGTTGGGGGAGGCAGGGAGAGAGGCAGATAATTCCACACAATTCCCACCACCAGAGTTCCACCTCCCATCCCCTCCTCCATTATGAGTTTCCCTATTCTTTATCCGTCTGGGAGTATGGACCAAAGGTCTTTATGGGGTGCAGAAGGTGGGAGGTCTGGCTTCTGTAATTGTTGCTCCACTGGACATGGATATTGGTAGGTCAATCAGTACATCCAGCCTGTTTCTATCTTTCCCTAATGGGGCAGGGTTCTGGGAAGGTGGAATTCCAGGACACATTGGTGGGGTCCTGTGCCTAGGGAAGTCAGGTTGACGTCATGGTAGCATCTGCAACTTGGTGGCTGAAAAGCATTAAGATATAAAGCAGAACAAATAGTTTAGTAATCAGGAACCTCAAGGGAAGAATATATCATATGAGATTTAGGGTCTTCATGTTGAAAGAAGCTAGGAAGTCTACTTAAGATACATTCTATGGGGGCCATGACTTTACTGATTTTTGCCTGAGCCTGATAGCTACAATGCAGGTGGGCTGAAACTATTGTCTAGGAAGATGGTGTCAGAGTTGGGAATAAGACCAGAAACCTGGATCAGGGCAGAAAGCAGCTACAAAATATGGAAAAAGTATATAAATACCACTAACTATAAACCCCATCAATCTGACTAAGGATCCATGTCTATCCATACTTACCAAAGGAGTCATGTGACCTCTGCATCCCCATTGATTTGAACTCACATTCCATGGTCATATCTAGGAACGTTCTAGGCTACACTCATTTCAGGACCAGTCTTTCTTGAGTAGCAGGATATGTTGACCCAGTCTTCCTTCAGAGAGTGGAGCAGTTTCTTCCACTGTTATTCTACATTGAGAGCAAGTCCTGTAGAGGCCGACAAGAGAGTTTATGATATTATGATATTATTCCTGATAGATATGACCAGTGATGGTGGAGAGAGGGATCTGTTAGAGGTCTAGGCCCATAATCTCTGTGTGACATTCCCAGACTGGCACACTTAATGATGGCCTTTTTGGTTACTACCAGGTCACTCCATCATCTGGGGCCTTAATAATGAGTTTAAATTCCTATTGTTTCATTTTATTCTGTTTTTCACAAAATAGTAACAAAAATTTTCCTAAAGTCGAAGGTAGATCATACCAACGTCCTTCTGAAAAACTTTTAATGGGTGGCCTGGGTGGGAGTGTACCCAGTAAAGTGCATATAGCACTATGCTCAAGGACTCGGGTTCCAGTCCCCGCTGCCTACCTGCAGGGAGGATGCTTCACAAGTAGTGAAGCAGATCTGCAGATATCTGTCTTTCACTCTCCCTCCCTATCTCCTACTCCCCCCTCTCAATTTCTCTCTGTCCTGTCAAAAAATGAATAAATAAAATGAAAAACAAATGTGAAAAAAAATAAGTAAGGGTGACCAAGTGTGGTGGATTTGTAGTCCTGGCACCAAACCCCAATGATAACTCTAGCAGCAGTAAAAAATAAATAAAAATAAATAAAAACTTTCAATGGCTCTACCCTCAACCAAAACAATATCTTAAGTCTTTTTGAATGTCCCAGAAGTCAGTAAATCATCTGGATCCATTGCTTTTTCTGTGGCTTTCTTGCTAATCATTCTCCTTCTTACACAAGATCCCAAATGAGCACAGTTACTTTATGTTCCCAAATACTTCACCACCATGTGTATTTCCAACACAGGATGTCTGTAATTCACATTCTTCCTGGAATCAAACCTCTTACCACCTGCCAGATATAAGTATAATTAAGTCCTTTATTTCCTTCAATCCTGCACCAAATGTCACATATTTAAAGAGAACCTGTCTGACTTTTTCATATGCGATTATTTCTGATTGTTTTCTTTAGCATTTAGCTGCCTCTAGTTTGCATTTCATATTTATATTTATTTATTTTATTAACTTCCCTATCATTTTGGATTAGAAATCATATGAAAAAAGGGCATTTTTTTTCTTCTCCATTCCTGGATTCTACATTCATGACTTACACATAGAAGTTACTTTATGGGAGTTGAGTGGTGGGTAGCGCAGCAGTGGGTTAAGCGCAAGGACTAGAGTAAGGAGGATCCTGGTTTGATCTCCCTGTAGGGGGGTCCCTTCACAGGCAGTGAAGCAGGTCTGCAGGTATCTATCTTTCTCTCCCCCTCTCTGTCTTCCCCTCCTCTCTACATTTCTTTCTGTCCTATCCAACAACAATAACAACAACAATAAAATAACAAGGGCAGCAAAACGGAATAAATAATAAACCTAAAAAAAAACCTTTAAAAAAAGTTACTTTACTATTGTGGAGAGGGTAACTTCTGTAGAGAACACTCTCACATTACCAGAATAAAACATACTTATATTTTGAAAGTTCATTTCTTTTAATTTATATTATTATCTAAATTCCATATAAAAGCAAAACTGATAGTTGTCCTTCAATTCTTTATATATTTCACTTAGCATAATCACCTCCAGTTCCAAAAATTTTCTTCCAAATGACACAATTTCTGCTTTTTTTTTTCTTACAAAAAATGTCTTTGGAAATTCAGGTTTCATATTTTGGCTACTTTAAGACAGTATCTCTATGAACAAAAATATGGCAAATAAACAGTCTCCTGGATTTTGTAAGAACTGTGGTGGCTATGGAGGGAGTGTGCACAAATCTTGGATGGCAAGTGTAGTGACTTGCACTAACCTAGTATAATTGTGGAATTATAACTCTGAAAACGTATACATTTGTAAAACTCTATAAAATCATTAATGAAGAAGAGAGAATAAAATTGTATTTCTCACTCACAAGACTCATATTTATTAGGCAGGTAGCCTAATAAACACATAACCATCTTGCACCTTAACTTTAGAGGGACAACACCTGCCTTCATCCCATAATACGTCTTTAATTAAAGGAGTTAAGAATGGAGAAATTAGGGAGTCAGGCTGTAGCGCAGTGGGTTAAGCGCAGGTGGCGCAAAGTGCAAGGACTGGCATAAGGATCCCGGTTCGAACCCCAGCTCCCCACCTGCAGGGGAGTTGCTTCACAGGCGGTGAAGCAGGTCTGCAGGTGTCTATCTTTCTCTCCTCCTGTCTTCCCCTCCTCTCTCCATTTCTCTCTGTCCTATCCAACAACAACAACAATAAAACAAGGGCAACAAAAAGGGACTAAATAAAATAAATATTAAAAAAATTTTTTTAAATAAAAAAAAAGAATGGAGAAATTAAAGATAAAGAGAGAGAGAGAGAGAGAATCTAGAATTAGGGGAGCAGGAAATTAAGTCAATTTTATATGAATATATGCATTATTTCTCCTAACCTTTGGTAGTAAGAATTTTTCCTTTTGCTTCTTGTGCCTTCTGGCAACCTTCATGTATTTATATCTGTAATTATCATATGTGTATTTGCATACTTAATTTTAGATGTGATAAAATTTCACTACTATTCTTAACTCAAAAAAAGTAGTGGTTATTATTTTTCTCTAAGGACATCATTCCTTTCAGTATATCAGTTTAAACCAGGAATTCTAAAGAGCAGCTAGTTTTCCTTTGTTATGAATAAATCAACTATATTTGCAAAATTTCACATGTCTGAAATCATTTTGGTAATCACTAGGCTATTCTCTGTGTCAAGTCCTTCCCCCTACTCATATATATTCACACCAGCTTTGGCTTTCTGTTTAAAGAAACCTCCATGACCACACTCCCAAATCTGACTTGTCATCTAATCTCAGTTCAAATGCAATTTGTTTTTTAAGGTCTTTCCTAATACCGTTATCATGAAATAATTCTAACATGGAAAAAATTATATATATAATCAGATTTAGGAGTATGGTCATGGAAGTTACTTTAAACAGAAAGTCAAAGATGCTAGATAATAAGCAACAAGAAGATAGCCAATCGAGGAAGATGGCGGACTGAGAAGCTGCTAGCAGCGTGTGCTCTGATCACATCTCCTGGAAACGGTTCCAGATGCCACCAGGATGCTGGCCAGGCTTCCCTGGATTGAAGACCCCACCAATGTGGCCTGGAGCTCAGCTTCCCCAGAGACACACCTTACTAGGGAAAGATAGAGGCAGAGTGGGAGTATGGACCGACCAGTCAATGCCCATGTTCAGCGGGGAAGTAATTACAGAAGCCAGACCTTCTACCTTCTGCAACCCTCAATGACCCTGGGTCCATGCTCCCAGAGGGCTAGAGAATGGGAAAGCTATCAGGGGAGGGGGTGGGTTATGGGGATTGGGTGGTGGGAATTGTACCCCTCCTACCTTATGTTTTTGTTCATTAATCCTTTCTTAAATAAAAAATCTTAAAAAAAGATGTTCAAGAAATTATATATAAAAAAAAAAGAAGATAGCCAATCAATTTGACTTGAAGGCAGACTGTAGAAGAACAGGATATAACTTGGGGCATATAAGATAAACAAAGAACCTATTTGGGTTTTTGAAGTTATACACTTCAAAGAAGAACCCCTGGTTTTTCTGGAGTTCATTTTTTGTATATATGTTCCAGCAATTGTAATATATTACTTTGAGTCTTACATTTTGATTTCTTTTACTGTGCTAGAAAAATTTTACTGCATTCTCATTTGTCAATCAATACCTATTGCTAGGATTCTTTAAGGAAACTTATTTCATTTTTGCAGTACAAGCAATGTTCCAATGAGAATAATCAATTTTCTTTAAGTTGCTGTATATATTTTAAAGAAAAAATACCTTGAGGAAAAGGAAGAAATACTATTTACTTTGTCTTAGAAAGGATATTGGTGAAAAGTGATGTAAATTTTCAGATTAGTAAGTATTTAAGTATACCTAGAACAAGTATAAACTTAATCACAATGGAGGTAACCAGGAAGTACAAGACACAATATTTTCTACCAATGAAGTCTAATTTATAAGCATATAATTTAATGAACAGTAATTAGTTTTTAGAACAGATATACAGTGGATCCAGGTTTTGTTTTGGAACAGAACAAATGTGCAGTAGAATTTTATCCCTATAACAATCTAGTTGATGAGTCTAAGATTTTACTTCCTTTCATGTCAACTCTATAAAGTGTATTGTTTTGCCTCCTTCCATTCCACCCTTCCATGGTATCTTTTTCTGACTTTATTTCTTAACAGACAAATTTAACTAAACAATAATGTTTCAATTGTCTTACTACAAGTCTAATTTAATTCAATTTGTTGTTTATATGTGTTGTATATCTTCAAAATATGTGTATGTATTTATGTTCTTGAGGAAGTTTTAATATCGGTGTCAGTCTGTTTTCAAAACAAGAAAACATTGACATTTGTAAGCGTTATACTATAAAGAGTCTCCAAAGAGCCCCTAAGTTGTATATATCTTTGCAATATATAACTTCCCAAAGAAAAATTAGACAAGTGGATTCCATATCCTTAATTATTTTTCTGAGTGAATGTTATTGCTTACATATTTTTATAGTCTTCAATGGAACTTAGTTGTAATTGTGCAAGAGAATTTTTGTGTATAACAAGAGACTTCTGTAGCATGATGAATGATGGAAATGAGGTAATTCATGAATTCCACACTTCATCTAAATGATATATTCTCATGGTCCATCTGTACAGAAAAATTGTACTCACTCACCTCCCAGTAGACTCTTATGGCTGGGAAATGGGGAAATGTAGTAAACATATTTCTTTTCATCTTTTACTCCCATGTCCTCTAGGGTAGAAGCAAGGCATTTTTTAAAGCTTACATTATACTTTTAATTAAAGATAACTACCATGAAGTGTTATTATTATTTTTTCTTACAGTAGTTTTAGCTTTTGTGTTTGGGTACTTTTTGATGAGATAGAAAAAAAAAATGGGTTGTGAGGCCAGGCTGTGGCACACCTGGTTCAGCACACACATTATAGTGTGCAAGGACCCGGGTTCAAGCCCCTGGTCCCCACCTGTGGGGGGGGGAAGCTTTACAAGTGGTAAAGTAAAGCTACAGGTGTCTCTCTGTTTCTCTCCCTCTCTGTCTCCTCCTCCTTTCTCAATTTCTCTGCCTCTATCCAATAATAAACAAAATATAAAAAAAGAAAAAATATAAGGGTTACTTTATTTCACTTTCTAAATAGTGTTTCCTTTTTTAATATCTTTATTTTTTTAATGTGTTCAATATGTAATACGAAGGAGAAAATCATAGCACCACTCTAGCACATGTGGTACCCAAGGATCAAACCAGGATTCTCAGACATGCAAGTCTGGTGTTCTACCCATCTTTAAGGTCTCTGAATGAAAGGCCAGGAGATAACTCTCCCAGTGGAGCACACAGTTCTCTATGTGGGAGACCCTATGCTTCAGCACCAGAATCACATGGGAAATATCACAGGCACCATCAGAGGGAACACTGTTAAGTGGTGGAACAGTATTCTAGTTTATCTCCCCTCTCTATGTCTCCCATCTCCTCTCTCTCCCTAAATAAAAAATGAAAATAATAGGCATTGAAAGCAACTCAGAAGTATGGCACATGTAGCAGTCTGAGGCCTAATAAAACTTTCTTAAACTGCGCAAACTATAAGTGTAGCATATCTTATTGCTAAGATTATGGGAACTTTGACATTGCTATGTACCAGGCATTTTTACTTCAAAGGATAATGACTTTTCAGATATTAATGGCTCCAGAGGCAGGGTCATAAGAGTTTGTAAATAGCATTAACATGTCTTGTGGGTGACATTACACTTTACCCAGGATAAGTTCCCAAGATGAAATTTGTACTGAAGGACAGGCACAGGAGGCAGGCATAGGATTATACACTAGCAATACTTTAGGAATTCTACTACAGGGGTGGCTGCAAAGTCAAATGTTCATAAGTCTGATCTTCTATAATAATTGTTGATCAAATATATCACTCTGTTCAACTCTGGCCATTAGTCATGGGAAGTTTTTCCACAGGGTTCATTCAGTTAAAACTTAGTACAAGAATATGTGATTGTTTTTTTTTTTCTTTTTTCATTATATGTGAAATCACACTACTGTTAGAAGGGAGGCATTAAGAATGTAATGTGTAGCCAATGGGAGTATGGATTGACCTGCTAATGTCCATACTGAGTGGAGAAGCAATTACAGAAGCCAAACCTCGCACCAGAAGGTAGTGATCCTGGGTTCATACTCCCAGAGGGATAAAGAATAGAAAAGCTTCCAATGGAGGGGGATGGGATGCAGAACTCTGATAGTGGGAATTTAGTGGAATTGTACCCCTCTTATCCAACAGACTTGCTGTTCATAAATGAATCAATAAAAAAAAGAATAAAAAAATTGTGTAGCCAAAAGTAGGCAAGCATGTAGATTTGCGGTGGTAACTTATAACTGTTTATGTGGCTTCTCACACCCATATTTACTACTCCCAAATGATTCCACTGGGATCCACATAACAGAGTACATGTAGTTGTTGTATACATATAGTGGCAACTCAATTTCAGCATTGGTAAATATACTTAGATGCTATTAAGTAGTGATAATGTGATTAATTTGTAGAGCTGTAAGAAGCATGAACTAAAATACCAGAAGGAAATGATGCACATTTAAAGACCATACCTACCCCATCTGTAGGAAGACACACCTACCCCTCCTGAAGGAGGGACACTTTAAAATGGCAAAGCAGTTCTGAAAGAGTCTTTCTTTCTCCCTATATCTCTCCTCTCAATTTGTCTCTGTCCTATCAAATTAAAAAAAAAAAAAAGCAAAAAAATGGCCACCAGGAGCAGTGGATTCATAGTGCCGGCACTGAGCCCCAGAAATAACCCTACAAACAAGAGAAAAAAAATCACATCAAAAACAACAATTTTTTTTAGATTATTCAAAAGGAAGATAGAGATATTGATTAGTTGTCAAACTAAGCTGCATGCTAGAAATTCAGTGACAATCATTAAGTTAACAGTATCTAGTGCCAACTTCTTTTCCAGTAGGAAAATGAACAATAAAGTCTGAGCAGCCTGGTGGTGGTGTACTCAGTTGAATGTCTTTGTTACAATATGCAAAGACCCAGGATCAAGATCCTGGTCCCCATCTGTATGGAAGAAGCTTTATAAATTGTGAAGCGGTATTGTATGTATCTCTCTATCCCCCTTCTCTCTTGATTTCTCTCCCTCTACCCTATGAATCAACAGAAAGGAAAGAAGGAAGAAAGAGAGAGGGAAGAAGGAAGAGAGAGAGGGAGGAAGGAAAAAGAAAAGTCTATTTACTCCAGCAAAGGGAAGAAAGGAGAAAAATGAAAATGCGTTGTCAGTGATATGCTTGGAGTCAGAGTGCAAAGTCTCTTAACAGCAGTCAGGAGTTGCTATACACAGATCTTCCAGGTACAACTTCAGCTGCATCTCACCTGAATTCTGTTGTGCTAAAGTATTTACACCAGGGAAATAAGAGAGTGCTATGACTTAAGGGCTTTGGGTCAGAAAGCTAGGGTTTAACCCTTTACCAACACATCTCTGCAATAGTAAGTAACAACAGAATTATTACTACAAAATGTAACAGCATGAATTTGGCTTAATATTAATATTAGATTGTGCTAATGTTATGACAAAGTAGGCATTTTGAACTAACTGAGATAAAATGATACAAGGATAAGATCATTGTAAAGATGTAATAACCTAAAATGACTATAGTCAACAATAAATCTTAACATATATGAAGTAAAAACAGGATTATAAGAAATGAAAATATCGTACCACATTTTAACATACTGCACTCAGAAACTAATAATTAAGCTGTTCAAATAAAAAAATCACTAAATATATTTAAAAAAACAGAGAAGAAGTCATATTCTAATGAAGAACATTGCTACTAATAAATACAGGATAAAATTATTTGGAAGCACATCAAAAGTATTCACTAAATTATCATAAAAAGAATTTTTTTATAGCTAAGCATCTGTACCCAGTCCCATCTGTACCCAGTCCCTACTTAATGATCATAGTGTAATTAGAAGAAAAATTAAGGGCTGGGGAGATAGCATAATGGTTATGTAGATTAACCATTAACTAATGCCTGAGGCTCTAAGGTGCCTGGTTCAATCCCCAGCACGACCATAAGCCAGGGCTGATCAGTGTTCTTTTAAAAAAATTAAATTAAACACATAAATAAGAAAAATTAAGAAAAAAATTAAATTATATATTTGTGAGACAAAATAAACATCTACTTCATGGGTTAGAAACTAAGTTGTTATTCAAATTTAAGAAATGCTTGAAAAGAAACTACAGTAAAAGAAATATGTTATAACATCTGTGAAAGGATATTTCTCAAGTACTAAATAAAATATGCACAGCCTAGAATATGAAATGTTAGAAAACAAACATAAATAACAATAAATGTGTTAACTCCTCATTTAAGACATTAGAGAAATAAAACAGAAAAACAGAACAGTTAGACAACACTTTTTCTAGAAAAAAAGATAATTAAGTGATCAGACTAACTGCATCTTCTCTATTAGCATTAAAAACTCAGAAAGAAGAAAGACATTCAGAAGCAGCAATAAGTGTAGATGTGCCTTAGAAAGGAAGAAAAGGCAGAACCACAGGAGAAGATGGGCAAATATATACAAACATAGATAATTAGAGAAATAATAGGCAGCCTACATCTGTAGCCTTGGGAGAACTACTGCAGTTTCCAGTGGACGGAATGGGGATACAGAACTCTGGTCATGGGAATGGTGTATAACTATACCCCTGTTATCTTATAATTTTATAAATCAATATTAAATCACTAATAAAAAGAAAAAAACTTAATCCCCATAATATATACACACAAAAGAAATATAAATTGGGAATAAAAAATAAAAGTTGTTATTATGTATATTCAAGACAAATCTATAGACGAATCATGAAAGTATAAAGCAAATTATTTGAATTAGTATTAATCATCAAAATAGTGACTATATAACAATTATAAAAATTCATAATATTATAAAAATTATTCATTAAATTATAAAAATATTCATAATGTCAGCTATAATCAGTTAAGTGTAAATCTGAAAATATTTTAATTAAGTAACAAAAAAGCCTGTCTGGTACTTAGAAGATCTCTAATAAATATATCAATTTTATCCCAATTGTCCTATCAATTCAGGATAAAGCTAACAGAAATATTAAGATATGGGAGTCGGGCGGTAGTGCAGTTGGTTAAGCGCAGGTGGCAAAGCGCAAGGACTGGCATAAGGATCCCAGTTCGGTTCCAGCCCCCGGCTTCACAAGAGGTGAAGCAGGTCTGCAGGTGTCTGTCTTTCTCTTCCCCTCTCTGTCTTCCCCTCCTCTCTCCATTTCTTTCTGTCTTATCCAACAATAGCAACATCAATAACAACAACAATAACTACAACAATAAAACAAGGGCAATAAAAGGGAATAAACAAATATTTAAAAAAAGAAATATTAAGATACTTTGTGGTCTGGGAGGTGGCGCAGTGGATAAGGCATTGGACTTTCAAACATGAGGTCTTGAATTCAATCCCTGGTAGCACATGTACCGGAGTGATGTCTGGTTCTTTCTCTCTCTCTTCTTTCACTTCTCATGAATAAATAAATAAAATCTAGAAAAATAAAAAGAAATATTAAGATACTTTTATGGACATCATCAGCTACTTCAAGAGTTTATATAGAAGTGGAAGTGGCCAAGAATAAACAAAACAAATTACAAAAGAATAGGTTAAAAGTATAATGCTACACAGATAATGAGTTAGATATGAATATATAAGAACAAACACTGATAAAATATTGGAGAAAAGGAAATTAAATCAACAAAAAAAACCCCCACAAAAATAGTCTGTAATGTTTTCCTAGAAAAACATGTAAACAAAGAAATTAAGTATGTTTCAATTTGGTGTGTTGTGTTCATTGCATTATAACCTATGGTTTTTATTCCTTCAGAAGGTATTCAGCTAGAAATGCCAATAATAAAGTTGAAAAATCTAAATAAAAGTTAGAGTGACAACTGGAAACACTAAGCAGAGATAATTCTTCAAAGGTGTTTTAACTTGAGTGGGGCAGTAGTTGCAGAATAGCATGATATTTGAGAAAGTTATTTTAGCCCCGGAAGTAGTATAATGACTAGAGCACTGGAATTAGGAATGTGACGTCCTGAATTTGATCCTCAGTGTTGCATGCATCAGATTTTGTTCTCTCTTCTTCTCCCACTTCCTCTCCCTCTCTCTCTCTCCTTCTCTCTTTCTCATGTTAATAAATCAATAAATATTTTTAAACATTTGAAAACATTTCAACAAAGAAAAAGTTAATTTATAATGTAAAAAAGGTTTTAGTTATAGAGTGGTTTAACAGATACATAGAATATATACCTATGATACTGGAAAAATAGAACAGAATTATAGGAAGTATCCTAAGGTATTAAGTACATTGAATCAAAAATAGGAAATGGGAAAATAAAAAGTTAATATTAAATAATAGAGGCAGAGATTGGAGAGCCAGTTTGCCTAATTCACTAATCATATGGCTTGTTTTATTTTTTTTAATCAAAGTAATGATGTAATGAATTTGAAGTAGCCAAGGGAATAGTGATCTTGACTCCATCCATATTCTTTATTTTACTTTATTAGTGACTTAGTATTGATTTTCAAAATTATAAGATAGTAGGGATATAATTCCATACCATTGCATCCATTCCCTCCATTGAAAACTACAGTAGGTAGTTCTCTCAAGCTTGCAGATATGAGCTAACTATCATATATATATATATATATATATATATATATATATATACCCTTTTTCCCCCCTATGGTCTTGCTTTCTTTGGCATAAGCGTAAGGGAGAGACCCAGGTTTTGTTAGAGAAGGTGAATGGGGATTCTTTCCTCTTTCATAAACACGTCTTAGAATTAAAGATAACAAGATATAGGGGCCAGGCGGTGACACACCTGGTTAAGTGCACACATTACAGTGCCCAAGGATCTAGGTTCAAGCCCCAGTCCCCATATGCAGGAGGAAGCTTCATTAGTGATGAAGCAGGGCTGCAGATGTCTCTCTGTCTCTCTCCCTCTCTATTTCCTCTTTCCCTCTCAATTTCTCTTTGTCTTTATCCAATAATAAATAAATATATCTTTAAAAAAATAAAAAGAGATAGCAATATATTCAATGGAGATACCCAGAATAAAGGGAAGAAAAAGCATATTTCCAGAGTGAATAAAGAATTAGCAAGGAGGAGAAATGACTCCATGAGTTTTTTTTTTTTTTATATAGGCATGAATCAGGATAAGGATAGTAAATGGTAGAATATGTGAAAAAAAAAATTAAAAACTGTACCATTATGACCTCAGCATGACTCTGGGAAAGTTAAAAGCAACAATCTCTTATGACTTAAAAGATCATGGTTCCTAATTCAAAGTAGCAGTCTATTTAGAACACGGTAAATTTAAATTTTTTCTTTGCACACTCCAAGCAGTTCTTTTTTTCTTCTATAAGTATTTCACACACTGAATATACAACTAGGCACAAATGGATATAATATTTTATTTTTTCCTTTGATCTACTACAGATATAGAGCTCTAACTTACATTGTTTCTTGATTTAAACAAAAAGACAAAACTGCTTAGGATGATACCATTTACAGTGGGAAATTGATGCAATTATCATTTTTTAATGAGGCAAAAGACCCACACATTTATTTTTTTAAGCAAAGTGTTGCCTAGACATTTGAACTTGGGATCCAGCCACACTGGCTGTCACTCTCCATAAATTGAGGGCATCAGGCTAACAATCTTTACAAACACTCTCTAAAATTTCACAATTTAGTGATAATGTATCCACAATTCTACTTCCTAGTAAAATGGATGCTACTAACCAATATCTTTTTAAAAACCCCACAAACTTTCTAGTTATTTTCTTTAGCAATTGCTGCCAGCTAGAGCTTATGAGACTTTATATTAATTTAGAGCCAAAGAGACCATTGCTAGCCAAGTGCTTTCTACCTGCAGGTGAGAACATTAAGAGTACAATCAAATTAATGACTTGCTTAAGGGAATACATTGATTAGTCTTAATGGGTCCTCATAGACTATGGAATTTCAAACTTACTTCTTGTAAAAATATTTGTGGAGTTAAACCAATTGATTTCTGAAAAGCATATTCACTTTACATTTAACTTTGAACTTCATAGGGCTTTAAAGAAGGTTTAACAAGGATTATCAACACAGTTACAGTATATTTTGCATGTATTGTTGCATTCAAACAATTACAGTATTTTTTCAAATTTGTCTAATCTTATACACAGTAGACCATTGACTTGGGTGAGAAAAATTATTGTAAAGGTACCTCAGGAAAGGTGGCTCAGTTAAAGGTACCACAATAAGATTAGTATCATACTTTTCACAATAAAAGCTACAGGATAGATAGGATGGAATGGATTATACACAAAAATAAATGATAGCACATTCATGGATATCAATCACATTTAAGATTGATATCCACCACATTAGAGAAAGCTTAGATGCTGTGTTCTATTTCTCTTTTTCCTTCTCTCTCTCTCCCCTTTCATCTCTGTCTCTGAATCTCCCTAGAGAGTGATGTAGCCCTACTGTTGTAAAAAAAAAAAGTTTATATGTTATTCTAGCATACTGGTGTGCCCAAAAGCATAAGTATGTTGGTATTTTACTATTGTGAACTACTAGCTGATAACTTAGGTCATATTGGAATACAAATGTGCTGAAATCCCACTAGAGAGAGATGGAGACAGGCTGGAGGTATGGATTGACCTGCTGACACCCATGTCCAATGGAGAAGCAATTATAGAGGCCAGAACTCCTGTCTCCTGCACCTCAAAAACAATTTTGGTCCATACTACCAGTGGGGGAGAAGTGATAGGAAGAAGGAAATAAGAGGGCTCTAAACTCCAGCTCCATCAAGACCTGGAAAGAAGGGAGGAAAAAAAGGAGGGACATTTGCATGTACTAATAGGGTCATGAGTGGCATGGAGGGGAAAAGATGATTGGACCTGATGAAAAAGGTGGCAATTATGTATAAATGTAGACAGATAGTTGTAGAGATGATAGTTAATCCATGCCTGCAACCTTAGGAGAACTGTGGTGGGTTGAAATGGAAGGATTGGGGATTCAAAACTCTGGTGGAAGAAATGGTGTGGAGTTATATCCCTGTTGGCATGTAATTTTGTAAATCAATATGAAATCACTAACAAAATAAAAATAAATATTTTGTAAATCAATAGCAAACAAAGGTTAAATTAACACCATATAACTGATACAGAAATAAGTGTTATCTTTGGAAAACTTCTAGCAGCAATGACATGGAGAGATTAAGATTAGGAACTGCCTCCCCAGAATGAAATCACAGGAAATTAACAAAATAACTGCAGGGATTTAGAAATTTAAAGAAAGCAAATGACAGTTTAAAATGTATTAGAGCTGGGGAAATATCTCTGTGACTGAACATTAAACTTAACATGCCTAAGGCACCAGGATCAATCTAAGGCAACATTTGTGTTTAAGTCTGAGTTGTATGCTGTTTTCTTACTCTAACACAAGTAAATAAATTAATCTTAAAAAGTAGTCAATACAAGAAAATCTAATGAGATTTCAAAAAAAAGGACAGAAAGAGTCTAAAGCCTTCTTTTTTTTTTTTTTTTTTTTTGCCTCCAGGGTTATTGCTGGGGCTCAGTGCCTGGACCATGAATCCACTGCTCCTGGAGGCCTTCCCCCCCCCCTTCTATTGCCATTGTTGTTGTAGCCTTGTTGTGTTTATTATTGTTGTTGTTGATGTCGTTCCTTGTTGGATAGGACAGAGATAAATGGAGAGAGGAGCGGAAGACAAAGATAGACACCTACAGACCTGTTTCACCACCAGTGAATTAACTCACCTGCAGGTGAGGAGTCTGGGGCTCTACCATGATCCTTACACAGGTCCTTGCACTTTGTGCCACGTGTGCTCAACCCACTGCACTACCACCCGACCCCTTTCCAAAGCCTTATTAACTGGAACTATTCCCACTATCCAAAATTGACCATATTCTAGGACAAATTTCAAGACATTTAAAAAGTCAAAATAATACAGACTACATTCTCTAATCACAACTAACTAATTTAGAAATCAAAGTAGATATGTAGTAATAGCAATTAATTAGAAACTAAGTAGTATACTCATAAAAAGTATGAATCAAAGAATAAATCTAAAGTAGAGTTAGAGAAGTGGAAATGAATATTCACTTGCTCAACTGCATACATTGGAGCAAAACTTGGTGCTTATATGGCTATTTACAGCTCTAAACATTTAGGAAGATTTAAAGCTTAGTGTTCAAAATCAATAGCTGAAGCTTTCATTTCAAGAATGTAGGAAAAGAAAAGCAAACAAAGTGTAAAAATCCTTGCCCTGTGGAGAGCAGTCTGGAGAACTCTCAGAAGGCTAGAAGTGGGCCTACCCTATGACCCTGCAATTCCTCTCCTGGGATATATCTAAGGAACCCAACTTACCCATCCCAAAAGATCTGTGTACACCTATGTTCATAGCAGCACAGTTTGTAATAGCCAAAACCCGCAAGCAACCCAGGTGTCCAGCAACATATGAGTGGATGAGTAAGCAGTGATATGTGTGTGTGTGTACATATATGTGTACAATGGAATACTACTCAGCTATTAAAAATGGTGGATTCACCTTCTTCACCCCATCTTTGATGGAGCTTGAAGAAATCATGTTAAATGAGATAAGTCAGAAACAAAAGGATGAACATGGGATGATCTCACTCACAGGCAGAAGTTGAAAAACAAGATCAGATGGGAAAATACTAAGCAGAACTTGGATTAGAGTTGGTGTATTGCACCAAAGTAAAAGTTCTGGGGGGAGGGTTCAGGTCCTGGATTATTATGGCAGAGGAGGACATAGTGGTGGTTGAACTGTTATGTGGAAAACTGGGAAATATTATACAAATACAGACTATTGTATTTTACTAAAAATCATTAATCCCCCAATAAAGTAGTTTAAAAAAATGAGTTTAGTAATATTTATATGTTCTCACAAATACTCTTCTAGTCTAAGAAGAGTTATTAGATATAAATAATCAGTCAAGTTGATCAGTTTAGCACCTAACACATGTTCTAATAATAATAAATGGCTGTTGAAAAATATTGAGCTTTCAGAAAAGTCATGACACATTTTTACATAGAAAATATGTCATGACTTTTCTGACAGCCCAGTATTTGGACAGGAAATCCCTTGAGTCACCATGAGAAGCTTGGAAATAACCACGCCAGTTATTTAGGTCAATAAAGCAGAGTTAGTATATTTGATATGCCTGGGAAAGAAGTACATTAAAGATTTAAAAACATTGTTTCATCTATGTATTTGGTGCTTTAGAAAGTATGAATTAAATGTTCTAAAGGGAAGATGCAGGAGGTCTGAGATATTGATGAATCATACCTACTGATTTAAACCGGTTATTATCCTCATAAAAATCGTATAAACAAGGGGTATGAAAATTGCTGAAGTAACATAAAAGAAACTCATTTGGAAGGTGTACTTTATTGAACTCAATTCTGTCATATATTATATTTAACAATAGAAAATGGCCCTTTTAAGTTTGTTTTTAACTTTGATCTATTTCTCTTAAACTCTCTGGATACCTCAACATATTCTCAGACTCTCCATATAACTACACAGTTGGCAATATAAAAGAAGTTACCCACTGCTCTTATATGTGGCTTATACCTGCTGATCCAACAGTCAATCATAGCCAAGGAAACAACTTCCTATAGAGAAAGTTTGGTGAAAAGGCTATTGTTTCCCCTTTATTTTAGATGTTCAAGGAAATAATATATTTTGGTGCATCTTCCACTGAGCAAACCCTTTAGAAAAATCTTGCTTCTTTGCATAAACAAAAGCAAAAGCTTGTACCCTATAATTCAATTTTCCAAGTAATTCTACCAAGAGAAGAACTAAACCCACCGTCTATTATCATATAGTAACACTTATTTGTACTTATTTTTTAAAAAGTTATTTGAGGAAGGAGAAAGACAGGGAGGAGGAGAAGAAAGAAGGTGGGGGAGGAGGAAACATGACCATATCACTTTGCTGCATTCAATGCTGGACACTGAATGTAGAACTTCATACTTGAAAGTCCAACAGCATATCCAGTGCACCACGTCCCAGGCTGCCATATCGTAACATTGAAACATCATTGGAAATGCTATTCACCTCTACGTTTGGATATAATCTTAATAAAAATCATTCCATTTCTAAAGAGATTTAGATTTCTTTGCTTACTAAACCATCAATGAGAGTACAACTCTCATTTAAATCCAAGGATCATCAAAATTTAAAACAGTAGGTTTCCTCAGAGCTAGAAGCAGGTTGGTCTGGGCACTGTCCTTTGTGTAAGAATGATTAAGATTAGCAGTTGAGGGAGTTGGACGGTAGCAACAATTGGTTAAGCGCAACTGGCGCAAATTGCAAGGACCAGAGTAAGGACCTAGGTTCGAGCCCCCAGTTCCCCACCTACAAGGGAGTCGTTTCACAGGCCGTGAAGCAAGTCTGCATGTCTCTATCTTTCTCTCCCCCTCTCTCTTCCCCTCCTCTCTCCATTTCTCTCTGTCCTATCCAACACCAATGATATCAATAACGACAACAATAATAACTATAACAATAAAACAATAAGGGCAACAAAAGGGGGTAAATAAATATTTAAAAAAAGAAAAAGAAAGATTACCAGTTTTACATTTCACCTTTTTTCTACTTTACTGTCTCAAGCATTCATCATCTTATTGTCTGAACATATTCCTTCCAATGCATATATGATATAACTAGCTGATTCATGGTTAGTCTAAGAAATTAAAAGGGAATTTATAATTTTATAATTGTACTTACTTTCTCTCATCTCTTTCACATATTTGTGAAAGTTTTTGGCATGTGCTTAAGAAATAATTAATGTATACTCAGACATATTTGTACAAATATATATAGAGAGATAGAGAGAGAGAGAGATGTAGAAGTTTCTTTTCTTTCTTTTCTATATGAGTGCATATGTAAGGAAGTATGGGAAGTACTAACCTTGGCTTTTAAACTTGTTTCTTAATCTCACCTATAAATCGCACCTTAGCATATTATTTTATACCACAGTAGTGACGGGAACTTTTGAATATCTATGTATTTTATTTCTAGATACAGCTATTCTGATTAGTAGCTAAAACTTAATGATTTGTGTTCAAGACACCCTAAATGCCCATCTTAATTTGTCATATTTGTTGGAATTTCCTGCTATGCTTGCACCCAGGAATTCAGCATCTCAGGTTTTCAATTTCTTTTTTATTAGTGATTTAATAACTATTAGCAAGATTGTAGGATAAGAGGGGTGCAATTGCATTAATTCCCGCCACCAGAGTTCTGTGTCCCATCCCCTCCAGTGGCAGCTTCCCTATTCTTCATCCCTCTGAGAATATGAACCAAAATCCTTAATGGGGTACAGAAAGTGGAAAGTCTGGCTTCTGTAATTGCTTCTCCACTGAGTATGGACATTGGTAAGTCTATCCATACCCTCAGCCTGTTTCTGTCTTTCCCTGGTGGGATAGGGCTCTGGGGAGGTAAGGTTCCAGGACACATTGTTGAGGTCCTCTGCCCAGGGAATTCAGGTTGGCATCATCTGCAACTTGGTGGCTGAAAAGCAGTAAGATATAAAGCAAGACAAATTGTTTAATAATCAGGAAGCTAAAGGTAAGAATAAAGTCCTAAGGGTCTTTATGTAGAAAGAAGCTAGGAAACCTATTTTCAGTGTATTCCAAGGGGCCTATGACTTTATTAGTTTTTGTCTGAGCCTGATAGCTAACATGCAGGTGGGCTAAAAGTAATTGTCTGGGAAGAGGGTGTCAAAGTTGAGAATAGGACTAGTGAAGTGCATCAGGGTAGAGAGTAGCTCCCAAATATGAGGGAAGTATATAAATACTGTATTGTTAACTGTAAGTACCACCAATCTGACCTAGTGCTCCTATGTACTCATATTTAGCACAGGAGCCTGTGTAACCCCTGAGTCCCTTTCATTCTGAGCTTGCAGTCCATGGTCACAGCTAGGAATATTCTAGGCTGCACTCATTTCAGGATTAAGTCTACTTAGAGTGGCCGAATATGTTGACCGAGCCTGTATACAGAGAGTGGAGAAGTCCCTACCATTGCTGTTCTCTACTGAGGGCAAGGTCCTCTAGAGGCCCACAAGAGAACTTATGATGTCAGTCCTAATGGAAGTGACCAGTGATGGAGAGAGAGGGATCTGTTAGAGGTCAAGGCCCATCACATTGTGTGGAAATCGAACAATTCTCTGATTTGGGCCCCACATGATGTGGTGGCCTGATAGTGACCAAAAGGACCATCATTAAAGTGTACCAGTCTCTTGCCCTTATCCAACTTTTGTAGTCCTTACTTTACTGACATGGTGAGACATAGAGTGATAGAGGAAAGTGAAGTAGAGTGTAAAAGAAGAGGATATCCAGGCCTAAGTAGAAAATGTTTGATTAAGGACTTTATGGTATCTTTTTTAGGTCTTTCTTCTTTTTTTTTTCTTCTTTTTCTTAAACATTTATTTATTTATTTATTTATTCCCTTTTGTTGCCCTTGTTGTTTTATTGTGGTTGGATAGGACAGAGAGAAATGGAGAGAGGAAGGGAAGACAGAGAGGGGGAGAGAAAGATAGACACCTGCAGACCTGCTTCACCGCCTGTGAAGCGACTCCCCTGCAGGTGGGGATCCTGGGGCTTGAACCAGGATCTTTACGCCAATCCTTGCACTTTGCACCATGTGCTCTTAATCAGCTGTGCTACCACCTGACTCCCCTGCTTTCTTGCTGCAATTATTGAGTCTAAGTCTACTCACTGCAGCCTATTGCACACTTTTATTTTAAGGTATATATTAACTATATTGTGAACATATTTGGATACATTCTATAAATTTAAAAATGTTTAACTCAAACCAAGTTTGAGCCTGGTTCCCACTTCATTGATGGAAGCTTCAGTTCTGTGGTGGCTCCCTTTTTGCTGTCTCTCTGTATATCTGTAACATAAGTCTGCATGGAATAAGGAAGCCCAGTTGATGACGAAATAATACACACACACACACAAACACACACACACACACACACACAGAAAGAGAGAGAGTCATGTATTCACATTGTCCACCATTCATGACAAGGTAGTAAATATTTCTAAATAGACATAGCCTTTCTAGGGAGTCGGCGGTAGCCCAGCGGGTTAAGCACACGTGGCACCAAGCACAAGGACCGGCATAAGGATCCTGGTTCAAGCCCCCGGCTCCCCACCTGCAGGGGAGTCACTTCACAGGCAGTGAAGCAGGTCTGTAGATGTCTATCTTTCTCTCTCCCTCTCTGTCTTCCCCTCCTCTCTCCATTTCTCTCTGTCCTATCCAACAACGAATGACATCAACAACAATAATAACTGCAACAGCAATAAAAACACCAAGGGCAACAAAAAGGAAATAAATAAATAAATAAATAAATAAATAAATAAAGATATAGCCTTTCTAGATCTCAGTAGGCAAAACTGATATTTTTCTATTATATAGATACAAAACACATTTAACTTTGTATTTACTCCTATGCAATAAATGTAATTTTCCTTTCTTTAAATTGTAATTTCAGAGAAACAAAGACCCATATTCAATAACCTTTTCATTTTTCAAAACATTATATTCCTATAAAATATTTTCATGCAACAATAGATTTAGTACATTGGTTTAAGCATGTTTAAACATTATCCATGATAGCAACTAAGCATTATTGTGTGCAGGCCATTTTGGTTTTAAATAATTGCTCCTTAATACACATAAAGTAACAAGACTACATATTGAGGTTTTTTTCTTTTATTTAATTTACTAAAATATCTTAGTCCCTAAAATAGTCCTACTTTTCATTCTAAATATACAAGCTAAATTGTTTGATAAAAAGCAATTTTAAAATGCTATCTGTTGTGGTTGAAGATAAAAGTGACTGGATAGAGGATGAAAATAGACATTAACAAATATTGCTTAAAATGTAATTAAAATAAATATTGATGCATGTGTATTACTCTCTCAAAACCTCAGTTATCTCATATGTTAAATTATAATCACAGTATCTATTATATTTACTTGGTGTTAAAAGAGAAGCTTCATATCTTTTCAACAATAACAGAACTGGTTGGTGCCTGTATTAGTTTCTTTTATTTATTTATTATTACTATTGTTTTTTGTAGACTGGACTTTTCTTACTGTTAAGATAAAGGTAACGTCCTCCTGAATCATTTTGCATCCTATATGGTAGCACAATTTCCTACTAAAAATAGTTTAAACAGGTTTCAACTATGAGTACCAGTTACGCTGAGATCATTGAATATCACAATAGGGAAGAAAAGTATGTTCTTATGGATAATATAATAACTGTATTTTACCTGGGATGTTTAAATGCTTTAAATTAGTAATTTTATAAATTGTGAGCATGTCCATGAAAAGCACTTTCAATATTTATAAAAAGCCATATAGACAGTGGTGTGGCTATGAAATAGGAGCCATTTCAGATTGCTCTCCTGATAAATTAGGAAAACAACAAAAAAAAATCACCTGAAAACTCAACAAAATACAGCCAGAATTTTTTCAGAAACTCACCAAGCCACAGGTGATTACAGATACTGTGTTACCAGTCAGTTAAAAAAAAAAAAAAGGAAGGGGTGGCAGTGACGAGGAGATTCTTGGAACTCAAGAAGCCATACTTGGTGACAGCTGGCTCCAAACTGGAGATGAAACAGCTGAACACTTTACCGGGAGCAGGAGAACAACGAGGATAGCCTTCTGGTTCCTTATTAGAGCTCAACTCTCCGAGACCACTGGCTATCAATTCAATGCTTGGCATAATCTAGAATTAGTAACTGTACAATGAGGGGGGATTATTGATATTGTAGAAGTAGGTAGGCAGATGCTATTTTGTTTTACAAGTCTCTAGATTGAGCGATTTAATTTTATTGGGAGCTGGGTAATAGCATTCCCAGTTGAGCACACCTGTTACTGTGTACCAAGACCTGGATTCAAATCCCCAGTCCTCATTCACAATTCGGGAAGAATTGTGAATGGGTGCTGCAGGTGTTTCTCTTTCTCTCTCCATCCTAAATCTTCTTTTTCAATTTATCTTTTACCTATCAAATAAAACTTCATTAAACTTCATTCTTTAAGTAAAACTGATAATTCTCCTTTTAACCTCTAGTAATGTTACCCTCATCATATGAAGAATCCAAACAACCTATCAAAGGTGAGAAGTTGCAAAGATGTACAGCAAGGTACTCCCATCAAAAGTAACAACAAAAACAACAGACAAACAGAGACAGATGATAAGTAAGACCACCTTGAAACATATTTCCAATTATGCATACATGAGTCCAGGTAAGATTAGCATAAGATGAAACCAGTGAAATCAAATGAAATCTAAAAATTATGAAGAAGTGATAGTTTTAATAATAAAATGTGTTTTAGAGAAAAGGTAAGTGGTTCTTATAAGCAATAGATGACAAATACTCAGAACCATAGGTATACCAAGATTTATCCAGCACCCCAGGAAAATTTGTGAAGTGGGCAGAATATTCATTTAGAACAAAGCACAAAATGATGCTTGTTTGTACTATATACATACAGAAATATGACTTATAGTAGTTCCGGAGAATTAATATGAAGTGACTAGCAGGGCAGAAAATACAAAAATAAAACTTTTAAGAACTAAATTAGGAAGCTTTACTCTAAGCAATAGATAAATAAGCCAAAAGTCATTACACACAAGTATAATAAGAATATAGCACATAAATTAATAAAGCAGTATAGTAATTATGATCCATGAGTAATATTTTTAAATGTCAGAAATAAAAAATATGTTGCCTATTAGAAAGAATCGGCAAAAAAGCAACAGACTTTTCACTGTCACAGTAAGTTCCAAAAGTAATGAAGTCTAAGTCTGGGATCTGATAGCTAACTGAAATATAATTCAAGAGTTTCAGAAAAATAAAGAAAATTTTCACACATACAAATGTTGAGTTTGCCATTTACTGGCTATATTAAATTAAGCAATCATGTGCATGATTATAATAAATTTTAGATGGCAATCACATAATTTAATACCAGTGTGTACATAAGTAGATAAAACTCATAATTTACTTCAAGTAATATAGAATAAAACAAGTAGGCTTGATGTTGTCGTGAAAATATAAATCCCATGGTGATTATGCAGATTTCTGAATGTAAGGTGTAGTGCCTAGAATAGGGTTAGGCTTAATAAAATCTCAGAAAATAAATAACTTAGGCCCTATATTATGAAGAGAATGAAACCACACTCTACATTTTGCAGAAAATAGCCATACATTTAAGTACTTAGAAATTCTACTTGAAAGGGCCAGGCGGTGGCACACCTGGTTGAGCACATATGTTTCAATGTGCAAGGATCCAGGTTCAAGCTTCCGGTCCCCACTTGCAAGGTGAAGGCTTTGCAAGTGGCAAAACAGAGCTGCAGGTGTCTCTTTATCTCTCTCCCTCTCTAACTCCCCTTTCCTCTTGATTTCCGGCGGTCTCTGTCCAATAAATAAGTAAAGATTTTTTTCTTTCTTTTTTTTAATATTTATTTTATTTATTTATTCCCTTTTGTTGCCCTTGTTGTTTTATTGTTGTAGTTATTATTGTTGTTGGATAGGACAGAGAGAAATGGAGAGAGAAGGGAAAGACAGAGAGAAGGAAAGATAGACACCTGCAGACCTGCTTTACCTCCTGTGAAGCGACTCCCCTGCAGGTGGGGAGCTAGGGTTCAAACCGGGATCCTTATGCTGGTCCTTGTGCTTTGCGCCACCTGCGCTTAACCCGCTGTGCTACAGCCCAACTCCCGTAAAGATTATTTTTTTAAAGAAACTCTACTAAAATAGAAATATAAACTAGAATCCAAATGGAAAGAAAAAGATAAAAATATATATAATAATAATGGGCAGGGGAGATAGCAGAAGGACTTTAAAGTTATGTAAAAAGTCTTTCATTCTTGAGGCACCAAAGTTCCCAGGTTAACTTCTCAGTACCACAATAAACTAGAGACCAGCAACACTCTTTCAAAATAAATAAATACGGATGTGAGGGCAAACTGGCTGTGACATCTGTCACCCCATTGATTGCCAGGGTTGATTCGGCTGATCTGGCTGACTAGGCGGGTGTCCCCTTCCTCCCTCAAGGCTCCATGTGCGTCTCTCCAGAAGCTGCGTGCTAAGTCGAAAAAGACAGCCTACCCTGACAGACCGGTCTTCAGTCGAGGGTATACGAGCAGCTGTGTTCCCCTGCTAGAACCTCCAAACAAGCTCTCAAAATAAATACATACTTAAATAATAGTAGTAATAAGTAGAAATATAACATTGAGGTTGTAGAATTGAACTAACTATACTTGACAATTCTCTAAACTTAAGATTAGTATATGACAGAAATCGTAAAACTGGAGGAAGTGGACTGTAATTGGATGTTACAAGAGGGACATAAAGCTGAGCATAAGACAAAAATATGTAAATTTAATCTTTAATTAAAACAAAAGTTAAAGAAATAGAATATAATACATCACCAGGAGTACATTACCATAGCTGTTCAACCTAAACACATTTTGCTAACAAGTAACACACACTTGCTCTTATCATACCTGTCTTGGATATGCACACTGGTACAAATTGGCTCTTTGATAGTATTCTCTAATTCCATTTCAGGCGGCTCACTTCCTAACAAAGTCCCAAAACCTAGATATAGACCAGATCCCATGAGATAGGGCATATGCTCACATTTATTCATAAATTAGACCAAAATATATAGGCGAAAGCAAAAGTGCTTAACAGTCTGCAGTAAATCAGTATATGCAGCAAGCAAGTAGAAAGACACCATAAAGTTCCTAACGAATTAGTGTCTACTTAGACTTAGATACCCTCCTCACCTACTTCCTATTATACTTCCCTCACTCCAAAGCTAACCTTATCAAAGTAAGGACTGCAAAAACTGAATAAGTGGAAGAGACTGGCATACTTTAACAATGACTCTTTAGTCACTATCAGCCCACCCCATCAGCTGGGGCCCTAATCGGGAGTCCTGAGATTCCCAAAAAGACATGATGGGCCTAGACCTTGAATAAATCCTTCTCTTCATTGTTATTGGTAATCTCTATCAGGAGAACACAATAGACCCATTTGTGGACCCCCATAGGACTTTGCCTTCAATGTGGATCAACAAGGCAGAGAATGTTTCATCCTCCGAAGGGAGGCTGGACAACATACTCTATGCTACACCTGAGGAAGATAGGTCCTGATACTGGGGCAGCTTGGAACATTCCTACTCATGACCACAGAATGTGAGCTCAGATCTGCAGGGATGCAGAGGTCACATAGGCTCCTACGCTGAATATGGGCCCCAGATCACATCAAATTGATTGGGGTTTACAGTCAACAATATTTATACACCTTTCCCACATTTGGAAGCTATTCTTTTCCCTGATCCAGCTTTCTGGTCCTTTTCTCCAACCATGACATCATCTCCCCAGACAATAACTTGGATCCACCTGTATATCAGATGTCATGCTCAGAAAAAAAAAACAACCAAGAAACTAGTATAGTCATGGGCCCTTTGGAATATAACTAAAATAGGCCTATTACTACTACTAACATTGAGACCTCCCCCAACTCTTCATCTGCACTATTCCAGCCTTTAGGTTCATGATTAGTCAACAATTTGTTTGGCTTTGTATGTTAACTCTCTTTTCAGCCACAGGGTTCCAGATGCTAGCATGATGCCAACCAAACTTCATTGGGCAGAGGACCCCACCAATATGTCCTGGAGCCCCCGCTTCCCCAGAGCCCCACCCCACATGGGAACAAGAGAGATAGGCTGAGAGTATGGATCAACCTACTCCATGGGGAAGCAATTACAGAAGCCAGACCTTCCACGTTCTGCACCCCATATGTCCCTTGATCCATACTCCCAGAGGGATAAAGAATAGGAAAGCTATCAGGGGAGAGGATGGGATACGGAGTTCTGGTGGTGGGAAATGTGTGGAGTTGTACCCTTCTTATCCTATAGTTTTTGTCAGTTTTTCATTTTTATAAATAAAATTAATAAAAATAGCTCTTAGAAAGAAATCAGCAGTACTTGGTGGTCTACTTTCTATCTTTAGGTATCTCTGCTTCTATTGCTCAACAGTTAGGGGACTACAAAAACTTAACTCCCTTGTCTCAAGTCATGATGCCCTCTAAAGAGCTCCAGGATGCAGAAATGAATAAGTGTCCTGGGAGGACAACAACATTTTCAGTTTTCTGGGTTCCTTCCCTTTAATTTTCCTATTTTTCCTACTGTCTTGATTATTTTCTGGAATCACCTTCATACTAAACACTCTTCATTTAAATAATTAATTTATACATCTGTAGGAATATGTCCTAGTTTTAGAAATAACCAGGAGTTTCATTTATGCCTAGAATGTTGAATGTTTGAAAGATTATTGCTCCCACACCGACAAGGTGATTCCAGATAAACTACAAAATCATAGCTTTTCATAAACCCACTAGAGATCTGAGACCTCAGAGCAACTAATTATCTTAGAATTCAAAGAAAAACAGGGGGACAGATGCTGGTACATCTGGTAAATCATATGTTACCATGTGTGAGGACCCAGGTTCAAGCTCCTAGTCCTCACCTGTCTGGTGGGGTTGGGGAGTTTCATAAGTGGTGGAGCATTGTTACTGGTTTCTCTCCTTTCTCTCATATTCTCTTTCTGTCTAATCTTCAAAATAGAAATTTAAAAGAAGATGGACCCAGGAGCAGTGGGGGGTATTGTATAGACACAGGGGCCCAGCAATAACCCTGATGGCAAATAAAATGTTACCATGGAGAAAGAGATATCATCAGGCAGAAGGGATCTACTTACTGAAACACAGGGGGCAGAAGATAGGAAGGAAAGTCATACAAATATTTAAACAGAACACTTATTTTGTTTTAGCAATCTATAGAGTTCAAGTATGAATTAGTAGAAAAGTATAGAACACCTGAATCATCACATTTCCCTCATCGTTTTTCCTCTTCTTTCTGTTATTATATTTAAAGAATAGAAATATATGATATTATCATGTCTCTTATAGTAGCTTCAACACTGGCTCCTATTAATAGTGTTGTTATCATTTTTGCATTAATTTTGTGTCTTATAACATCATTAACAACTCAGGGAAGAAGGTCCTCTTATTATGCCTATACTATAATTAGTGGCTTAACTAGCTAGCAATTTTGCTGAATTCAAAACTAGGAGCTGTGTGAAATAGTTTAAATTCTTTTATACTAAAAAAAAAAAAGAATGAAAAACCCTCTATCTCTAGAGGAGGAAGAGAGAACTTTACTGGAACCCAACCATGATAGGTCTTCTACTGAGGGAGAGGGCAAGAAATTGTCTCCCACACCAAACACACTAAAGATTCAAAACAAAGTCTGATTTACCTAGGTATAGGGGATGGTTCCTAAAGGAACCCCAAACTCTAGTTTAAGTTTGCTTAACTTGAAGCTACACTAAAATAAACACAAAAATCCACTGTCCTTGAAAGCAGAATCACAAAGGCTAGGTAATAATAGTCTACAAATGAGAAGAACTAGGAAATAGGAAAACTATGTCTAGTGCAAAATAACAGGGAATGCTAGGAGCTGAGGGTGGCTAAGTGACATGAACACACACACACATACACACACACACACACACACACACATACACACACACACATACACACACACACACATACACACACACACACACACACACACACACACACACACACACAGAGAGAGAGAGAAATAAGCCACCAACTAGAGTACCACCTTACCATTCTCTAAGTCCCAGGTTTCATCCCCAGCCTCATGTAAGAGGGTTGGGTCTGTGAAGCAAACTCCATAGAGGGTTGAGTTGTGCTATGGCATCTGTCTCCTCTCTTTCTTTTAATGCGAAATAAAAGAATATAAAAAATTGCAGTCCAGAGAGATAACTCACCAAGCAAGGTGCTTTCCTTTCAATAAATGTGATATGGATTCAAGTCTTATCATTACATAGGGATGTTACACTATTAGGCAAGCTTCAGCATTATAATCTCTCTGTCTCTGTCTCTCTATCTCTCTCTGAAAAAGTTTGGCTAGTAGCAGTGAAGTAATACATGTGTGAGGTCCCAACTCTGAGAAATAAAAACTCAGTTTGGGAGAAATGGCATCACACATGTGTGAATCCCCAGTGTCTCTAAATAAAGTAAAGAGAGAAAGAAAAATAATATTCTGTAGCCCCATTTTGCCAATCAAAGAATAAAGAATCTGAAACTGATATAATGGTGGTAACCACAGCAAGAATAAAACCCTAAACTAGCTAATCTCAAAACTAGACTGATGTACATTAGCTGATAAGCAAAAGACACACACACATACATTTCTGTTTAAAACTGCTATTACTTGAATTTGTGTTGTGTTGTTCTTGATATTTAGAATTCATTTTTTATTATAAAGCAAAAAATAGGTAAAAAGTTCCCCCCAAAAGCAAATAAGCTAAACATCCAATTATTCTGACCTATTGTTATAAAGCAATAAATTAAAAACAATTGTCATAATCTTACAAACTGTTTTATTCATTTGCAAAGAATGATTTTATAGGAAGATTTTATTTATTGGGTAGATACAGAGAGAAACGAGATAGAAGCAGGGGACAGAGAGGGAGAGAGAAAGAGACACCTGCAACACTGCTTCATCATTTGTGAAGCTTCCCCTAACCCCTACCACCCCCATAAGTAGGGACTAGGGGCTTGAACCTGGGTCCTTGCCCATGGTAACGTGTACTCAACTGAGTGTGCCACCATCCAACCTCATGAAAAATTATTTTTTTAAGTATGATTCTCATAGGTTTTGCCCAGGATAAATCAAAGTATATGCTAAATACATAATTATCAAAGTTACTAATGTAAAGATTTAGTAAATGACAGTAGTTGTGTTGACTCTTAGCTTGGGCACTTTATAAAAGGGACACAAGGGGGCCAGGCGGTGGTACATCCAGTAAAGTGCACATATCCCCATGTTCAAGGACCTAGGTTCAAGCCCCTGTTCTCCACCTTCAGGGAGAATGCTTCATGAGCAGTACAGCATGTGTGCAGGTGTTTATCTTTCTCCACCTCTACCTGTCTCCCCTCCCCTTTCAATTTCTCTCTGTCCTGTCAAATGGCCACCTGGAGCAGTGGATTTGTAGTGCAGGCACCAAGCCCTAGCAATAAATCTGGTGGCAAAAATAAATACAAGGGATACAAGTTTTATTCAAAAGTTCCCTGTGTTCCCTAAGACTTGCTCTCTGCAATATAAGTTTGTTATCATCATGTCCTTACAGCCGTTGATTCAGTTGTGGTTTATTGCATCAGGAAGAAGACATGGAATTGCAGCTGAACTTTTGTCTACACTGTGTTAGAAACTTGACTAGTGGTAGGTAACAAGCTCAGTTCTCTATTCAGAAACACTGAAAAAGACTCTCTTCAAGTAACACCAGTGTGTTCTTTATAGCCTATATCTGTGTTGTATTATGAAATCCAAAATTCAATTTCCTACTCCTTATCTTATTTCTATTTGTCCCTACCATAAACTAAATAGGCTTATCTAGCACCACAAATGAATTTAAAATAGTATTTGCAATAGACTTTTGAATTATTCCTATTTAACTCAAAATCTATGTTGCTTCTGCAAGTCAAATTCAACTAGAACTGTATATTTATACTAGTCAGCAATACCAAGTTGCAATGATTAGTAGCTCTCTAAAAAATTCAAGATTTTCATTTTATAGCAGAAACTGGGTTACGGAATCAACATTTTTTCCCAACAGTCTTTCAGAACTTAATAGCTCCCTTTGATTGTCTTATCATTTGACTTATTTCTCCTGATAGAGTTTATGTCTTGAAACACATTATTCTACTTAAAAATTATAAAGGACACAGGGAACAGAACGTGACCACCTATGTAACCTTAGATTCTCCATAATAGTTATAACCAGTCCGTTTCTATGGTGTTATAATCACTGGTCAGCTAGCTATTCATAATGAGTTGAGATTTTGAGTAAATCTTACATATGGTCCCTTTATAGTTCCTGTGGTTCTTTCAAAAGTGATTTATCAAGATTCAAGTTAGTGACAGGTAGAATATAAAAGAAGGAATGTGAAGTACTGCTACATTTATATATATATATATATATTTATTTATCTAATAACTATATATTTTTTTACTTTTCCCTTTTGTTTCCCTTGTTTTTTATTGTTGTAGTTATTATTGTTGTTATTGACATCGTTGTCGTTGCATAAGACAGAGAGAAATGGAGAGAGATGGGGAAGACAGAAAGGGGGAGAGAAAGACACCTGCAGACCTGCTTCACCGCCTGTGAATGTGAAGCTTCGCCACTGAAGGTAGGAAGCCAGGAGCTCTAACGGGGATTCTTACCCAGGTCCTTGCGTTCTGTGCCATGTGAGCTTAACCCGCTGCACCGCCCGCCCCCGCCCCCCATTTTTCAGCTATCCTTTTAGAGATATCTACCAGCAGAATTTTGCCAGCAAATTATACTATCACCAAAGATTTATATACATGTACTCGTGCTACTCTAGCCACAGTGCTCTGATTTCCTCACTAAATTCCCTTATTCTTTTAATAAGAATAGCTGATTCTTATTAAAAGAGACTAATCCCATAACAGCTGATATCATGTAGCTCATTCTCCTTTATAGAGAGAATAAACGAGCTTCCTGTATCAGTGGCAAAGATGATTGCCACCCTAAGTCATGTGACTTAAATACACCTTCCTATCTGTTGTGCTACATTACTTCTCCTACAACATCTAACTTTTTATCCTTTTATCTTTTTTCTTTGCTGGCTGGTTAGCTTGTGTTCTCTTTCTTTATTATTTATTTATTTATTATTTATAAAAAGGAAACACTAACAAAAACCATAGGATAAGAGGGGTACAAATCCACACAGTCCTCCCTCCTCCCCCACCTCTTTCTTTCTTTCTTTCTTTCTTTCTTTCTTTCTTTCTTTCTTTCTTTCTTTCTTTCTTCTCTTTCTTCCTTCCTTCCTTCCTCCTTCCTTCCTTCCTTCCTTCCTTCCTTCCTTCCTTCCTTTCTTTCTTTCTTTCTTTCTTTCTTTCTTTCTTTCTTTCTTTCTTCTTACATTGACAGAGAACCAGACTAGGGATGGGGAA
Source organism: Erinaceus europaeus (assembly GCF_950295315.1). Lineage (NCBI taxonomy): Eukaryota > Metazoa > Chordata > Mammalia > Eulipotyphla > Erinaceidae > Erinaceus > Erinaceus europaeus. Next base: position 21,301,965 of record NC_080174.1, read on the forward strand.
AAAGAAAAACAGCTATAGCACTGTTTCACTACTCCTAAAACTTCCTCCCTGCCGGTGGGATTGTGGGGGTGGTAAATCTGGGTAATATAACTCAACCTTAACTAGATAGCCTATGGAAAACCACTTAATTTTTAGAAGATACATCTCCCCCCAGGATAATTGATTTCTCTGCTTATCTACCTATGGGGTGGGGGTGGAGGAACTTCTCAAAAGTCTATTTTCTACTTATCTACCTATTTTTATAAAAATTTTGTGAGACTTCTAAAAAAAAAATCAAGAGCAAGTAGCAGTGGTATTCAAGTAATTACACATAACCAAGATTCCAGTGTCTCTGGCTAGGCATCTGTCAACTCAAAAGTCAATACACTTCATTTCTATTAGAAAATACATTGTCACTATGTTGAAAGTGATCCTTTTGAAAAAACACACAATTCTACACTGAGGTGTCTAGTTTTATCTTTAGTCATATTATATCATTCCCTCAAAATTCATTTTGTGCAAGACAATTCTTTTAAAACCTAAAATTGTTCTCATAATTTCAAAAGAAGAAATATTGTAGGGAAAAAAATCACAACCATCAAAATAAAATGCCATGCAAGAACATACCACAAAATATCAGTGAAGAGAAAGTTTCAAAATTCATTCAAAGACAGCATCATATAATCATACTGTCAGAAGATGCATCGTATCCTGTCATTCAAGGAGACAGGACAAGATGAAAGAACTTTCACAGGGATGTGTCAAAAATCAATGTGTTGAGGGGCCAGGTGGTGGCGCATCCGGTTGAGCACACTTGTTGCAATGCTCAAGGACCCAGGTTTGAGCCCTTGGTCCCCACCTGCAGGGGGAAAACTTTGCAAGTGGTAAGCAGGGTTGGTTGCAGGTGTCTTCCTGTCTCTTTCCCTCTCTGTCTTTCCCTTCCTCTCGATTTCTGACTGTTTCTATCCAATAAATAAATAAAGATAATAACTTTTTTTTGAATTAATATGTTATGTAGATACAAAGCAACTAGGCAAAAGAGGATATAGAACTTATCTTGGGCCAGAATTGCCCCTCCCCCTGGTGCCAGCCTTCTTAACAGTTTTTATCTCAAGGGAATCCCCATGGTACTAATGGCTCTCATCTCACAGGATGCCCCCTGGTGCTGTTCTGCTCAGCCAGTTGAGGGGAGGGGAAGGGGGGGCAGCAGTTGCCCCACTGTTCATCAGACAACAGGGAAATATGTGTGCAGGTTATATTAAGGAATTATACATCTCTTTTTCTGCTTCAGACAGAGAGTAGACATAGAGATGGGTCACAGACATATGACAAAATGTTCTACATGATTAGTTGTTGTTTTCGCCGGGCTAGATTCACGGGCAGGTAACAGACGACCAGAAACACACTGCTGAGCATCTTTATTCACCAGCGGGCAATCAGTCCAACACCTAATCACCACACCATGTACTCCTCCATCTTTCTCCTCCAGTGGCAGTCAGGAACTCAGGAAGTACATAGCATAGGGGGCGGGGAGAAGGGAGAAACCGGAAATGAGCAAGAGCTAAACCAAATCTCCCAGAGGTGGGGGAGTGAGACCAAACCAATGTAACAGAAAAGACCATGTAAATAGACCACAATGTCAAGCAATGTAACAGAAGCAGAACTAGATCCCAGAAGCAGAACTAGATGCATACCAACAATTAATTACTAGGAAAACACAAATGACAACCACAGTGAGATTCCATCTCGTACCAGTGAGAATATTCTACACTGTCCATGGAACCACAAGTTGGAACCCAGTCATATCCCGGGAAGTAATGGGGCCAAATCATTCATTCACACATCCATACCAAAGTTTAAGAAACATTTCCAATTTTAGTAAAACTGTCTAAAACAGACACAGATTAGCTCTGCCTCAGGCTCACGCATCCAGGGTTTCATGGGCTGGAATGGATGGGATCTGCTTTGTTCCTGGCTTCTGGAAAATAAGAGCACCCTCTGGCACTCTGGCACTCCATTTCAGGGGATTTTCGAGTTCCCAGCAGGGTGATCAGTCCTGTGCCAGCTCCTAACTGATTCGGGCCCCCCTGTACTCACTGCCCAGAGGTGCAGTCTTGGCACCAGTTCAGCTGCTCATTTCTATGCCTCCACCCGGGGTGAGCCTTCATCCTGGGTCCTGAAGTCAGTCCACTCAGACCTGGAAAGAGACTCTGGAAAACTCCAGAGGTGCACATTTCCTGGTTCCACCTTCACGTAGCAGACCAGGAGGAACAGACCTCAGACCCAATGTTGGGGTTGTGACCAGTTCATCTTGCTAGGAAAGCCTCTAAAATGTTTGGGAATTCTGCTGAAAATAAAAAAGACTGGAGATAAAATGGGTGGAAGAGAAAGGAGTTCATTCTCCGAGACTGAGAGTCTAGGTAAGCCTGTGGACTTGCAGCCCGAAACAGAGTTGAACATCAGTTATATAATGTTTAGTAAAACTAAAGCGAGCCGGATCTGGTGTTATCGAAACAGTACTAGCAATCCCTGTGGTAAAACATTCATCCCGGGTCAGGGCACAGTGTATCTTGTTTTGGAACTAGGAACAAGGAAGTGGATAGGTTACAGGAAATACCTTGGGCTTTAAAAATTTCTGAATTCTTTCTGATTCCATCTCAAAGACTGTTAAAATCTTTTAATATTGAATACTTATGATGAATCAATAAAAAATAGGAAAATAGATGGTCACTGTCAGAATCTTAAAAACCTGAAATGAGTAAGAAATGGATACTTATATACACTATACTAATGGTAACCAATAATAATTTCATTTTTCCTTAAGCATCCTAAAACGTTTCATTTTTTTTCCATTTTTAGTTGATACAGAGATAAAGAGGGAGAAAGAGAGAGTCACTAATAGAGGGAAAGAAGGAAAGACAAGATTCCATATCACTACTCATTGTTCCCGGATCTTCCTTTTGTATCATACATGCTGAGCTGGGGGCTTATTTTTACCCCCGCCCCCCCCCCCCCCCGCCCCAGCATAGAAAAGTGTGCTGTCCTGGAAGTGCTATCAATTACTCTCTGGAGACCATATTTGGGGAAGGGAGGATGAGGAAGTCCTGGGAATCCAGTTCACTATGGTGAAAATGTCAGTTGCTCCTGGGAGCAGTGTGCAGACACCTATCACAGGGAGATAAGACATTATGGGGCCAGATGGTGGCGTACCTGGCTGTACTCATGTTACAGTGTTCAAGGACCCGGGTTCAAGCCCTTGGTCCCCACCTGCAGGGGGAAAGCTTTACAAATGGTGAAGTAGGTCTGCAGGTGTCTCTCTCCCTCTCTTGCCCCTCCCCTCTCAATTTCTCTCTGTCTCTATCCAATAATAAATAAATAAAATTAAAAAGGACATTGTATTCGTATGATAGCAATTATATTATAAATCTCTATTTCAATGAAATTATTTTTTCTAAAAATCAAAATAAGGAAACCAGGGATGTCATTCCGATCTATATTGTGCGATGGCTTCATTTCTTAGGTTATTTTTAACTTTTTGTCATTTTGTTGGCATTATTGGCAGAGTTAATGATTTATAATATGCTTGCTGACATATGACTACAGATTTTTTTCTCCCTGATAAGCATCTGCAAAACGGTAGTAGCTAAGAAAGTTGTTTGCCTATCAAAAGACTATTGAGACTAATATAGAATTATATTCTTGGACAGAAAGATAATTTTAAACATAAGGAGGGTATCAGAGAATCACTTAGAAGGTGAATCAGTGTCCCAATTAAAGGAAAAGTTAGCAATAAAAAAATCATATATAAATATTCATTTATTTCAAAATGATTTTATGCTAAGGACAGGACATACTTCTAAACAATTAGAAGTGATCTGAAAACATTACTATAATGAATTATTGAACAATATCTAATTATGAGGGTGTTCTGCAAAGAAATTTCACAGGCTAATGAGAAACTGTACCCAGGTGTCAACAACTGTACCTAGGTGTCAACAACTATTAAGCCCTCACTAAAATGATTTTAAATAGTGTCTATTTAATGCTATAATAGTTTCCTCTTTAGCTTAGCTAGAGTTGTAATTTTCCATGGGAATTTTCATAAATGCTAAGTCGTCTTCTCATCAGATGGCTACATTATTTACTATTGCAGATTTATTTTACAATTATTTAATTTAGAAAGAAGATACCCTACTTATATTTTTCACAAACTGTATTATAACTAACTTTTCATTGCAAGATTTATTTATTCAGAAATAATTTCTAAATTCTAAATATTTTCCACATAAGGAAGAGAGGCATAAATATGAGACAATGAATAAAGTGAAGCACTGCTTAGAGAACAGAAATGAAGAAAACGCTAATACAGTGCTCAGCTTGGTGCTGGGACAGTCAGGAGTTTCCATTTAGAAAGTTTTCTTTCTTTTTTTCAATGAAGTATATAAGACAAGCATTTTTTTCCAGTTAGTTTGTCTCATTGCTTTTGATTTTTTTAACAGACATTTCTATTTCTTACAGTTACTAACATTTTTCACTTTCTCTGTATATACTTCTTTATGAAGTTGGTAATATCAAATGTCTCTCATCTGATTTTTTTTTTTTTTTTGCTTCCAGAGTTATCACTGGGGCTCAGTGCCTACACTACAAATCCAGGGCTCCTGGAAGTTGGATAGGATAGAGAGAAATAGAGAAGAGAAGAGAAGAGAAGAGAAGAGAAGAGAAGAGAAGAGAAGAGAAGAGGAGAAGAGAAGAGAGGAAGAGAGAGGTGGAGAGGAAGATAGACACTAGCAGACCTGCTTCACATCTTATGAAGTGACCGCCCCCACCCCAACACCCCAGGTGGGGAACTGGGACTTTGAACCAGGATACTTGAGCCAGTCTTGGCTCTTGGCATCATGTGCACTTAACCCACTGAGCTAGCACAGGTCCCTTCATTTCTGATTTTTAAAACCACTTTTAAACTTGGATTTTTGTGTATTTGATGCCTAAGAATACAAACAACTTCAAGTGGAACTTAACTTTTAAAATGTTAAAACATAGAAAAGTTCCTGAATAGTATTTACTAAGTTATTTTAAGTCATTTATTAAGTTATTATAGTCAAGGTAACTTTACTTGGGAACTCCAAACAAGAATTAAATTGAAAGAATCCCTTAAATAATACGATTAGCACCCACTTCACAGTTAATAGCTACTTCTTTATACCAAAGATTGATTAATAAGCCATTATACTAATATTCACTTACCTCTTAAGCTTGCACTTAGAAAATAAAGCCATACTGTTGTATAAAATTAGTATTTTCATAATTCAGTGCCAATGGGAAAGTCCATTTTCCCTGCAAAATGTCTATACAGGTCTATAAATTAAATTAAGCAAAATTCAAGAAAATTATTTTCTTCCCTCTTTTCTACTAATTATGTTTTTTGAAATATAGAATGATTACTTCATGTACCACAGTGAGCTTTTTCCCAACTCGTTACTTCTCATTATTGGAGAAACACCAACATTTTGTAGGCAAAATACATTATTTTTAAATATTTCTTTGAAATTATGTATTTTACTTATGACTAAGAAAAACATTATAATGGCTTCACTTTTCCCAACATTATTCCCTAAAAGTACAAGACGGGGGAGTACAGCGGTAGTGTACCAAGTTAAGCACATGTGGCGTGAAGCCCAAGGATCAGCTTAAGGATCCCATTTCTAGCCTCAGGCATCCCACCTGCAGTGGAGTAGTATCACAGGTGGTGAAGCAGGTCTGCAGATGTCTATCTTTCTCACCCCCTCTGTCCTCCCCTCCTCTCTCCATTTCTCTCTGTCCTATCCAACAATGATGACATCAATAACTACAACAATATAAAAACAAGGGCAACAAAAGGGAATAAATAAATAAATGTTAGGAAAATGTACAACACTGAGGCATCAAACTCCCAGATCTCAAACTAAATTATAACGCATTGTAATCCAAACTGCCTAGTACTGGAACAAAAACAGACGTACTTCCAATGGAATAGAACTGAAAAACCAGTTAAACCTATGGGTATCTAATATTTGACAATGGGGCCCAAAATATTAAATGGAGAAGAGAATCTCTTCAATAAATACCACTAGGTAATACAAATAGTAGTAGGTAACTAGGTTTATTAGAAGGAAGCCAGTGCAGCTACCCAAAGCCATTCCTCAGTTCCCGCCCATGAGAGTCTAGACTGATTACTACATGGAAGAATGACAAAGAGAGCCAGTCGTGTTTCACAGAGATGAGATTTTTTTTTTATTATTTAAGAAAGGATTAATGAACAAAACCATAAGGTAGGAGGGGTACAACTCCACACAATTCCCACCACCCAATCTCCATAACCCACCCCCTCCCCTGATAGCTTTCCCATTCTCTATCCCTCTGGGAGCATGGACCCAGGGTCATTGAGGGTTGCAGAAGGTAGAAGGTCTGGCTTCTGTAATTGCTTCCCCGCTGAACATGGGCGTTGACTAGTCGGTCCATACTCCCAGTCTGCCTCTCTCTTTCCCTTCTTCTTCTAGAGTTTGCCCTTCTTCCGTAGCCAGTCAACAGCGTCAGGTTGAGCCTGATGTAAAGTTTCGAGACCTCCTTTGAATCTGGAGAGGTGGCAGTTGTTGAAAATGTGGGTCATAGTCTGTCTGTAGCCGCAGGGGCAGTTCGGGTCATCTCTGGCTCCCCAGTGATGGAACATAGTGGCACTGGCCATGGCCTGTTCGATAGCGATTGAGGAGGGCCCAATCATAACGTGCTAGGTCAAAGCGGGGTTGACACTTGCAGGGGTCTGTGATGAGGTGTTTGTTCTTTACCTCAGCTGACTGCCAACTCTGTTTCCAAGAGTCTGGAACAGAGAAGTTCAGTGTAGGCGTAGGGGACCAGATTGGGTGACGAGACATCAAGCGTTGGACAGGGTGGATGAAAATATATTGGCAAGTCCGGTCGAGCGTAGACGTGGGAAATGAACTTAGATGATGCCGCATCCCGACGAACATCTGGCGGGGCGATGTTGCTAAGAACTAGCAGCCATGGAAGCGGGGTGGAACGGATGGTTCCAGAAATTATCCTCATGGAGGAATATAATTTGGAATCGACCAAATGGACCTGGGGGCTGCGGAACCATACTGGGGCACAGTATTCTGCAGTGGAATAGCATAATGCCAGAGATGATGATCGTAGTGTGGAAGCGCTCGCGCCCCATGAGGAGCTGGCCAGTCTTGCAATGATGTTATTCCTCGCGCCCACCTTTGCTGCAGTTTTTATGAGATGTTTTTGAAATGACAGAGTGCGATCGAGAGTAACACCAAGATAGACTGGCTGGGCTTCATGCCGGATTCTCGTATCACCAAGCTGCACATTAAGCTCACGCGAGGCCGAGGCATGGTGTAGATGGAAAACAGATGATACCGTTTTTGCAGTGCTAGGAATTAGTCGCCATTTTTTACAGTAATCAGATATCAGAGACATGTGTTTCGTGAGTGTTTCCTCGAGGATGTGGAACTTGGATGCCTGAGTTGCACAGCAGATGTCATCGGCGTAGATGAACTTCCTTGAAGAAGTTTCTGGGAGGTCATTGATGTAAATCTTAAATAGCGTAGGAGCCAGAACAGAGCCCTGGGGGAGGCCACTTGAGACAGGTCTCCATCTGCTAGACTTGTCACCCAGATGTACCCGGAAACTTCTGTTTTGGAGAAGAAACAATATAGTGTTGGCCACCCATGGAGGCAGGCATCTTGAGATCTTGACTAGGAGACCACGGTGCCAGACCGTGTCATAGGCTGCTGTGAGATCCACAAAGACAGCACCCGTCTTTAAATTCTTCTGGAATCCATTTTCAATGTAAGTTGAGAGGGGCAGGGCTTGTTCACAGGTAGATCTTCCTGGGCAGAAACCAGCTTGGGTGGGTGATAGGAATTTCTCTGTAAGATGAGAAATATGTGACAGAAGCAGCCTCTCAAGGAGTTTGTAACACACGGAGAGGAGAGAAATTGATCTATAGCTGGCGGCCTGTGTTGGGTCTTTCTTTGGTTTCAAAACTGCTATAATCTTCGCATGACGCCAAACTTTGGGCATAGACTCAGATTCCAAGATGTGGGACAGTAATGAAGCAAGCCACTTCTTTGCCGTGGGACCTAGGTTAAGAATGAGTTCTGGGGTGATGTTATCATAGCCAGCAGCTGTTCCTGGTTTAATCCTCTTCAAAGCGTCTTCTAGTTCAGACAGAGTAAAGAGAGAGAGTTTTGGAGATGGACCAGATAACCGGAAGTGGGATGACCACTCATGGGAAATTTCTCTTTTCCAGACTGGGTCGATCTTAGCACGTCCAACTTGAGTTAGGTGACTGGCCACTGAGTTTGGAGATACAGGAGGATGGGAGATGGGAGGGGGTTGGCTACTGACACCGAGTCTGTGAAGAAGCTTCCAGGCCTTCCTACTTGAGTGGGTGAAGTTCAGACTTTCCGTGAGTTGTTGCCAGCGGGTTTGGCGTGCTGCATCCAGGGAGGCAATGAGATGGTCAGCCACATCTTGGTCGCCCGACTCATCATACTGCTTTAGTAGTTGCTCGCATTCAGCATCAAGACAAGGCGTATAGTTAGCACATCTCCCACGAGGAATGGCTTGGGAAGCTGCTTTGAAGATGGCTTGGCGGAAGCGCCTGTAGGAATCTTCAGAGGGGATAGAGTTAATTGGAATTGCAGGAATAGATTTGTTGGTAAGATCACTGAACAGACGCCAGTTTGCTTTCCAAAATTTCCATCTTAGTTTCTCTGAGCATAGAATCAGTGGGAGCTGGAGACCAATGTGGATGATAGCTGGGCGGTGATGACTGTGTGGGAAGATCTTGAGAACTTGTCTCGTAACTTGTCTCTTTCCCTAGTAGGGTGGGTCTCTGGCGAAGCGGAGCTCCAGGACACATTGGTGGGGTCTTCAATCCAGGGAAGCCTGGCCAGAATCCTGGTGGCATCTGGAACCTGGTGATTGAAAAGAGAGTTAACATACGAAGCCAAACAAATTGTTGAGCAATCATAGACCCAAAGGTTGGAATCGTGGAGAGGAAGTGTTAGGGGGGTACTCACTGCAAACTCTAGTGTACTTCTGCTTTCAGGCATATATTTTGCAGTAGTTTATGGATATGTGTGAACATAAACTCTCTCTCACAGAAACTGGTGTATATCTAGGTAATGGGACTTTGTTAGAAAGTGAACCACCCGAGATGAAATTAGAGTGTACTATAAAAGGAAAGGTCTCACCCGAGTAATGAAGCTGAAGGGTTGTCATTCCACACATGAAGTCTCTGGACACAGTCTGAGGTGAAGCATGTTGAGGTGGCAATCGTTGCATTGTTTAGGCTGTGATCGGCGGATGCAATATTATTTGATATGGATTGGGAGAGGCATACGGGAAAGTGGGCCCTATCCAAGGGTTCCAGGACTGGGGGATGTAGGGGCTCTATAGTGGAGATGTGAGGTTCCTGCTGTCTTAGGGTTCAAAAAGACAATCGATAGTTAATGTTATCATCACATTATTTGGTAATTGGGTTAACTTTGGAAAGTCCTTTTGTTATGGTTTGCTGTACAGTATCCAGTATCTTGTATATAGCTGTGCTATTGGATACTTCTAATTTACTTGGTCTAGGCTTTTGAGAGAGCCCGCATATCAAATACACGGCCTATATATTAAAAAGATTCAGTTTGTGTTTTGAAAAACTTTGAGACATACAATTGATTTTCCCCCTCTCATATTAATCAACTACTGATTTATATGTCTACATTTTGCTAGGAGTGTACATAAACACCATTCCCACCACCAAAGACTGTGACCCATCCCTCCCACCCACTCCCACCCCCCACTGGCCCAGGAAGCTGCATGTCTACCCCTCACCACAGGGTTTTTACTTTGGTGCCCTACTTACAATTTGATCAGGTCCTGCTTTTAGTTTCCCTTTCAGATCTTCTTACTCAACTTCTGTTGATGAGTGGGATCATCCCATACTCATCTTTATCTTTCTGACTTAGTTCACTTAACATAATTCCTTCTAGCTCTGTCCAAGTTGGGTCAGAGAAGGTAGATTCATTGTTCTTGATAGCTGCATAGTATTCCATTGTGTATATATACTACAGCTTTCTCAGCCACAAAAACAGACGTACTTCCAATGGAATAGAACTGAAAAACCAGTTAAACCTATGGGTATCTAATATTTGACAATGGGGCCCAAAATATTAAATGGAGAAGAGAATCTCTTCAATAAATACCAGTAGGTAATACAAATAGTAGTAGGTAACTAGGTTTATTAGAAGGAAGCCAGTGCAGCTACCCGAAGCCATTCCTCAGTTCCCGCCCATGAGAGTCTAGACTGATTACTACATGGAAGAATGACAAAGAGAGCCAGTTGTGTTTCACAGAGATGAGATTTAAAAAAAAAATTTTTTTTTTAATATTTATTTTATTTATTCCCTTTTGTTGCCCTTGTTTTATTTTTTCTTCTTATTGTTGTTATTGATGTCGTCATTGTTGGATAGGATAGAGAGAAATGGAGAGAGGAGGAGGAGAAGACAGAGAGGGGGAGAGAAAGATGCAGACCTGCTTCAGCACCTCTGAAGCGACTCCCCTGTAGGTGGGGAACCGGGGCTCGAATCAGCATTCTTATGCTGGTCCATTAATGCTTTATGCCACTGTGTGCTTAACCCGCTGTGTTACTGACTGACTCCCCAGAGACGAGAATTTATTGGGAGAAAGTAAGGACAGGAAAGGAGAAGAAAGTACAAACCATGTAGGCATATAAACCCCCAGAGAAAGAGAGAGGCAAAGGCCCCAGGCCTTTGTATTTTTCTTCCAAGCTTTATAATCTCTTCTGAACAGAGGCTGGGGGTATCTTGCCCACATGAAAAAGACTGGTTCTGAAATCAGTGCGGCCTGCATGTTCCCAGTTGTGACCATGAGCTATAAGCTCAAACCAGTAGGAATTTAAAGGTTACACAGGCTCTGGTGCTAAATATAAATATACATATATACGGGCCCTGGAGCAGGTAGATGGAGGTAAATAGTTAATTTTAGCCACAGAATTTTTTTTTTCCAAGAATAGGAGCTACTCTCTACCCTACTCCAACTTTTTAGCCCCTTTTCTCTACTGTGACATTGTTCTTATGCAATTTCAAGCTTTGCAATTTTAAGCAAAACTTCCATAGCTGAGTGCCCCTAGGAACATACTTAAAATGATTTTTCTAATTTTCTTCTACTCTAAAATCCCTAATCTCATCTGTTCTAATGCTACTTTTTGATTCCTGTTCATTAACCATTTTGTCTCAATTTAGGTCATGCCACCTTTCAGACACCAAGTTACAGATGCTATCACAACTCCATCCCAACTTCTCTGGGCAGATAACCTCACCAACGTGTCCTGGACCCTCGCAGAGTTCTGGTCCACTAGGGAAAGAGAGAAACAGGCTGGGGGTGTGGAGTGACCTGTCAACACCCATGCTCAGCGGAGAAGCAGTTACAGAAGCCAGGACTCCTACCTTCTGCTCCTCATAAACAACCTTGATCCATACTCCCAGGGAGGGAGAAGTGATAGGATGAAGATAAGAGGGCTCTGAACTCCAGCTCCATCAGCACCCAGAGAGAGAGAAGGAAAAAGAGAGGGACATATGGAGGTAGTTAATTTGTCATGAGTGGCTTGGAGGGAAAGAGAGAATTGAATTAGAAAAAAGAAAAAAAAAAAAGTAACCATTAAGAGGTAATCCTCCAGTCCACCTGGAGGATTCGACCTGGCCATGCAGATGGAGGGTGATAAAAAAGGGGGGGGGGCAATTATTTATAAATGTGGTCAGATAGTTGTAGTGATGATAGTTAGCCCATGTCTACAACTTTAGGGAACCTGGTGGATTGCAGTGGGGAGACTGAAGATTCAGAACTCTGGTGGTGGGAACCCCTGTTGACATGTAATTTTATAACACAAAAATAAATAAAATAATTTTTTAAAGAAGGGCAGGAGCCTCAGGGGATATGCTTCAGCCTGTGTTTTCATTTGCTTTCATCTGCCCACATTTGCATTTTATGATGTTTTGCAGACAGGCCCTGAGGGAGTTCTGGCAAGAGCTATGTTTCAGGCCTCTGATTCTGGTCCCTTCTCCAAATTTCCTGCAGGCTGCACAGGGAGTGGTGCTGCTTTCTCTAAGCTGCCGTTTAACAGGTTGAAATATGTAGAAGAATAAAATTAAACTACTACAGTTTACCACAAACAAAAGTAAACTCCAGAGGGATCCTAGATTTGGAGACTAGAGCAGAAACCATCAAATGCTTAACAGAAAACACGGGCAAAACCCTTTTCAACCTAAGCTTTAAAGATGTCTTTAATGACTTAATTATTTCCAATTGCAAGGAAAACAAGCATGATATTACATCAAATTGAGAGGTTTCTGCATGGCCAAAGGAGCCATCCCCACCCACACCCTCCCCAAACAGAGAGACTCCTTATGGAATGGAAGGAGATCTTTACATCCCATACATCAGATATACGGCTAATAAGCAATATATATATATATATATATATATATATATATATATATATATATATATATATATGTATTCAACAAATAACAAATAATCCCATCTCAAAGTATGAAGAAGGTATGGACAGAATATTCACCAAAGAGATGCAAAAATCCAATAGACATATTAAAAAAAAAAGCTTAATAACTGATTATCATGTCATGGAGGGTTGTGAAAGGGCCCTGAGTTCCTGGACGTCTTATGAATACTGACACTGAACTATATTATGTAACCAAAACTAAAGTTCTATTGAATAAAATCATTGAGAATCATGGTTACATAAACTCATAATACTAAAACTCATGAAGAAGTTGATACTTTGAAGTGGAATGTTGTGACTGCATTGTCTCAGAGATTAGGGAACCAATAGCAAGAAAAATGTGGAAAACAGGAAATCTAGGAAATCTACCACTGCTGTGGTAAAATGTTTGACTGAAAGTGTTACCTGCATTATCACTGCATTGGCCTGTAGCTCTAGGGAGAAGTGGTTTGAAAACAAGCTGTCAGTATTCAGTGGTGATTGTTACTTGATTAGCATTACAGAAGAAAGAGATGACTTCTGGCAAGTAATAAACAGTCTGTAGGTGAGGCATACAAAGGAAACAATCTTGAGATCCTTCAGAGTTGAAAAGCCATCATTTTTTAAGACTTCACACATATGAAGCAAGATTAAAAAAGTTTTGAGCAGCAAAATCACATTAAGACTCAGACATGTAGCAAAATTCAGATTAATGCTTCTCTGCCTAAATGTATTAAGTCAGATAGTCCTGAGGTAGTCACACACCATGTGTGTGTGTGTGTGTGTGTGTGTGTGTATAAGTAAATTAAGGGGGAGGATCAATCATTTTTAATAGTTTAGCTTGGATTTACTCAGAAAAAAAAACAATTATGCTTAGGAAAGAATTTTTGACATAGTTACTGGCACAGTGCTGCTTAGAACAGTTTATAAATTTAGAAATTAAATTCTAGTAAGACAAAGAATTTTTAGATTTATTTATTCCCTTTTGTTGCCCTTGTTTTATTGTTGTAGTTATTGTTGTTCTTGATGTCATCATTGTTGTATAGGACAGAAAGAAATGGAGAGAGGAGGGGAAGACAGACGGGGGAGAAAGAGAGACACCTGCAGACCTGCTTTACTGCTTGTGAAGCGATTCCCCTGCAGGTGGAGAGCGTGGGCTGGAGCCATGTGCGCTTAACCCGCGGCATTACTGCCTGACTCCGGAGACAAAGAATTTTTAAAGAATATTATCTTGCTGAAAAAAAACACAAGTTTGGAAAAAGCAAATAAACAATTTTTTTTGAATATTTTGACATTAAAGCACTTAGACTCTTCAACTAACATGAACAGAAAGGAAGCTGTTAAGGCTGTAAAACTACAACATAGAACATGGCCTGGTATGACGGTAGGGGTATGTGAGGACCTAATACCTGGTCAAGTCTTATTGGTTGTCTGGTTTTGTAAGGTTTGAAATTAGCCCGCGCTTTGCTTTGTATGGACCCCGCTTTTTGCTAAGTTTGAAATGATTGGATTTTGTGTTTGCTATAGCCTGTTCTTGGATGTAGGTTGATAAGGTGATGTGCTCCCCCTCCCTGAGTGTAGTCTGAATTCCTATAAATTGTGTGGTTTGAGCCCTGTTCGGGGTCGAGCTTGGTAGACTAACACCAGTCACCATCTCGGCCCGGATTGCAATTTGTCAATAAACATCTTTGCTTCCTTGCAGTGGATGGTGGTTTGATTTATGCTCGCTAACAAGGCCTTACTTACCCCTACTCTAACAGGAAGAACTTAACTTGCTGAAACAGACTGGAGATGATATGCCGAGAATAAGCACACCCCCCACCCTCACCAGAAGATTTACCCCTGTCTGCGCTGGACATCTACAATCAGAAATGGATCATAAAACCCATGCCATAGCCCTTCCCATACCAGACAAAAATAAGAGAACTCTATATAGGGACCAACAGCAGGTCCGACTTCATGATCTTAGCTCCCCTCAGGTGAGCTCTCCAGTCTTATTGGGGCTTCCCCCTTTCCCCTTCCCTCTCCCTCCTCCCCCCTTCCCCCTCCTTCTTACTCCTTGGCTACTCCATTAAACTTCCCTTTGCCTGCACTCCTAACTCTATCTGACTGAATTGGCTTCTAGTAATTCTAACATTTTGGTGCTAAAACCTGAGAGGGGCTAAGTAAAGATCTAGCTTCTCCCTCTGAGCCTTTAGTGTCACACTATCCTAACAGCACCAGAGGATCAAATAAATCTTGAACTCTTAAAGGTCACCTGCTGAATATCTTCAATAAAGTTACCAGAAAATAAAAGCGGTATTCAAGTCTTTTTCTAACAACATCCCACCACCATCTTGGAAATTTTGTTCAGTCTGTAGTGCCCCCACACCTGAGACACAGACATTGTGGATCAGCCAAAGCATTTGAACTTCTAGTACTCTAATAAATGTCCAGGTGCTTCTGTTCTAGAAATAGTTTAAAATCACAGATTGTGGTGGTCTGGCAGTAATGCAGCAGGTTAAGCGCACATGGCGTGAAGCACAAGGAAGGGAGTTAAGGATCTGGGTTGGAGACCCTGGCTCCTCACCTGCAGGGGGGTGGGGGTGGGGATGGGGGTTGCTTCACAAGTGGTGAAGCAGGTCTGCAGGTGGCTTTCTCTCCCCATTTCTGTCTTCCCTTCCTCTCCCCATTTCTCTCTGCCCTATGCAACAACGACAGCAATAACAACAATAGTCATAATTACAACAATAAAACAACAAAGGCAACAAAGAAAGGGGAAAAAATAGCCTTCAGAAGCAGTGGATTCCTGGGGCAGGCACCCAACCCCAGCAAAATAACCCTAGAGTCAAAAAAAGGGGGTGGGGGTAGATAGCATAATAGTTATGCAAACAGTCTGTCATGCCTGAGGCTCCGGAGTCACAGGTTCAATCCCCTGCACCACCATAAGCCAGAGCTGATTAGTGCTTTGGTAAAATAAAAAAAAATCGTTTTCTTCAAGAAACCTGAGATTACAGTGTTATTAATGACCAGTTTTAGAGTAACGCTTTAAGGAATGCTTCTTAGAATTTGTATGCCACTCAATTGTAGATTTTTTAAATCTTAATTGCCTTTACCTACTCCTGTTCCTCTTTTTCCTGTATTTATCCATCCTTTGTGATTAAAAAAAAAAATTACACTCTATTTTCTCCTTGACCTGTTTTAGAAAAGTTCTGAATAAACTGATTTAAGATGTGTGTTTTGAAGTTTTGAAAATTCATAGGAATTTGAGTCTTTACTTTCTCAAATCTAGAATGTTTTCCTTAAGAAAACTTTCTTAAGAAAAAGTCATTATTATTTGTGATTACTTGCTACTTAAACAGTTCCATATTCTTGTGAAGAGGTGATCTGCATACAATTAATGTTCAGACATTACTCTTCAGTGAATCATCTGTTACTTATGAGTCAAACTCAGAGGATTTTCAGCTTTCTTGTAGGAAACCAGGATGATCTAACAAATGAAAAAGTGAATTTAAAATAATTTGGGACTGAAAATGATAGTGATTCTTCTCTACTGAAATAAGACTTCTCTGCTCCTCTACTGAAATAAGACTATTATAAATTTTTTAGTACTCTGTATTGGAACACTAAAATTACTTTTAAAATCTTCCTTTTTGAAGGCTCAAATAAATGTATTTGGCAGCCACAGATGCATGGAAGATGTTGTTTTTGTTTTTCCTAAAATCCTTCCCAAGTCTCTTGCATTTCAATAAAGATGCATTTCTTATTCTTTTTTTTATTTTTTAAATTTTCCCTTTTGTAGCCCTTGTTGTTTTTCTTTATTGTTGGAGAGAGGAGGGGAAGACAGACGGGGGAGAGAAAGACAGACACCTGCAGACCTGCTTCACCACCTGTGAAGCTACTCCACTGCAGGTGGAGAGCTGGGGGCTCGAACCAGGATCCTTAGCTGGTCCTTGCACTTTGAGCCACAGGCACCTAACCTGCTGCCACTGCCACCGGACTCCCAAAGATGCATTTCTTAAATTAAGGTAACATTGAATGGTAATATTATATATGTTTAAGGTGCATAATATATTGTATTATGATCGTGAGCAAAATACTAATTTCCATTCACCATCATACAAATGACCTTCACTACCTAATTTTTTTTAATTTGTACTATTTTATTTTATTTTTTATTTATTGGAAAGAGACATAAATCAAGAGAGAGGGGGTGATAGAGAGAGGGAGTGACAGAGAGACACCTGCAGCCCTGCTTCATCACTCCTAAAGCTTAACCCCTGAGGTGGGGATCTGGGACACGAAGCAGGGTCCTTGCACATTGTAATACATGTCCTCAACAAGGTGTGCCACCACCCAGCCCCTTCTCTACCTATTTAAATATATATTTTTTAATTTTTTATATTTATTTATTTTCCCTTTTTGTTGCCCTTGTTGTTTTTCATTGTTGTAGTAGTAGTTGTTGTTGTGGATGTCGTCATTGTTAGATAGGACAGAGAGAAATGGAGAGAGAAGGGGAAGACAGAGAGGGGGAGAGAAAGATAGACACTGGTCCTTGTGCATTGCACCAAGTGGGCTTAACCCTCTGCACTACCACCCAATTCCCTCTCTACCTGTTTTATACCACTCCCCAACCCTTCTTCTGATAACTGCCATTCAACTCTCAACTGATTTTACTGTTTTCAGTTCAGATAAAGATAATGAGGCTGCCACCCTCTCTAGATTATTTTTCAAATATAAAAAGGTAGTGCTTTTGAAGCATACTTTAAAAGTATTTCAGTCTTATAATCTCAAAGTCTCACAATAATCTAGTTGTAATACTTTTTGAAGATTTTAAACAAAATTGTTAAAGGAAATATTTGTTCACTCTAGTGTAAGTAACTAAAGGTTTAAATTTAAAATTACTATGCTCTGAAATATACTGTCATAGTTGGGGATGTTTTCATGAGTTTTCAAATTTTCACCACCACTTCAAGTTTCTCACTTTATATTTCAATAATTAAGATGTTTTCAAGATATTCACTATATAATTTATATATAAATCGCTGATTGTATTCTTATATGTCAGTCTACTGGAATAATCTATTTCTCACTTGATTGAATCTTAGTCAGTCAGTATTCATTTCTCCAGATTCCTTTTCATGACCTTATTAATACATCTAATTTATATTTTGATGTCCTATAAAAGCACTGCCTGGGCAAATTTTAATTTTTACTTAATTGTTTTGGATATGTAGCTTTCTATGTAGTAGCAAAAAAAATTAACAAGTGATTATATTATAATCAACATTCATTTGAAAAACTACTTATATCCAAGAAATATTAATTAGCTTTTCAATGTAATAGGTAAATTACTTGCTAAAAGTAACTTTTATCAGACCTTTGGGAAGACAGTGTTTAGAGCAACGCAACAAGTATGGTAGTATAGAAGTTATCCTAACCAAATTCATTAGTCAATGTGCAAGATGAAATCTCTGCTCTTGGGGGCTGGGTGGTCACACACCAGATAACCATGCGTGTTACAGTGTGCAAAGACCCAGGTTAAAGACGCCCAATCCGCTAGACATGCAGCTTCCTGGGCCAATGGGGGGTGGGAGTGGGTAGGAGAGATGGGTCACAGTCTTTTGGTGGTGGGAATGGTGTTTATGTACACTCCTAGCAAAATGTAGACATATAAATCAGTAGTTGATTAATATGAGAGGGGGAAAATCAGTTGTATGTCTCAAAGTTTCTCAAAACACAAACTGAATCTTTTTAATATATAGGCTGTGTATTTGATATGCGGACTCTCTCAAAAGCCTAGACCAAGTAGATTAGAAGCATCCAATAGCACAGCTATATACAAGATACTGGGTACTGTCCAGCAAACCATAACAAAAGGACTTTTCAAAGTTAACCCAATTACCAAATAATGTGATGATAACATTAACTATCGATTGTCTTTTTGAACCCTAACTCAGCAGGAACCTCACATCTCCACTATAGAGCCCCTACTTCCCCCAGTCCTGGAACCCTTGGATAGGACCCACTTTCCCGTATGCCTCTCCCAATCCATACCAAATAATATTGCATCCGCCGATCACAACCTAACCAATGCAATGATTGCCACCTCAACATGCTTCACCTCAGACTGTGTCCAGAGACTTCACGTGTGGAATGACAACCCTTCAGCTTCATTACTCGGGTGAGACCTTTCCTTTTATAGTACACTCTAATTTCATCTCAGGTGGTTCACTTTCTAACAAAGTCCCATAACCTAGATATACACCACTTTCTGTGAGAGAGAGCTTATGTGCACACGTATCCATAAACTATTGCAAAATAGATACCTGAAAGCAGAAGTACACTAGAATTTGCAGTGAGTACCCCCCTAACACTTCCTCTCCACTATTCCAAGCTCGGGATCCATGATTGCTCAACAAATTGTTTGGCTTCGTATGTTAACTCTCTTTTCAATCACCAGGTTCCAGATGCCACCAGGATTCTGGCCAGGCTTGCCTGGATTGAAGACCCCACCAATGTGTCCTGGAGCTCTGCTTCCCCAGAGACACACCCTACTAGGGAAAGAGAGAGGCAGACTGGGAGTATGGACCAACCAGTCAACGCCCATGTTCAGCGGGGAAGCAATTACAGAAGCCAGACCTTCTACCTTCTGCAACCCTCAATGACCCTGGGTCCATGCTCCCAGAGGGATAGAGAATGGGAAAGCTATCAGGGGAGGGGGTGGGTTATGGAGATTGGGTGGTGGGAATTGTGTGGAGTTGTACCCCTCCTACCTCATGGTTTTGTTCATTAATCCTTTCTTAAATAATAAAAAAAAGACCCCTAATCCCCACCTGCAGGGGAAATCTTCACAGGTGGTGCAGGTATCTGTCTCTCTCCCTATCTCCCCCCTTCTCTTGATTTCTAACTGTCTCTATCCAATAAATAAATAAATAAATTTAATTTTTTTTTCAAAAAAAAAGAAGTCTGGGCTCTTTACCTTGCTTATCACCTATCTTTATTATGTCAATCATTCTCAAGTCTGTGACATAGTGTTTGTGAACAGTGTGCAAATTCTTACTGTTTTCTCTTATTTCTGTGACTTGAAATGCTATTGAATCAATTGCATTTTCCCAAATCTGCTGGAGTTGATGTTAATGAGTTTATGTAATTACATGACAACTAATGTGTTGTTTTTTTTTAACTGAGGTTTTATTTTAATATTTATTTATTTCCTTTTTGTTGCCCTTGTTTTTGTTGTTGTTGTAGTTCTTATTGTTGTTGTTATTGATGTCGTTGTCGTTGGATAGGACAGAGAGAAATGGAGAGTGGAGAGGAAGACAGACAGGGGGAGAGAAAGACAGACACCTGCAGACCTGTTTCACCGTCTGTGAATCGACTCCCCTGCAGGTGGGGAGACGGGGCTCATACCAGGATCCTTATTCCAGTCCTTGTGCTTTGCGCCACCTGCACTTTACTCACTGATTTATTATTATTGTTATTATTATTATTAGTAGTAGTATTTTGTCTGCTGATCTTTTTATTTGGGATAAGGGAATATTCAAATATCCCAGTACCAATGTATTTCTTTCTTTTCTTTTTTTTTTTAATATTTATTTTCCCTTTTTTTGCCCTTGTAGTTATTGTTGTTATTGATGTCATTGTCGTTCGATAGGACAGAGAGAAATGGAGAGAGGAGGGGAAGACAGAGAGGGGGAGAGAAAGACAGACACCTGCAGGCCTGTTTCACCGCCTGTGAAGTGACTCCACTGCAGGTGGGGAGCCGGCGGCTCGAACCAGGATCCTCAAGCTGGTCCTTGCGCTTTGCGCCACATGCGCTTAACCCGCTGCGCTACCGCCTGACTCCCTCTTTTCTTTTTTTTTTAATTGGCATTAGGCTTACTGCTGAGGCTTAGTGCTTACGCAACAAATCCACCAAGGCATTTTTCCCTCTTTTTTAAAAAAAATATTTTCTTTTTAAATTTTTTAAATTTACTTTAATGAGAAAGATACAAAGAGAGAGAGCAGAGCACTGCTCAGCTCTGGCTTATGGTGGTACTAGGGACTGAACCTGGGACTTCAGAGCCTCAGGCATTAGAATCTTTTGCATAGCCATTACTGTCTCCCCAGCCCTTAGGATAGAGAGAATTTAAAAGGGTAGGAGGAGATAGAGAAGAAGGGAAACAGAGAGACACTTGCTTCACTGCTCATGAAACTTCCCCCTGCAGGTGGGGAACAGTTTCTCAAACCCAGGTCCTTATAGCTGGTAACATGTGCTTAACCAGAAGTGCCACTACTTGGCCCCCTAATGTATTTTTTTTAAAAGAATTTATTTATTTATTCATGAGATAGATAGGAGGAGAGAAAGAACCAGACATCACTCAGGTACATGTGCTTCTGGGGATCAAACTCAGGACCTCATGGTTAAGAATCCAATGCTTTATCCACTATGCCACTTCCTGGACCATGCCCTAATGTAGTTCTATTGATGTATTCTTCTCAGTTCTCTCAATAGCTGTTTTATATAGTTTGCTGCCCCTTCATTTGGTGTGTAATGACTATTGTTAGTCCCTTTTGCTTCATTGATTCCTTGAGCATTTAGAAATATCCATTTCTCTTTTGTATTAACTTGACTGTTTTAAAATCTATTGTGTCCAAAATGAGTATAGTTGTCCCTATCCTTTTTTATGGCCCATTAATTAGCATGTATGATGTTTTTTCATCTTTACATTTTAAGCCTTTTTCTGTCTTGATAAGTCAGATGGGCTTCTTGCAGACAACTTATAGATGAGTTGTGGTTCCTGACACATACTTCTACTTTGTGTCTTTTGAAAAGTGAGTTTAGATCATGGGCATTAAGTGATTACAAATTTAAGATATTTCAAAGCCATTTTTATGTAAATCTTGCTTGTTTTTGTGTGTGTATATATGTATGTGTGTATATGTTTAAGTTTAAGTACTGATTTGTTTTTCTGAATTGTTAAAGTCCTCTTAGAACTTCTTGTACTGTAAGTTTGGTATTAATAGTTTCTTTCTGCTCTTCCATGTCTGAAAATATCCTTATGACTCCACCCATTTTAAATTAGTCTTGGAGGATAGAGAATTCTAGGTTGAAAGTATTTCTTATTTAGAACTCTGATAAATATCTTTCCATTACCTTCTGACCTTTATAGTTTCTGTTAAGAAGTCTGCAGATAGTATTATGAGTTTTCTTCTGTATGTGACCACCCCCCTTTCCTGTTCCCCTTGCTGTTTACAAGATTCCTTTTTTGTCTTTGTTCTTTGACAGTTTAATTATGATGTGTCTTAGTGTACATTTGCCTGAATAGATTCTCTTTGTGATTTTTTTGCATGTCTACAACCTTAGGGGGAATTGTGGTGAATTGCAATGAGAGTGGTGGTGGGAGTGGTGTGGATTCAAACCGCTGTCAACATGTAATCATGTAATATAAAAATAAATAAATAAATAAATAAGAAACTTAAAAGGTGCACTCTGAAATTGGGGCAGCTTAGAACATTCCTACTTATGAACACAGAATGTGAGCTCAGATCCACAGTGATGCAGAGATCACATAGTCTCCTAAGCTGAATATGAGCCCCAGATCAGATCAAGATGGGGTTTACAGTCAGCAATATTTATACCCCTTTCCCATATTTGGAAGCTATTCTCTTCCCTGACCCAGCTTTCTGGTCCTTTTTCAAGCAATGACTTCATCTCACCAGACAATAACTTAGGGACACCTGCATATCATATGTCATGCTCAGAAAAAAAAATAAAGTCACTAATATAGTCATTGACCTTTGAAATATAACTAAAATAGGCCTACTAACTATCTACAAAACGGAGACCCCCCAACTCTTCATCTGCACTATCCCAGCCATTAGGTTCATGATTAGTCAATAATTTGTTTGGCTTTATATGTTAACTTTTCTTTCAGCCATCAGGTTCCAGGTGCTACCACGACACCAAGCAGACTTCCCTGGACAGACAACCCCACCAATATGTCCTGGAGCTCCACTTCCCCAGAGCCTAGCCCAACAAGGGAATGAGAGAGACAGGCTGGGAGTATGCATCAAACTGACAATGCCCAGGTTCAGCAGGGAAGCAAATAAAGAAGCCAGATCTTTCACCTTCTGCACCCTATTATGTCCCTTAAGGAATAGGAAAGCTATCAGGGGAGATGATGGGATACAGAGCTCTTGTGGTGGGAATTGTGTGGAGTTGTACCCCTCTTATCCTATGGTTTTTGTCAGTGTTTCCTTTTTATAAATAAAAATTATATAAAAAAATAAACTTAAAAGTTACCACCAAGAGAAGTGTTGTAGAATTTATGTGTATATAGCTAAATAACAAGAATCAACACTATTGGAAACAAAAAGGCCTGGAGGGATGCTTCCTTAGCTGAGCTGGTAAAAACTTTACCCCCTTTCTTTGTGCGATGTCAGTAAAAGGATCTGGGCCTTTTGGGCTTCTGGATGGTGCCAGAACTTATGATAGATAAGCAGAAATTATATGTTTTCCTGGAAATGACTGACGCCAAGTTGTGTCTCTTTGCCATATTGCAGAGAACAGACTGGGGTAGAGTTAGGTATTCTAGCTTTTAGTTTCCTTTTCTCTTCTGTTCCTTCAGGGTATTAGCTGTTGGGTTGTCAGTCATCCTTTACTCCCTTCCCTGTGTTATTACCAAGATGTTGTCAGTTGGATGCACCTGCCTTCTCCCTATGCGTGATCTGAATTTCTGAAGGGGCTGAAGAGGAAGCTGCTAACTTCCTTCCTTTTGTCTCTATAGGGCAAAATGCCCTGTCTTATTATGTCTGAGTCTAGCCCCTTCTTTTAAGCTGTGGTGAGGTACCTGGCCCAAACCTCTGATCATCTCTCAAGCTGGAGGGGATGTCAAAATACTTAATTCCCTCAGGTTCAGGTTCCCTGAGTAGTTCTTGCCAAAACAGTGCTCCAGCTCTGGAGAAGGTATCCTACAATGGCACTGTGCTGCTCAGTGAGGGAGTGGAAAATGAGTTCCTTTTCACCAGAAAGTGCTAACCAAAACACTGGGGAATTTAGTAATTAGTGCAGCTATGTTACTACATTAGCTGTGGGAGTGCCTCTAGAAATTCAAATCCTCGGGAGTCCCTAGGACATTTTCCTCTAGATATTGGTTCCAAGGTTTAGCACGGGTGTAGGAACTTGCTAGCCCTCTTTAGATTCCAGTTACTGTTGGGGTCCCAGCACAGGTATTACCTCCTATTGCTTTTTGCTGTCCCTGTTACTGAAAACCAACTGGATTGTGTGCTCCAAGCCTAAGTGGGGATCTCTCCTAGTTCCAGTGCTCATCTAGGCTGGCTTACTCTTCCACAATCGCATACACAGACCTTCTCTTGCTCACTGTAGTTATATCCTGATTTCTCTGAAAAGCTGTCAGTTTGTCGAGTGATTTATTCTACGGCTTCATCGGTTTGTTATTCCTCTAATTCTGGATTTAGTGGTTTTCTCTTCAGACCCAATTCAATTTAAGTTGCAGTCAGGTCTACTTTGGAGCTAAAAGAGAAGGCTTTGTCTGCTTGCCACCATGTTCCCTTCTCTAAGTGTTAATTCTTAAACTAATAATTTTGTGTGACATGTGAATTATGTTATAAGCATCCAATCAGGCCCTGACAGAGAAAAGGTTCCCCACTCCTATTAATCTTAAAAATGTGTAGTCTTTTTTGTTGATAGGTTAGACAATTTTTAAACCAACATCAATTTCTAAAGTCTTGTCTGATTTTAAAACAGAATGCTTTTGCTTATGCTACCACTTCAACTTCTTTTGGATAGCAGAATACAAACTCTGAATATGACAACTTTCAAATGTTCGAAACAAAATTTGGAAAGACTATTTATGCTCTGTAAGACTTTGCTTTTCCATTTCCAAATCAAGGTTGCTGATATTATCTAGTACCTGCCTTTTTAAGGATGTTGAATAACACCATTAAACTGCTTAGCATAGTTCTATAGAAAGAAAATCAAGACATGTCACATATTATTATAAGCCCATTACCAGTTACATCTGTCTCTATTTTTATACTCAAACAATATCTAAAGGTCTATTTGCAAATTGGCTACTCATTCTTTCAAAAAATTGTTTAAGAGAAGTATTAGATTCATGGAAAAATTAGGAGAAAGGTACAGAGACGTGTCTTATCACCCAAGTCCTTGGTATATGCATACACTGTCTCATTACCAATATACCTCAACAAAGTGGAAAATTCCATGCAAACTGATGAACCTGGCCAAGGAACAAGCTCAGTCTATTAGTATAAGGCACTCTGGATGTCGCAGGCTTAATCCTGAGTAATCCATTATGCTAGAAATGAGCAGTGTTCTGCTTCTCTCTTTCTCTCTGGAATAAATAGGTGATTGAGAGATGATATATCCTAAAAAAGAAAGATGATGAACATTCATGAACCTGTTATAATCACAGAAAGACCATAATTTACAATGGGCTTTCCTTAGTGTTGTATATTCTATAGGTTTGACCAAATGATAATAGCATACATTCAGCATTACGGTATCAAATAGCCTTTTTCCTGACCTTAATATTCTCTGTGTAGCACACACTGATTTTTCTTTCATCCAGCTCATAGCACTATTTTTTTTTTTTACTATTGTCATAGTTTTCTCTATCCTAGGATGTCACACAGCTGAAATAATACATTGAACATTTCAGATCTAAATTTCCTCCAAGTCTTTCTTAGCTCAATAATTTGATTCATGCTAGTTCTCACTAATGTTTCATGGTCTAGATATTCCACAGTTTATCCATTGATACACTGAAGAGATCTTGATTATTTCCAAGTTTTAACTATAAATAACATTTGCAGTCTCTTGTAAGTAGACATATTTTTCCAATTTTTAGAAGTATAGTGAATGTTGGATTATATGGTAATGATTTATTATATACTACTAATAATTATTATATGGTTATAAGATGGTAATAATAATTTATTATACGGTAATAGTTTTATAAGAAACTAAAAAAAAATAACAAAAATAAAAAAGACACTAGGGGCGGTGTAATAGCTTATTGGGAAGGCAGCTATGCTCACCACTATACCACAACATCCTTGTAATAGCTTATTTGGACAGAGTACCACTTTGCCATATATGCAACCCAGGTTCAAGTTCGACTTCCAAAGCTTGAAGGAAGCTTTGGTTCTGTTCTCTCTTTCCTTCTCCCTCTCCCTCTCCCTCTCCCTCTCCCTCTCCCTCTCCCTCTCCCTCTCCCTCTCCCTCTCCCTCTCCCTCTCCCTCTCCCTCTCCCTCTCCCTCTCCCTCTCCCTCTCCCTCTCTCTTTCTGCCTATCTCTGTCTAGAAATAAACAAATGAAATAAAAAACATAAAAGGCCCCAAACTGAGAGGAGAACCAGATGCCCATCAAAGCCTGCTGAAGACAAGTTCTCACTTGCCCACTGCCACCCAAGTCAAAGCTAAGCCTGACTCTAAGTATAAAATAAAGGAAGGAAGAAAGAAATAAAATAAAATAACTGCATATATCACCTTGCATCCCTATCATTAGTGAATTAGAATTTCTGTTTCTCCATTTCCTTGCCACCATATGTTATCAATGTTCTGAATTCCATATACATTCCAATATATGTGCAACAATATATCGCTATTTTAACTTATAACTTACTGATCCCTTGACTTCATGTATATATCTCCTTCATCAAGGTGTCAGTTAAAACCTGTGACCTTTGTTTTTGATTTATTTTCTTATTGATGAGTACTGTAATTAAAAAATAAAAGATGCTGAAGGGTTGGCTTGGTGTGGGCTTTAAACCATCAAGGTTTATTACATGGCAGTTATTAGGTATGATGAAGAGGCAAATATCAGCAGGGCTTAGACGCGACCTTGCCCATGAGTCCATAAGTTAGTTACCAAAGTTCAGCTCCACATCTTCGTTCTCTCTGGTGAGAGGCAGCATAGAGGGTCCTGTGGAGTTTAGTTGGCATGAAGCACACAGGAAAATAAGGAGCTGGGGGAAAAGGCAGAATTCCAGGTGCCTGGCAGTTAGATAACTGTTTATGTAAGTCCATCAGCCTGATATCAGATATATACTAATTATGTCCTAAAATCTGTGCTGTGTCAAACAGATGAGTTTTTTAAAAAGTTGTCTTTTATTAGACTACAGTCTTTTCACAGAATAAAGTTTTTTTTTCCCCAGATATTGTCTCCCAACCTGTGAGTTGCATTTTGTTTTGTCTTGCATGTCTTTCACAGAGTAGAAGGTCTTCATTGTCCCTGGATTCCATTAGCTCTGAGCACAGCTTTGTCTCTTCCTTCCCAATCTGTATACATTTTTATTTAATTTTATTGTATGATTGCCTTAATTTTTCTGATGGTGAGAAAACTGCAAGTGTCTTATCATTAAGTATGATATTAGCTACAGGTCTTTGTAGATATGTTGTATCAAATTGAGAAAGTTCCCCTCTATTTATAATTTAATATAATTTAATAATTTTATAATTTAATATAATTTAATTATTTATAATTTAAGTTCCCCTCTATTTATAATTTAATTATAATATAATTTATAATTTAATTATAATTTAATTTAAGTTTTTAAATAAGTGTTGGATCTTGTCAAATATCTTTACTGTGTCTATTTAAATGATTGTGTTTCCTCCCGCCCCCATTTTCAGCCTGTTTATGTCATAGATTATATTACCTGACTTTTAGATGCTGGGCTAGCCTTTCATAGCTGGAATAAATCTTATTTGATCATGACTATATAGTTTATACATTGTTGGAGGGCATGAGTGGAAGCAAAAAAATTTAAAAATTAAAAATGCTAGCAAATAATATATCAAAATTAACCAACAATTTTAAATTTTAGAATTGAGTATCCTTCTAAATCTCAAATAGGATAAATTTATATTATATGGAAAATTTTTTATTGGAAGGATATAACATTGCTGGTATGCCTTATAAATAAGTGTAAATATAGAAAGATGTGCCTTTTAAAGCACTAAGCCAAGTCTAATGAGAACACTTAACACATATTGCTGGATGAGTTGTTGGTGCCATTAGCCCCCTAAAGCTACAAAGAATAATTCCAAGGCATTACATAACCATATATCCAGAATATAACTTAAGATTTGGCATTTGTATGTAGCAACTGTACATCATCAATATTTTTATATAGTCTAGTGAAAACATAATCTGACAGTACACATCTTAAAGACTAACCAAAACGGTTACGTAGAAGCTCCCAAAACTTCTCTGTTCCTCTGGTGCTACATATAATGATGTACTGATTCTGACTTATCAAGAAAATAGTATAATTAAAAGAGAGTAACTTTAATTTAAAACAAAATCCACCACTTGTTTATGAAAACATTGAAAAATGTACAAAGCAAGGAAAAATATAAAGCCTAGCTGTGTAGATAAATCAGTGTTCCCAAATGAACAGGGAGATCAGCTAATAGAGATCTGCATTTGTTGAAATGTAGGAACTGAATTAAGTTAATCTTATCACTCTGGACTCCAGAGTGATAGCTTTTGAAACCTTCTCCAGATTTTTGAAGTAAGCTATTGGAAGCCCTGTCCAATGACGCAGACTTTTTCTTCCCAAGGAGCTAATATGGAAAATAAAGTGACCCAAGTGCCATAGCATTTTAGCAAAAAAAATTCTATTAGTGGTTCATAATCTGCCCCTTTTTGTGATGTGGCATAAAATTATAAATATGAATTTTTTGCTATGCTAAAGAAATAAACAGTTTCAGAGTTAGATCAGAAAACTCTCAACCTTTAGACAGAGCTTAAGATATTTGCAAGTGTAAGGACTGGATCCTTATTATTCTGATTCAGAATATCAATTAAGTCAACTCTATACTTTCTTATGGACTCAAACATAAAGCCACTCTGCACTTGACAAACTTCTGTCTCTATTTACCCAGTAGAACCCACTCTCAATTGGAAGGAAGAGACACAACCCGTGAGTTCTTGCTTAGCAATGGCAATTTCCTCCTTACTCACTTGCCCTACTCTTATCTTTTTTGGAGGCAGATGATTCTTTTTACTGTCCACTCAATCTCTTCTCTTGGTGTTAATAAAATTTCAATAACCTTTACTGAATGATGGTTTATCCCCTGTGCATCACTGACTAGATGATGGCAGAAAGAAGAGACCAAAAAATCATCATTAAGGAATTCTAAACTGTCTCTATTATTGTTGAGGAAAGAAGTCTTGTTTGCTTCCATTATACCTACTAGTTTTAGAGAAATTTTAGTTTGACCTTTAAAACCTTGTCTTTAAAAAAAGAACTTTAGTTGCATTTGTTTGTTAAGAAAGGAACTCTAGGGGAGTCGGGCGGTAGCACAGCGGTTAAGTGTAGGTGGCACAAAGCACAAGGACCGGTTATAAGGATCCTGGTTGGAGTCCCGGCTCCCCACCTGCAGGGGAGTCGCTTCACAGGCGGTGAAGCAGGTCTGCAGGTGTCTGTCTTTCTCTCTCCTTCTCTGTCTCCCCCTCCTCTCTCCATTTCTCTCTGTCCTATCCAACAACAACAATAAAAACAATAATAACTACAACAATAAAACAACAAGGGCAACAAAAAGGGAAAATGAATAAATAAATATTAAATAAAAAAAAATGAACTCTAGTTTGATCCTCCTGAATATCCTGTACTGAAAAGAAACATTCAGTTTTACAGGATTAGCTTTTGGCTTATGACTGACTAAAAATGTCAAGTCTTACATGTACACAGAGGCAACAGAGACTATGTAAGAGGAAAAAGACAATAATGGCAGAGAAAGTTGAGAGATTTTGAATGATTTTCCTCTTTTACTTCCATTAGTCAATAGAGCTTTTTTATAAAGTTTGATTCTTTGTTTTTATTATAAGTAGCCTGTGATATTGATTTGGGGGGAATAGTCCTTTTTTATATCCAATTGAATTATATGCTTATTTTCATGTAGTGTAATTTTTTCTCCAGTAAACCAGATTGTAGTTATATGTGACCGGTTTCAGTTGTAATTGAAAACTCTCCAACAAGGTAAAAGCTAGCATACTGAAATCTAACCAGTCTTTCTTCTACACAGACAAACTGAAGCAAGTCATTTTGAGAGGAATTCATAAACAAGCCAGGAAATTCAGAAACAAGCCAAATATAGCTACTTCATGACTATAAAAACAGCTACCTCAACCCCCCCCTTCCATCTATGAATAACTAACTTTTAAAAAAGGACTCAAAGTATTGCATAAAGAAAGGACTCTCCTGTAATTGGGGTTGGGAAAATTGGGTTTGCATCTGCAGAGAAAAATGAAATTGAACCACTTGATCTCAATATGCACAAAAGTAAACTTCAAATGAATAAAGTATTTGGATGTTAAACCAGAAACCAAATGTTTAGAGGAAAACATTGGCAGAACTCTTTTCAATATAAGTTTTAAAGATGCTTTCAAGGACTCAAATCCATTTGCAAAGAAAACAAAAGCAAAAATAAACCAATAGGATTATACCAAGTTAAAAAAAATTACACAGAAAAAGAAACCACTATCCAAATAGAGAGACTATTTAAGAATGGGAGTTTTTTTTAATGCCACATGTCAGGCAAAAAGTTAATAACCAAAATATACAGATAGCTCAACAAACTCAGAAAAAAAAATATTCAAAAGTATGAAAAGGATATAGGTAGAATTTTCACTAAAGAAGAGATCCCAAGGACCAACTGACCTATGAAAAATGCTCAGTGTCACTTATCAGAGAAATTCAAATAAAGACAGCAATGAGATACCATGCCAATCCTGTGAGACTATCAACCATTAGAAAGGACAGGAGGGGGGAAAGCAAGATGGTGACTTTGGAGCCTCAGCTGCCCTGAACTCCAAGAGGTAGCAGCTTGCAACCTGAGATCCGCTGAATAGGGTAGGATACTGGGCTGTCTGTAGGAGTCCCATAACAATCCCATAACTCTTTTGGGCTGAAAAATGGAGGTCAGGGGGACAAAAGAAAATCCTTTGATTATTATCTGAGCTCACTCCCCCCCAACCCTAGTACCAGACCACATGGGCAACACAGCCTCTCCTAGTAGGCTCCCCGCTGAGCTGCTGAGCTATTTTCTTTACCAAGATTCCTGGCACACGAGGAGTGTCATTCCAAGCCTCTTCGTTTAACTTCTCTTCTTTTTTTAAGTGGCTGAAGCTCTATTTGAGTGACAAAATACCTGACCAATCAGAGTCTCATCCCTGTCTGGGAAAGACTACCTGGAGGGTTTGGTTTTTTTGTTTGTTTGTTTGTTTTTTGTTTTTGGATACTTCTTAGAATTGGCTGTCTTTGCTCAGGCTTCCTGCAGCCAACTGAGCAATCCAAGATGCAGACTGACTGTTAGGGGTTTTCTACTCTATTCTATCTTATTATATTACTACTACTTTACATCAGGCTCAACCTGATGCTGTTGTCTGGCTACGGAAGAAGGGCAAATGCTAGAAGAAGAAGAAGAACTACTATTATTATATCCATGTGTCCCTTTCCCATCCACCTTCTTCAGGTTGACCAAAATTAACCATTGTTGTTTTTTCCATTGCTAGGTTACTGGGTGTCCTATTCATTGTGAGAGTAACTTGTTTCTCTCTACCTCTTCTCTTCACTCTCATTTTCCCTCCTCCTAACTAATTAAAAAAAAAAAACAAAAAACTCTTTCACTGCTCTTCCTTTTTTCTTTCTTTATTTTATTCTTTTTGTTCTTCCTCCTTTTTTTGTTTTCTGAATTCACTGATACTCACTTGTGAATTATTTTGAGGAAGAAATCTGACTCAGAGTGGACTCTATGTGTGTGTGTCTTCTCTACTTCCCTTTCTCTCCTTTCTTTCCTTAGAATTTATAGTGGACAGTAGATTTGCATAATTGTCAATTCTTACTTTCCCTTTTTTCCTGTCTCTTTTTCTTTTGTTTGCTTGCTATTTTTTCTTGGACTGGAGGTGTTGTTTGGCTAAATGGTATTGGCTGAACTGCATCAATCCTTGCTTCAGTAACTATTGTTGTAATCTCTGAGGATGGTGACTGCACTTATCATAAAGGTTGTTAGTATAGCATGACTTGTACTCAAAACACAACAACTGAAGAACTATAGATCAGAAAAATAAAAACCACATCAATTTAAAAAAATGGTTAAATCAAGAGCAAATAAAAATGCTATCATAATGAATCATGACAGAAGCCCAGAAGAAACCCCAAATCAGTCAGAAGTAACCATAGATAAGAAAAGTATGCAAGCAATAGTAAACCTAATAATCAAAGAAATGAAAACAACTATGGAGGAAAGGGCTAGCAGAATGAGGGAAACCACAGAGAGGCACTCAAGCAAGAAATTCAAATGTCCCTGGAAACAAATGAAAATGAAGACACAACCTATCAAAATATTTGGGACACAGCTAAAGCAGTATTGAGAGGGAAACTTATAGCCATACAATCACATATTAAACAACAAGAAAAAGCTCAAATGAACGACCTTACTGCACACCTCAAGGATTTAGAGGAAGAGGAACAAAGGAACCCTAAAACAACCAGTTTCTGCTCTAACTAAAGTTAGAGCAGAAATAAACAACATCGAAAATAAGAGAACCATACAAAAGATCAATGAAGCCAAATGTTGGTTCTTTGAAAGATTAAACAAAATTGACAAATAGCCAGACTCACCAAACAAAAAAGAGAGAAGACACAAATTAATAGAATTGTAAACGATGGAGGAGCTATCACAACTGACACCACAGAAATCCAGAAAATCATGTGAAACTTCTATGAAGAACTATACGCCACCAAGCTAGAGAATTGGGAAGAAATGGAAGAATTCCTAGAAACATATGTTCTTCCAAAACTGAACCAAGAAGAACTACAAAACCTAAATGCGCCAATCACAGTCAAAGAAATTGAAACTGTTATTAAGAATCTCCCCAACAACAGAAGTCCTGGACCAGATGGCTTCACAAACGAATCACAAACAAAAGAAAAACCTAAAGAATCTAGCAGAAAACTACTGCAAGTTATTATGCAATATATCAAGGTATCAAGGCTACAAAATTAATGTACCAAAAATCAGTGGCATTTCTTTATGCAAACACTAAATCTGAAGAAGAAGACATCCAGAAATCACTCCCATTTACTGTTTCAGCAAAATCAATCAAATACCTAGGAATAAAGCTGACCAAAGAAGTGAAAGATGTACATACTGAAAACTATGAGTCACTATTCAAGGAATTAGAAACTGATACCAAGAAATGGAAAGACATCCCATGCTCATGGATTGGAAGAATAAATACCATCAAAATGAATATTCTCCCCAGAGCCATATATAAATTTAAAGCAGTACCCATCAAAGTTCCACCAAGTGTCTTTAAGAGAATAGAACATAAACTGCAGTCATTTGTCTGGAACCAAAAAACACCCAGAATTGCCAAAACAGTCTTGAGGAAAAGAAACAGAAATGGAAGCATCACACTCCCAGATCTCAAATTATATTATAAGGCCATCATTATCAAAACAATCTGGTACTGGAACAAAAATAGATACACAGACCAGTGGAACAGAATTGAAAGCCCAGAACTAATCCTCCACACCTATGGACATCTAATCTCTGATAAGGGGTTCCAAAGTATTGAATGGAGGAAGGAGGCTCTCTTCAATAAATGGTGCTGGGAAAACTGAGTCAAAACATGCAGAAGAATGAAACTGAACCACCTTATCTCACCAGAAAGAAAAATCAACTCCAAATGGATCAAGGACCTGGATGTTAGACAAGAAACTATCAAATGCTTAGAGGAAAACATTGGTGGAACACTTTCCCACCTAAACCAAAAGCTGTTTATTCTTCTTCCTGCATCCACTCTGTCTGTTGCCACTGTCCCACACCCACCACATTGTAGGAAGCTTTGTTGCTGTGGTCTCTATCTTTCTCTGCCTTTCTGTAGGAAAAGCTGAAATGCAGTCTCGACATAAACCTCACTACTTATTCCAGCTTTTTTCTGAGGAGCAAAAGTCTGGTATTGAACATCAGGCACCCTGAGAGATGGGTACAAGAAACGGAGATTCCAGTGGGGCTTACATATCACAAAGAAGCAATTCTCTGAAGGCTTGTGAGCACTCAGTGCTAACTGTACCCCAGGACTATTACAGATGAAGTAAACAGAAACATCTAGCTTCTAGGTTTTTATCTGGAAGGAGTTATACTGTTAGGCTCAATACTTCACAAGCTTCCATCTAATGGTCCAGCTTTAATTTACACACACCTAGGTGTTGTCTGTGATTCTGAGCCTAAATGAATCAGTAGCACTTTCTCAAAATTTCCCTCTGACTCTTTCCAAATATAAACCAAGCTACTAGTATCTCTCCGGAAGGATGTCGCACAACCATCTGCTATGCCTGTTTTCACAGCTTGCTGTGTAAACTTGAGGGGTCAGTCTTTGCAAAGATTTATACAGTCTGTCTGCTCTTCCTTCTGCTCACCTGTGACTTCTCACCATGATGGCTTCATTTTCTGCAACTTTTCACTTGCTCATTCCAATTCCAGCCCAGTTGCTATGGAGGAAGTTAGGCCCCCTGAGTAATACAGGGCTCCTTGTCTTCTAGCACCGTAAATGTGACTGTGAAGACTGTAAAACCAACTATCAAAATTGCTGTATCATAAAATTATAAGGCTTTACCAGGCTGACAGATGTAGGTCAGTGAAAACCTCCACCTTTAAGACATTTACAAATCTAAATATTCACATCACCAAGTTGAATATCAAAATATAATACTTCTCACATGGCAATTGAATAGAAGACAAATGACTGGGACAGAAAGAAATCTGCCCCTTATATCATGATACATAGAGACACAAACCTTCCCTCTATTTTCCCACAGACCCAGTTTTCATTGTACTGTATATAATCGGTGCATTCCTGCCTAGCAGGCAAACAGCTCTCTCCTTACAGAAATACTTGAGATGCAGATGACTCTTTGCAACTGTCCACCCTTCTCTTGATGACTATTTTATTATTTTATTTATTTATAAAAAGGAAACATTGACAAAACCATCGGATAAGAGGGGTACAACTCCACACAATTGCCACCACCAGAACTCCGTATCCCATCTCCTCCCCTGATAGCTTTCCTATTCTTTAACCCTTTGGGAGTATGGACCCAAGGTCATTGTGGGATGAGAAGATGGAAGGTCTGGCTTCTGTAATTGTTGGTAATTATTTCTTTAACAATAAGATCCCTAAGGGGCCAGGAGGTGGTGCACCTGGTTAAGTGCACACATTACAGTGTGCAAGGATGCAGGTTCAAACTCTTGGTCCTCACCTGCAAGAAGATGTTGTCACCCCAACAAGAGTTTGGACTATTAGCATATGAATGACATCAGCCTGAGGCTCTCTCTAGGATCCCTTGTATGTCAGTGACCAGAAGAAGGAAAAATATGTCTTCAACAATGATTGAGAAAGAGAATTTGTTGTTGTTGTTGTTGGAAATTAGAGAACAGCTAGAAGAAAAACAGGCTCTATGGTGCAGGTATTCCACAGTTAACCTGGAATTTTTAATGCTCAGAACACAGAAGTAGCCTCCAGATTCCTCCTCTGTCCAAAAACAGATGTTTCTATTCTTATTTAAAAGATTTTCCGGGTCCTTTATTATCTGAAACAAGAAACTAGAGGGCATATAGTCTTTCTTTCCTTAGCAATGACTTATTGCGTATTCATATATGTATGTATATATATATATGAATATATATGTATATATAATTTTATTATCACTATTTATTGAACAGAGACAGCTAGAAATTGAGAAGAAGTGGGAGGTAGAGTGGGGGAAAGAGACGGAGAGACACTTGCAGCCCTGCTTCACCACTTGTGAAGCTGTCCCCTTGCAGGTGGGGACTAGGGGCTAGAACCTGGGTCCTTGAGCATTGCAACATGCACTCAAGCAGGTGAGCCACCACCCAGCCCCCAAGTGGCAAATTTTTTACCTAGGTATGTATTTAATTTTACATGGAGCAAGGGTTGCAGGCAGTAATGACATGTGCCATAGCAGCGCACTGAATAAGGCAGATCCCATCCAGTCTTCACTATTGCTCTCCCCTCTGTCTCAACACTCTTTTCCTAGATGTCTGCATGCCATGCTATAAAATTGTACTCTTGGACTTTTCTATCAGGAATTCATTGACCACATGCCAGTGTTCACACTTGAACACCTGCCACCTCCTATTTCTCTCTTCTATATTCCTCTATATACTGCCTCATTGTTTTTATTATTATTATTTAAATTTTTTATTTATCAAAAGGAAACACTGACTACACAGGATACGAGGGGTACAACTCCACACAATTCCCACCACCAGATCTCCGTATCCCATCCCTTCCCCTGATAGCTTTCCTATTCTTTATCCCTCTGGGAGTATGGACCCAAGATTGTGGGATGCAGAAGGTGGAAGGTCTGGCTTCTGTAATTGTTTCCCCACTGAGCATGAGCTTTGGCAGGTCGATCCAGCAGTATATTTTTTGTTTGTTTATTTTGCCTCCCATCACTGACGCTCTGTGCTGGCACTATGAACTCACCATTTCTGGCACCCTCCCCCCCCCCCTTTGATAGGACAGAGAGAAATTGAGAGAGGAGGAGGAGATAGAGAGAGGGAGGGAAAGACACTTGCAGACCTGCTTCACTGCTCTTGAAGTGTCCCCAATTCAGGCAGAGAGCAAAGGCTTGAACCTGGGTCCTTGCACATATCCTTGCATATAGTACCATGTGTGCTTAACCAGGTGTGCCATCACCCAGCCCCCATGAAGGAAGTTCTTAAATTGGAAGGAGAGGAAATGCACATTCTCAGGGGATTAGCAGTGGATCTCACTCTCAGAATTCCAGACTTCTTGGTGGCAGTGTTAAGGGCAGCTGAGTGTTAACAACAGCTGAAGGGCGCTGGAATACATACATGACCAGAAGCTGGGAGGTGACTAACTGATCAAGCAGTCCCTCCCCTCTGCCGTTCCTCACAGAGAATGAGAGAGAATTCCTACAGCAGTATGAAATCTCTCCCTGCAATCTGGTTTGAGGCCATAAAGTGCTAGTGAGCATACCAGAAGACAAGGACTAAAAATTAATGATTACAAGATGGGGAGAGGGTTGACAGTCTGAGAAACCAGTGTGGTTCAGCACACACATGCCCCATCCCCCAACCCACTATAAAACAAGGTAGGCTAGGAAACGGAAGCATTCACCCTCTACGTCCTATTTACCTGTGCATCAATCTCTCTTTTCTGCTTTGTTTCTAAACATTTGCCTTACATGAAATGTCTGCAGTGAAGAATCAGAATAATTACGTAGTTTTCATGTAAGTCAAATGTTAGTACTTTTCACAAGCAGTGAAACAGTTTTATAGATAACTCTCTTCCTTTTTACCTGTCCTTTCTCTCTTGATTATTTTCTGTCTTTATCCAATAAATAAATATATAAATTAAAAAAAATAAACAATCTTTAAAAAGTACTAGTAAAGAAATAGAAAACTTTAAAAAAAATTTTTATCTATAAAAAGGAAACACTACAAAAAACATAGGCTAAGAGGCGTACAACTCCTCATAATTCCCACCACCAGATCTCTGTATCCATCCCCTCCCCTGATAGCTTTCTTATTTTTTATCCCTCTGGGAATATGGACCCAGGGTCATTATGGGGAACAGAAAGTGGAAGCTCTGGCTTCTGTAATTGCTTCCCCACTGAACATGGGTGTTGGCAGGTTGATCCATACTCCCAGCCTGTCTCTCTGTTACCCTTGTAGAGCAGGATTCTGGGGAAGTGGGGCTCCAGGACACATTTGTGGGGTCATCTGTCCAGGGAAGTCAGGTTGGCATCATGTTAGCATCTGGAACCTGGTGGCCTCTCCAGAGAATCCTAGGTTATAAGCTGCATCTTTTTGGAGTTCACACCAGATGTCTCTAAGTTGCCATCTTGGCTCCACCAAGAAATAGGAAACATTTTTAAAGATTAGAATAACTTTCTTTGCTTTGTTTCTTTTCTTTTTCTTTCTTTCTTTTTTTCCCCCCTTGTTTCCATGGGTCTCAGTGCCAGCACTATGAATCCACTTCTCCTGGTGGCCATTTTTTACATTTTATTGGATAAGAAAGAGAGAAAATAAGAGGGGTGGGGGAGATCTGATAAGAGAAAGATAGACACCTGCAGACCTGCTTCACTGCTTCTAAAGTGACCCTCTGTATGTAAGGAACACGGGGCTTGAATGGGGATCATTGCATGGGTCCTTGAGCTTTGTATGTGCACTTAACCCTGTGTGCCACTGCCAAGCCCCTGAATTATTTCTCAATAATTATGTCAGGAAAGACAATCATGTTTGAACTGAGATTAGATGATAAATCAGATTGGGAGTGTGATCATGGAGGTAACTTTAAACAGAAAGCCTAGTATAGCTACAGGCCCTTTGAAATATAACTAAAATATGCCTACTAGCTATCTACAAAATGGAGGAACCACCAAATCTTCATCTGCACTATTCCAGCCTTTAGGTCCATGATTGTTCAGCAATTTGTTTGGCTTTGTATGTTAACTCTCTTTTCAGCCACCAGGTTCCAGATGCTAGTGTGATGCCGACCAGACTTCCCTGGACAGACAACCCCACCAGTGTGTCCTGGAGCTCTGCTTCCCCAGAGCCCCTCCCTTCTAAGGAAAGAGAGAGGCAGGCTGGGAGTATGGATTGACCAGTAAAGGCCCATGTTCAGTGGGGGAAGCAATTATAGAAGCCAGACCTTCCACCTTCTGCATCCCACAATGATTTTATGTCCATACTTCCAGAGGGATAAAGGATAGGAAAGCTATCAGGGGAGAGGATGGGATGTGGAGATCTGATGGTGGGAATTGTGTGGAGTTGTACTCCTCTTATCCTGTGGTTTTGTTAATGTCTCCTTTTTTAAAATAAATTTAAAAAATAAACAGAAAGCCAAAGGTCCTAGATAATAAAGAAACAAGAAGAAGATAGCCTATCAACCTGACAGGAAGATAGGCAGAAGACCAGAATATAACTTGGGACATGTAAGATAAGCAAAGAGCCTATTTGGGGTTTTGAAGTATATAATACAGCTCTCCCCTTCCTTGACCAAAAAAGCTTATCTTAGCATATTACCTTTAGATATGAAGTTTTCGCTAGGGAGTTAGGTGTAATAGTTGTAACATCTTCCTCTTCCAGAATTCTGCTGTGACAGCCTTTTTATTTATCAGGCTGACTGAGATAAAACTGAATCAACAAACCTCATTTCTTATTGATGCAGACCAACTATTTTTCATGCACATTTATGGAATATAAGTTTCATTTTCAAAAATTTCAAACTATGTATTATTTTAAATAAACCATAAAATAATTATAAGCAGATAGGAATAAAATGACTTAATCCAAAGGGGTTTTACATTTAAATATTTCACAATAATTGCTTTTCTACACTGAGGAGCTTGGGAAATGCAATTTTCTAACTTACATAATGAGATTTCAGATGAAAGAGTCTAGCAAAAAATTCTTGTCATTGACAAGGAGCTCTTCATTTCCCAGTCCGTATTTTGTATTCCTGCCTAAATCCAAACCATAAAATTCTAGCTGGAGACATTTTTTCAACCAGATTTTTAAAAAAATATTTTCTCTACATTCATCTATTTTAGAAATTATGAAACCAGAGGCCCTAGTTTCTTTTTTTTAATTTATTTCTTTATTTAAGAAAGGATAAATTAACAAAACCATAGGGTAGGAGGGGTACAACTCCATACAATTCCCACCACCCAATCTCCATATCCCATCCCCTCCCCTGATAGTTTTCCCATTCTCTATCCCTCTGGGAGCATGGACCCAGGGTCATTGTGGGTTGCAGAAGGTGGAAGGTCTGGCTTCTGTAATTGCTTCCCCACTGAACATGGGCGTTGACTGGTGGGTCCATACTCCCAGTCTGCCTCTCTCTTTCCCTAGTAGGGTGTGTCTCTGGGGAAGCTGAGCTCCAGGACACATTGGTGGGGTCTTCAGTCCAGGGAAGCCTGGCCGGCATCCTGATGGCATGTGGAACCTGGTGTCTGAAAAGAGAGTTAACATACAAAGCCAAATAAATTGTTGAGCAATCACGGACCCAAAGGTTGAAATAGTGGAGAGGAAGTGTTAGGGGGGTACTCACTGCAAACTCTAGTGTACTTCTGCTTTCAGGTATAAGGATAAGAGTGAACATATGCTCTCTCACACTGAACCTGGTCTATATCTAGGTTTTGGGACTTTGTTAGAAACTGAACCACCTGGAATGGAATTAGAGAATACTCTGAAAGGAAAGGTCTCACCCGAGTAATGAAACTGAAGGGTTGTCATTCTACACGTGAAGTCTCTGGACACAGTCTGAGCTGAATGAAGCATGCTGAGGTGGCAATCGTTGCGTTGATTAGGTTGAGATAAGAAGATGCAATATTATTTGATACGGATTGGGAGAGGCATGCGGGAAAGTGGGCCCTATCCTAAGGTTCCAGGACTGGGAGAAATATAGGCTCTATAGTGGAGATGTGAGGTTCCTGCTGTCTTAGGGTTCAAAAAAACAATGGATAGTTAATGCTATCATCACATTATTTGGTAATTGGGTTAACTTTGAAAAGTCCTTTTGTTAGGGTTTGCTGTATAGTACCCAGTATCTTGTGTATAGCTGTGCCATTGGTTGCTTCTGATCTATGAGGCCCTAGTTTCTATTACTGCCTGCATTTTATTTATCTCACTTTTTTTTTTCTTTTTTGGCTAACAGAAATGTCACAAGTGCTATTTAGTCAAATTCTTCCAGAATTAAAATCTTTCAGAATGACTCTATCATCATGGAGAGACACAGAGAGAACAGGGCAGGAACAGGACCAGGGAGATAATTCAGTTTAATAGAATCCCAATCTACCTGCCCTAGGCCTCAAAGACCACAAATTCAGCCCTGGAACCATCTTATGACAGAGCTGAGGGGTGCTGTGGCCCTTTTTTTGCCTTTCCTCTCTCTCTTTCCCATAATACTAATATGTATATATGGAGAGAGAGAGAGAGAGAGAGTAGTGGTGAAAATGGATTCCATAATTTTATTCCTGATTTTAAAGAAAGATTTCAGTTTGAAAAGAATTCCATATCTTGTATATGTTTTTCATATAACATTTAGTGCCTAGAATAAATAGCATCAATCTTCAGCTGTGTAGTTCAAAATAAAACTTAAATGCTCTCAGTGACTTTCCCATGATTATATGAGAGCAAAAGCATCACAAAGTAACAAATGTACAAAATACTAATATGTTGTTGCTTTATGGAGGCATGGAGTAAGCCTCATTTCAACCTTGATTTGGGATTATTTGTACAAAACCCATAAAATAAAAATTGATTGACGTGGTTAAGTACATATGTTACCAAGTGCAAGAACCCGGATTCAAGCTTCTGGTCCCTACCTTCAGGGGGCAAAGGTTCACAAAAAAAAAAAACAGTGCTGCAGGTGTTTCTCTGTCTCTATTCCTTTCTATCCTCATCCCTTTCCATTTCTTTCTGTCCTATCAAACAAACGAAAAAAGAATCAATTTAACTTATTCAATGGACAGTTGTGTGTAGATTCTATCTATTATAAGGGTATGAGGATAGGTGATGATATTAAGAACTTTAAGAGTTAGGACCAGTAGTGCATAATTTATTTTATTTTTTCTTTGGAAAATATTTATTCACTTACTTTTTGTGGAAGAGAAACTAGAACACTGCTCAGGCATATGTGGTATTGGAGATCGAACTCAGCGTCTCACACATGAATGTACTCCCTTTATTGGTCACCAACATTGACATGGGAATTCTGATTACAGTAGGAAGTAAGTAGCAAGTCAAGTCATCAGTATTATGGCTTAAAATTATTTAAACTTTAAATAAGAAGAATTTCCTTAAATTTGTGATAGTATGTATGTACCTGGAAAACATTATACTAAGTGGAAATAATCAAACACAGAAAGACAAATACTGTATTATACTCTGTCCTCGAGACTATATCTTCTTCTTCTTCTTCTTCTACTTCTTCTTCTTCTTCTTCTTCTTCTTCTTCTTCTTCTTCTTCTTCTTCTTCTTCTTCTTCCTCTTCCTCTTCCTCCTCCTCCTCCTCCTCCTCCTCCTCCTCCTCCTCCTCCTCCTTTTTTATTGCCAACAAGGTTATAGCTGGGGCTCAGTGCCTGTGTGATGTGCTCCTGGCTCCTGTCAACCTTTTTAAGTTTCTTTTTTTTTTTTCTGGGGGGGGCTTTCCGGTAGAAACCGGAAGACCTGCTAGACAAATTCTAAAAGTTTCTTTTTTTTATCTTTTCTGATAGAGACAGAGAACAATGGGGTTGGAAAGAGGAGAGAAAGAATGACTCCTCAAACACAGCTCTACTATTTGCATAGCTTTCCCCACTACAGTTAAGGGGCACAGGATTGAACCTATGTCCTAACACATGGAAATGTGGGTGATCTCCCAAGTCACCACTCCTTTGAGCCTATCTTTTAGAATGTGTCATTATGTAATTATGAGACCTCTGTCATACTGTTCTGCAATGAAATCCTCTGTAAATATCCATAAATATATTTGATCAAATCTGTCCTTTTAGATAATGTGAATTTTATGAATAGTTTTTCCACTGTCACAGTGGGGGGTGTCATCACTGTGTTGTTGCAAACATCTCCCTTTGGGTCTGCTCATATTTTCTTGATAAATTTTTCTGTTTTTTATATATTGAGTGCCTTCCTACAATATTAAGCCATTTACTGTTATATTATGTCTATCGTGGTCTCTTGTTACCTTATTTGGCGAGAAGTATACCTTGAGTAGTGGAAGACTTCCTTCTTGCACTCTGTGAACTTGAAATAGCAACGGACACAAAAGCAAAGTTAAAAGAGTGGAGCTACATCCATGTAAAATGCTTCTTTACTGTACAGTAAAAGTAGCAATTATGAAAATGAAAACTATCCGAGTAAGTGGGACATTTATGTGCACCATATATCCAATAAGGGGTTAATATCCAAAATATGCAAAGAAATAACAAAATACAACAGCAACAAAATCAATTTAAAGAATATACAGAAGT
This sequence comes from Erinaceus europaeus, assembly GCF_950295315.1. Lineage (NCBI taxonomy): Eukaryota > Metazoa > Chordata > Mammalia > Eulipotyphla > Erinaceidae > Erinaceus > Erinaceus europaeus. The sequence continues at coordinate 21,344,566 of NC_080174.1, forward strand.
TCAGAGCAGAAATTCTTTAAAGAAGACATCCAGATGATCAACAGGCACATGGAATGAAAGTTATAATTTTACAAAACGGAGACCCCCCCCAACTCTTCATCTGCTCTACTTCAGGCTTTAAGTTCATGATTAGTCAACAACTTGTTTGGCCTTTTATGTTAACTCTATTTTCATCCACCAGGTTCCAGATGCTAGCATAATGTCAACCAGACTTTCCTGGACAGACAACCCCACCAACGTGTCCTGGAGCTCTGATTCCCCAAAGCCTCGCCTCACTATGGAAGAGAGAGACAGGCTGGGAGTATGGATCCACCTGTCAATACCCATGTTCAGCACAGAAGCAATTACAGAAGTCAGACCTTCAACCTTCTGCATCCCACAATGACCTTGGTTCCATACTCTCAGAGGGTTAAAGAATAGGAAAGCTATTAGGGGAGGATATGGAATACAGAGTTCTGGTGGTGGGAATTGTGTGGAGTTGTACCCCTCTTATACAATGATTTTGTCAGTTTTTCCTTTTTTTGTTGTTGTAATTGTCATTTTAGTTATTATTATTTTTTCTTTTTTATTTAAGAAAAGATTAATTAACAAAACTGTAGGGTAGGAGGGGTACAATTCCACACAATTCCCACCACCCAATCTCCATATCCCACCCCCACCCCTGATAGCTTTCCCATTCTCTATCCCTCTGGGAGCATGGACCCAGGGTCATTGTGGGTTGCAGAAGGTAGAAGGTCTGGCTTCTGTAATTCCTTCCCCGCTGAACATGGACTTTGACTGGTCGGTCCATACTCCTAGTCTGCCTCTCTTTCCCTAGTAGGGTGGGTCTCTGGGAAGCTGAGCTCCAGGACACATTGGTGGGGTCTTCAATCCAGGGAAGCCTGGCCAGCATCCTGATGACATCTGGAACCTGGTGACTGAAAAGAGAGTTAACATACAAAGCCAAACAAATTGTTGAGCAATCATGGACCCAAAGCTTGGAATAGTGGAGAGGAAGTGTTAGGGGAGTACTCACTGCAAACTCTAGTGTACTTCTGCTTTCAGGCATATATTTTGCAGTAGTTTATGGATACGTGTGAACATATGCTCTCTCTCACAGAAACTGGTGTATATCTAGGTTTTGGGACTTTGTTAGAAAATGAACCACCAGAGATGGAATTAGAGTATACTATGAAAGGAAAGGTCTCACCCGAGTAATGAAGCTGAAGGGTTGTCATTCCACACGTGAAGTCTCTGGACAGTCTGAAGTGAAGCATGTGGAGGTGGCAATCGTTGTATTGGTTAGGTTGTGATCAGTGGATGCAATATTATTTGGTATGGATTGGGAGAGGCATACGGGAAAGTGGGCCCTATCCAAGGGTTCCAGGACTGGGGGAAGTAAGGACTCTATAGTGGAGATGTGAGGTTCCTGCTGTCTTAGGGTTCAAAAAGACAATCGATAGTTAATGTTATCATCACATTATTTGGTAATTGGGTTAACTTTGAAAAGTCCTTTTGTTAGGGTTTGCTGTACAGTATCCAGTATCTTGTATATAGCTGTGCTATTGGTTGCTTCTGATCTACTTGGTCTAGGCTTTTGAGAGAGTCTGCATATCAATTACACAGCCTATGTATTGAAAAGATTCAGTCTGTGTTTTGAAAAACTTCGAGACATGCAATTAATTTTCCCCCTCTTGTATTAATTAATTAGTGATGTATGTTGTTAAAATTTCGGGGGCTCTAGCCGGGCTGGCTTGCTTCATGGCGGTTAACAGAGACGCGGAGACAACGGCTGGGCAGGGAAGCTGTATTTCTTTATTCAGGAACAACGATTCATAAACTAAGACAAACTAATCACCAAACAGAACTCTGCTGTCTGTTTGCGGCGGCACAAGCACTCTCTCTTTCTCTGGAACTCTGGAACCCTCTCTTACTCTGGAACTCTCCGAACTCTGTCACTCTGGAACTCTAGCGGATTTCCTCGGGGCGGGGCCAAGCAGGCCCGCGAAATTAACTGGACTGATCTAATTCTCTTGGCGGGGGAGAACTAGAACCCAATGTAAAGCATACAACAATTCTCCCTTTTCTTTTAACTAAATGGCTACAGTATCAAGGGTGTGGGGTGAACAGAAACATATATCATACAGGCATTTTTAAAAAAGAAACTGGCACAAACTTGGAGAAACATGCAAGCAAATAACAAGAACCAGCGTGTTGCCAAGGGAAGGCCTGAGGGGGCCCTATCTGCCTCTGTGGGCTAAACTTTTTCAGCTTAAAAAAAACATTTCTTGCCTCTGGGGGGCGTACTTTCTTCGACGGGCATTTGCATGGGGGCAGGGAACGGCCTAGAGTCCCAAAGGCAGCTGGCTGCAATTTACTTACTATGAAACAAAACTTGTTATTAGCATATCTACTGCACAATCCAACGTTTCTAATAGAGAAGGAATTTGAGACTTTTACATATCAACAACGTCTTTTAACCTTTTGTTACACCCATTCAAGATGGAGTCACATTGTACTCAGGAAAGGAAACATCAGGCATGAGAATAATTAGCATAGCCATTGTGCGATCTACCATTTCTAATAGAGAAGGTAATGGAGAGTTTTACATATCAACAAGTCTATTTAACCTTTTGTTTAGACCAACTTAGTTAAAATATATTGCTTGTTAACTAATTTTTACCTTAGACTTTAAATGTAAGTTAATTTTATCTTTATGAGAATTACGTTGAAAACCTTTTTCATTTAACTTTGACTAGTAAGAATTTAGCCTTAAAGTTACTGTTTACCAAACTTTAAACATATACATAAACATGATCATTAATACACAAGGAGAGAAACCTTTGTTATGAAGACATGTCATTTTAAACACAAATTTAAATCTGTACTGTCTTAGTTGTTAGGGGGGGTTCACCATCCGGAGGTGGCTTCCCGCGCAGCTTTACTACTAGGAATTGCAGGTTGTGATCTCTGCACAAATCTCTGCGTACTCCAGCTTGTCTGCCTTCAGACCGGACCGGCGGCTGGAGATCTCATGTGCCCAGTTTTGGCAGGGAGCCCGGGGGTCCGAGAGGCCTGGGATGGTTCCAGAATTCATAGCAAGAGGACAGGCGGGCCAGTTTTGTAGAAGGTGTGGGCCTAGGTGCCCAGGGGTGGCGGCCATGATGGGCCGCCGCGGCCCTGCCCCATGGCCCTGCCATGTCTGCTGCCCTGCTCACAGTGGCCAAACAGCGTGGAGGGATCACGCGTCCAGTGCCCTGCGCCACGCGGTGGAGAGCCAGCTCCTGTGGGCTGGCCTCGGGCTCTTGCGTGTTGGCATCGGGCTCCAGCATGTTGGCATCGTGCTCCAGCATGTTGGCGTCAGCCTCCTGCAGGCTGCGGGGCTCTTGGGGCTCTTGTGTGCTTGCGTCGGACTCTTGCGGCCTGCGGGGCTGCGGGGCTGCGGGCACGGTGCGTGGGGTTGTCTGGGCGCAGCCGGCTGGCTGGCTGTTTAACCAGGTGGAAACAGCAGCTCCGCGCCTCGCCTCCCTCCCGCTGGCTCTTCCCGCTGGCTGTTATGAGTTCACCCGAGCGAGTGGAAACCACAGAGTGGTCCAGAGATAAATGTTCCAGAAACAGCAAAACAGTCTCGTGAAGAAAGAGCAGAGGCCTTTGGAGATCTCTTCACAAGCAGAAGAGAAGGCCATAGTGCATAGGTAGCCAAATTGTCTTTACTTATCTGAGAGATACGCAGGTCAGGTCCACGTGGGTGCCATTTGTTAAAATTCGGCGGCTCTAGCCTGGCTGGCTTGCTTCACGGTGGGTAACAGAGACACGGAGACAATGGCTGGGCAGGGAAGCTGTATTTCTTTATTCAGGAACAACGATTCATAAACTAAGACAAACTAATCACCAAACAGAACTCTGCTGTCTCTTTGCGGCGGCACAAGCACTCTCTCTTTCTCTGGAACTCTGGAACCCTCTCTTACTCTAGAACTCTCCAAACTCTGTCACTCTGGAACTCTGGCGGGTATCCTCGGGGTGGGGCCAAGCAGGTCCGCGAAATTAACTGGACTGATCTAATTCTCTTGGCGGGGGAGAACTAGAACCCAATGTAAAGCATACAACAGATGTATATGACTACATTTTACTGGGAGTGTACATAAACACCATTCCCACCACCAAAAGACTGTGACCCATCCCTCCCACCCACTCCCACCCCCCCACTGGCCCAGGAAGCTGCATGTCTACTCCTCACCACAGGGTTTTTACTTTGATGCCCTACTTACAATTTGGTCAGGTCCTGCTTTTAGTTTCCTTTTCAGATCTTCTTACTCAACTTCTGTTGATGAGTGGGATCATCCCATACTCATCTTTATCTTCCTGACTTAGCTCACTTAACATAATTCCTTCTAACTCTGTCCAAGATGGGTCAGAGAATGTGGGTTCATTGTTCTTGATAGCAGCATAGTATTCCATTGTGTATATATACCACAACTTTCTCAGCCACTCATCTGGTGTTGGGCACCTGGGTTACTTCCAGGTTTTAGCTATTATGAATTGTGCTGCTATGAACATAGGAGTACACACCTTTTTTTGGTTGGGTGTTATGGAGTCCTTGGGGTATAAGCCCAGGAGAGGAATTACTGGATCATTTCTAGCTTTCTGACAGTTTTCCAAGGACTAGTCCATGTCTAGCTTTCTGAGAGTTTTCCAAACTGCTCTCCACAGAGGCTGGACCAATTTACATTCCCACCAGCAATGTAAAAGGGTTCCTCTGTCCCCACAACCTCTCCAGCATTTGTTGCTGCTGTCCTTTTTGATGTATGCCATTCTTACAGGAGTGAGGTGGTATCTTAGTGTTGTCTTAATTTGCATTTCTCTGACAATCAGTGACCTAGAGCAGTTTTTCATATGTTTAACGTTAGCCTTTTGGATCTCCTCTGAGGTGAATGTTTTGTTCATATCCTCTGCCCATTTTTGGATGGGGTCATTTGCTTTTTTGGTGCTAAGTTTTCTGAGCTCTTTATATATTTTGGTGATTAGTTTCTTGTCTGATGCATGGCATGTGAAGATCTTCTCCCATTCTGTGAGGGGTCTCTTTGTATGTTTAATAGCTTCTTTGGATGTGAAGAAGCTTTTCAATTTGATGTAGTCCCATTGGTTTGTTTCTGCTTTAGTCTTCCTTGCAATTGGGTTTGATTCATCAAAGATGTCCTTGAGGTGTAGGTGGGAAAGTGTTTTACCAATGTTTTCCTCTAAGTATTTGATTGTCTCTGGTCTGACATCTAGGTCTTTGATCCATTTGGAGTTGATTTTTGTTTCTGGTGAGATAAAGGGGTTCAATTTCATTCCATTTATTGAAGAGAGCCTCCTATTTCCATTTAATCCTTTGGGCCCATTTATCAAAGATTAGATTCCCATAGGTATTGGGATTTATTTCTGGGCTTTCAATTCTGTTCCACTGGTCTGTGTGCCTATTTTTGTTCCAGTACCATGCTGTTTTGATGATGATGGCTTTATAATATATTTTAAGGTCTGGGAGAATGATGCCTCCATTTCTGTTTCTTTTCCTCAAGATGGTTTTGGCAATTCTTGGTGTTTTCAGGTTCCAGATAAGTGATTGTAGTGTTTGTTCTATTCTCTTAAAGAAGCCTGGTGGAACTTTGATGGGTATTGCATTAAATTTGTATATGGCTCTGGGGAGAATATTCATTTTGATGATATTTATCCTTCCAATCCATGAGCATGGGATATCTTTCCATTTCTTGGTATGAGTTTCTATTTCCTTGAGTAGCGACTCATAGTTTTCAGCATACAAGTCTTTCACTTCTTTGGTCAACTTTATTCCTAGGTATTTGATTGATTTTGCTGAAACAGTAAATGGGAGTGCTTTCTGGATGTCTTCTTCTTCAGATTTAGTGTTTGCATAAAGAAATGTCACTGATTTTTGTACATTGATTTTGTAGCCTGATACCTTGCTATATTGCCTAATAACTTCCAGTAGTTTTCTGCTGGATTCTTTAGGTCTTTCTATGTATACTATCATATCATCTGCAAATAGTGAGAGCTTGACTTCTTCCCTTCCAATTTGTATTCCTTTGATTCCTTTCTCTTGCCTGATTACTATGGCAAGAACTTCCAATACTATGTTGAAGAGTATCGGTGACAGTGGACAGCTTTGTCTAGTCCCCGATCTGAAGGGGAATGCTTTCAGCTTCTGTCCATTGAGTATGATGTTGGCTGTAGGTTTGCTATATATAGACTCCGCTATCTTGAGGAATTTCCCATCTATTCCCATTTTTTGTAGAGTTTTGAGCATGAATGGGTGTTGGATTTTGTCAAAGGCTTTCTCTGCATCTATTGAGATAATCATGTGGTTTTTGGCTTTGCTTTTATTGAATGTGGTGAATGACATTGATTGACTTATGGATGTTGAACCAGCCTTGCATTCCTGGGATGATTCCCACTTGGTCGTGATGAACAATCCTTTTGATATGTTGCCAAGATCTTTGTTTAATATTTTGGCATCTATGTTCATCAGAGATATTGGTCTGTAGTTTTCCTTTTTTGTTCTGTCCCTATCAGCTTTTGGTATCAGGGTGATTTTGGCTTCATAGAAGGTGGAAGGGAGTATTCCTGTTTCCTCAATCATATGGAAAAGCTTCAGAAGTATGGGTACTGTTTCCTGAATGTTTTGTAGAATTCATTTGTGAAGCCATCTGGTCCAGGACTTCTGTTGTTGGGGAGGTTCTTAATAACGGTTTCAATTTCTTTGTCTGTGATTGGTGCATTTAGATTTTGTAGTTCTTCTTGGTTCAGTTTTGGAAGGGCTTATGCTTCTAGGAATTGTTCCATTTCTTCCAGATTCTCTAGCTTGGTGGCATATAGCTCTTCATAGAAGCTTCGCAGGATTCTCTGGATTTGTGTGGTGTCAGTTGTGCTATCTCCTCCATCGTTTACAATTCTATTAATTTGAGTCTACTCTCTTTTTTGTTTGGTGAGTCTGGCTACAGGGTTGTCAATTTTGTTTAATCTTTCAAAGAACCAACATTTGGCTTCATTGATCTTTTGTATGGTTCTTTTATTTTCGATGTTGTTTATTTCTGCTCTAACTTTAGTGATTTCTGTCCTTCTGGATGCTTTCAGGTTCCTTTGTTCCTCTTCCTCTAAGTCCTTGAGTTGTGCAGTAAGGTCATTCATTTGAGCTTCCTCTTGTTGTTAAAATGTGATTGTATGGCTATAAGTTTCCCTCTCAGTACTGCTTTAGCTGTGTCCCAAATATTTTGATAAGTTCTGTCTTCATTTTCATTTGTTTCCAGGAACATTTGAATTTCCTGCTTGAGTGAATCTCTGACCCAATAGTTCTTACAGAGTATGTAATTTAGCTTCCAAATTCTGTGTCTTTTAATAATTTTCTGTTTGTTGTTAAATGTTAGTTTTACTCCACTGTGTTCTGAAAAGATACTTGGGATGATTTCAACGTTCTTTAATCTATTGATGCTGTCTTTGTTGCCTAACATGTCATCTATCCTTGAGTATGTGTTATGTGGATTTGAAAAGAAGGTGTATTCCAGTTTTTTGGGGTGAAGGACCCCAAAAATGTCCAGGAGCTCTAGTCTGTCAATCTCTTCATTCAATTCTCTTGTATCTTGTTGGTTCTCTGCTTTGTTGATCTGTCTAAGTGTGAGAGTGGGGTATTGAAGTCTCTGACTGTTATTGTATTACTATTGATGTATTTTTGAAATTCTTTCAGTAAGTGCTTGATGTATTTAGATGGTCCCTCTTGGGTGCATATATGTTAATTATTGTTAAGTCTTATTGGCTGATTGATGCTCTAATCATTATGTTTTGTCCTTGCCTATCTTTTATTACTTTATTTAATTTAAAATCTATCGTGTCTGAGATGAGAATGGCTGTTCCTGCCCTTTTTTGTGGTCCGTTAGCCTGTATGATAGTTTTCCATCCTTTCACTTTAAGTCTGTGTTTATCTTGTGTGACAGATGGGATTCTTGCAACAGCATATGGTTGGATTATGTTTTCTGATCCATCCTCCAACTGTGCCTTTTGATGGGTGAGTTTAAGCCATTGACATTTATTGATATTATGGATTTAATGTATTGTAGTGCCATTGTTCTAAAAAAATTTGTTTACTCTGATATATTACAAGTATTATAGTGATGTTCTTGTTTATAAGAGGTCTTTTAGTACCTCTTTCAGGGTCAGCTTGGTGATGGTTGCCTCCATTAACTGTTGTTTGTCTAAGAAGGTTTTGATCCCTCCATCTAGTTTGAATGAAAGTCTAGCAGCATATATTATCCTTGTTTGAAACCCTTTTTCATTCAGGGCTTGATAGATATCTTGCCACTCCCTTCTGGCTTTTAGAGTTTGAGTGGAGAAGTCTGCAGATAATCTTATGGGTTTTCCCTTGTATGTGACTTCTTGTTTCACTCTTGCAGCCTTTAGGATCCTTTCTTTATCCTTACTTCTTCTCATTGTGACTATGATGTGTCTTCAGGTCTGGGTGGATTCTTTTTGGTACTCTCTGGGTCTCTTGAATCTTGATGTCCTATCTGTTATTCAGGTCTTGGAAGTTTTCTTCTATTATTTCCTCTAGAATGTTTGCTTCCCTTTCCTCTCTTTCTTACTCTGGCAGGCCAATTATATGAATGTTACTTCTTTTGAGATCATCCCATATGTCTCTGTTGTTGTTTTCACTGTCTCTCGATCTCTTTTTGAGCTCTTTCACCTCTGTCTTCATTTTCTCTAACTCATCCTCTGTCTGACTAATTCTGTTTTCTGCTTCTGTTAGTCTGCTTTCCCTTGCCTCAGCTTCTTTCTTCATTACAGCTATTTCAGCTTTCAGTTCTCTAATTGCCTCAAGAAAATCAGTATTTCCTTGGGGGTCTCAACTGTTGTTTCCCTAATACTGCCATTCCTTTCCTCCAATGTTGTTTTCATTTCTGTGATTAATAAGTTTATTATTGCTTGCATACTTTTCTTTTTTTTAAAAATTTTTTATTTAAGAAAGGATTAATGAACAAAAACATAAGGTAGGAGGGGTACAACTCCACACAATAAATTTATTATTGCTTGCATACTTTTCTTATCTATGGTTCCTTCTGGCTGATTTGTAGTTTCTTCTGGGCTCTTGTCTTCATTCATTGGAGTAGCCATTTTATTTGTTTTTGATCTACCCATTTTTTTTATTTATGTGTTTCTTTTTTTATGCTCTGTTTTTCCTCAGCTGTTGTGTCTTGAGTACAAGCAACACTGCACTAAATACCTTTATGACAATTGCACTCACCAACCTCCGGAATTACAGTAGCAACTGAAGCAAGGATTGAAGCAGTTTAATCACTATCAGTTAGCCAAACAATTTCTCCAGTCTGTGAAAAAATAGTAACCATATCCCAGTGAAGAAGAAAGAGAAAAGAAAGAAGGGATAGCAAGAATAGACAGTTATGCAAATCTACTATCCACTGTATATTCTAGGGGTAACAAGAAGGGAAAGGGAAGTAGAGCAGAGATACGCACATAGAGAGTCCACTCTGAGTTAGATTTCTTCCTAAAAATAATTCACAAATTCAGAAAGGCTAAGAAGAAGGAAGGAAGAAGTGTATGACAAGGTTAAAAAAAAAAGAAAAAAAGAGACAAGTGAGAGAAAAGGGAAAAGATAAGAAAAAGAGCTGTAATTAAAGAGCAGTGAAAGGAAAGGCTTTTTAAATTACTTTATTTTTAATTTAATTTAATTTTTTTAATTAGCTAGGAGCAGGAGGGAGGGGAGAGTCTGTAGAAGAGGTAGGAGCAAGGAGACAAGTTCCTCCCACAATAGATAAGATGCCCACTACCCTAGCAATGAAAGATACCCTAAGAGTTAATTCTGATCAACCTAAAGGGGCGGAAGATATATGCCTTTATATAATATTAATAATAAAATAGAGCAGGGTAAAAATAAAAAAAAACACTGTCCCAGATTACCTCAAACTTCGTGATCAGAGGCAGCTGATTGTGAAGAAAGAGAAAAAAAAAAAACACCTCAGGACTAGACAAGGATAGCTGAAATAAACAGTTATGCAAATCTACTATCCACTGTATATTCTAGTGGTGGCTAAAGGAGGAAGGGAAGTTGAGCAGAGACACTCGCAGTGAGAGTCCACACTGAGCCAGAATTCTTCCCTAAAATAATTCCCAAATGTGTATCAGTGAATTCAAAAAAGCACTGTTTGGTCGTGTGGGGGATGGGGCCTATGGCTTTGGAAGCTGTAGGATTAAGGAAGAAAGGATGACAAGAATGAGAAAAAGAAAAAAAGAAAGAGAGAGAGAAAGATGAAAAGGATAAGAAAAAGAGCAGTCATAAAAGAGCGGTGAAAGGAAAGAGTTGTATTTATTTATTTATTTTTATTTATTTAATTAGCTATGCAGGGTGAGGTGGGGGGTTGGCTACTTAGAAAGAAAAAAGGCCAGAGGTTTCAGAAGGGTATAGACTTAGAATGAATGATACTCCCTGGTGGGATAGGAATTTGGTAAAGACAGAAGCTCAGCAGGAGAGCCTGCTAGGAGCTGGTCCCCAGGAACTGGTTATGGGGAGGGTGGGGAGGGGGAGGAGATGTGCTTACTAATTAAAAGGAAAAAATTTATTTTCCCTTTTTTCCTACTCTATTTCTTAACCCAAATTAATTTATAGTCACCTCCTTGGTGTTACTGCTAGGACCCCTTATTGACTGGCCTACTAAAGGCAGAAAATCCTACCGTTTCCAGAAGATGTGGTCAGAGCTCAAGCCACTAGCAGCTTCTCAGTCCACCATCTTTTGGGAACCCCCAGTTTTTCCTTTTTATAAATTAAATAAAAAATTAATAAATAACAAGAAAAATTCAAATCAAACCCATCACATGTGTGAGACTGGCTATTATGTAAAAGACAAGAAGTAACGTGTTGAAGAGGATGTGGAACAAAGGTGAAATCTTGTATTTTATTGGTATAAAAGTAAGCTGGCATAGTTGTTATGAAAATAACTATGGAGATTTTTCAAACAGTTGTATGTACTGTGATTATTTACAATGCCCCAAAGAAAGAAGATTCTTCAATTTCCATTGACAGACAATTGGACACAGAGAATATGCTATATCTGTGTAATGGAATAGTATTCAGCTATTAAAAAATATGATCCTGTCATTTACTGACAACTTGGATGAACATAGAGTGTGTTAGGTTTGAAGTATGTTAGAGAAAGACAATCATATGATTTCACTCATATGTGGGGAATGGAGCCAAATAAATGGACCAAATAAAATAAATCAAACATTTTAAATACAAGATCAAGTTAGTTGTTACCAGTCAGTTAAGGAAAGGAGGAAGGGTGGTAAGTTTGGGTTAAAAAAAAAGGGTGGACTGCATCATGAAGGTTAGAATTTGGCACTAGTGATAAACTCAGTGTAGTGTATAAAAATGTTTGTTGTTTTATGACACACATTTGAAAGTTATACAATGTAACAATGAATTGTTCATTAAAATTGTATAAAATGAAGTAAGCCCATCAAACTCATATAATCAGTGTGAAGATGAAGTTGCTAGAAGCTGTGGGTAGGGAGAAACTGGGAGATGCTGATCAATGTACAAAGGTTCAACTATGCCAGTTGAGTAAGAATGAATAGTTAGCTGTAGTGTATTATACAACGCTCCTAAAATCCTTATAAGTTCATATGACATAGGAACATCTTTTGTCTTTTGACAGGAATCTCTGAGTGAGCTCCTGGATAGTGTCTGGTTACCAGAAAGTCTACACCAGAGTTAAAAGCTTAAGATTTTAGACCATTGTCCTACTGTGTGTGTGTGTGTGTGTGTGTGTGTGTGTGTGTGTTTAATTTTTATTTATAAAAAGGAAACACTGACAAAAACCATAGGATAAGATGGGTATAACTCCACACAATTCTGACCACCAGAACTCCATATCCCATCCCCTCCCCTAATAGCTTTCCTATTCTTTATCCTTCTGGGAATATGGACCCAGGGTCATTGTGAGATTCAGAAGGTGGAAGGTCTGGCTTCTGTAATTGCTTTCCCACTGAACATGGGTATTGACAGGTTCATCCATACTCCTAGCCTGTCTCTCTCCCTAGTGGAGCGGGGCTCTGGGGACATGGGGTTCCAGGACACAATCGTGGGGTTGTCTGTCCAGGGAAGTCCGGTTGGCATCATGCTAACATCTGGAACTTGGTGGCTGAAAAGAGAGTCAACATATAAAGCCAAACAAATTGTTGACTTATCATGAACCTAAAGGCTGGAATAGTTCAGATGAAGAGTTGGGGGTGGTCTCCATTGTGTAGATAGTTAGTAGGCCTATTTTAGTTATATTCCAAAGGCCCATGACTATACTACATTTTTTATTAATGAAACACACACACACACACCATATATATATATATATATATATATATATATATATATATATATATATATATGGAGAGAGAGAGAGAGAGAGAGAGAGAGAGAGGAAGCACAAGGCAGAACTTGGACCAGATTTGGTGTATTGCCCCAAAGTAAAGGACTCTTGTGAGGTGCACGATGATCTCATGTCCAAGAGCATGATGGTGGAGGAATACCTAGGTGGGGAGTTAGAGTGTTATGCAGAAAACTGAGAAATTTTACACATGTACTAACAACTGTATTTACTATTGACTACAAACTTTTAATCTCCCCATTATTTTTTTTAAGAATTATATAGAGACAGAGAGAAATCCAGAGGTAAAAGGTGAGAAAGAAAGAAGGATAGGGAGAGAGATGCCTGAAACACTGCTTCACCACTTGTGGAAAATCTCCCCTGCTGGTAGGGACTATGAGCTTGTTCACTAAATGGTCAGTCAACTAGGTATGCTTCCCATATTTCTATAGACTGCCTAATTGGAGTGGGGGTGCCTCTTCCCGGGCACGTACTCTCAGGGTTGGAGAGAATGAAACCAAAGCCAGCCTGGGCTGCTACTCACTCAGTGATTAGAGAGAGATGATTCAGGAACTAAACATGTGGCACGAGGCAATGCAATACCTTTATTGATCAGAGAGCCTAGGCTTTTAAAGGGTAGACACAGAAGTGGCAAGTTGGAAATGGGAATCTCTAGGAAAGAGGTGGAGAAAGGCAAAAGGGGCTGGGAAGGTAGAAACTTCCTTAGCAATTGTTGAGAGGATTTTAACTGGTAGGATTAATATTACCCTGCAGGCGGGGAGGGTCTCAAGGGTAGAAAGAAGATAGATCAGAGGAATGGAATGGGTGGGGATCTGGCTGCTAATACATCTTAACTTCATAAGGACATTAACTTTTGAGCTAGAAACACTCCCATACTCACTCCTCTATCTGGTTGTTTAGTGATTCCTTTTCCATACCTACTAATAAATATGTAAACACATGGTAGAATATTATATAAGTGCAATTGCTAACAGTGTAGTCTTAAGTGTTCTCATCATAAGAGTATGAAAAAGAGGAGAACCAGAGAGAGAAATAGAAAACAAAAGGGAGTAATAAAAGGGTAGAGGAAGAAAGGAGGGGGGAAGAAAGGAAGTAAAAACAGTTGAAGTCAACGTGGTAACTCAATATGTAAATAATTTACATCACTTGCACACACAAGTTCCCTGACAATGCATATGCAGAGTAATGTTCTGTTCTCTCTCATAAAATAAATACCAAAAACAAAAAATGTTACAAGAAAGGAAAAAGAAAAAAAGAACATATATGTAAGAGGACATACACATCCATTACCTTACTTGTGGCTTATAATGCTTACACTATATCAAATCATCAAGTTTAGCATAATAAGAAATATGTGTGATTTGTCTCAATATGTCAAGTATATAAATGAGACTGAAGAAACTATCACCAATAATAACAAAAATGTTTCTTTTTTTTTTGTTTTGTTATTGCCTGGAGATGGCTCTGAAATATCAAAATGTGGAAACAAACAGTGCTGGAAAAGAGTATGGAATGCTATGTCAAGGTTGTTGATTTTACTTGGAACTAAGTCTGTAACTAAAATTACAAATGAATAATCAGATTTAAACTTGCTTTAAGGATATGTGAAAAAAATAAGGTTCAAATTAGGTACCTTACCCAAAAATTTACACATAACTGTATTCTCTCCCTCAGTAGTTTACCATTAACTTTTAAAAAGACAATATAAAAATTTTAAAACTAGCTTATCTTCAGGCTACACCATTGCTTAATGATACACTACTGCTATCTCCTTTAGAAATGAATGCAGTTTTAGAGAGTATGGTTAATCAATTAAAAAAGGATGCATGGGACTGGAAAGAAAGCACAATGGTTTTGCAAAATGACTTTAATGCCTGAGGCTCTGAAGTCTCATGCTCAATACCCAGAGCCACCTTAAGCCAGAACTGAGCAGTATCCTGGTCTCACCTTTCCTATGTATTTTTTTATCTCTTTTATTAAGATAAATATCTCCTTTATTAAGATAAATAACTATATTTTTTAAAGATTTTATTTATTTATGAGAAAGATAGAGGAGAGAGAAAGAACCAGACATCATTCTGGTACATGTGCTGCCGGGGATCAAACTCAGGACCTCATGCTTGAGAGTCCAAAGCTTTATCAATGTGCCACCTCCCAGACCATGATAAATATTTTTAAAAGGCTGTATGAAAAATAATAAGTACACTAGAGTATATCTGTTCTTAAATTTGACTAGTTATTCAGAGTAGATGAACCAGTACCTTGAAATAAGACAAGATTTACACTATTTCTATTTTTTATTTTTATAAATAATTTGCAGAACTCCAGGATTCTACTGCATTACAAATTTAATACAAAACCACAAAAGAATTGTGAATATCATTACATAAATATTTCCTTGTCACCTTGTTTTTCAAAAAGAATGTAATAAAATTAATGGTTACAAGTAATACCTCAAGATGTTCTCTCATCACAAAGAAAGAATGCAAACTTCACAAATTTACAGATTAGGCAGTACAAATTTGTTTTCAGCAAGTTGTGAATGATTGCAGTATCAAAATAAGTCTCTTATGAATAAAGATGTGCAAAATCATCAGTCAGAAAGCTAGCTCTTTGAATAAGTCATGTGACATGGCTTATGTAAGGCTTAACCTAGTCATTACAAAGAAGTTGCTGAAGCACTAGAGGACACTCTAGTGATCTTTCCTTGGCCCCATGGTGGGGGGGGGGAATCTGTGAGTTGTGAAATTACACAGATTTGGCAAAAATAAAAAAGGGAAAAAGAAGAAAGAAAGAGAAGAGAGAAGGAAGTACAAGTATCTTTAATAGTGAAAATTCATTATGGATGTTAACTAGATTGGGGGGAGATCATTCTGCAACATATACAAATACTGAAACATTTTCACAATAGAAAGTAAATATGATGCTTATACTCAATGATAATTGGAGTTTATTTAACAAGAGTTATGATAATAGAAAGTACTTGGTGTGGGTTTCACTTTCCAAAGATTCAGATTCAATTGGTTTGACATATGTACAGCAATTTTATGTTGTCTTCTCACATAATTCTACTGTACAGAGTTGAGAACAGGATAAAGTATTATCTCCTACTTATCTGTATCACCCCTTTTTTCCTGTAACATCTTAGTATTGAAATTCTTCCCCATCCTAAAAGTTCAACAAAAATGTTTTTGTGCTGAGGACTTCCGTAGGCAGGGCTACAGAGCAGCAGCAGCAGCTGTGTTTCTCTCCTCTCCTCTCTCTTGTCAACTAGGTATACCAAAGGAGACCACCTGAGACCACAACTAGACAGGACTAGAATGACTTCAGGAACCCACCAAATCACTGGTGAGTGCAAACACATGTGGCTCCTGGACAGAAAGGAGCCTAGGGAGAGATTAAGTGGCTAGTAATAGTCCAGCAGTTTACCAGTTGAGACACCAACTCCAGTCTCTTTCACAAAGAAAAAGACAGCTGCAGGGAGGAAAGGATTCCCCTAAGAGTCACGAAACACAAATGTGCATCTCCATTGCTACTGCCCTCAGAAGCTGAAGCAGCAGGAGGGGAGGACCTGTGCTGACACCAGGAGACAGAGAATTAATGAGGAAACTCAGGAGAAAATCTCTACCTCTTTACCTTGGTGGCCTAGCAGTGGGGCTGTGAGAGTCTCTTTGCATAACCACTAGATTATCTCTGCCCCACCCTGCTTTATCTCTTGTTCAGGAGTCAGTGATTAAGGTTAGAAGCTTACTTATAATTTAAAAGCCCTTAGGCTTCCATAGCCTACAGGGAAGAAAAAGAACAAAAGAGGCTTTTAAGCCACTGAGCTCCAATTCAGGGATTAAAATAATATTGAAACAATTGTCAATTTCCACAACTGTGAACCCTTTAATTATCCTATTTAGACACAAGTAAATCCATGCAAGAGTGATCAGTAATTTGAAAAGTACTGAGAGAGGGACCTCATAACATACTATATAGAATGGTTAAACCAACAAGAAGAAATATTGGAGAAATGAAGCCGGACAAGAGTCCAGTGAAAAGCCAAATGTTGGAGCACAGAATAATGAGGTCAACATCCAAACACTAGTTAAGGAAATAATAACAGGAGTGAGTAAAGAGTTTGAAACAATTGTCATCAGAAATGCAGAAAAACACTAATTATCTCCAGGTTATTAGAGAGCTGAAAGCTGATATAGCTGACCTAAGAACACAACTAGCTGAACAAATTAAAACAGTATCAGAAACAGGGTAACAATATAGATGTAATACAGAAAACAGTAGAGGAGAGAGAGAATAGAATAAATGAGGCTGAAGACAGAATTAGGAAGATCGAGGACGAATTAGAGACAGTTAAACAAGAAGTAAGAGATCTCAGAAAGAGATTAAGAGATACTGAAAACAACAACAGAGACCTATGAGATGATTTCAAAAGAAATAATATACACATTATTGGCTTATCAGAGGAAGAAAGAGAGGGAGAGGAAGAAAGCATTATTCAGGACATAATAGCTGAGAACTTCTCTAGTCTAGACAACATCAAAGACATAAAGGTTCAAGAAGCCCAGAGGGTCCCAAACAGAACTAAACCAGACTTAAAGACACCAGGACACATCATATTTAGAATGGAAAAAAGTGGGTGGGGTAGCATAATAGTTATGCAAAGAGACTTTCATGCCTGAGGCTCTCAAATCCCAGGTTCAATCCCCCACACCACCATAACCTAGAGCTGAGCAGTGCTCTTGTTAAAAAAAAAAAAAGAAAGAAAGAAAGAAAGAATGGAAAGAAGCAAGGATAAAGAAAGGATCCTGAAGGCTGCAAGAGATAAACAAAGAGTCATCTACAAAGGAAACCCATAAGATTAGCAGCAGACTTCTCCACACAAACACTACAGGCCAGAAGAGAATGGCAAGATATCTATCAAGTAGTCAATGAAAAAGACTTTCAACCAAGAATACTGTATATCCTGCTAAACTGTGATTAAGACTAGATGGAGGCATAAAAACCATCTCAGACAAGCAATAGTTGACAGAATCAACTATCACCAAGTCTGCCCTGAAAGAAGTTCTTAAAATATCCTACAAATAGACCACCATAAATATGTCATACATTGGAAAACTCTAAAAATCTACAAGAATGGCATTAAAATATCTTCAATCTTTGATATTAATAAATGTCAATAGCCTGATTTCACCTACTAAAAGGCACAGAGTAGGAAGATGGATCAGAAAAC
This sequence comes from Erinaceus europaeus, assembly GCF_950295315.1. Classification (NCBI taxonomy): domain Eukaryota; kingdom Metazoa; phylum Chordata; class Mammalia; order Eulipotyphla; family Erinaceidae; genus Erinaceus; species Erinaceus europaeus. Next base: position 21,362,218 of record NC_080174.1, read on the forward strand.
ACAACCCAACAATATGTTGTCTACAGGAAACCCACCTAACTCAACAAGACAAACACAGACTCAAAATGAAAGAATGGAAAACTGCTTTGCAGATGTTCCCTCAGGCTAGTGCCTGTTCCCGTGAGAGTTAATACAATATTCTTGAGGTGCCCTTCCCAACCAATCCTGTCCTGGCTCGTCACTCCCAGTTTTTGCCCTATAAATCCCTTCTTCTTCCGCCCCCTCTCTCTTGCCCACTTTTCACTTCAGTGATTAGACACATGGAAGGTTGCTGTGCGAGGCAGCCATTTTTGCTACCTCCACGTGGCCCAAACCACTATACTCTCACCCAACTCTGAGGTGCCCATGCAAATAAAGAATTGTGTTCCCTCTCCACTCTGGATCTCCTCTCTCTCTCCTCCACATTGCATCATGACAGAAAACTATCATACAAGACAATGGCCTACAAAAAAGGGCAAGAACAGCTATTCTCATATCTGACATGATAGACTTTAAAATAAATAAAATTTAAAAGATAGGGATAGACACTACTTAATGCTCAGAGGATGAGTCAATCAAGAGGGCTTAACAGTTATTAACATCTATGCACCCATTGAGAAGTCATCTAAATATATCAGACATCTACTGAGAGGGCTGCAGCAATATATTAACTGCAACACAGTCATAGTAGGGGACTTCAACACCCCACTCTTTCAACTTGACATATCATCCAGGCAGAAAATCAATAACGACATTAGAGAGCTAAATGAGGAGACAGATAAACTAGAACTATTGGACATTTTCAGAGTCATTCATCCCAAGAAACTGTAATACACATTCTACTCAAGTCCACATGTGTCATTATTAAGGATAGACCATATGTTAGGCCACAAAGACAGCATCAGCAAATTCAAGAGCATTGAAATATTCCCAAGCATCTTCTCTGACCACAGTGGAATTAAACTAACACTTAACAATCAACAAAAGATTAGTAATGGCCCCAAAATGTGGAAGCTCAACAGTACACTTCTTAACAACTACTGGGTCAAAGAGGAAATAAAGGAAGAAATCAAACTGTTTCGAGAGTTCAGTGAAAATGAAGACACAAGCTATCAAAATATTTGGGACACAGCTAAGGCAGTACTGAGAGGGAAGTTCATAGCCATACAAGCACACATTAGGAAACAATAAAAAGCACAAATAAACAGCCTGATTGCCCATCTTAAAGACCTAGAATAAGAAGAACAAAGGAACCCTAAAGCAATCAGAAGGATAGAAATCACTAAAGTTAGGGCAGAAATCAATAACATAGAAAATAAGAAAACCATACAAAAGACCAACGAAAGTAAATGTTGGTTCTTCGATAGAGTGAACAAAATCAACAAAATTCAGCCAGACTCACAAATCAAAAAAGGAAGAAGACCCAAATAAATCGGATTGTAAATGAAAGAGGAGATATTACAACAGACACTGCAAAAATTCCACATACCATGAGAGGCTACTATGAATAAATATATGCCAACAAGCTAGAGAACCTGGAAGAAACTGACGATTTCCTAGATAGCTACAAACTTCAAAAATTAAGTCAAGAAAAACTAGATAACATGAACAGGCCCATCACAACTAATGAAATGGAAATATTTATCAAAAACCTTCTCAAAAATAAAAGTCCTGGTCCAGATGGTTTTACAAATGAATTGTACAAAACTTTCAAAGAAGAACTAATACCTCTACTTTTAAGTCTTCCAGAAGATTGAAGACACTGTAATAATCCCTTCCAGTTTCTATGAAGGCAACATCACTTTGATACCAAAGCAGACAGGGACACAACCAAAAAAGAAACTATAGAGCAATATCTCTGATGAACATAGATGTTAAAATATTGAACAAAATTCTAGCCAACTGGATACAGCAGTCTATTAAAATGATTGCTCATCATGACCAAGTGGGGTTTATCCCAGGGATGCAAGGGTGGGTTAACATATGTAAATCAATCAACATGATGCACCACATCAATAAAAGCAAGACCAAAAACCACGTGGTCATATCAATATATGCTAAGAAAGCCTTTGACAAAATACAACATCCCCTTATGATCAAAACTCTACAAAAATGGGAATACATGGAAAATTCCTGGAGATAGTGCAGTCTATATAAAGCAAACCTACAGCCAAATCATACTCAATGGTGAAATACTGGAAGCATTTCCCCTCAGGTCAGATATTAGACAGGACTGCCCCCTACCACCATTGTTATTCAACATAGTGTTGGAAGTTCTTGCCATAGCAATGGCAAATGCTAGAAGAAGAAGAAGCCATAGAAATCAGGCAGGAGCACGGAATTAAAGGGATACACATTGCAAGAGAAGAAGTCAAACTCTCCCTATTTGCAGATGACATGATAGTATACATTGAAAAACCTAAGGAATCCAGCAAGAAGCTTTTGGAAACCATCAGGCAATACAGTAAGGTGTCAGGCTACAAAATTAATATTAAAAAATCAGTGGCATTCCTCTATGTAAACACTAAGTTAGAAGAAGTTGAAATCCAGAAAACAATTCCTTTTACTATAGCAACAAAAACAATAAAATATCTAGGAATAAACCTAATCAAAGAAGTAAAAGACTTATATGCTGAAAGATAGAAAAAGACACAAAAAAGTGGAAAGATATTTCATGTTCATGGGTTGGAATAATTAACATCATCAAAATGAATATACTACCCAGAGACATCTACAAATTTAATGCTAACCCCATGATGATCACAACCACACTTTGTAGAAGAGTAGAACAAATACTACAAATGTCTATCTGGAGCCAGTAAGACCTAGAATTGCCAAAACAATCTTAAGGAGAAAGAACAGAACTGGAGGCATCACACTCCCATATCTCAAATTGTATTATAGGGCCATTGTCATCAAAACTACTTGGTACTGGAACATGAATAGACACACTGACCAGTGGAATAGAATTGAGAGCTCAGAAGTAAGCCCCCACACCTATGACATCTAATCTTTGACAAAGGTGCCCAGACATTAAATGGGGAAAGCAGAGTCTGTTCAACAAATGGTGTTGGAAAAATGGGTTGAAACATGCAGAAGAATGAAACTGAACCACTGTATTTCACTGAATACAAAAGTAAATTCCGGGGAGTTGGGCTGTAGAGCAGTGGGTTAAGTGCAGGTGGTAGAAAACACAAGGACTGGCATAAGGATCCCAGTT